>NC_133001.1:60387386-61071458 GCF_048564905.1 Vicugna pacos
CATTCCAATTTACAAATACGTGTTGCTGCTATAGATAAGGCCTAATTTAACGTTTTCATGATTTCTTTTAAAATTGAGAGTATTTTGTGCTTTACTTAACAAGTTTCCCCAGTAAAACGGTTGTGAAAGAAAGAAACGAAAAAGGCTATTAAGGAAGCCACGAAATTCTTTAAAGAACTCCCAGCCTATCAGTCTGACGTTTCGTATTAGTTTCCCAAAAGTTCAGTAAACATGTCTCTGCATGTTTCAGCTCCTGTGCTCAAAACCGGGGCAAGTCAGCCCTTTAGGGTGGGTTCAGGGAGATACTGGCCCCAGGGACGGCTCACACAGGCCGGCCGTACTTCCAGCCTGTTTGTAAGATTTAAAAAAGTAAGTACTTGACTTTATCAGGATGAGAGATCACAAGTCTCTTCAAAGCATTTTCCCTGCAGACTGCTTCTAGGGGGAGCGGGGCTGCCCTCCCTCCATGCCAGGTGCTCAGAAAGACGAGGTTGCACGCTGACTGTGAGGACTCTGGCCCCAGCACCTCAGGGGCTCGTTGGCTCCCTAGGTGGACGGAGAGATTGACCACCTCCTGTCCTGGCCCACATTATGCCAGCAGCATGCCCTGTCCCCTGAGAGTAGAGCGAGGTATCCCCGCAGCTGCCCTGGACGCCCTCCCGAGGAGTCAGCAGACTCACTGTCCCTGGGCCGATGCAATGGGGCGCACCTGTCTCAGCCTCCCTGCCCACGTCTGCAGTAACTCGGACTCACCACGAGCATTCCCTGAAGGAGAAGGCTCTCCTCTCGCGAAGAGTCATGTTTTAAACATCTTACTTAAAATAACTCTGAACCAAATCCTCATATTTATTTTCAAGAAAGAGAGGGTGTAGAATATGGAGGAAGCCCTTTAAAGATATTCTCATGAGTAATTAGGCGATAACGCAACCTCTGTGAGTAGGTTCAAGTGTCTCCGTCCCTACCGCCCCGTCTCAGGGCAGCGGTTTTGTAGATGGAGAAGAGCTACCGTAATGGGCTCTATGTCTTGAGAAGCAAAGTGTGGCCACGTTTTGTGAGGTATGCCGTGCGAGGCACAGGAAGCGTGCGATGCCTGTTGTCACGCACAGACAGCAAGCCCGCATTGGAGGGCACGTCCCCCGTCCCCTGGAGGTGTGAGCCACAGTGAGTCTCTGGGGGCAGACAGCTAAGAAAAGTCATGAGCACAGAGGACCTTCCCTGTGCAGAGGCACAGGCTCAGAGCTCGCTCTGATGTCTTAGATCTACAAAAGCCACGGACACCAAGCCTGAGAAAGGCTACTTCCACGAAATTAGAAATCCAGAAGCTTGTGAGTGGTCCAGATTTTTCCTTTTTTTAGATTTTACCTGGATTCCGCAAAACATAAACACAGTTTAAAACGTTTTATTAAGATTTTTCCACTGACATTCTTGAATGTCTATGTAAGACCAGTTTTCCAACCAGAAAAGGTCAGGTCCTAACCGAAATCACCTTCCCTCGATACTACTTGAATCCCAAGGCAAATGCAGGGTCACAGCCCAGGCACGGGACCGGGACTGTTTCTGTCTGGAGAGTGTCCCTGAGGCGCAAGTGTGGATTCTAAGGTTACGTATTCATCACCTTCTCAAGAGTGTTTTTACCAACAGCACCTTGGAGTGGCAGGGAAAAAAGACATGAAGCAAGTGTTTTATTTAGCCCAACTCTACAACTCCAACTACAGGAACTTAGACTAGACCTGGCGTGATTGTCGGTGCCAACTGACAGGAGCGAGGAGGACCCCCGGCTGGGGTGGTGGGTCTCCCCGAGGCCTGAGCACGTGAGCGCTGGGCACCGGTGCCTGCCTTGTCGGGAGTTTCCATGGAAACCAGTCAATCTCTGCTGTCATGTCTAAGCCCAGACTGCAGCACACGCTGTTGTCTGATTTTATCCACGGGGGACTTGGATGATCCCACACGGGCCTCCCTTCGTGGCAAAGACGTGCTCTTAGATGGATGGATGCAAATCGGATTTTTGTGCATCGGTTTTACACCGGCCTGTTGTCAAGGGTCCTGGAGCGGCTCTGCCTGGGAAGCTAAGACCCTTTTGTTGGATGAATCACTTCTTCACTCACTGACTTCAGAAAACTGTACTTTTGAATGTTGAGGTTTATTAAAGTGAGGGAATTTGTATGTAAAGCTACAGGTTTTTAAAAGCCTTGAAGTCTTCACCAGTGACATAAAACTGAGCACTTAGAGCTGGTGGGAGGGAGCATCCCTGAGGAACCATCCTGGGCCACCTTGTGTGGTCCAGACGTGCCACCTAAAGATGAGAACGCCAGGTCACTGCCCCTGAGAGAACCGGAGCTGGCAATGCCAGGGTGGGTGCTGGGCCTGCCTTCTCAGCCCGGGGGGAGCCCTGAGAGCTGGCCGGGCACTGGGTCAGCAGGTACGGGCAAGGGACAGGGCAGAGGGGAGGCCCCGCCTGTCTTTCCTGCAGCCCGTCCCCTTCCCCAGGGGAGGGTTCAATTGCCCCACATTCACGCGGCCAGCAGGTGGCAGACCGGGCATCCGACCCCAGCTGCCTAACTCCAAACCCTCAAAATAAAAACCCACCTTTGAAGAAAGCAGGGCCTCCTTCTGGGAATGTTTTTGTTTTCCGACACAGTGAGAGCTCTGAAAAGGAACCAAATCAGTATTTTCTGTTTTCATGATGACGAAGAACATTTTAAATGACTCTTTTTTAATCAGATGATGTATTTGTAAATGGCGTAGACACCCAAAAAATGCCCCCAAAATCCTTTTCTCTTTTTTTTGTAATTAGTAAAATCTGGTTTTCATTTGCATGATTGAGGTGTAATGCCTCACTTTAAATCTGAACAGAACGTGACAACCTCCTCCCGCCCCCACTAAAAAAAATAAAAGATACAGAAGAATTTCTACTCTTGCCTAACGGAATACATTTTAAATAAATTTGCACTAGGCACTTAAATTAGGAAGAGTTTAAGGATTTTTTTTTTTTTTTGAGCAAAAAGCAAGGCCAAATGTGTATTATTGGCTGGTAGGAACCATTTCTGTTCCTTGATACATTTTCAAAACAGAAATGTGCGTGGAGATGAGCTGCTCTTAGAATGACTTCTATTGCTTTCAAAGTCTCCTCCCCGCATGAGGGCTCTGGGGTCGGGTCAGCCCCACCTGAGGTCCCACTGGGAAACCAGCCAGTTGAGTTACTAACGCAGGAATCGTCTTGTGATCAGACTCCAGGTTTCTTAGAGCGGCCACTTTCATGACAGGTCAGCAGCTGGGCCAGGCTGTCGTTTTTGGTTCGGGGACACTGCTACACTCGTTCTGCCTCAGACTCCTGCTTTTGAACCCCAATTCCGCCTCCACACACCAAGGGCCGCTCTCCTTCTTTTCCCTCAGTGTCTTTTTCATTGCCCCCAACACAGGCTCTAAATTAGACATCCCTCCTTCCTGTGGCGTGCCCAGTGTCCACGCTGCCCCCGAGCCCTGTGGCCCCTCTCCTCTTCCCGGGACTGAAGGAGAATTAGGCAAGTTCTAGATACCAGCGGCTGGCTCCACATCCAGGTGTCAAGAAACGGCATCTGTACACTCGAACTTAGCCCCGGTTCACGAGTGCCCATCTCATCCCGGACCCGCCCCTCCGGTCCTGAGAACGTCTGTCTGCAAGCGAGGAATTTGCTGACCTTGACCCAGCAGCTAACACCCCGGGGGCTTTCCGAGTGGAATGCGAGTTGAAATCTCTCAGAAGCATTAACATTTATTAAACACTTTAAATCTGTGATTTTTGTCCTTGCCAGGAACTGAGGTGCCCACTGAGTAAGGACGGGGGCACAGGGCATGGTCTGAGCGTAACTGCTGGTAGTAATATTGTTACTAACTCATTTTATCCTTGTTTCTGGCATGTTAAAATTTAATGAAAATTTTTTCTTAATTTTTGTCCTTGATTTGTACATTCCTGGCGGGTACAAATGCAGCAGAAGTGGCTCAGAGTGAAAATGTGTCAGTGGTGCTGATGGCTCCTGAGCTGGCAGACGGAGGGAGTTACGTGGGGGCCGTGACTGTCAAACCCTTCCAAACACACTTCCTCCCGGTAGCAAACGGCGACGTGGTAGTTAAGAAACGATGAAGTCGCCTGGTGAGGTTTAAGCCCAGGCTGTCGGCATCGTGAGCTAAGCTGTCCCGGCTGACCTGGCCTAACTGACCGAGGGTGATCCGTGCGCTGCTCGAGGTGGCTAAATGGACCAGGGTTTTAAGGGAAATCAAACCTGCCTGAGTGCCGCAGGAGGGCCCGGAAGCCAGTTGATCTGATCCGCAGGGGCAGGCCCAGGCGGTGCCCACCCTGGCCTCGGGGGTCAGCAGGCACAGGACGGGGAGGGGTCCGGGTGACGGGGCCCGCAGTCACGCCGGGGCTTCACGTTTAGACGAAGACCAGTCTCAGGCCACCGTGTGCATCTCTTCCTGCCAAAATCTCGCATCGGGTGTGGGTCTGTAAAACTCGCCCTTAAAGCGATGAGATGGGCGGGGGACGTGGGATGCTGGGGGCACAGAGACCTGGGAGAGTAGCCCAGGCACCGAGGCTGTGGCAAGGCTGATGGCCAGAGGTCCCTTGTCCCCCGACCGTGCAGTGGGCGGGAGAGGAGGAGGGGGACACACCGCCACCTGCCGGGTGAGCAGCCCGACCTGCCTCCTTCCCCAGGGGCGCCCCGTGTTAAAGGGTGTGTCTGAGCAAATAGGAATGCTCACCGTTTGGGGGTTTTCTTTCTTTCCAGTAAATGCCAATCTGCACTTGTGATTGCAGGTGCCCCACCCCTGGCTGCGACGGCTCCGGGCACATCACCGGCAACTATGCGTCCCATCGGAGGTACGTGCAGCTCCCGAGACCCTCCCCTCCTCCGCCCCCGCGCGCGGGACCGCGGGCCGGCTTCCGCACTGGGCCGAGCCGCCGCCACTGGTAACGTGAGGGCCAGGCGCCCTGGGCACAGAGCACTGTCCCTGCCATGGGCCTCGCCCAGAACTCGAGCTCAGAACCACGGACCCCTCCGAGGCTCCCGCCCTAGTGCCCCGGCTCCTTCTGCAGGAAACGTTTCTCCGTCACCTGGTAACACATCTTTCTCAATTGGAAAGGGGCAGGAAAAAGACGCGGGACAGCCTAAGGTCCCTGAGGACAGCCATCGAGCGGCAAGCGTCCTAATCCCACGGGGAGCTGATCTCTTAAACATTGAAATTTGAGCCCCAAGCCTGTACGGTTCTCACACACAGAGACCAGCAGAGCCTGGCACAAGGTGCCTGGCCTCGCGATCCCCAGGCCCCGCCCGCCCCTCCGCGCGCGTTCCTAGAGCACAGCGTGGAGAGGCAGCCGCATGAGAACTCAAGAAGTCTACGCCGCTGCCACTCGCTCGACATTTTCTGAGCATCTGCGTTGCACCGGGCCCTAAGCTAGAGGTGAACTGAAAGAATCGTTTGGCACAATGTCTACGCAAGGCGGGTCTAGACCCTGTGGCCTGGAGCGAGAACTCCTTGTCGTGCTTGGTCGGGAACCACAAGCCCAGGTAAGGACGAGCGCCCGGATGAACCGAGATGCCCTGGAGGTGACGTCGTCAGCGGTGGAAAGCAGTGCAGCGTCGAACAAAGAAATAAACCGCCTTACGGGGTAGCCGTCGCCTCCCTGCTAAGATCAGATTATAGCATGGGCAGTCGGGGCAGGATGAGCACCTCTGCTCTAAATGCTTCCTCACCAAGGGGAGGGGAGAGGAGGGGAAGAAGGAGGAGAGAGGGGAGTCAGGACAACGGGGGGGGGATCAGCCCCACAGGCTGACCCCTCCCCCCAGCAGGGGGACCGCGTGGGTCAGGGTGGCCCTACACTGTGTGGTCACCGAGCCAGCAGGTCCCAGGGTCCAGGGGCCGCTCCCTGGCTGGCCGGCCCTTGTGGCTCAGGGACAGAGCTCGCATGGGGCTCAGTTCCCCACTAAGGTCCTCCTGCCAGTCTTGGCTTCCGTGTTCGCTTCCCACCCGTTCGGGGGCACCGGTTACATAGCACAGGTCAGGGAAAGGCATGAACTCTGAACAGCAACAAGGAGAACTGGAGGATGCGACTTACAGGCGGCTCTTCCCACTCACCCGATGAGAACGCCCCACTCTCTAGGCCAGCTGTCCATCTGGGCATGGTGGCGCTGGGGCCGGGTCAATCTTCCCTGCGTGCGCTGCCCTGTGCATAGCTGGGTGTCAGGCAGCAGCCCCGGCTCTGCCCACTGGACGCTGGTGGCGCTGCCCTCCCCCTTCCTGACAACCAAAGATGTCCCCGGGCGCGTCTCCATGTTCGCACTGGCGACACCAGAGTCAAGAAGGGTCGTGCTGGTCCCGCAGGCAGGTCAGAGCCAGCCACTGCGTCATGAACGAGGAGGACAGTAAATACCTCAAAGCTACCGCTGGGGTGGGACCGCTGGTTCTGAGAAAGTAAAATAAAATAGCGCAAAGCTCTAGTTAAACGTCTGAGTCAAGCACATTTTACGCCACTCTTAATTTTAGTTGATCTCAGAACTTACCTCAGTCCTCACACAGCCAGAAATTCCACCGCAGAATAGTGTCTGCAAACTAACAGTGAACATTTATGGGCTATTTCATCTCCAAATGTCTGTTTTCCGACTGATTTTGAGGGGAGGGTGGCATTCTGGAAACTTATTCTTAGTTTCAACATCTGTGCGCATTTAACTTACAAATGGTGGACGTTGGTGTAGCAGAAACTTGTGAACACGAGGTAGTTTAAGCTTGGATTCAAGCTGCACTCTGTGCCCAGCGTGCACACTTACAGGGTTAGTCTGTAGAGCTGGTTTTCAGCAAATGTGAACACTTTAAACAGCCCTGCAGGGGTTGGCACGTTAAAAGTCGAGCACATTCCTCGATATCGCTTGTCGTAGAAATAACTTCCCGAGCACAGATCGAGTGGGGATGAGCCCTTGGCTGAGCAGAAACGGGGCCCAGGGTGACAGGCCCCGGGCACACCGAGCACTGGCGACGGACACAAGGGACCCCCAGGCCTGATGACTCCTGAAGGTCTTAAGTACCTTTCCCGGTTAATCTCAGGCTGTCCACTTCCCGGGGTCATGAGGTGGTGCCGCCGGCATGCAGACCACAGGGAACCGCCTCTCAGGAGCAGGCGCTCCCCCTGATGGATCCTCGGAGAGGTACAGCGGCTCACAGACTTCTTGGTTTCCTGCGCGCGTGGAAGTGTGTTTGCACCGTGCTGTGGCCTGAGTGCGCAGTAGCGTCATGTCTGGAGAGCAGCGTACAGACCCTCATTTAAAAACGCTTTGCTGCTAAAAAGAGAGCCAACCATCCTCTGAGCCTTCAGCAAGTTGTCATCTCTTTGTAACAGTAACACCAAGGGCCACTGACCACCGATGGCCAGAACAAACACAGGCCCAGCGGAGAAGCTTGAAACACGCGAGGACGGTTCAGAGGCAACACAGAGAAGCGAGGGGAGCAGACGCTGTTGGAAAGCAGCTCCGACAGACCTGCCGGACGCAGCTGCCCAGAGGCCTCACCTCGTGCACGTGCAGCGTCCACCGGAGCGCAGTGCAGCGACGTGCGGCCCACGGAGGTCTCCGAGCCCCTCCTGGGGCTGAGGAGGGGAGCAGAGTCGCGGCACTGGGACCCCCGGGTCCAGGTGAGCAGCGTGGCCGTGGCCCCCGCCCTCCCCCTCCGGCGGATGCACACGTTCAAATTCCGTCCCCGGCCCGGGAGGGCCCCACTCCCTCCTGCAGCTGAACAGCCCGCCCCGGGCACCACCCGGGGACTTTCGGAAGTCTGCCTTTCGCCACCAGCCTCAGCGCCACACCGAGCAGCAGGCAGCCTCGCTTCTCTGCACTGGAGGAAGCCGATGCTGAGTGGGTCGCTACCTGTCGGAGACAGAGCCCAGCCGGAGTGGCCGCTGCCAGTGCCAGGTCTCGTGTGGAGCCCAGTGCCCCGACGGCCCGTGGGGGGGCCTGCAGTCGGCCCCCAACAGGATGGGGGGCCCAACCCGTCCCCCCGACGAGGTCTGATGTGTGTCTGCTTTTGTCTGCGTGGTGATGGGGGAGAGGTTTCCTGTCTCTGTGTCGTCTCTGAAGCTCTCCTGATTCACTTTCCTCCATGCGGCTGACCGTCTATGATGTCCTATCAAAAGCCCGCCACCAAAAGCTCTGTCCTCAGTAGTGAGGCCTCCTTGGCCACTGCGCAGGCAGACGGGGCCCAGCTGTGTCTGCCTTCTCACCTTCAGACGACAACAGAGAAATCTGTCTCATCAGCTCTCCCTCCAAGACCCCGTTTCCAGGCCTCTTTTTTCTTTTCCTGACTCTTCTCTGGGCAGCTGTTTTCTGCAGTTTCCACACCTGCTGGTGCGGTGACGGCTCAGCACGACCCTCCCACACAGGACGCCCAGGAGCATCTCTCGCCCTGTCACCCGCTACGCATGGCGACAGACCCAGAGCCGGGAGCCGGCGCACCAGGGCAGAAGTGGCCCAGGTCTCACAAACGGTGATGCCGCACGAATCTGCCCCACCTCCACCCGGGAGTCCCTCGCAGCCCCACAGAGCAGCACGGCCCTAGGGCTCCGGAATGTTCTGTGACAGCCGAAGACAGCTGCACGGAGCACGTGCGACACACCCAGAGCGTCCCTGAGCACACGGCACGTGCACCTCACGCCCACAACCACACGTGAGGGGGTGGGACAGCGCAGAAAGCCTGCGTCCCCCGCGGCCAAGCCCAGTTTCTCTGGGGGCACCTGCCCTCCTGACAACACCTGCCCCCAGGGAACAGCATCCCACTCTGCCAGCCTGCCCGCTGCGCCCTGGGACACACAGCAAGGGCCCCAGGGGCCCGGCTGCCGGGAGGCCAACCGTCCCCTGTCCTGGGAAGATGTGGAAACAGGCTTGAGAAGACACAGACGCCCACAAGGAGTGTGCCCCCCTGGGCTCCCATCCCAGGCACAAAACCCAGACATGAGACAGTCTCAGGGAGCGCTGGCCTAGCCCACCCGCGGGGCTCTTCCTCTGGACAGTCTCCCATCCACCTCTGGCTCAGCTGCGGACACCGGCCGCCCCCTTGCTGGTCAGGAGGCCGCAGGGCCCAGGCCCTCACTGCCGCCTACTCTGCCCCGCCCCAGGCTGCTCTTCCACCCGAGAGGCAAGGCTTCTGAAAGGGCCCCCACATCTCTACCCCTTCAAGCAGAGGTGCAGACGCACGTGGCCCTGCGTCGATGATCCAGGACTTGTGGGCAGGGCGGTTGCTATTGCGGAAACTTAGCCGTTGAGAACAGAATTGCAAACCTCAGCCCAGAAGCCTAGAACCCTGGGAAAGCCAGTAAATGTTTGTCAACTGCCTAATACGTGTCAGAAGTGGTGACAGTGAGGGGCCCAGTCTTCAGGGAATAAACAGTCTAACGGAGCAAAGGCATGGACGAGTGAGACAGAGGTGGAAACCGACACGGCAGCGGCCAGGAAAACACGCGCATGGTGACCGAGCAGGTCTTGGTGCCAAGGACGCCGGAGACAGGCCATGATGTCTGGGCCGAGTGCTGAGGGCGCCCGAGAGTTTCCAGGAAATCGTGGGAAGGCAGGGTTTTCCAGGCCAAGGGACAGAATCAGGCTAGTGCGGCCACAGCAGTCAGTGTCCGCTTGGCAAACGGTGCAGAATTCAGCTTGGTCAGCACCTTGGGTTTAAGCGTACGGAAGTGGTTCTCTGTGGGACGATTTCAGGAGTCTTTAGGGGTTTAAATGTCATTCTGTAGAAACACAGAGAGTGACAGGGTGGCCGGTCAGCAGAGGACCTGCTGCTGAGATGTAAGAGGCATCGGAAAGCGCCCAGGGCTGGGCTGGGATGGGGAGCATCCAGGAGAAGATTCTAGAAGATGGAAGCCTCAGTGGGGACATGACACGCAGGGCCAGGGGGAGGAGAGGCAGGAGGGCACCGCACAGGCCGAGAGCCCAGCTTCTGCCTGGACGGAGGCAAGTGGGGAGGCTGCTGTGTGCTGGCAGGAGGCCATCCGCACGGTGGGGTAATTTCTGCTGAAACACATTAGCTGGGAGATTCTCACTGTCCGTGCAGGTTACCAAGGGGGTGCGTCTGGAGGAGAACTGGGGTGCAGTCCCAGGACAGGCACTGTTTGAACTCATTGGAGATTCAGCAGACAGGAAAGAGGACCTCACCTCTTAGAAACAAACGGCAGGTCCAAATGTGGAGAACCCAGCTTCCCGGAGCCCAGCGAAGACACGGGCCACATTGTGGGGACCGTCCCAGGCTCTGCAGAATGGATTCCACGTCACTCCAGCAGCAAGAGGAACCAGGGCTGAGGACCCTAAAGAAGGAGTCACAAGTTCAGACAGAAGGGGAGGGTCTGGGCTTCCCGGCACCCTGTCTGCCAGCACCACACAGACCCCTGGTGCCCCCTGTTTACGTAGAGCGCACGCCCTAGGCATTGTCACCTAGAGCAAGGACGAGGAAGTGGAGGCTGCGGGCTGCCCCGGGCTGGGGGAGCCCCGGGTGCCGCAGCCCAAGGGCCCTCACCCCGCGCGCCTCCAGTGGGACGGCCTTTTCCCTCTCGGGGCTGACTCGGCGGGATCGGCCGCGCTGGGTGACCACATCCATATTTTCAGCAGAAGAGACGTCAGGGCTGATGGACCCCGAGGTGCGTTATTCCCAGGCTCCAGTGCCCAGCTGGCGGTGGGAACCTTCAGGCATGAGATCAGCCAGAGGAGGTCACAGAAACCCACCCGCCCAACAGTGAAATGCTGCCGCGGGAACAAGGCCCCGCAGCCCTGGATCTGCGGGGACATCAATGGTGATGGGGACCCCAGGCCACCGCTGTGCGGGGACAGGAATCTCACTGAAAGCTGGTGCCGGGGCAGGGAGAGGACCCGGGCATGAGGGGCCTCGTCCGCGGCGCCCACCCCCCACGCACGGCTTCTCGGGGGGCAGGGGGCCAGCACCCCAAGCCCCCACAGGGGATGACAGTGCCCCTCCGACCCACGTCCCTTGAGCGCTGGCTGCAGAGTCCTCACCCTAGGAGAGGATTCCAGAATCGCAGCCCAGCCCTGGGTCAGGGCTGTGGTTTCCTCGGAGTCGAGTTAGGTCCCGGAGGGCCCAGCCGAGGACTCGGGGAGGCGGGGGAGGCAGGCAGAGCACGGAGACCAACCTGCAGGCTTCATAGAGAGCGGGCCCGGGGCGAGGCCGGATGGCTCCAGCAGGAAGTCCCAGGACGGCAGCCGTCACGCTGTGCGGAGACGCAGCCCCCACCCGATGCCACAGCGACCTGGGCACAGCTGTCCTCATGAGGGACCGCAGTGGGGCCAGCGGGCTGCGGAGACAGAGCAGGGAAGTGCAGCCCCCACTTTCTAAACTTTTACCATGAAGCGGGGGGAGAGTGAACGAGGCACGCCCTGTGTCTTCTGTCACCAATAAAAGGTGACCGGGAAGCAGCGGAGGGAGACAGGTCGCGTGCGAGGGGAGGTGGAACAGGTGAGGATGGACACAGGGGGGCCCGACACCCCAGCCCCAGGGCTCAGGCACCGGGGCGCCAGGCCCCTGCACCCACCTCTGCCCGCGAAGAGCGGCCTTCCACGAGGGGAGCCAGGCAGCCCCACAACCTTGGGGAAACGCTAAGGAAATGGTAGTGATGGGGCGACGGGGACCGTCCCCTCTTAGGACAGCCGGCCCTCCGCCCGAGGACCAGGACGCTCAGAGAGAAGCCAGACCTGTTGGGGAAACTAGTTCGGACACTCGGGACTGTGACGCAGAGCAGTGACGTCCCACCCGGACGCAGCCCTGCGCCACGCAGGCCTCCCCTCCACGTGTCTCCGGGCATCTGTAAGGGTCCCGCACCTGGTTCTTTAGTTCTGTGCAGAGAGACCCGTTCATTCTGTATATTCTGACATCGCACAGCCTACTAGCTTATTGCTAGCTGTTGCTGAACAGAAAAAATACTCATGTGTATGTGTATATATAAACACATTCCAGCTGGAGAATGTCCTTTAGATAACGTGACCCCTATTTCCAAATATTTCAAAATTAAATAAAATAATCATGTTCAAATTCCACGGGATCGCCTGCAGGGACACAGGAGGCTGTGCTTCACATAAATCAGGACAATGACCAGCATACGGTCCCTCCCAAGACAGAAGGGCTCTGGAATCTGGGGGCAGGCACGGCCCCCGAGAAAGAATGGGGGGCTCCTTACTGTCGCCCTTTCTGTGCAGGGAGCACCCCCTCCCTCAGCGAGGCAGCCCAGCCTCTCCGGCGACTCCCAAGGCTTCTGTTTCTACACGGGGCTGTTTCTCCACCAGCCCTGGGTGCCCTCCTCGCAGGGGACCGACAGGGTGTGAAGGCGGCGGGTGCGCAGAGGGGCTTCCCCCTCGGGATTTCATTTTCCTCCAGGAAGCACCAGCCTCTGGAGGGAGCTGAGTGGAAGTGGCACCGATGGCGATGCAGGGGGAGGCCTCCAGGGAGAACAGTGCGGGGTGTGCTCTGAAACCCTGTCTCTTCCTCAGCCTTTCAGGTTGCCCAAGAGCCAAGAAGAGTGGCATCAGGATAGCGCAGAGCAAGGAGGACAAGGAAGACCAGGAGCCCATCAGGTGCGCGGCCGGGGCGTGGAGTGGGAGTGGGCAGGGCTGCAGGCGGGGTGGGGGGGGGGCGGGGGTCAGGCTGGGAGAGCTCCGTCAGCTGCGAGGACACAGCGTCTGAGCTAAGACCAGGGTTCACCTGCCACCTGGCCAAAAGCGTCCCCTGAATAGCAGGTGAGGTGATGACCCGGTGTCCCCCCAGCCAGTGTTCCAGTAAGCAAGTGATGAGAAAGCTCCCTCTACCCCTTGGTGGAAGAAGCAGCTTAATTTACTGGGAGAGGCATATTCGGCAGCACAGCACTGAAAGTGGACATTTCCCTGACGTCCTAGCTCGTGAGAGTCACTCAGCAGCACGTGCTCTGCCTCCCACTGAGGCGGGACGGAGACCGTCCCCTGGGGAGAAACCAGCGTCCCACTCTCCCCCAGGTGTTGGCCCCGAGCCCCTGCCCAGAGAGCCTGGCTCTCAAGAAACTGTGAGATAAACCTGTTGCCAGCTTCCTGAAATTTTAATCTCACTCAGTGTCTCTGGAGAAAAATTCTGATTACAATGAAAATGGCAATTAAAATGCAAACACGATTGCAGTCCCGCGGTGAGTCGGCCCCCTGCCACACCCACGACGGGAAGTTTCAGAAGGTGCACGAGCTGACTCGCCTCCTGTCGACCTTCAGCTGCAGCCAGTGATGTTCCCGTTTATTTAAAAAAAGTGCTGGCGAGGTCTTAGCTAAATGTCGCCTCTGCTGCGTAAAGTCCTTTCCAGCTGGAAGGGTGTCCTCTGGTCTCAGAACACACAGCCCAACAAACAGCCCTTGAGAAGAACACAGGCTTATAAAATAATCTACTAAAAATAATCCTCCAGTTTCCCACTGACTTTGCATGTTTCCTCCACAAAGATTGTGACTCTGCCCAAAAGTGGTGTCTTTGAAACAGACGCCTGCGTCGCACTTGCTTCGACAGCGGGTTCCTTTCTCCACCGGCCGGCGTCCTCGGTGCTCACTGAGCGTGGACGTTCTGCTCCGGGACACCTGCGGGTCCGGGTCTGGGAGGGCGAACTACTTCACGGCTCCACTAGGTGGCGCACGTCAGCGGGTTTTGTCTTTCCCGTCTTTCCCTCCTGCCGGAGCAGACGGTGCCGGGTTTCCCACGACTTGGCCGCAGAGGCCGCCGGTACCGGCAGCAAGGCAGTCACGTGCGTCTCTCTGTCTGCCCAGGTGCCCCGTCCCCGGGTGTGACGGCCAGGGCCACATCACCGGCAAGTACGCCTCCCATCGCAGCGCGTCCGGGTGCCCGCTGGCGGCCAAGAGGCAGAAGGACGGGTACCTCAACGGCTCCCAGTTCTCCTGGAAGTCGGTCAAGACGGAGGGCATGTCCTGCCCCACGCCGGGATGCGACGGGTCCGGGCACGTCAGCGGCAGCTTCCTCACGCACCGGAGGTGAGTGCGCCTGCCCGGCTCCCAAGCGATCCCCGGGTCGAGGGAGAGAATGCCGGAACCCGCGGCGCCAAGCGCACGGCCTCCGTGAGGTCTGGGGAAAGAGGGGGGCGCACATCGATTTGGGAAGGCGCAGACTCGCCCTGGCCCGGCCGTGCGCGGGGCGGGTTTCCAGGGGCTCCGATCAGGGTCCGCGGGGAGAGAGGCTGCGCTTCGCACACGTGCACACGCACGCAAGAGCGTCTGTGGACTTAGTTGCTCGTTTCGGCTGAAGACTGCAGGCAGGCCCCCCTCGAGGAAGGTGGGTGCAGCTGGGCTCAGGGCCTCGTGAGGGACACCACAAAGCCTCCCGGGGAACCAGTCGTCATCGCTTAACTTAAAGAGGAACGTGGGGCGTCACACTGCCTACCCGACGGCCTGCCCTGTTGAGTCGAGTGGCCCCTGTAGGAGTGAGGACTGCGGGTGTGGGCGAAGCACAGAGGTGCCCTGCTTCCTGCGAGGGGGGGGGGGACACAGCGTCACACACACGACGCAGCCCCTTGGGGCTCGTCGAGCTGGACCTCTCCGACCTCCGCCTTCCGCGTAAACACTGTGCACCCGCCGCAACCTGCAGAGCCCTGCTGAGCACGGGATGAGCCGGGAGGAGTGACGGGTGACCACGGGCCCCAGCATTTGTGGGAAGGTTTGTTTTAGTGTAAAAGAAGTTCTTGCCCAGGTAGCAAACTCAGACGGGACCAGCGGGCCTGGGCAGGGACGAACGTCTTTCCCGGAGTCTTTCCAAGCGGAGTCCCCGCTTCGCAGGAAGTTCCTTTGAACAGAGAGGCACCCAGCCCTGCTGAATGCGTCCGGGGGGAACAGAGGCCCCAACCCCTACCCCACGCCCGCTTTTCCCTTTGAATGCAGGCAGGTCTCAGTGTGTCGTAGGCACCTGCAGAGGACACGGTGTAGTGCCTTCGGCAGGATTCCCCTGGCCCAGCTGGCAGCAGGCAGGTGCGGGCTCGGCGAAACATCTCCTTCCACTCAGAGCCCCCCTGCTTCCCAGTCACGGGGTCCGGTCTCCGTTCCAGATGCAGCGCCGCCCAGGGCCGGACAGGGAGCTCCCTTCCGCAGACACCTGCTCGTCCCTGCGCAGCGGGCCCTCGGGATACAGACCTAGAGGCAAAAACCCTTGTCCCAAATTCTGATAGGCCGGCCCGAATGCCCCCCAGAAAGCTCCGGCTTCCCTAACTCTTCCGTGGTCCGCGAAGCTTTCAGACGACGGTGCACCCCGCCCACGCGGCCCCTGAGGAAGGGCGGGCACGTGCTGCTGAGCCGGGGCGCGTGGAAGTGGGTCCACTTCTCCGAGTAACGCGGAGCGCCCCTGGGTTCCCGAAACCGCGCAGGAGCCGGGCGTGCGCGGAACGCTGGAGGTGTGGCGTCCGCCGTGCCCCCGGACCTTCGCCGCGTCAGTCAGGAGAGTAATGGCCTCCAGGAGCCGCGGGCAGGCGGGACCCCTTCCGCGGGCGGGCCGCTCGGCGCGTCCTGCGGCCGCGCGAGGACGGCGGCCCCTGACTCCCGGAGCCGCTGTGGGCGGGGCCGCCGCCACCTCGGCCACGCCCCCGCCCTCCCCCCGCCCTCCCCCCGCCCCCGCGCACCCGCTGGCTGACACCCAGGGGCCAAACTTAGGGCCCCGGTGCAGCCTCTCCCGGGTGTCTGGCCTTCCTGTCTCTGTCCCCGGAGGGACCCACCTTCCTGGGGCCTCTGGCTGAAGAGGGAGTTGACTCACACGCAGCCTCGTCCAGGCAGCTGGAGCGACCTCAGGGCGCAGGTGCGCCTGGTGAAGACAGCTGGTGGCTCGCTGACTCGGACAGAGCCTCTCTGCTCTGGAATCCCTGTGATGAGCCCTGTGCTCTGCAGACAGCTCACCCAGGGCGTCGAGGGGGTCCCGGGAGGCGCCCCGAGTCCAGGGCACACCCGACAAGCCAGCCGGCCGCGCCCACCCGGCCTGCGCGGGGCGGGGAGGCCGGGGATCCGGGCGGGGACACCGGGCTCCGCGGGGCCCAGAGCTGGAGGGCAGAGCCTCGGAGCAACTCAGAAGCGGCTCTGTCCCCGTGGGGCCCTGCCTGAGCGGCAGATCTTTGATACTTCGCTGCGAGAGCGTGTCGCAGCCATCTGAGCCCCCGCCTCGGCGCTCTGAGCAGGGGCGGGGGCGGGGATGTCATGTGGAAAGTGTTCAGACCTCCCTGGAGCCCCGTGACCGGCGGCCACCGTCCTGGGTGTGACCGTGTGAAGAGACCCAGGGCGGGGACGGGGGTGAGAGGGGAGGACAGGACCCTGAGAGCCTGGACCTACCTTCTTACAGTTGTGTAAACACACGGAACAGCGAATGCACCATTTAAGCACTTTCACGTCCAGCGCAGGGCCGATCAGCACCCACGCACCGTCCAGCGGGCATCAGACCAGCCTCCCCAGAGCTCTCACGGGCCAAGCACAGCTCTGCCCCCCAGCGCTAGCTCCCGGCCCCGGCCCCGGGCCCGCCGTCCAGTGGCTCCAACTCTCAGGGCCTCACAGGAGTGGGTCACAGGGCTCCAGTCCGTCTGCGACTGGCTCATCCCCCTGAGGGGCCCAGGGCCCGGCCGCCCACCCAGAGCTGGCAGGTGGTTGTCCAGACCTTCAAGGCCCTGGTGAGCCCCAGGTGAGGCGCTGAGGTGAGGCTCCTTGTGCATCGCACGCGCCCTGAAAACAGAGCAGCTTTCAGACTCAGAAGAAAGACCAGACGAAACAGGTGCCTGTTTATTGTCCTTTTCCCGGAAGCTGTGACAACCTAGTGATACAGAAGGTGATGGGGAGCCCCTGCCACGGCTTCCGG
Source organism: Vicugna pacos (assembly GCF_048564905.1). Classification (NCBI taxonomy): domain Eukaryota; kingdom Metazoa; phylum Chordata; class Mammalia; order Artiodactyla; family Camelidae; genus Vicugna; species Vicugna pacos. The sequence continues at coordinate 60,404,247 of NC_133001.1, forward strand.
GTCCCGGGAAGCCTGCTCACCCCGATGTCCTCCTGGGGAGGCCACCACACAGGTGTTCAAGTACAAGGACACAGAGGTGGCACACGCTCCAAGCGCCCTGTTTGCTGCACAATCATTTCCTCCCATTTCACATTCATCCCGGTAGGGACGGGGCAGGGTGGGGGTGCTGTTCCTGAACAGAGATGCTGTAAGGACGTAGGAAAAGACTTTACGGTCAGAACTGGCTGGTCAGAACCCGCGGGTGAGGTGGGAGGCAACCCCTGCGAGTGCGCATCGCCGGCGAGTGCTCAGGGGTCGCGGACAGCTTCCTTTAGGAGCATGAGAAAGGGGATGCAGCTGGGTGAGATGGGGGCTGGAGGTGCGGGCCTACAGCAGACAAGTGACTGTGCACTGGGCGCCCGCCGGGAGGCACCTGGGTGCATCGGTCATCAGGAGCAGAAAGAGAAACAGGGTGTCGCCCTGCTGCAGGACACACAGGGAAGGATGCAGGCTCGGGGGCACCAGTGGTGGAGTGGACGCTGAGAGCAGGGTCCAGGGTGGCGGGAGAGCAGAGAGGCGGGAAGGGCCTCACTGCCTGGGAAGTCACATCTGAGTGCCGGGTGGGCACCCATGCTTCCTGACCTGACCTGCTTCCGCCCGGGGGCCAGCACCCCGTCCTCTGAGCTAGCCTTCCGGAGCTGCCACAGCAAGGCTCCTGCAGAATTCGGTACCCATCAGAGCAGCCCAGGCCTCTGCGCCTCCCCATTGCCCAGAACACCCTTCTCCACGCCCTCACCTGCCCAGAAATGCCCCCTCATCCTCCAGATAATGCTGCTTGATGAGATCAGGGCTGCCTGAGCGCCAAGCACCTCTGTCCTTAGCTTCACACAATCTGATGAAATAGGTACCCTCATGACTCCTGTTTGAAAGATTAAGATTTAAGTCAAAGAGAAGTGATGTGCTGTCCAAGTTCATGGAGTTTGTAAGTGACAGAGCCAGGGTTCAAACCCCGGCAGCCCAACTCCTCCGAGCCAGGGCCCCCTCCCCTGAGCCAGGACCCCCTCCCCCGAGCCAGGACCCCCTCCCCCGAGCCAGGGCCCCCTCCTCCGAGCCATCCTGCCTCTTCTCAGCACTGATGGTTTTGCCAACTTGGTGAAACGGCCCTGACTCCTCTCTCTGCGTGGGCAGTCCCATCCCTTCACGTCCCACGACTGCATCAATGCAGGAACCCTGGCTCTGATCTGAGCGCCTGCGTGGATGGGACCACGTCTTAGCTCCCGAGCACCCACACGCTTCGCTCGTGCTTGCACTTGTAGCCTCTAGGGAGTGTTTTCCTGCACCAGTGACTTGGGGCATTTTTTATAAAATTGATCAGAGCTGTGTCTAAGACTGGGAGCAGCTGTGTGTCCACCAGATGCCGACCGAGGCACTGGAATCTCAGGAGAGACAGGAGAGCTTCAGCAGGTGCCTGAGGGTCCAGTGACCCGAGAGCCCAGGGCCAGGGTCAGAGGTGTCAGGCGCAGGGACAGGGAGAGAGGAAGGAGAACGCTCCACCGGGGCCTCACCTGACTTGGGGGTGATGGCGTCGGGACTGGTGCTCGCCGTGGGGCCGGCAGAGGCGGTGGGGGGGGGGGATGGGGGTGGGTTCTTACCTGCTGAGCTTCCTTACGTGCAAGCATACCGATTGTAACTCGCCGTCACCTCACTCCTACCCAACTCTAAGTAAAATTAGGAAGACCCTCCAGAATTAAAGGCATGATTCTAACACTAATGTGTAAATAAGTAAATGATCTCAGAAGAACGCCATCTCTCAGTGGGCGCCACCAAGTAAACTTTTTAAAAATTACCTCCCAGACCTCCTTGCACTGCTTCCGCCCAGACCGCATGAACTAACGTATTTATTTTCAGTTTCACTCCAGTCCTCTGTAAATGGGATGCTGCCTGTCCTAGAATGTGGACATTGCTTGATACTTCCAGGAAAACGGTAGTCAAGACACATCACCGTACTGAGTACTGACCACGAGTTGTTTTCTTAATCAGTCGTCTCGTGAATGTGAGCATGCGCTGGGACGTGCTCACTGCCTTAACAACACTCGGACTGGAGCCAGCCCTGGATGGGCGGGCAGGACAGGAGGCCTCCAAGGTTTGTCTTCACCCCACAGCAGAGCGAGGAAAGGAGGCTGCAGCATCCAGCTGGGGACGGGGCTGGTACCGCCCCCTCACATCCCAGGGGGAGCCCAGTCCACAGCATCACCGAGTGCAAGAGACGCTGGGAGATGCAGCCCACGTGGGATGCTGGGGAACGTGTCCACCCAAAGTGCCGGGCGATGCATTCCTCCCGAGCCCAGGGAGAAGGGGAAGCGTTCATTTATGCACCTGACCCTCCGTGATGTCGAGAAGCCATAGTTTTTACCAAAACCTGGTACACAGGTGACCACAGCACCTTGAGGTCCACGTCGTTCCCATTTTAGAGATGAGAACAATAATGCAGCCAGCCAGCACGGAGAAAGTCAGGATTCAACCAGGGACTACCTCGTGCATAGACGGCCTGCATCTCAGTCTGTCTGTCTGGATGCCTGCAAGACTGAGCACAGGACTGTCGCAGGGCAAGCACTGAAGAAACCGTGGCCACTGAGGGCATGCGACCAACCTGCCCCAGCTCCTGTGGGGTGGACGCCAGTGAGAGGGAGGAAGTGGGCAGGCCTCTCCCCACCCAGCTGCCCCAGGAGGAGCGCCCGCCGCCCTGGGCCTCCCCGGATGGGTCCCTGTCTGCCTTCTGCTCCCTCTCAGGCTGCGACCACGGCCACTCGCCAAGCCATGCGTGTGGACGGAAGACACCGAGGCAGCCCAGCCATTTTCACTCAAGAGTGATAAACCCAGATTCCAGCCCAGGAGCCCGGTCCCAGCTGCAGACCAGCCGGGGCCCGCCGCCCCAGCTCTTCTCTTGTCCTTGGACACTCGACTCTCCCGCAGGGACAGCCTGCACCCCTCCTGCCCTCCCTGGGCCCCGGCGCCCCGCTTCTGCTGCCAGGGGGCAGGTCGGAGGGAACAGGAGGGGTGGCCAGGGCCCTCCTCCAGCTGTTGGCTTCTGTCTGACAAAAGCACACTGGAAACGCCCTCCTTCCCTGTACAACCTGAGAGGAACACCCACAGCCGCAGCTTCTCTGGGACCCGCAGGAGAGGAGAGGGCTCAGGGGACCCCCCTCCAGCACCTTGGACGACCTAGCTGTTTGACTGAACTCCAGAGTTCAGTATTTGTCGGGAAGCAGGAAGGAGGGAAAACGCAGACCCATCACCTGTCCCAGACTGCGACTCGCATGGGGCCTGCGAGAGCTGGCTCACAGCGGCGGGCCCACCGGGCTGAGGCCGCCACGGCCGCCCACAGCCCTGCCGGGGAGCACCCCCCAGGTGACGTTTGCAGACTCTCTCCTCCTGGGGCAGGCGCGTCCAGCTCCCCGTCTGCCCTGAGTCTGGGCACAGCCGGCAGAGGGGACACCAGCCCACCCAGCCTCCCCCGCGGCCTGGACTGAGCGCCCCCTATCCGGTCTCCTAGACAGCGTCTCACCAGGTCTCTAAAGAGCCAAGCACGCAGGGCTCGAAGCGACACCCAGCCGCTTTTGGATTCTGCAAGTGGGAAGCCCGGCCCGGCCTCCAGGCCGCTGCTCGGGCCCCACTGCCTGGAACCAGGTTTCTGCAGGCGCCTCCCCAGCTGAGCCCGTGGCCCCCTCAAAGCTCAGCCGGAGTCTTGGCAGGGTGCAGTTCCTGGAGCTGCCAGGCCCCGGGCCCATGTTCTTGCTGCTCTTGGCTGGGGTGCCTCTCGGGGCTGCTCTCGTGGCCCCCTCTACCAGGCAGGCAGGCAGGCTCGCTGTGCCCGCCCAGGGCTGTTCTATGCACTGGCCCCGAATCGAAGGCGCGACCGCCCCATCACACGCACCCCTCCTGCAGGACAGGCTTGACCCAGCGTGGGCACCACACAGGGACCCCCGGGTGGCCCCAAGCTCCGCCTCCCACAAGTATCCTGTTTTAGCCACAGGGCAGGGGTCTTTGGAGAAATAAATCTCTTACTACAGCCTCTGCCCTGAGAAGCTTAGCCGGCCGTGATTTTACAGGAAAGAGCAACATGCAGACAAAAAATTAACAATAGGAGCAAACAAGAGACTGAACTTTTCAGAGCTTTCCAGTCCAGAATGTGATGTAATCTCCATTACACACACGGGCACACAGACACACACGACAAACACAACACACATACAACACATGGACACACAGACACACAGACACACACAAACAACACACAACACACACACAGACACACACATGCGTGTGCGCAGCTGAGACCCTCTGGGTTTGCCGCCTCCAGTCACTCCTGAGCAGCACAACATCACCCTCAATTCATGAGCAAACAGGAGGTTTTCAGGAACACGGCAGTTTCTAAAATGTGACGGACGGTAATAGACACAAAGTCCGCCCATTTTCTGAGGCTGCGCTGACCCCGTCCTGCCCCGGCTGCGGACAAGAACCTGGTCTGGGGCCTAGGGCATCCGGGCGCCCGCATCCATCCAGGGGGTCCATCCTGGTGCGCGGGCAGCCCCAGAGGCCTCCTGGGCCTGTCCCATCTGGTCACCCGCCCACACCACTGGCCTGTGTTTTCCTGGGGCCGCCAGGCCTCTCCAGCCACTGGTCCCCAGCCTTCGACCGCGCCAGGCCTTCGGCCAAGGCGGTGGGGCTTCTCCCCTCTGCCGGGCTGCTCGCGGGCCGGAGGGGCGGGGGGCCTGTCACCCCCAGCGTGTCGGGGGCCTCCTCTCGGACCAGCAGCTCTCGGCTCTCTGTGCTCTTCCTTCCCCTTCCAGGGACTCTCCTTCCACACCCACGGCCTGTGCTCTGACTTCCTTCTGCCTCTGGCAGCTCCCAGTCTCGAAGCCTTTGAAACTCAAAGCCTCTTTCTGCTTTCAGCTCTAGCAATGGCTTCCTAAGGCGTAAATGCTCTGGTTCTAGCAAAACCAGTGGTGAAATTAAGAGGAAAACAGAAATGCATCACTGAGAAGCGCTGACTCCCACTCACGAGTCCCTCACTGACCCCAGCCCCCCCCCACCAGGACGGCATTCGGGGGGGCGCCTCCTGTGGCCTGGCCTCCCCAACCCTGCAGTCCAGTCACGGGGGCCTCAGAAACGTGAGGGACAGAGAGGAGCCCCCTCGATGAGGGGGGAGCACCCTCCTCACCCGCCCGGCGCGCTCACGGGAGACCCAGGCAGCTGGGAGTTGCTTCCCTATGCCCCTGAGCGGACAGCGAGGACCTCCTGCTTCCCGGCTCCTTCCTGCCCACACTGTCCTGGGGACGTGTGTTGTGACCCTCCTGCTCTGGCCCTGTTCCTGTCTGAGAAATGCTGGAACGGGGCTGTCTCCGACGGTGTGTCCCCGCCCAGCTGTGCTTGGAGGCAGCGCCTGCCCTGAGACTGCGTTGTGAGGTCACCCCTCCCGGCTCGGCGTCCTCCCTGGGCGCTGGCCCTGCTCCTGCGGCCTTCTGTCCAGGCCTGCCCCTGCCCTGCCTCGTCCTCCGTCCTGTCCCCTCTGAGCAGCGAGGAGTCGGAGGAAACACCCTGAGAACCGAGAGGCCGGAGCCCTGCGTGCTGGCCCCGCAGACGGTGTCACCTGGTGCATCGTCAGCCCCCGTGACGCTAGCGAGACGGGGTGAGACACCCCAGGGACCCCACAGGCCGCCGAGAGTGCCCGCGAGGCCACCACGCCTGCACTGTACTTGGTCAGAGGCTTGGACGTGAGGACCGGTTTACCACGTCCGCCCACTGCTGTCAGCTCCTCCTTGAACTCCCTCTGTGGGCAGACCCTCCCTCCAAACTAGAAAACGCTCGGGCCCCAGGGGGCAGGTTGCTTCCTCTGGAGACACCCCTTGGGGGCCTCCCGGCAGCCCCGCCCTGTCCTGCCCTGTCACAGAGCACGTGCTGGGCACCGCGGTCCTCTGTGCAGCCCCCTGGTCACCGCACGTCCGAGGCTGAAGCTCAGCCCCCATGGCCAGCCCGGGGCTGACGGTTTAAAGAGGCTTGATTTCAGTTGATACAGTTGAAATGTGACCCCCACATGTGGCTGGGGGCTCCCACCTTTGCCAGCCCAGGTCTGAACTCCGTCCTGAACATCGCACAGACCCCCAGCCACACCCCGCTGCCCTCCTGAAGCCCTTACCAGGACCACTGCAGGAGCCCCTGGGTCTCCCTTGCTGGCAGGGGAGAGATGCCAGCAATCTGGTGGTAGCTGACCAGGACCCCAGACGCTCACAAAGGCCTAACTCACCATGATGCTGTCAAAACGCCCTTCACTGAGTGGGACACAAGCAGAAGAAACAAAGTGATTGGTTTCAATGCCTGCTGACTCTGCTGTCTTACCCACAGCCCCCTGCTAATTAACACTGACAGCTGGGAGAGGCCCCGTCTGCCCTGAAGGCCCCGACGGCTGAGCACAGAGGCTCCTGCCCTGTGCTGCCCTCTCTGCAAGGCTCAGGGTGTGCTTTTGACACAGAACATATTTTGGGAGAAACAGGATATTTGGGGGAAAATCTCCAAATTCGTATCCTGGACTGAGAAGGGGCCTCAAGGACACCCGGTCACACTGAGTTAGGGGCAGATTGGATGAATAATCAGAGGTGGGAATTCCTTGGGGGCCAGAGGACACCCTGTGCCCCCAACACATCTGCCCGGGCCCCTCTTGAAACCCTAATTCCCCAGGAAGCAGACACAAAACTGGCTGCTCCCGCGCATGTGGCATGTCCTCTGGGTGTTAGTGCCGGTTTGTCAATGTCTGCAGACCCTGTCCAACACCCAGAGCCAGCTGGACACTCCACGGCGTCCGCACGTGGAGGGCGGCATCTGTGTGCCGTGCGGCGCGCTGCGCATTGTTACTGGGAGGGTCGCGACGGCACAGGTGAAACGGAAACCAGTGAAGCGAACAAGGCATCGTGACAGCGAAACCCGCTGCAAACGGCTGTCGGCACCTGGACGTGTGTCCCTGGGAGGGGAGCGGTCACAGGCCCTTCACGTCGGGGCCCTTTGTTCCCGGTTCGCGGCCCACCCGGCTGTGAGCAGGCATCTGAGCAGCGCGTCCCCGCACACGCTGGGATTTCCTGTTCTCGCCGCGGACAGTCACACCACCAGGTCTTTTGACAGCCCCTGCCCACCGGGAACTCCTACTAATGTAGCCATTTTCAGCAGCGATGTTCTCCTGGAGGAGGTCCCTGTTGGGTGGATGTCCTGATAAAGCCCTGGGCCTCCCGTCTCCTGCTGTCTCCTCCTGAAGCCCTAGCGGCGTGTGCCTGGAGCCCGCCCTGGAATTCCTGGTGCGCGGGTGCTGCCAGACGTCTGGGGCCCCTGGCGGGCGCGCTGGGCAGGCACGTTAACCATTCACTGCACGGGGTCTAGATTCTGTGGCCTGTCGCGTCCACGCTCAGAGACGTTTCCAAAGGGCCTCTGAGTCTCCACTTCAGAACTGCACTCTGGAGTGGGGTCGCTCCCCGGCAGCACCCGGTGCTTGGCCTTGTCCCCAGTCCCCGGACCAGCGCGGACCCCAGGCGCTCGGTGCCACGCGAAGCGAGCTTGGCACGCGCTGCCACTAGGTGGCACTGTGTCCTCGCTGGGGCTCTCGCCACCCACGCCCTGCCAGGCCGCTCTGCACACTTCCAAATTTGACCCGTGCTGGGATGCACTCACTGGATCGGAATGGGAGGGACCGAGGACAGGCGTGTCTGCACAAAACGCACCGTTCCGTGGGCCTGTCTCCGTCTGTCTCCTAATTTAGTTCCTGACTCAGGCTGCAGTCTCCCTCCTGAAACGGCACCGTTATTTGTCATTCCCAACTGGCAGTGCAGTTAGCTGGAAACTCAGACGAGCGACTTAAGACTGAAATCTGGCTCTGACCCTCAGCCCGGGTCTAGGGATCTGAGTTTTAATCTGCTTCCAGGTCATCCTGCTGCGTGTTCTGGTCTGGGCGCCAGCCGCCTAGTCACGCGTGAAACACCTGGCCCCTCACCCTGCCAGCCTCTGCATGGAGGCTTCCTTCTCGTTGCCGTCCACCCTCGCGCTGTCCTTAACCTCCTCTGACCACTTCCTGTTCAAGGGGGACAGCAGGGTGGGGAGTCACCCCAAGAGCACAGCATGCAATCTGCAAGTACCTGGAGCACCTGGCGGCACGCTGGGCCCAGGGATGATGCCCGGATGATACAAACAGGAGGCAGGTCCTCTGGGCTGGCGTCCCCGCTGCCCCTTCCCCTGTAAACCCGGAAGCTCCCTGAGCGGGCGTGGACCCCGGAGGTGCTGGAAAGCACGGCAGGTGCGGAGGCACCTTGGCACCGTCACCAGGTGCACCGTCTCGTCAGACCAACGGCTCGGAACTTCCTTGCAAGGAGCAGAGGAGACGTGTGTTGTGCAGAGATAACGTCTTCCCTAAACCACTGCTAAAATCTGCATCTGAAAAACGTGTTAGAAAACCTGTGCGAGGAGATGCCCGAGGCCTCCTGCCGGACTGTGCCAGCCGTTGCTCATGGCCACGTGACCTGCACCAGCACTGGGCGTGCGGGTGTAGCTACGGCGAACCCCAACCCCGCGTCATGGCGTACGGACGGGGTCCTGGCCCTGGAGATGCAGACGGAGCACCAAATTATACATAGAAACTTGACACGTGTGAAGGAACATGCACGTAGGGGCTCTCGCGCCACGTCTATGAAGGGCCAGCGGGCTGCTGACGGAGGTGCAGGGGGACCATCCCGTGTGGCTCCTTGGGATGGCGGCCGGGTGGGGGGGCCACCAGGGGCAGGTGCGAGGACACCCAGGCTCAGACGCTCAGGCCCAGACTTTGTTCTCAACACATCCCCAGAGGGGAAGAAACGGGGAGGAGCCGTCCCACCGAGACGGGGGTCGGCCCCTTGTGCCCAGCCCACGCGCACTTGCAGACCCCCTGGCAGTGAACCGCTGACAAAGTCAGGAGACGCCTGGGGGTCTGGACCCTCCCTGCAAGGTGCCGGCACACGGTGCAGGCGCTCGGGGGAGGTGGGGGAGCTGAGGCTCCGTGTGGGGTCCCTCAGCTGACGGCAGTGGGACAGCTGGGGCCCCGGGCGCCAGGCTGGGAGTCTGGCGGGAGCTCATGACTCTGCCCTCTTTACTTCTGTCGTTGGAAATTAAGTTTTGAATCCAACCCTTGTACAAGTTGGAAACTTTCTGCCATAAAGCAAGATGATTACTCCGTAAGTGTCCCGGCAGCCCTGAAAGGCTGATGCGGCCGTGAAGGGGCCGGTCTCCGTCCCGGCCCCGAGCCCCGGCTGCTGGACCTCACCTGGGCCACGCAGCAGCCCAGGGCTTGTATCAGCCCGCAGGGTCCGTGGCGCACAGACGCCGCCCCAGGGCACGGCGTCCCTGCCCTCCCGTCCGTGTGGTCTGCGTCCCACCTGCAGCTCACCCTGTGCCGGGACCGACGTGGCCTGGTGACTAACGCCATCTCGTGTCTCGTCCCCAGCTTGTCGGGGTGCCCGAGAGCCACGTCGGCGATGAAGAAGGCGAAGCTGTCGGGGGAGCAGATGCTGACCATCCGGCAGAGAGCCAGCAACGGTAACCGCGCCCCGTCACCCTGACCCCTGACCAAGCCCACCGTTCCTGCCACGCCCCTCAGGAAGCAGCCACAGAGGGCCCTCTGGCCTGTGCAACGCCCACCCACTGGGGAGGAAGCAGCCTCCCCACGGCCGTCCCCCGACTGTGGCCCCATCCCCTCCCCTGTGCCCTGGGGGGCCTCCCAGGGGCTAAGCCAGGGTCCCTCGGGCTGCACGTAGCCCGCCCACCATTCCCCGCACTGTCACTTGGGGGCCAGGCCCCCTCCAGTCCACCAGCCCGTCCCTCCCTGCAGATGCCACGTGGGGCCACGAAGCTGCAGGGCCGGCTGTGGGGGCTGGAGGCCTCAGAGATCCCGCCAGCCACCCTCGGGGGCCACGTCTGTGAAGTCCCTGCTCACTAGGGTCTGTGTGTAAAAGCACGCCTGGTGCTTTCAGGGCCAGTCAGTGCAGAGCAAGTCTGAGTGTCCCCCAGCCACCCTCTTGCGAGGCCCCCCCTCCCCCCGTTTCAGCTCATCCCATAAATCGGGGTCCTCTTCACGGTCTACTGGGCGCTGCGTTTTTCGAATGTTCGTGTTTTTCTGTTGAGGACGTCCCTGTTGAGGAGGCCGGAGCCAGGGCGACAGCGCTGCCTGGTGTCCTGACTGAGGAGGCCGGGAGGGCGGGGCCGGAGGGAGGCAGCGTCCCGCTGTGGTCGTAGGGCTGTCGGCCAGGAGCTCAGTGGTCATGAATCGGCAGCATACGTTAGATAAGGCGTCCTTAACAGAAAGCCGGGTGCTGATCCACTGAAGACAGAGGCTCCCGGGGGCGTCCCCAGTGTGCCCCCAGGAGCCGAGGGCCAGCAGTCACCAGGGGTGTTTGCAGAGACTTCAGAGAACAGAACTCCACCAATGAGGAGCAAGCTTGGACCTCCCCTCCCGGCCCCTGGGAGGACTTCGTGAGGAAGGCGCTCCGGCAGAGCAGGCTTTCCCACGGACGGGGTGGCGCCGGGCTCTGGCCAAGGCACTGCCCTGATTTTGTGTCCCTCCAGGAGCCGAGTGCCAGAAAACAGGGGTCCCCCTGGAGCCGTCACAGCTCAGGCCCCCAGAACTGGGCGTCGGGTGGAGCCCAGGCCCCAGTCCTCCTACGTTCTGGGGCTGCCCCTCCCTGGTGGGCCCCCACGGGCCAGGACACAGCCCTGAGGAGCTCGCGGTCTGCGGGTGCGCGGGCCCCCGGCCTCGGCCTGGAGGCTCCTGCTGCTCGCTGGACGCTCATCTTCGGTCCTGAGGACAGCACGGGCAGCTCGGGGAGAAGCACTCTTAACCCGTCGGTCATCATTTACCAGGAAGACAGCCGGGTCTCCACCTCGAAGGCTCAGAGCCCAGTGTTCTGCGCCCACCTCTGCTCAGGGCAGGGCAGCTGCCGGAGCCGTGGGGACGAGCTGACAGGCCCTCAGCGTCGGCCCGCATCTCCCATCAGTCCTCCAGCCAGCCCAGCGTGCGGAGCCGGTCCGAGACCCCGGGGCCACCAGCGCCACCTCCCGCTTGCTGACGAGGGCTGTGCTCATTGCCAGGAAGGAAACAACATTCCCTGAGCTCGTTCCAAAATGTTTAGCCTGACACCTCACCCCCAACACAACCCTGGCTCTGAAGCAAGAATCTCAGGCAAACTGATCTGAGTCTGTGCCAGTTTATGACTCATGGATGGAAGGCAGTGCAGGCCCAGAAAAGAAAGAAATCAAGACAGCAGGCCTCCACACCCGGCGGGACGGCCAGGGAGAGGGCCACTGCCCCGTTGCCATCTCTCAAACTGCCGTCTCTGTGCAAAGGGCAACAGAAATTCAGGGCCCTCCTTCTGTAACCGCCAGACATGGCAGTTGACCTGGAAGGACTGGTTCTCTCTTGGAAAAGTAGATGTAAGTTGGAAGAGCCAGCCCCCAGCCTTCACCGTGGCTGGGCACCCGCACTGCCCTGGCTAGCAGGGCGCCCGCTGGGCGGCCGCTGGGGACGTGTGGCCATGGGGAACTCTAAGGAAATTTGTTTCCAGACCCTCAGATTCCACCTGACTGTCTCCGGAATCCGATGAACTGAGAATCAGTCTGTCATCTGCCAGCTGTTCCCCCACCTTCCCCACGGCCACCCAAGAAAGGCTGCCCCCCCACCAGTCCTGGACTCGCACATGTGCAGGCGCCTAACCAGGAACCACCCACGAAAGCTGGGCTTCTGAAGGCACGTCCGGGGAGAGCTTCAGGACGACATAGTGGAGCGGTGCTGAGCTCTTCAGTTCATCCAGGCAGAACCTCACATCTCCACCCACCCACTCATGCGTGCTTCCGCCCGTCCACCCTCCATCCACCCACCCATCCACCCACCCACCCCCTCATCCATCCCTCCACCCACCATCCACCCACCATCCACTCATTGCTCCTAGAATAAAAATTAGGGACGGAAAGTTCGTCTTGGGGGGCCTCGCTGCTGCTCTGATTGGCTTCAAAGTGGTAGCGGCCTCTGTCAGAAGGCCGATTTGACCTACAGGTTGTTTAGATAATAAATCTTGATTTGCCACTTAGTTTATACAGTAGACTTTTTTCATAAGTTTTGTCAAACACCTGGTCCAAGGTTTTGATAGAAATATACTGAAATAACTCTGCAACATATAATTTCCTACAAATATACCTTTTTGGCAACTAATTTAAGTCACAATAAAAACCTTTAGATGATAATTTCAGGACTTATGAGAGAGAGGCATGTCTTCTTTTTAATTCTTTAATTCAACAAGTATTGAAGCCCACTGCACTAGACCACGTACAAGATTTGGCTTTTCTTTTAAGTGTGTGTCAGCGGACACGACTGTCCTGGGTCAGCAGGACGACATGAGTCTGTGCTGCTTTCCGGCACACAGAGATACGCCCGCAGACACGAGCGCCCCGGTACTGTCTGGGTGCCCTAGAAGCAGGACTGTTGGCGTCTTCCGTGGCCCCCGTGTGGGGAACCTCGCTGCGGGGCGGGCATCTCACATAGCTCACTCGTTTCTTACACCCACTGTGTAGGAGAGGGACCTGTTTGCAACGGAGGGATTTGAGGTTCCAAGGCATTAAGAAAATTGCTCATCACGGAACTCTCAAGTACCAGGATACGGATTTAGATTTGCCGCGTTTCAAAGCCTGGCACTAAACCCCAGGCTCCCGAAACCTCTCGTCAAGGCCATTCACAAATGCTTCCAGACATAACGCAGTCTCTGTCCCCTGTTCAGACACGGTTTTCCATGAAAGTCAAACAGAACATAATTATTGTTGGACACGCTTTCCTCAAAATTCAAACCAGTGAAATGGCCCTCCACGGTCGCACCTGTATTCCAGAGACGCCAGCTTCTCTTCCCATGACTGTATCAAAATTCTTCTAAGTTCCCATTGGCCAGAATCTAGCCCCAAGACAAAGATGCTGGAGCTGGGGGCGTTCTGTGTGCCTTGCTGTGTATGAGAGACCATTGATGGAGCGCCTCTGACAAGCCAGTTGAGGGGACGTAGTTGGAGTGTTGAGGCATGCTGGCCTTTCCCATGGTTCTCTGGGGTTTATAACAGTGGAGTGATCTTCAGACTGCCAGCCCTGAAGTGGACTCTTTTGCCTACAATTCCACTCACTTCTCAAGGGAAACGTGAAGTCTTGGTGTTGGAAGCAGCTGTGTAGGGCATTTTTCACCCTTCCTACCATGAGTTATCTAAAATCCAGTATTTTGAGCAGCTAGCTCTGGGGTCCGCAGCAGGTGGCCCCCGGGAAGAGCTACACCAGCTCCGTGTGCGAACCCTGGCCAGAGCGGTCTCTGTAAATGCCGTCAGGCTGCTCGTTGGCAGGTTCGCGTCACGTGCAGGTAGAACCTGGACGTTTTAGTTAGCACGTGGAAGGAGACTGCTCCTGGGGGTCTCCCTCGCCCGGCGTCTCCCCAGGGGGAGAAGGTCCGCCTGGGGAGCCGAGCCGCAGAGCACTAGGACGTGTAGCGGCGGCTCCAAGCCCAGCCTGCCCCCGAACAAGGACCAGGACGCCTCGCGAGGCCGCTGGACCTCGGGACAGGAGAACCGGGGAGATGCTCTGTGCTTCCGAGAAGGGCGTGAGGCCCCTCCCTGCACGTGGTTCGTCTTCAACAGCAACTGCGAGACACACCTGGAAAAAGGGAGGTTTTCAAATCATCCAAACTTAAAAAACTGAAGACCTGTGACATTCAGAGCATGCTCAGAAATCTTCGTGGAAACTCACCTGGAAAACCCGACGGTCACAGCCCGAGGAGCGAGGGGTTGTGAGTGTTCCTGGTTTGCACGAGAGGTGCTCCCAGTGCGTTCGGACCGCTTGCAATGTAGCTGAGTGCTGGGACGCATCTTCGTGAAATAATAAATTGACTGCTGATTTGGTTGCTTTACAAATCAGGGTTCTCCTGCCCTGGGCAGTCTCACCTCGAAGTGCGTCTGAGCTGTTTCTGCAGAGGAATGGCCACACTGCCCGCCCCCGACAGGCACCTCCTGTGTGCCAAGCGTTAGGGACATTAACTCAGTCGGTTCCAGCGCCCAATTTTGGAAGGTTGCCCTAAAGGTCTAGTCACGTATGAAAAGGGGAAGCAAGCCACTGAACTGCAGTGCTGGTGGCTCCCCAGCGCCCCTCAGGCTGGGAGATCCAGGGACAGGATCCCTGCCTGCCTGGGAGGGGCAGAGCCGTGATCACATAAACTCGCACACGGTGCGAATAAATAAACCAGTAATAAAGTAAACGGGGGGAGAGCAGCCCACACCTGGGAAGCTCCTGGCGGTATTTCTATCGCATCCTCGGCTGCTTTTCGGGTGCGTTTGGTAAATAGGGAGGCTTTGCAGTCGAGGTGCCAGCGGAGGACGCACCCTGGGGACCTGAGAGGCCGAGCAGAGCTCAGGGACGCAGAGGCGTGGCTCCTGGTGAGGCCACAGCCATCCCTCGGGTGGGGTGGTGGCCAGAGCAAGGCGGAGGCGGAGGGCAGCCCGTGTGCGGGGGAGGCCTGCTTCCACACCAGAGCGGGTCAGCAGGAGAAACGACTGGGAAGGAGGGCTGATTACGTGGGCAATTAGATTGAACACAATGGCACGCTCCTCCCGAGGGCTTTTGTGAGGACAGGGGACGTCATGGAAGAAATGCAACTCTGCAGAAGGCAGCTTACTCCTTCCAATCTTTTTTTCATTTCACTAAAATCGGCAATTAAGACCCAACCCCGCTGATCTCCCCAACTCTCTTTTCTTTGTCCCCTCGACGTCTCGTTGAGGGAGGACCCCGTTCACCAGTCTCTGGCTGTATTTCAGGGATGTCGGGGTCTTCCGCCTCGGGCGGACTGTACCCCTCTGTCTGCAAAGCTGGACCACAGTGCCTGCCCCCCAGGCCCCTGGGTGCCTGGGCTGCGTGTGTTTTCCTCCAGTTTTGAGTGCAGATCCCTGGCTGAGCTGTGTGAGTGGTGGGGGCAGCCACTCCGCACCCTTAGTGGCAGGAGTTCAGCCGTGGGGGACTGACTGCCAACACCAGGAGGATAGAGACCTTTCTGACCCCAGCAGCCACCGGCAGAGCCGGCCTTGAAAAGACCCCTTGTAAGCGCATGCTCTGCAGGTGCAGCTCCCCCAGGCCCTCGTGGGCTGCACACCCCTCAGGACGCCGCTCGGGCAGGATGTTCCAGCCAAGCTGGGCAACCCCGCAGGTCTGAACGAGGGGGTCGTTATTGGTCAGATATTCAGGGGGCCCTTCTGGGACCTGTTGTCTGTCGCTGCCCGACGCTCCCTCCCACGGGAGGTGGCTTTCTCAGCTCCCAGGAATCAGGGGTGTGGTTACATGTCTGTTGTCAGGTCACCTTCCCAACTCCTAGACTTGGTGAGGGCGGGGGCCCGCTGGCTCATGTGCAGATGTGTCTGCAGAGCCGGGCTGATTCTCAGAGTGATGGACGGGGGGGATAGAGACAGAGAGACCAGAGAGAGAGTGAACAAGGAGGCCACTCATGACCTGCACAAGGTAAGTCCGTGTCCAGGACACAGCTGTGGCCGGAGCCAGAGGCCCTGGGTACCCATCCTAGGGAGAAGGACCCTTCTGGTTTGGGGTGGGGGTAGTCTGTGTGCCCTCCGTTAACTTCTTCGTTTTTAGGAGCCTTAATTGTAAGCAGGATGGTTGTAGGGACAGAAGACACACAGGCTGTGACGATGTTTTTAATCCCAGAGTACACTTGCCCAGCAAATTTGGTTCCAAGTCTAGAAGGAGCTGAGACAAGGCTCTGACTGCCCAGCCCCGCCTGCGGGCGGTCTGACTCGCGCTCCGTCGTTCCAGGCATCGAGAACGATGAGGAGATCAAGCAGCTGGACGAGGAGATCAAGGAGCTGAATGAGTCCAACTCCCAGATGGAAGCCGACATGATCAAGCTCAGAACTCAGGTAACAGTGTGTGAAGCCCTCAACCAGCGTCTCGAGTGCTGTGATGCCAGGAGACGCTGGGGCGGCACCTTCCTCGTTCTTCACCCCTTTTCGCCTCGATTGGCTCACCTTTTCTCTTGGTCTCCTGCTGAGATCATTTAGGGGGCAAAACCTGCTGGGGCCACTGGACGCTGGCTTTCTGTCCGGGGTCGGGGTCGGGGTGTTAATGACACGCCCTTCCTGAGCAGCCACTCCTGGAGGGCCACCCGGCGATGCCCGCGTGAGCGCTGTCCCACCAGGATTTGAGGGCCCCGATGTCACTGACTCGTGTCAGTGAACTGAGTCGGGCGACAACCCTGGGACTTGAAAGGCACGCCTGCCCCTTGGGGCTCCCAGGAGCCCCGGTCTGTGTGTGCAGGTCCCCAGCCCCACACGTGGGTGCAGACGCCCAGTGCCCTGTGGCCAAGTAGGTGGTGGGCGGGAGGATACGGGCCTTTCTAAGCATCGGCCGGAGGCCACACCCCAGGGGCTTTGGTCCTGTAACCCCATGCGCTCACAGCAGCCCCCCGGTAAGTGTCCACACCTCGTGCTACACATAAGGTTAGGTTCTGAGCAGTGACCTCTGTGGCTGAGTCAAGGTCACAGATCTGGCAGTGACCAGCTGGCCTGGCCCATCGCTGGCCACACGCCGGCCGCCTCCCCGGGGGCTTCGCAGGGCCCGACGCCCAGGTGGGATCTCCCTCACGTTGCCGTCACTGGAGAGGCCAGGGCTCCTGTTCTGTTAGCACCCACTCTGCCTGGGGCCTGGACCCCCACCCACCCACAGTGGTCCCCTCCCGGGCAGTCGCCAGCCTTGCTGGGATTCTCAGGCCCGAGGACTTACCCGAGGGCTTATGAGGCCAGGGACCGTCACTGCCGACCCCCGTCCACCGTCCACCAGGGCACAGCCTCCCTGCCAGAGGAACCGCCAGGATCCCAGAGCTGCCCTTTCGTGACCTCGGGCAGGTGTGAGGTCTGAGCCTTCCCTGCCCACCAGGGCTGTCCTGTCTACTTGTTCGGACGTCAGCCTCCCCACTGACTGCAGCCTTGGCCCCAGCTGTGCTCCGACTGGAATCTCGTCCGAGGCGAGCGGGAGCTTTCCTTAACTTTCATCCAAACCCCCAGCTTTTCTCCCCGAGGCCAGGCCGAGGCCGGGGCAGGGGTGGGGCGCTGGCCCGGGGAACTGCAGGGCCCTGCTCAGGCAGACGCGCCCCAGGACCCGGGTCACGTGGGGACACCCGCCTGGAGTCTGTTCTGCGGCAGAAGTTGGGGCACCAGATGGCCCTGATGACCCCCTGAAGGGCACATCTCTCAGCACTGTCCTCCTCTGGCAGGGCCTCATCCCCCGGCGTCCTGGAGGGCTCCCCCACCTCAGCCCCCACTGCAAGCATTTCCCACGTGCCTGCTCCCCTGTCCCTGACCAGAAGCAGTCTCACCCCTGAGGACAAGGCCGGGCGCGGGGGCCCAGTTCAGGACGCGGGCTGGACTGGGCTCCCGGGACGCAGACATAGAGCATTCCTGCCCGGAGCCCGGGGCCTGCCTGCCGTCCCCCTGTGACCTGTCATCCCTATGGGGGCCCTGGCTGCCCATTTGGGTCTTTTTTGATGTCACTGTGACTCTTGGGTCCTGGTGGCACCTGTGCACGTTTGATGTCACAATGAATTCTAAGGGTCTTGTCCCTGACCTGGCTGTTGAGGGGTGACCACCCAGACGGTGCGGTCAGGCCGCTCCAGGGCCCAGGCTCCACTGTGCTCGGGTCGGAGGGTGAGCTGCAGGCTGGGCGAACACGGCCCCCAGTGAGGAGCCGGCCGGTGGGCATCACAGGAGGTCCCGGCTCTGGTGAGCGGGTCAGCACCTACGCAGAGCTCACGGGAAGCCTCCCGCTGACACCCAGCCAGGCGCCCTCCTCCCACGCCTCCCATGGCCCGCTCGCGTCTGGGGGCACACACGTCTGCAGCCCGGCCCTCCGGGGCCACACGCTCCCCATGGATGCCTCTGCCTCCTTGTCTTCGGCCAGAGCCCACCATGGAAGACCCTGGAAGGCTGGAGGCCCTGCTGCCGGGCTTGCTGGCACCTCGAACACCCCAACCCAGTCAGAGACCCCGGGGAGGGACAGAGCCGCACGGCTGCGTCCCTGCCACCCGTGCAGACGGGCAGCTCTCCCGCTGAGCTGAGGCATGAAGTGTGGGTGTCCAGTGGTAGGTGGAGGCCAGAGGGCAGCACACGAAAGCCCCTCGACCACAGCAACTCTCCCTGGGGCGTTAGAGGGAGGAAGAGCAGCCGGGAAGCCACGGCAGCCTTTACGCCACACAGGGCGGAAGCCATCACGTGCAGGCAGATGTGCCCACCTGGTGCCCACGGGGCGACGTGACGCACCTCACAGGTGACTAGCTCACAGGTAATTTAAGCCTTACCTGTGCAGGATCAGATACAGACGAAGGAGACGTCTGAGCAGCAGCCATGACCCTGATCCAAACAAACAGCCCATCACACAGTGGAAGCAGCGGGTCAAACGCACGGCTGTCCTGTGCTGATCTCTGCGCAGGCGCCGGCAGAAGCTGACACAGCGGGAACCTACCCTCCTTAGCTCCTTCTCGGAAAGAGGGCCCTCGTCGTCCAGTCGCCAGGTTTTCAAGTGCGATGACTCAGAGCATCGAAGGCGAGCCCTGAAAGCGACCAGCTCTTAGCCTGGAAGCCTCTTCCTTTCGAGCGAAGGGCTCCGTCTCCACCTCGGTAGCTGAGTCGCCGCGCGGCGAGGTGCGCGCCCCGCCGGCTTGTGTTACATGTCGCGCTGCCCTGTGTGTTTCAGATCACCACCATGGAGAGCAGCCTGAAGACCATCGAAGAGGAGAACAAGGTGATCGAGCAGCAGAACGAGTCCCTCCTGCACGAGCTGGCCAGCCTGAGCCAGTCCCTGATCCACAGCCTGGCCAACATCCAGCTGCCGCACATGGTAAGTGACCGAGGGCGCAGGACAGGGCTCGGCGGCGCCCCGCCGTGCGCACCGTAGGGTAGCTCTCTCCTTTCCTGTTCTCCTGGTTCTTCACGCTCTGGATGCTTGCGGTCACCTCCCCCAGACCATAGCGCTACCCGCTAGAACCTCGGTGGGGAGGACCCAGTGAGCCCCGTAAGGTTAGGTTGCTCTGGACAGGCCTCCCGGTGTCACAGGGACAGAGGCGCTGCGCTGCGATGCTGTTGTGTGCTGATGTGAGTCTCCTGTTCGGAGAGTACAAGTTGTGTATGAACTACTATTTAATATCTCGTAGGATCCAATCAATGAACAAAATTTTGACGCATACGTGACTACTTTGACGGACATGTATACAAATCAAGACCGTTATCAGAGCCCAGAAAGTAAGGCCCTGCTGGAAAGTGTAAAGCAGGCTGTGAGAGGAATCCAGGTCTGAGCAGCCGCCGCAGCGGCGGGGCCTTGCTTAAAGAAGGACGCCTCTTGCCGTCTGCTGCTGTGTTGCCAGGAAGTGTCACACACGCACTTCTGTTTGAAGCAGTGTTATGCTCACCAGACTTCATGATGATTTCATGTCTTGCTCTGAAGATAGTACCTGCAGAATAGTTCTGAATCCATTCACATTTTGTGCGTTTCATATAAGCTGGCTTAGTGGACGTGCCATGTAATGTTTACAGCTGCTAATGTCTGCACACTTGGGGCATATATATTTCTGAAGGGGTAAGCTGATCCAAGTAAATAGAGTGTACATTCTTTTTAATGCTTTAGTGATTAAATGTTTTAGTGTTTTGAACTGAAATGGACAAGAAAAAAAAGCTTTGAACGATCGTTTGGTCCTGCAGCCACTTTTTAGATGTTATCATTTTGCCTCATGTTGGAGGATTTTACGGAATTTAAGAACTACATTTTATGTGCATATTGTTTCATAGCAAGAATTGGTTGCAAAAAAATGCTTTATTTTTGAACAATGCTTGGAAATATTATGTGATTTTTTTGTTTGTTTGTTTTAGGAGGATGGTGTATGGTGGGGGCAATAAATGAGGTTTTTTGCATTCCAAGGAAATGGCATATGGATTAACTGTAAGAAATGAGATAAGTAATTTATTGTAAGACAACATCAAGCCATGGAAATTTGGCAGAAGATTCAAAGCAGCTTAAACAGCACTTTTAAATTAACTCCTGAGCATTACATGGTGTGACTGTGGGAACTTCAGTTAAGACAGGGACTCAGGAGAGGTGGATGTGACCTGAGGACCGCCTCTTCCATTTTCAATAAACTTTGGAACACGCTTCTCTTATCTCCCCGAGCCCCGTGCCCCCCGAGCTGTCTGTTATCGCAATGTGCTTTCTCTAACAGAACCTGTGTGTTTCCTTTAAGCTCAAAGACCGCGGGAGACTGTTTGTTTCCCCTTTCCACCTTCAACAGCTATGGTAACTGTCGTCGTCGGTATGATTTTACGCGTGGGGAGACAAGCAGATGATCCGAGAGGCCTCCAGCTGCCGGGCCGGCCTCTCTGCCCGCCTGGGTGGGAAGCAGCCCCGTAGCGTCCCCCCGCCCCCTGTCACTTTTGAGTAAGCGTGGGTCCCCCCCAGAGGCAGGACGCCGTGTCCTGCCTTCCGCTGGAGACCGCTTGACCACGGACACGTGCAGAGCTCTGTGTGGTTTGTCGCGACCTCCTCTGAGAATGAATGCAATCAGAGTTTAGGAGTAACTCAGTGTACTTCAGCACTTTCTGCTGCACACTAGATCATCGCGGACGCGTTTACACCCTGGAGACCCGCTTGTCTTCTCCCGCCGGCTGCACCATGTGTACGCGTAAGGCCGCTTCCCGCCGCTGCATCCCCGCCCCAGCGGTCCCGAGGGCGCCGCGCGGCCGCGCTTTCTGACTGACGTTGACCTGATGTCCATGTGACAGCACCCTTCCTTCCGTGTCTTGATGTTATGCAGGAAGTACAGAAGTACTTTAAAATTTTGTTATGGAGAAAAAGATGGGTTTTGTAAAAATAAAAAAAAATATTTTTAGCAGAACAGGACTTACAGGGTCATTGTCCCCACAACGTGCCAGTCGACTATTTGCACTTACCTTGCCCTATATATCCGTGCGGAGGTGTGCAATTCCCGCGTCAGTAGCCTTGCGACCCTGGCCCTGGAAGAATCTGAGGAGGCCGCCCGCTGCCCCGCGGGTGTCGGGGAGGGCGCTCACAGGGACCTCACAGCAAACGCTGACACGGTTCTCCACCTCGGTGTATATATGTGTACAAACACGTGTGCATCCCAGCAGCACTTCACACAGCTCGCTGTACAGAGCTTACAGTTCTCCAGGAGGACTTTGATAACGAGCTGGGAGAAGACGGTGTGATTCCTGGGGCTCCGCGGCACCTTCTCGGGGCCCTCTTCCTGTTGTGCGGTTAGTTGCGGCTGCCATGCTCAGAATTGCCTTCTCGAGAGCTGAAGCAAGGTGCTTCGCGTTCCGACGCCATATATACCACCGGGGCCCCCGGCCCCGCAGGGCCCCGCTGTTCATATCGGCATATGCATCCCCTCCCCGTGGTGTCTGCAGCTTCTTTGCCAATATAGTGATGCTTTCAGTAGAGTAATAGGTAGTGTCAGTTTGGGATTTTTCTTGTCATCACCTGTGTACAATGGAAGGGGGTTTTAAGCACAAATCTGCTGCTCATCTAATGTTGGGACATAATGTCAAGTCAGAAGCTATCTGTCACTGTTACCTAGGGAGTCACAGAAGTGTCACACGTTAGAATGCTGCCCTTTCAGAGGGAGTTGTCGTGAGTCATCGCAGCTTATTTATGATACCTTCTTGTTCACGTTCATTTCTCAGTTAACTTAAGTGATCATTTATGAAGACAGAATTTTGTATAAATATTTATTGTGCTCTCTGTGGAACTGAAGTTTGATTTATTTTTGTACTACACGGCATGGGTTGGTTGACACTTTAATTTTGCTATAAATGTGTGGAATCACAAGTTGCAGTGATATTCATTTTTAAATTGTGAACTTTGTACAAATTTTGTCATGCTGGATGTTAACACATCTTACTCTAAATAAAAAGGTGTTACCACATTTGTAGTACGAGAGGTCTCTGCCTGGGTGAGCATCTTCACTGGGCTCGGGAGGCGCCGGGCGGGGCCCCCAGGAGCGTCTCTCCGCCAGTCGCTCCAGTTTGCGGTTTGGGGAGGTCCGGTTCCCTGCCCCGAGGCACGTGAGAGCAGATGAGTCTTTAAATGATGTGATCAGCTGGGGAGGCCCGCGGCACCCTGCTGGTGGGGAAGCCATCCTGGCTCGTGAGTGAGTGTCTCCCCTGCTCTCTCCCCGGAGGTCACGCCACTCCCGGACGCCCGGACAGGGACGTCCCCACTCCCACAGCCTCCTCCTTAATGGACGTCACCGCTCAACACCTTCCACGCCCGAAGTCCCCAGTGAACCAACAGCGTCCATCAGGGCTTTCCCAGGTCGGGCAGGTGTCACAAAGGCTCACAGTCGCTTCCAGGCACCACGCCTCTTGGGTCCGGCTCTGGGCCCCGGGCTCCTGAGCGGTTCCCCAGCCTCCCCATGTGTCCAGGCCACGGAGTTTAGAGAAATGTCCAGGTAGTCAGCTTTGTCGGATGGACGCCTACGGATGGCTCAGTTTCGAGGAAGACACTGTGTCCTTCTCAGCACTTCACACCCGGGGGCTCTGTGGTCACTCGGCCTGCGACCGGCTCCCTGGAAGGGTCCTCACCATGTCACTTCCCCGTGATCCACAGGGACCACCCACAACACTTAAGTACCTTCCACATACTACTCGACAGTGGACTAGCCACCTGCCCAGTGTCTCAGATTCCAGAAAGACTCACCTATAATAGACACACTCTCAAAATATAAAATTGGAGGAAGAAACGTTTTTCTTTGTTAAACAATCTTTGTTAAAGCCAAAACGTAGTCCCGGGGCGTCTTCTGCTCCGAGATGCAAGGCCATCAGAGCACCTCTGCCAGCACACGGGCTGGCCTCTCCCCTCACTGCCTGGTCACGGGCGTCAGTGCTGACGGGGGAGGGCAGGGCGCGCCCGAGGCTCCCGCCACGCCCGTCTCTCCAGACCACGGGCTCCCCCGTCGAAAGCCTCGTCTGTGGGGCCAAATGAAGTCAAAGTGGACGCTGGTGTGTCAGGGAGCGGCTGTCAGTGGCTTGGTTCCTTCAGCTGGATTGTGAAAAGCCGGCTACCCCTTGCCTGAGGATTGGTATAAACATTTTGGAAAGTAGTTTAGCAATAATGTCGAAAATCTTATAAAATTCAGATTTTTGACCCATTAATTCCAGAATTCCCTTCTAAAAATACCAAAACAGCTGTAAACACACTGAAATACGTGAAAACAATCCAAAAGTCTTATTCTAGAGGAACGCTTGAGCAACGGATGAGAAATGCACTTTATGGAAGACCATGGAATTTACGGAATCAGAAACAACGGTTATAAAGGCTCGTTAGGGAGACCCTGTGATACAGTAAGTGAACAGGACAGAAGACAGAAGTATAAAAACATGAGGAGGCAGCCGAGCAGCAGCCAGTTTGGGTCAGACTGACCTGTGTTGGGGGCTGAGACGCACATTCCACGTCTGGGGGGGGTCTGTCCAATCCTGTCCTCACCGCCCACCCCCGCCGCCCCCAGAGCAGCAAGCCTGGGTGGAAAGTCAAGGCTGGGGGAGGCGCACAGCTGGGAAGGCAGGTTGGAAGCCAGCACCTCCAGGTTCAGGGTGAGCCCGGGGAAGGCGGTGGAGAGACGCTCAGAGGTCCCCCAGGGCCCCGTCTAAAACCAGCCCACTGCGCAGATCCTACGAGGGCCAAAGGGGAGGCTGTGACAGCACTTCCATCACCTGGACAAAGAAATGAAGTTTTTAAAAAGTAAGCAGCCCAAGTGAGGGTTCCAGAGGGTTCAGGGGAGAGGCTCCGGGACTCCCAAGGTGGGCACCGCCTGGTCCTCTGGGCACTGAGGCAGAGAGGACCTGGAGCACAGCCGGGCACCAGGACTCCCCCGGGGCGTCCACCTGGAGCCCAGCCCAGCGCGCAGCCTCCGCCCCGAAGCCCCGGCCCCA
The DNA here is from genome assembly GCF_048564905.1 of Vicugna pacos. NCBI lineage: Eukaryota > Metazoa > Chordata > Mammalia > Artiodactyla > Camelidae > Vicugna > Vicugna pacos. Next base: position 60,428,292 of record NC_133001.1, read on the forward strand.
CAGAGGTGGGATGTCCGGCCCCGCTCCCTCCTCCTCGGGAAGAGTCTCCAGGAGCAGGAGACACCCTTAGTGAGGACGGGGCATCGCTCGGCTGCCCAAGAGCCTCGTCCCTGCAGTCTGTCCAGGGCTTCCGTCCGTGGACCTCCCCCCGCTCCGCCGTGACCGCGGTCGCTGTCACACAGCAGAGCGAGACAGGAGAGCCCAGGCCATAAGCAATTTAAAATCAAGGACAACAAACTTTATTCTTTGTTTTTTTGATCTGGAAGTTTATTCACAAAAGCCATCACATTGTTTCTCTCCGTGTGATCAGATTAAGGGCCTTGTTCATTTCCTTCTTTGTGTGGTTTTTCCCCCCGCAGTTTTACTGAGATGTAAGTTATCCCCGGGCAGGTTCAAGGTGCACAGCCCGATGGTGTGGTTCACAGACGCAGTGAAACGGTCACCACTGCAGCTTTAGTTAGGATCTCACCTCCCACGGAGATGCAGGAAGGAGAGAAAGCAAAGAAGAAAGGGGAACAATTTTTCCTGGGACGAGAACTCCCAGCGCCTGCTGTCCTGGTGCCTTCCCCGGCCGTCCTGCCGTGGTGCTGCCGTGGTGGACGCACGTCTCCGGCCCTTCCTCACCCAACTAGGAGTTTGTACTTTTGACCACCTTCCTCCAATGACCCTGTCCTTTGTCCTTAGAGCTCTATTACCAAAATACCCCCCAAAATTGCTGGTTACTGTACAGACTGAATGAAGACCGAAAACAACACAAAGGGCAAGTCCCACCGCAGTAAATGCAGAGAGAGGACACCTGTCTGTGAAGGACGGCGCAGACACGTCCCAGCTCTGGGGGCACCTTCCTCCTGTGTCTGCTGCCGTGGCCTCGCCACGGCCTCCCGGCTGGTCCCGAGGTCACCTGACCTGCGCGAGGCCACACATGGTGGGGGGGGGCTGCTGGAATCTCCCTTGCTTCCACAGATTGGAGTCACCTCCAGATTCTGACCCCATCCTCAGTTCTAAATTTTCTTCCCTCTTTTTTTCCCTCCTAATTGACATTTTTTTTTCGGATTAACACAGATATGTTCCTGGCCACAGAGGGTCAAGGGACCGAGAAGGTGGTAGGTTACCAAGAGGAGGTTCTGGAAAACGAGAGCCTGGTAAACTCTGTCGGCTTCATCTGCTCCCTTGGGCTGCGCCCGCGGCACCCACCCCCAGACCCTGCCCTGAACTCGCCCCCTCTACCTCCTCGCTCTCCGCCAGCTCAGCGCGGGGTGGCCCGGTCAGTGATCGCACTGGAAGCGACCAGACTTCCTGCTTCCTCACCCCGACCTCAGTGTCAGAAGAGCTGGGAGTCTGCCGGTGGCTCAGGCGCTCAGGGAGCCCTCGCTCTGCGAGCGGCATCTTCTCGGGTGCCGTGTTGCCAAAACGATTTCCTGGAATCCAATGAAGCGTTGATTCGAAAAACGCCCGAACTACTTTAGGCTTATCTGATGCAAAGTACGAAAGCTAAGGTCGTGGTCACATTTTTAGAATTTTCATTCCTGCAGAATAAGGCGAGAATCCCATCTCACGTCCCTGGATGAGAGCGCTGTGAAGCCTGGATCTGGCCTTCCACCTGTCTCCTTCTCTGATAAATGAAAGAGTTCGGGCTTAGCCCTGCCGAGGCCGCCTTACTTCCAGTCGCCAGTCCTCCCTCTGGTCAGGGTCCTCCCAGCTTCGTCCTCAGCGTCCCCGACCCCGGTACACAGCGATGCTCACAGGGTCAAGTGAGGTGTCCCCGAGCCCCAGCTGCCTGTACGTGAGCGAGTCCGGTGTCTTTCGGTCAGAAGGTGCTGTGAGGATCTTAGAGCCAAGGGCAGGGTCCGTGGGGAGGGCTACTGGGCTCGGGCCGGAGGGCGGAGGGGACCAGCGGTGACCAGCGGCTCTGCTTTTGAGGGAAAACACTGGGAGCTGGTCCACAGGCCTCTGTTCCTCCCTAACAAGAGGACGTCTCCCCTCACGGGACTGGCGGCCAGGCCCCCAGCTGCGTTTCATTAACCACTGCTGGGTGCTCATGCTGGGTGCCGTGCAGACCAGAGTCCAGAATACGCCAACTGAAATGCGACTCTCTGGCGCAAGGGTTATTTGAGCTGAACATCTGGAGAAACAGCAGATGCTGGAGCAGCTCTGAAGACATGCTTTGAAGACAAGCAACCCCTTCGCAGGAGAACTTCACCGCTTGCGGGAAACCTCCACCTGGGAGGGGGGCTTCTCTCTGGGCAGGAGAGAAGGGTGTCTGCAAATCACCGGAGCCCCCGTCAGCGGGAAGGCCTGGCTTAACTCTGCGCGGCGACCGCATCTGTTCACCACACGGGGCCCCCTTCCCGTACTGGCCTTCCCCTGCTTTTCCTTGATTTAGCTGAAGACGGCATTTAAACCCGGATTCTAAGCCACCACTTTGAGACCTTCAGCTCCCGGGCGTCCCCCCGGTGCGCAGGGGGTGTACTTGCTCACGGACGCCTGTTCTTCCCTTGTTCATCAGTCTGTTGCCAGGGGACCCACAGCACAGACCGCAGAAGTGACACGGAGCAGGACCCAGCGAGGCCCTCCTGGGTACAAACGCCTTTCTGCGTCTCCCGTTTCTTGTCTGTAGGAAAAAGGCTTCAGCCTCCTTGACCTTCCCCGAGTTCCCAAGGGCAGACTCCAACAGCTGTCATCAGGGAAGGGAGGGGTGCAGGGACAGAAGCGTGCGGCCTCGGAGAAGCCCTGGCTCCTCCCCGGGACCTGCACCGCAGTGTCTCTGAGCTCTTCCTCAGGAACTGAGGCCCCACCCAGCTGAAGGATGCAGCTTCGGGCTGAGCACAGGAGCCCTGGAACCTCCCCACCGCCAGTCGGAAGACCATGCACCCCTGCAGCCCTCCCCTCGAGTCCCGCCCGTAAAACGTGCCCCCAAACCACCGAGGACCTGGGCTTCCTGAGCACCAGCCACCCCCTCCCTCGCTCGGCCCTGCAATGAGCCTTCCTCTGCTCCAGGCCCCAGCGTTCTGGTTCACTTGGCACAGGAACCTGCGTTCAGCCGCAGAGCAGCAGAGGGAAAGCCACTCTAAGAGCAGGCCCTGCCCTGGGCCCGGGAAGATCCGGGCCCACAGCACAGGAAGGGGAGCCTGGGAGCCCGAGGAGCTCCGCTCTAGGCCCGGCCCCCTGCAGCAGGAGGGGCACCGTGAGCCCTGCTCAGGCCACGCGGCGTGCTGCCGCCGGGCTGGGTGGATGCCGGCCCAGCCCCAGCTCAGACCTCTGCCCACCGGGCCGGGGCCACTTCCGGGCCCGGCCTCGGGAGCGGCCCCACACACGCTGCTGCAGTGCTCCCATACTTGGCATTCCTTCTGGAACATTCCTCAGGTGACCCAGCAGGGAGGGGTGCAGTGCATTCCAGCCAAAGGCCTGCGTTCCCCCCGGGGCAGGTGAGGGAGGTGCAGGCCGGGCCGGCCCCTGGGGGCCTCAGTGACGCAGGGCAGAGTGCAATGGGGTCCCTGCTGTGACGGGTGGAGGGGCGCGAGGTGGGGCCAGAGGCTTAATTCTTCCTGGGAGGAGAGGCGACTTCCCACTCCCTTTTCTTCAGAAACCCTCTCTCTGTCCTTTGCAAACGTGGGTAAACTTCACGGCCAGAGTAAGTCTCCAGACTCTGAGACTCCAGCAGCTTCCCGAGGACCTGAGAGCACCCTCTGGGCTTTGGGTCCCCCAGGACCCAAGCCCCACCGTCCAGTTCCCTGGGAGGGGACGGGACTCCAAACTGTCGTGGGTTGTGCCCCCTGGCCGCAGGAGCTGAAGTCCTCCCTCCGCTGTGGGGCAGGCTGCCTGTGCCATCAAAGCTGGGGGCAGGAACGCCGTGTACCCGCCCTCCCAGCTACGAGGGCCAGTCTGGGAAATAAACTGACCACAGGCAAGTTAACAGGAGGAGAGACACAGACGTCGTTAACGTTTATATGATGTGCACAGGACGTCACCGGGCAGAAGACGAACCCCCCACATCGGTGGAACTCGACAGTCTAGGTAGGTACACCGTCACTGGGGAGGGGAGAGGACGCCGGCCCCCTAGGCGACATTCTTTAGGGAAGACGGCCTTAGAGGGCAGGGTGGAAGGGCTGCCAGTTTGTGACAGTTTCCCCTGCTCAGCCACCTCCCCTTCGGTGCTGTGACAAGTCATCCTTGGTAAAACCCTCGAGCAGGGGACCATGACAGTGGGGTTCCTGTTGGAGGACCCCTCTGGGCAGGTGAGGGGGGGACCATGATATCCTAAAATTATTTGAATTATTCGGAGCTGAAGGCAGCCAGGACCCCGCAGATCAGGTCTCCAGCCGACCCTGGCCCACCACTGAGTGCGTGGGTACCTTGTGCCCTTTGTTCAGCCCTGGGCGGGGCGACATGCTGCCGGGGGCCGGCTCCTCTGTGCTCAGATGCTGGTGGGGCTGCGTGTGGACCGGAGAAGCCTGCAGAGGACGTGGGCCGCGTGGAACCAGCACCCACAGAGGCCACGGAGGATCTGTCGGGGCTCCAGCTCCCGAGAACGGGCGGTCAGCCCCAGGGCTGAGCCCGCATGCGGCCGCGCTGATCTCACTCTAACAGCTGTAAGCGAGTGTGCTCAGTCAGCTGCCTCCTTTCCGAAATTTAAATTAAAAAATTAAGGCTTCAGATGGTCTGGGAGGAAGCACTGGAACTCACTGACTGAAGATTCAAGGTAAACGGGTTGCAGGACAAGGCAGGCGCTGTGCGGGGTCACGACCGAACACTGGGGCATTTATCAAACAAACCCAAGCTCTGGCCCAGAGAAACCAATCTCCGCCCACCTACGTGAGAAGTGGTCTTCCAGTTCATGACAGCGAAATGACACCGTGGGCTTAAGGCTGTGTCTTCTCCCCTGGAAGGGGTCTCGGACGTCCCTCAGGTGAAGAGGACCCGGCACGCACGCACCGGCGCGCTCAGCGGCAGGTAAAGTGCAGCACAGGTGTGCCTGTGTGTCTGCACGCACTGCTTCCAGAGAAGACACGTTCCCCACCGTGGCACTAATTCTAGAACTTTGAGTGTAGGGGCTGAACTGCGGGCGCAAACCAGGCTCCGGGTCGCAGACACCGCCTGGCCCCGGATGTAGCCACACCTTGCCCTGCACTGACCCCCTAGCCCCACTTCATCCCTTCAGGGTTTGCTGCAATCCAGACCGCCTCCCGGGCCCTCCCCCTCCTTCAGCCTGGGAGCAGCCCAGGAGGAGGACAGGCCTGCAGCGTGGCTCCGGGCCACGGTGTCCCGGCCCCTCACCACCCCTGCCCGCTGCCCCCACCCCCCAGAGCCCAGGCCCTTCCTGGCACGCTTCTCCTCTGGGCAGAGGCTGCTGCGGACGAGGTCAGAGTCGGGGGGAGGGCAGCAGGGCGTCCCGAGCCAGCACGTTCCCAGGGGAGGAGGAAACACCTGGTGGGGACAGACACGGGGAAGGGCCGCGAGGACGCGGCCAAGGGCTGCTGAGGTGGCCGCAGCCCTCCGGGCCACACCAGGAGCTGGATGGAGGTGGGTGGGGCTTCCCCCTCTGAGTCTGCAGGAGGAACCTCGACCTCGGACTGCCGGCCTCCAGGACTGCGGTCAATACGTTTGTGTGGGTCTTGGCACCCAGGCTGGGATGCTCAGGGGCAGCCACCCACAAACAGCAGGTCCCGTGGCTGCAGTGAGTGAGCAGGGCGGGGCTGGGTGGGAGGACGCCGGCGGAGGCTCCGGGACGGATTTGCCGGGGAGGCTGAGGGCTGCCTTAGGCACCGCCAGGTTCTGGAGGGGCTGAGTCATCGTCTGGGAATGGCCGCTTGGCCGCCCGACTCCGGGCCCCCCAGACCCCGGGCAGCTTCCCGGGAAGGAGGACACTCGCGCCCCGGTGTTTATGGAAGTCTCCGGTGCAGGCATCTCCACAACTTCCCCATTCAGCCTGGGGGAGGAGCTGGTCTCCTTGCCTGACAGATGGGGAGCCTGAGGCCAAGAGGGGGCAAGGAAGTCTCCGGGCGGCACACAAGAGTTGGCCAGCCTGCCTCCCAGTATGTCCTGTCCCACAACCCAGGATCTTTCCTCAGAAACCCACCAAGTGCGGGGAGACAGACGAGCAGACAGGAGGCGCTGTCCCACTGGAGGGGCAGAGAATACCGACCGTACCTGGGGGCCCGAGGGCACTAAGGGCGCAGGTGCTCCCTCAGGTCCCCCACGGGCGAGTCTGACGTGTCCAGGGGCTCTTGGGGCGGGCGGGCAGCCAGCTGAGCAGGGGGAGACCGGCCGCTGACGGCCTGAGGCCAGGAGGGCCTGCAGCCTGACGGCCAGAGCTCTTCAGCCTCCACAGGCCAGCCCAGGGCGGCAGCTGTGACAGTGTTGGGGAGCAGAGGGCCTGGAAGCCCCAGGAAGCGGCCCCTGCAGCTCCAGTGGTCCTCCGGCAAACATCAGCAGCGCCAGGTGCAGGCGGCAGCCCAGTGAAGCCTGGGAGGGTCCCCAGCACCGTGGCCGGCCGCGCATGGGGCACACAGCTCAGTGCTGCCGGGCGATGCCGAGTCAGGCCGCATCCCCGCCCTCCCTGGACTAGCGATGGGTCCTTGGACAGGCTGCTCTCTTCTCTAAGCTTCCGTTTTTTTCATTTGCAAAGTGGAGACAAGAACACCTACTCAGGGCCGTTGTGAGGCTCGAACAGCAAGGTGTGTGTGCACCAGAGGTGGTGTGCTGAGCCAGCATTCAGACGGGGTAGGACTGCTCCAGTCTCTACAGCCCAACACCTGTGGCGTCTGTGCCAGCAGCACACAAACGGGGGAGCCTTCTGTGTGGCCACGGGAGCAACTGAGGCTTGTCAGCGAGCACAGTCACCCTGGAAGGAACGTCCGCTGGAGGACAGATAACAGGGCTGGGGCAGACAATGTGGTTTGGAAAGTGGTCATCGGGGGGACATGGGAATACGTCACCTGGGTCTCGGGCAACAGAGGGGCTCTGATGTCCACACGGCCCACGGGAAGGCGAAGACGGGGGTGGGGTGGGGTGGGGGGCGAGGCTCCCGTGGGCCTCTAGAGGGCAGAAGCAGGAAGTCCTGGACAAAAGGTGCCGGGAGCACGCAGGGCCATTGGAAGGAAGAGCTTCATGGCTCAAGTATGGATCCTTTCAGGCTTGATCATTGCACCGGCCTCCCACACCTCCACCCAGGCCGTGCAGACGGCCGTGTGCCTGACTGATGTCTTCAGGGAGACAGCACAGTGGGACAGATGGTGGACAGATGGGTGGATGGAAGGATGGGTGGAAGGAAGGAAGCTGGGAAGGTTGGGTGGATGGAAGGATGGGTGGATAGATTTTAAGGAACTGGCTTGTGCAGTTGTGGAGACTGGCAGGTCCTACCTTTTAAAGGCGGGTCAGGAGACTAGAAACTCAGGCAGGAGTGGGTGCTGAGGTCTTTCGGCACAATTTCTTCTCCGGGAAACCTCAGCTTCTGCTTCTAAGACCTTAAACTGATTGGATGAGGCTCATCCACATTATGGAGGGAAGACTTTACTCTAAGTCAGCTGACTGCAGAAGTTAACCAGTATTAATCTCCCCGCAAAATACCTTCAGGCCAACGCCTGCATCAGAGTTCTATCAAATCACTGGGTGCGACTGCCCAGCCAAAGGACACAGGAAAGCAGCCGCAGCTGCTGCTGAGCTGATGGCAGGCAGAGGTCGCGTGCTGCTCAGAGACGCCCGCCCCCCGGGGTGGCGGAGGTTGGGGGTGAAAGGTGGCCTTTACCACTGAAACCGGAGGGGCTCCAAGGCACTGGGATGAGGGAGCGTCGGGGTCAAAGCAGTGACACCTTCTCTGTCCCTTGCAGGAAGGGTGGACGGGTGAGCCAAAGAGGGGATCTCAGTGGTGGTCCAGGGGTGGTGGGGAGGTTATGGGAAGGAGGTTGGAACGAACAGAAATTGAGCACCAAGGAGTAACTGAACCAACAGGATTTCACTGCTCCTTCCACATGGGTGAGGACTAAGGAGGCAACTTCTGGGTTGGGGGGCATGAGAAAGTGGTTTGAAGCATCAAATTAGTGACAGTGTTTTTTAGGGAGAGTAGCATTTTGGGTTTCTGACATAAATTTGAAATTCTCATCAAAAATTTGGGGCACCCAGACAACAGCTGGAAAAGGGTGTGTAGCCCAGGGGTGTGCTCTGGGGGAGCCATGTGACTGGTTAGAATGCAGGGCTCCCGGCTGGTGTGTTTCAGGTCCCTGGATGGCTGGGGAGGCTGCTCCATGTGGTAGTGAGGACAGGCGCTTCTGGGACAGACGTGCAGTCTCCGGAGGGGCCTCGGGTCGACCACCACTCAGCGGCTCCTAAACGTGACCCTAGAAACCCTGCAGGTGCCGCGGTTTGCTGACACAGCGGCAGGAAAGCTCCGTTGCCCCAGCCCCAGGCAGCGCGCCTCGGGTAGGTGCCCATCCCGTCACCCAGCAGTCTGGGGGCCAAACAGACCCAGGCTCCACACTGACGCTGGGTGTGGAGAGCGCACAGCTTTGGACGAACGGCTGTCTGGACCTCCTCAGCTGTAACGTGCAGAGACTGGGGCCCTGAGCGAGTTACCAGTCAGGGAGGAAAATGTGAGTGAAGTGTTAGCACGCTGCTGCAAACACATACGGGAACTGTCTTCCCCCCGTCCCACCTTTCTGCTGTCTTCCCGTGGCTCGGCGCGAGGCCCATGGCACGGGGGGAGGCCCTGGGGGCTCTTCACGGTGGGTCCACGAGGGAGGAAATAAAGGACATGGAGTGTCCACCTGGCCCAGCTGCGCCCAGGACTCTACCCACAGGCCTTCGTCCCAGCAGTGCCCTGGGTCCACGGTGCACAGAACGCGGGCAGTTAACAGGCCTCGGGGGCTCAGGCAGGGGAGCCTCACCGCCTATTCCAATCCAATCCGCTGCAGTGTGTGTGCGTGTGCGTGTGCATGTAAGACAGGGCCGGTGTGGGGCAGGGTGTGTAGGGAGAGGGACAGAGAAACAGAGAGCGAGCGCGCGAAAGCCAGCAAGCAAGCGCTTGGAACCCTGCCTGGAACTTGGTAAGCGTTCTAAAAGTGTTTTACAAAACAACAAAAAACCCTATTGCACACATGTGGAAACGGCGGCTAGGCGAGGTTGGAACAACTTGGCCAAGGCCCCAGATTGTGGGCGCAGATCTGGGATTGGAACTCAGGGGCCCAAGCTGACCTCTGCACCCGGGGCAGCCCCGCGGCTGGGAAGGGGGCGCGGCGGCCGGACGCCGGGCTGGAGGTCCTCGCCCCGCCCCGGCCCTGGGGGAGGTGGGGGTGGGAAGGGAGGAGCCGCGCGCATGTGCACAGCTGGCGCCCCCCGCCCCCTGCGCACAGCTGGGACGTGGGCCGCTGCGGTGCGGCGGGCGGGCGCAGTCCGGAGCCGGCCGTGGACGCGCCGGGCCCTCGAGGTCGGTCCGTGCGTCCAAGCGTCCGTGCGCGCCGAGGGCCATGGCCGTGCGCCCCGCGCGCGCCGCGCGCCCCTGCTTGCTGGCGCTTGTGCTGTGCTGCTGCTGGGGGCCGCTGGCTGCGGTCGCCCCAAAGCCGGGTAACGGGTGTCCGAGCCGCTGCCTGTGCTTCCGGACCACGGTGCGCTGCATGCATCTGCTGCTGGAGGCCGTGCCCGCCGTGGCGCCGCAGACCTCCATCCTGTGAGTGTGGCGGGGGCACGGGGCACTGGCGGGAGGGGCTCCGGGGGCTCGGGGCTCGCTGGGCGATCGCGAGCCGGGGGCCGGGGAGGCGGATCGGAGCGGCGGGGCCTTTGTCCGCCCTGGACTGGGCGCGGGGGGCGGACCTGAGCGCAGCGCGCGCGGCCTCGGTAGCCGCCTTTGTTTGGAGCTCGGAATCCCCGCTGGACCGGGAAGTTGTCGGGAGCAGCTGGGGAAAGCCCCGCCGCCCCGCGCGGCCCGGTCCCGGTCGCTCCCCTCCTCCTCTCGCCTTTCTCCCCCTGCCCGCCCTGCTCCAGCCCCCTCTCCTCCCCGAGCCGGCGCCCCCCTCCTCCCGTTTCCCCTCCTCCTCTCTTTCCCCTCCCCCTCTTCCCTCCTCCTACTCGGCGGTTCCCTCTCCCCGTTTCCCCCTCCTCCCCGGGGGGGCCTCCCTGGCGCCCCGTCTGTGACCCGCGGCAGCTGCACCACCACCACCACTTCCCCGCTCTTGCCGGGGCGCCGGGAGCCTCCTGCCGGGATTGTCCCGGGCCCCGCGGGACGCACGGTTCTCTCGGGCTTCCCTGAGCCGCGGGCGAGCCTGGCCGAGTTCCGGGAGGGGCCGCGTTGCGGGTCCCCGAGTTCTGGGGCGGCGCGGACGGGTCGGCTGGGGCTAGAGTCGGGGTCCGAGCGGGTTTGCGCCCGGGGTCTGCCTCCTCTCTCATCTCCAGGCAGGGCGCGCCGCGGCGGTGCCATCGCGGGGACCCGGCGCTCCTGTTGGCACAAAGTATCGCGCCCTCACTGGCCAGTCCCCTCTGTCCCCAGAGGTTCCAGACCCGGGATGCCACGAGTCTCTTGCAGGCCTCGAGCTATTCGGATACAGACTGATTAGAAATTTTCACAATCCGAAAAGGCAGCCTGCGTTTCAGGCGCCGACTGCATTCAGCGTCCTACAGCTGCCCTTCGGAATGCCAAAAATAGTTTCTACTTTTCTTGGCTGGGCCAGAGTACTTTTGGCACTCTCGAAGAGCCTGCAAAAGTTGTAAAATTCTGAGTGAACTATTCAGGAAGTGGGCGGTCAGTGTTTGTAGTTTTAAAACGAAGTACACGACAGACCACTCTGGCAGCGTCCTTCAGGGTCCTTGAAGGGACTTAACACTCAGCCCCGGAAACTGTGCCTCTGGAGAGTGTGGAGGGCCAGCCAAGGCCGGGGTGCCTGAGGGCAACAGGCTCTGAAGGAAGGGGCTGTAAGGCAGGCAGAGCGAGGGCTTCTGGATAAGGTCATTTTAATTCTTTGGTGAGTCAGTGAGAACATCTTGGATCCTGAAGCCTTTCTTCGCATCTGCCGGAAGTCTAATGCTTGTGCCGGGTTTTGCCTTCACATATTAATGGGTTTTTGAAAAGAACAATATTTAAAAATACAAGTGCTGTGAAACAAAAATGGAACCCCACTCCCCTGTGTGGTGAGGTTCTCCACAAAACCTTACAGGGTTTGGTAAAATAGCTGAGCGCAGGACTGAAAACGCCAACGCACACAGGGATTCCAGGGAGCGCTCGCTCACCTTGCACTTTCACGGTGTTTTGCAGTTTTCAGAGCTGTGCTCAGTGACCTGGCTTGGTCTCATCTGTTCTGTGAGGAGGCAGGCGGCACCGAGCGGACAGAACAAGAGGGTTATTGGTGACATGGACACACACGGTGGGGCTGGGGGGCTCCCATGGCTGCCGGTGTGGACTGGGACAGTGTAGAACTGAGTCTTGGTGTGATGGGGTCCAGCTGGGGACTTGGAGAGGTAGCAGTCTGAGGGGGATAGGGGACAGCCCTGCTGGAGGAAGGAGGCCAGTTCTGGGCTGTCCTGTTGCCCTGGGCCCTGGAGTCCAGTCTGGTGCGTCCTTGCTGGGGCTGCTCACAGATGCCACTCATGCAGAAGTACTGGGTTTCACCTCAGCTTTTCTCCCAGGTGTCTGTCCCCATGCATTTGCTCTCATTTTCTACCTAAAAAAATGATTTGGTGGAAATTGAGGACTTAGAAGATAAGAGGGTAAGGAAGGAGCCTGGCGCCGGGGTCCAGCCGTCGCATCCTCCCTTTGCTTTCAGGACTCTCCCCTCGGCCTCCCTGGAGAGGCTGAATGGGAATCTCTGGGGACATCAGACTTCTCTCCCCAGCATGTTGTTTTGGGAGTGTGTTCCAGTGGGGCCCCACAGTAGATTGTCTTGCCTCATGGTTGAGGCGTCAGACATAACGGTCCAGGAGCATCTTGTGATTCAGGTTGGCCCTTGAGTTCGTGCCAGCTGGACAGTAGAAGGTGGTGTTCCAGAGCAGGGCGGCCGGCGCCCTGCGGGCCGTCTGGTCCTGCGGCTCGTGGAAGCTGTGCAAGGTCGGGTGTGCTACTCTGTTCAGCTCGGAAGCATTTGTAGGAGCACTTAATTTCTGAATATTTTACTGCCTTGGCACTACAGTAGACATTCGTTGCCACAGTAATTAAAAAGCTGGTTTTAAAAGATACCTTGTGACAATTTTCCTTGCCCTCTTACTATCCTCCTCCCACCTTGAACATTTTGGGGGGAGTCACGTTCTAAACACATTGCATCGGAGTCACTCGGCACTGGGGCTCCGGCCTTGGGCAGCGGAACCTCTGCCCTCCACACCCGCTCCTCTCTGACCCAATTCTTTTCCCTGTAGCCTCTACTGTGAGGTCATGGGAATCAACTCTTTAAAACTGACTTCCCTCCCACAGTCCAGGCCACACCAGAGCCACGCAGTTACCCCATGCCCCCGTCCAGGGGACAGGAAACCATGTTGTTGGAGGGAGTCTGGGGTTGTGGATGGGCCCCACAGCCGTGCAGGGCTGGTAAGCACCTCCCTTGGGGTCACAGTCAGCCTGCCAGACAGCTGTTCCCAAATCCATCAACTTCTGATGACCTGTGTTTTGGACTTGTGCCATATTCCAGCTCCTGCCTCTCGGAATCCCTGGTCTGCTGGGGCGCTTGGGAGTGAGCCCTGCCGTGCCGAGATCAGGGTGACCGTCCAGGTGCCCCGGCCAAGTGTGGCTTCGGGAAGGCTGCCTGGGCACCGTCACCTTTGGTCCGGGCGAGTGGACGCCCCTGGTCCAGCCCCGATCCACACTTGGAGAAGGTCCCGGCTTTGCCACTTCTTGGGTTGGGGCCCCACCTTCCTGCAGGCTCCCGTCGGGGATCAGAACCCGTCGATGGAGAGGGACAGTCTTCAGGCCACTTAACTGTTTGCCTTCGTCCTTGAAGACTAGACCCCAAATCACAGCTTCTCCCCATTCACCAGCCTCCAGTGGGTTTCCTCGGTCTTGGCCCAGGGGAGAATCTAATTTCCCTTCAGCTTCCCTTTGTACGGAAATGAGGCCTCCTCCTCACAGGTGGGTGGGTGTGGTCCTGGTCGAGAGACGGGGCAGGCCCTCCAGCCGGGCTCTTGGGTCTCTGCTCCCTCTCCTCCTCTGTCACCCTGGAGCTGGGGAGGTTCCCTTCCTCTGCTTCATCCTGCGGGGACACCCTCTGTCCCATGGGAGGGCTGGCCTCTCCTCCCCTGGGTGCGGTTTAAGAGGCCAGCATCCGACTCTGCCTCTGCAGGACCTTGTGCAAGCCAGGGACGGCAGCCTTTAAGCCTCAGCCTTTGGCTTATGTGAAATAAATTTCTACTTTCAAATTCCCTGTTAGGATAAAGTCAAAGTCTTCGTTCCCACAGCTCAAACCCATTTGAAAAGTACCAGGGGAATATTTTTAAAGTGTTTGGATATTGGTAGTTTATTTTTCCAATGTGGTGGTGGACCCAGTACTTCTTCCCACTGCTGACCGCCCTGCGGTGTCCCGAGCCCTCGTGGAGGCGGTGGGCGCTCAGCTCTAAGGGGAGGCCAGCGACTCCAGGAGGTTTCCAGAGAGTCCGCCTGCACTGCTGGGCCTGTGACGTGGGCCGTCAGGGAGCCAGGCTGGATTTTAAAACTTGACATTTGAAAACGTGCATCTCCAAAAGGCGATGTCTGGAAAAGCTCTCCTTAGAAACTGGTCAGATTTCTTCTATTTTTTTCTAGCCTCATGTCTAGCCACCTCTCAAATACTGTGACCTCCGGCCAGAACTCTCCCCTGGTCCAACACAAGCTGTGCATTTCCACACTGCCTGGAGTGCCAGCACCACAGTTTGCAGGTTGAAACTCAGCATCTCTTAAACGCAGCTCCCCTTCTCTGTCAGGATGTCACCTAGGAGCCCTTCCGTCCCTTTGGTGGGGTTGCTCTTTGCACCATTTTGTCATTTAACATTTCATAGTAGGAAGACGAATTTATAAATTTTTATTACTTCCTATGGACAGCTATATCCTGCGAAGGGCCTTTGTCTGCTGAGGAGCCGGGCGATGCGGCGTGAGAGGTGGTGTCCGTGGCTGAGCGCGCGGACTGGCGTTTTAGCGGCCGCCGTCTCGAAGCCCTGCCGTGTCTCGGACTCGACCACCTGCGTAGTTTTTGTCACGCTACCTCACCTCTGTGCCGCGGTTTCCTCAACTATAAAAGTGTAACTGATAATAATAAAACCGAACCCTTTGGATCCTTCTGGGGAAAAGAAAGGAAGCTGACAGGTCAGCTGTAGATGGCAGCCTCCCCACCCCGGTGTTCATAGCAGATCAAGGGGATGGTTGTGAAGAGAAGTCAGCCCCTGTGACCGAGCCCAGGAGGCAGCTCTGACCTGTGGCTTGGCTTCAGCCAGGGCCCAGACGCCCCGGCCAGGGCTCGGTTTTCCTTCTTGATGGGTCCTTGGCATCCTCCTGGGTTCTGTGACTCACTGTCCTCCGTGGTGACCCCGTCAGCTGTCGGCCTCCCTTCCGATGGCCCAGAGTGCAGCAGACCCAGCTGGGACCCTTTCCCGGTTGCAAGCACAAGGTCTGGAAATTGTGTGAAGGGACCCATTGTCTGTCCTCAAGGCCACCGGGGCGGTGCGAGGTCTGGCCCGCCAGGCCTGGGCCCGGCTGGCTTCTGGAGCCAAGGACAGAACCTGCCCTGTGACGCGCGGGCTGGAAGCAGGCACAGCATTGTTGCCTGGAAGGAAAGCAGGGCTTTTCTTAGAAGAGGTGGCCATGGGGCAGACTGGCCACAGCTGTCCGCGTGGTCCAGTCCCACCTTGGGGTGTCGGCAAAACGGTGACAGGACCCCAGGGTCCAGGCCAGTCTCGTCAGCAGGGTGAGCACCGGGCGAAGGTTGGGAGCCCCTGCGCACGCTGGTTCCCGTTGGCTGAGGGGGCGTTCTCACCTTGCTGGTTGGAGGCTCTGGGCCCTTTTCTGCGCACTTGCCAAGGGGAGGAAACTGGAGTGGCTGCTGGCGGTGAAGGAGTGGGGCCGGTGGGGCCCCCGCCCGAGCTCCAGGCAGCACCCAGGGCTGGAGTCCCAGCTCCTCTGGTCTCTTCCCACCGGGTGCAGTCCTGGGGAGGCTGCTCTGGGCCTTCAGTGCGCAGAACGTCAGGTCTCCAACCTCAGTGTCCAGCTTAATGAGCTTTTAATCATAACAGCTTCACGAGCTTTTGGGGTACACAGGAAGATGTGATTTATTTAAAAAATGCAGTTTTGGGTGGACTCACTTAAAAGCAGTTAAACATCACTGAATTTGATGCTTAAACAGTCAGTTTGGGCACTTCCTGTGTCTCTGTGTCTCTTGGGGCCGGGAGCTCTTGGGGACCCAGGGGGGCCTTGAACTGGTGGCTACACGCTGCCTGTCACACCTGTGCAGAGCTTGGGCACAGGAGTCGGAGCAGAGGGCATGCTGCTTTGGTGTTTAACATCATCGATAGCTTAGAATCTTTCTACGTTGGTCATTCCAGCGACATATTTTATCTTGAAGTAGAGTTTGGAAAATAGCAGTGACACCTGTTCCTCCCCTGGTCACCGAGTCTCCGTTCAGACGCCGCTGTCCACAGACAACGTCGGTGAACCTCAGCGGTCGCTCATGTGACGTGAATCAAAGCTGGCAGGAAATGTAGGAAGAACGTGTTGGCTGCTTCACTAGGCGGCTCTTGGCGCCCCTTTCCTGGCTTGGGTGCAGGGCTGGCTGTCCTGCTGATTTGATTGGTTTCTTTATTCTGGGCGCTGTCTCCTGTCTCCTCCAAGGGGTGGAGAAGTGGGGCAGGGGCCCCCAAAGAGCTTCCCCCGAGGACCTTGGTGGACGGCCTGCAGGTCTGTGTGGGAGCTTAACCAGCAATGGTTCCCTTTGCTGACCTTCGGGTGAAATGCCACTTGGGAAGAAAAAGCCTTATCAAGACCCAGCTGACATGAAAAAGGGGGCTCATGTGTCTGTGTGCACTTGGGTGAGTTTTGACATGTCCAGTCGTGTGAAGCCGTGGCCGCAATCAGGATAATGAAGCTGGCGGGCCCCCCGCGGCCGCGCCCCCCGCGCTCCCGCCCGCCTTCTGCCTCGCTGGGCGTGATCGCATCTGTGTTCACCAGGGATTCTGGCCTTTGTTTTCCTTTCCTGGAATGTCTTTGTCTGGTCTGCGTATCAGGGCAGACCTTGCCTTGCAGAGAGGGTGCAGGGCCGCTGGTCCTGTCCGGCGTGGGGGGGCGGGGCTTAGCCCTCAGCCTCCAGCTGAGCCTCCCTGTGAGGCGCCTGGCTCGGGCTGCCTTCGTGAGCCGGTTCTAAGCTACCGCTGCAGGTTCTTCAGTAAACAGAGGGCTCTCCGGGTGGTTTCTTCCCACGTGAGCCTGGGTGGCGGTGCTTCCCGAGGAGCTGGCCGCGTCGCACAGGTGGTGGGGCTGTCGGCATCGTGAAGTGTTCCCCGGTATCTCCTTAGTGCCTGGGAATCTGCGTGCCACCAGGCCTCCTGTGCCTGATGTTAGAAATGTGTGTTTTCTCTCTCGTCTTTGCCTGGTCAGGCTGCCTGGAGGCTTCTCAGTTTGCCAAAACCCAGCTTTCGCGTTTGATCTTCCTCTTATTTTCCTGTTCTCTGTTTTGTTGGCTCTGCTCTGCTCTGGGTTGTTTGCTGTCTTCTGCTCTGGACTCGCTCTCTTCCCTCTCGCCTGCACACACAGGCCGGTGCTCTGCTGAGCGGTGCTTCGCGATCCTGCGCGTTCTCCACGGAGCATCCGGCCAGACACAGCATCGCCTTTTCTCTCAGGCGGTCCTGTGTTCACGCCCTCGTTTTCAGCCCTCAGAATGGCCAGCCGTGGGGGCACGCCCTGCTGACCGATGCGCAGTCAGGAAAGCCGTTGTTTTATGTTTGGTGCGCCTTTTGGTGGTTTCAGAGTAAGCCTGGCCCGCTCCCCCACCGCCCGTATCCCGTCTTATTCAGAAGTCCCCACTGTTTTGTTTTGTAATTTTGTAAAACCTTCGTTGAATTCTTCTGCAACTTTATAACAACGTGTGTTACAGAGCAAGTAATGAAGTGAAATAATGCATTCCCGTGCCCAAGTCTGGATTTTAAAAACCTTAAAAATGATTCAACCCGCTGTTTCCATTTGCCTTGGGAGTGCTGTGTCGGTCAGGGGAATTTGACTTCAGCTGCTGCAATAAACAGTTGCAGAGTCTCCGTGGATTAAAATATGTGAGTTCCGGCCTCCCTCCCGCAGAATCCAGGGCAGGCGGCCTCACTGGGCAGCTGTCACTGAGGCTCCACTCCCAGCCAGGGTTCTGCCGACCACGGCCGGCGGGATGTGGCCTGTGTGGTGGGCTGTCTGCAGACAGCAGCGCGCTCCGTGCTGCGTCCACAGCGTCTGTGGCCACCTCCCAACTGGGAAAGCAGAACCAAGTGGTCGTGATGGCCGTAAGACTTCCTGCCCGGCTCCTCCAGGTAGTAGTGCTCTACCAGGGACCCGGGCTCCCAGGCTCTGTCCACCCTTCCAGGCTGTCACGGAAGCGGAAATGGGGAGTGAGCAAAAGGGGAGGCTCAGTGCTTCCACTGCCCTGAGGGACACATCACCTCTGCTCACATTGCCTGGTGGGTTCTGGTCACCTGTCCCCACCTGGATGCAAGGCTCTGGGGAGTGTTGTTTAGTGCCTGCTCAGGAAGGGAAACTGCATTTGAGCGTCTCACGGTTTCTGCCACAGCCGCGCTGGGCAGGCAGCACCGGATTGCCGGACTCCGTCCCAGCTGCCTTCGAAGTTCACTCTCCTCCTCTGCACTCCTCCCCAGACACTGCTGTCACATGTGGAGCGTCTCCGGGTCCCCTCACTGTGCCAATAGAGAGGTCTGCCGGGCATCTGCTGTCCATGCCCCGTGATGTGCGGCAGCGTCACCGCCCCAGTCCCCTCAGTTAAGGTCGCACTGCGGGCTGGGACGGGTGCCGTCACGGGTCGTAGAGCGGAGAAACCGAGTCCCCTCCTAACCAGAATTGGAGCCGCCCGTGCAGTTACCCGGGGAACGGGGGGCGGCCTTGCTGACTGTAACCTGTAGGTCACAGCCAGATGTCTCATGCACCAGGTGCTCACCTGAAGATTTTCTCTGAGGACGAGACAGATCTGGGTCTGTGTGCATGCCAGGTGGTGGCAGGAGCAGCGGGTGAGGCGGGGAGGGGCTGGGAGGAGAAGAGCCGGGGCCCTGAGTCCTCGGGGGGGGTCACTCCCCCGGGACCCGGGCGTCAGCTGCACCCCTGAGGTTCGTCCTCGTGGTGTGACTTGCGCCTCCCTCCTGTGCTTCCCAAGTTGTTTGCAGGTCTGCAGGCTCTTTGAAAGTCAGCTCGCCGGCTTCTCTTGGGCCGCTCAGCGATCCGTCACTGCTGGCGGCGTTCAGTCGGATGCCCAGACGTGAGGCCGGCTGCCCTGCCGGGCGTTGCGCCGCCTGCCCTCCCACCCGCCGAGTGGCCTGTCCTGCTTGCTTCCCTTTACGACAAGTGCAGAAATGTTTCTGTGCACAGCGTGCGGCTCGTGGGAGAAAAATGCGAACTCACCAATGAAAACACCGAAATAAGTTACTCACATTTCTGCTGTGAGAGGAGCCCGGCCTG
This sequence comes from Vicugna pacos, assembly GCF_048564905.1. Taxonomy (NCBI): domain Eukaryota; kingdom Metazoa; phylum Chordata; class Mammalia; order Artiodactyla; family Camelidae; genus Vicugna; species Vicugna pacos. The sequence continues at coordinate 60,446,881 of NC_133001.1, forward strand.
CTGAGCGTGGCCCTCAGGTGCACACGGACGGTCATGCGCGTGCTTGCGGGCATCCAGTCCCTGGTGGGTCTGCGGGTCTGTCGGCATCTGCGTCTCCATCCACCCGTCCATCCATCCATGCCTCGTCTGTGCGGCTGCGGGGTCCTGTGCACCCTCCATTGTCTCTCCGTCTGTCTGCGTGTTCTCTCTCTACCTACTTATCCGTCCACCGCCTCCGCCCCGTCTCCAGACGGCGGTTGGTCACCTGCGTCCCGCCCCCCCGTGCCCGCCGCCCGTGCCCCTCATCGGCGTCTGCACGTCACCGCTGGCGGCCACGCAGGATTTGTTCCGGGGCGTCGGCAGCTCTGCGGATCAGGTGTTTACGCTGGGCCACTCCTTCCTCTGCACTTTACTGCGCCGGCACCCGCGATGCCTGTGTGCGCGCTGTTCTGATCGTGCGCCTCGATCCCTTCGGGCTTCTGCCGCCTGCGGCGTGGCCTGCAGCGAGGACGGTCTGCTGGTGAGCTGCTCCTGCCCCGTTTGCTTCCTGGACACAGTCCGTGTTTACCTGAGGACAGGCGTCATCAGCCACTCACCTGCGCATTAGATGAGCTGCGTGTCCTGCAGGGGAGAAGGCTGCGTGGCGCCCCTCCGACACCTGCCCCTGGGGACGCCGTGCGCACCGCTTCCGTGCCCCGTAGCCGCACTCCTCTGGAGGCTCTGATCTCAGCCCGTCCTGGGAACCGCAGGGCTCTGGGTCGGCCCAGCCCCTGGCCCTGCACAGCCCTGTCTGTGTGCTGGTCCTGGCGGCTCCCGTCTGGCCTGTTTCTGGTGTGGCCTCTGCTCTGTGGTTAGCTGCTCCTCCTGGAACACTGGTCACCTTGTAGCCCCAGGATCTGCGTTGGGAGGAGCTGGAGCCCAAGTTTAAGGCTGATTCTCATTATTCACGGACTTCTGTTCTATTAAGTAACCATGAACACTGAGTTAGCAACCAGGGAAACCTTGCTTCTGGGAAATACAGGGTTAGGGTCCCACGCGGCACTGGTCACAACACTGTCGTCAGTGGGTCAGGGCATAACCTAGTTTGGGGTGTGCTCTGTTCAAAGATGTATGTTTTTGATTCATTAACGTGGAGCCCAGGGCACCAGCGCATGGCTTGTGCCTGGAGGAGGCGGGTCCCACACGCACGTGCTTCCCCGCAATGTCCTTCACACCCCACGCTTCCTCACCAGACCGCACGTCAGCACCGCCCTGGGAGGCGATTTTAAACAGCAAAGTCACCAACAAAAGGCCCCAAAACACAAACAATGTGGCACTAAGTAGAGCCTGAAAGGGACGCTTGTTTCCACATCCGGCAGTGAGGGTCCCCACCGCTCTGTGTCCCCGATGGCCACAAAGGCACCACGAGGGTCAGTTTGGGGGTAATGGGGAGGTTGAGCGAGGCTGTTATGTTCTCAGAGCTGGAATCCGTGGAGGGAGTGCGTCCCGTCTTCCAGGTTCCGTGCAGCGCTGGCTGCCTGCAAAGTCTGAGGCACTCACCCTGCGGCACCTCCTGGAGCTGGGGCCCCGCGGTTTCCTCGGTAAGAGCGGTTATAACAAGGCACTTAACATCTGAAGCAGGCTCTGCCCCATCTTCTCGGGTGCAAAGTGTCTTGCCTTTGAGGTTCTGTCAAGTTCACAGTCATTAAATTTCATCACCTGTAAGATGTCCCATCTCCTGGACCTGGAGCCGGAGCCGCTGAAGGCCACGGTGGGGGATGGGGGAGGCCGTCCTGGGCAGGACGCCCGTCGGACCGAGGTACCCAGAGCTCGTCCAGGGGGCTGCAGCTCAGCGTGGAGCCGGCCCCGAGCTTTCCTGACGTGCACCCGCGGGGTCAGGCGCTCCCCCTCGAAGCCTCACCCTCCAGCTGTGGAGATTTGCTGAGGCACGAGGAAGGGGATGTGTGTGCGATTCTGGTCGCAGAGCCCGCAGGGTGGGCGCTCTGGGGCGGAAGCTGTTTCATTACCACAATCTGGGTTTACTGAGCCTTGAGATTGGGCGTGGGCTGTGCCAGGGCAGTCGGGAGGGGAGCACGCTCCTTGCTGGGCTGGGAAGACAGCGGCTGGAGGCCTGGGTGGGGGGCGGCTGGGTTCCTCCCTCCTGGTGGCTGCAGGCAGGGGCTCCCGGGGCGGGGCTGTTCCCTTATCCTTCGCTCTGCCCTTAATTGAGCAGATACTTGAGATGCAAACAGGAAATACCGCTCAGCGTAGTTTTCAGTGCATTTTAGGTGGTCAGTTTTCTCTCCCACAGACCAAACCCGGATGTCCAAGAAGCGTCTATGTTCCTTTTGGGAGGCAGGCCTGGAAGGTGCCTTTCGTGGTCCTGGAATTGTGAGCTCCCACCCTTCCCTGCACACCCAACGTTAATTATTTGCTAAGAATTAAGGACTTTAACAATGGAGATTTGGAGTTACTCTCACTGAAAGAAAAGCCTGGATTGGCAGAGATGGGACGATTTTGCCCTTGACAAGACTGGGTTAATAGCCTCCCTTTCTGTGCAGAAAACGAGAGGACCGCCGTGCGCGGAGAGCTCCTTCCTCAGGAGAAGCAGGACTGCAGACGGCGCGGGAGAGGAGGGGTTCACCCGCGGGATGGGGGCTCCGCGCATCTGAAGTCCTCGCTCAGTTCCTGCTTCTCTTCCTGCTCACGGCTTCCTCTGGGGGAAGGGAGCCCAGATTAGGCTCGTCGCTTCCTGGACTGAAACAATATTTCTAAAAATCCATAACCAGCTGAGCAGCACTTTAACTTTTAAAAATAGCAGTTAAAGTGGATGCAGTTAGTCATCACTGTTCCTTATTCAGAATGCGGGATGTTTGTGTTGGCATGGCAACAGGGGGCTAAATATTAACCCTGAGCATCTGTTTCTTGTGCGTTTTCTGTTGTTGTCTAGTTTCCTTAGATCAGTGCTTGTGTCACCCCATCCATCTACCCATCAGCCCTTTCTTCCATCTACCCGTCCACCCGCCCATCACTGCATCTTCTACCCTTTGATCCATAACCATCCATCTGTCCATGCTTCCATCTATCCGCCTATCCATTCGTCCATCTGTCCATCCATCCATTCCCTCATCCATCCATCCACCCATCCGGTCATGCATTCCTCCTTCCGTAACCACCCACCCACTCGCCACCCCTCCATCCGTCCACCCGCCCCCACCATGTGTTCCTCCCTCCGTCCCCCATCCGCCCTCCTGCGCCCTGGTGTCTTTGTTAAGTGTCCAGCACTGGGGCTGAGACCGGCAGACCCTCCTGCTGTGAGGCACCGGTGGCGTGGGGAGTGCTGCGTGGTGGGGTGTCGCTAGCTGACGCAGCCCTGTCCTGCGCCCGCCCACCCACTGTGGTTCAGAGTGGGGCTGGCAGTCCAGCTGGAGGGTTGGAGAAAGGACACAGCTTGGGGAGAACTTTCTCAGACTCCAGCCTCTCTTCTCCTAAGCTCAGAGAGCACTGGCTCTAAAACCAGCTCTCTGGTTCTTTCCTGAGAGACGCCTCCTTCTCATTCTTCAGTGGTTCCTCTGAGACCGGTGTCTCGCAGCCTTTCTCAGCTGGGCCCTGCGCGAAGGACGCCCAACAGAACACGAGCAGAGTGCTTGTCTCCTCTGTTCTTTCAAGGAGCCTGTCGAGCTGGTATCTGGATGCTGGAAATGACCCAGCTCGTTACATGCAGTGGGCGCTGCTTAAGGCTTCTCACTCTGTCACTGGGAAGGCCTGTGAGACCATAAGAAGTCTGAACATCGGTGCAAGGAGGGAGGACTGTCCCAGCTTCCCCACCAGGGAGTGGCCGGTGGGGCAGGGCGGGCTGGTAACGTGGGAGGGTGAAGAGGTCCCAGCAGGAAACCTTCAGGAGGGACCACCTTGGCTAAATAAGGTTTATCTTTTTTTCTTTTTAATGGAAGTACTGAGGATTGAACCCAGGACTTTGTGCACGCTAAGCATGTGCTGTACCACTGAGCTCTACCCTCTCCCTCCGTAAGGTTTATCTTTATTCCTATGTGGGGCTCCTTTTTGTGTCCCCTCCCTCGGAGCCTTTCCTGATGGTTCCCCTCTGACCCATCCCTTGCAAGCCCTTTGGGTTTGTCACTTGCCCCTCGCCTCCTTGTCCTGTGGTATTTTCTGGTTATGAGACAGTCTCATGCAGCTCTGTGCAGCGTCCTCTCACTCAGTAAGTAACTCGGGGTATGCGTCCTGTCTTCCTAAAGACGCGAGTTCTGTGTCTGTGGGAAGCTTCTCCGGTTAGATACTCTCAGAGCCTCTTGGGTGGAGAGTAACTATTTGATATCAGTATTTTTTGATTCCATTTGTGATCCATTTCCTCAGTGGAGGTAATTAAAACACAGCCTGACTTGAGGCTCTTAGAAAAGCAACAGGCAAAAGTCAGTCTGTTTTGGTGGCGCCCGAGCGCTGCTTCCCGGGCTGGGTTTGTGCTGAGGGGCTGGACTCCAGCTTGCCGCTTGGCTGAGTCCTGGACGAGTGCCAGTGGATAACATGATTTATCCGTTTATTTTGCTGAACTCAAAGCACGAGCCCTGTCTGTCTCTGCAAGAACAACCTCAACCCGTTCAGTTGTTCAAATTATAATATTTGTTGTAACAAGTAGGCTACTTCTCAGCACGCAGGGCTGTCTGTGATGGCTGGCTTTGTGTGTCAACTTGGCTGGGCCCCAGTGCCCAGAAATTTGGTCAGACATTGTTCTAGAAGTTTCTGTGAAGGTGTTTTTAGAGCAGATGAACGTGAAGTCAGGGTAAAACAGAGTGCCCTCCACAACGCAGGTGGGCCACATCCCACCAGTCGAAGGGCCCAGGGGAAGAGCAGGACGGGACGCAACCGCGGACGGGGCGACCCCTGGACTGGACAGCGGCTCTTTCCTGGGTGTCCAGCCTGCAGGTTCACCCTGCAGATCTGGGACCTGCTGAGACTGCACAGTAAGTCTCTCCTTGAAGTAAATCAGCCTCTCCCTCTGTCTCTCTCCACACACAGACATGCTCACACATACACATGCTCACATGCACACACGGGCACATGCTCACATGCACACACACACGCTCACATGCACACATGCTCTCATGTATATGCTCACATGTACACACACACATGCTCACATGCTGTCATGTACACGCTCACATGTACACACACACGCTCACATGCACACGTGCTCTCATGTATATGCTCACATGTACACACGTGCACACATGCTCACATGCTGTCATGTACACGCTGTCATGTACACACACACGCTCACATGCTCACATGCACGTGCATGCTCACACATGTCCTGTTGGTTCTTTTTCTCAGGGGAACCCTGTCAGATGCAGGGTCCATGTCGAGTTTCCTGTGGCCTGGGTTCTCGGCCACAGCTGGCTGGATCTATGTGGATGCCAAGTCCAGAACAGTCAGTCCCAGTTCTGGCCAGTTTCCCAAGATCAGGCTTAGCTCGGACAGAAGTCTCTCTGGGGAAGAGGGGCTCGAAGACACTCAGGGACTGAACTTCAGGCTGGCAGTGGGGCTGAGACGGGCAGGCTGTGCTGCAGGGGGTCCAGGGGGCCAGAGGCCTGGGAGAGGCTCCACGCCCCGGGGGCAGCGGGGAGCGGAGGCCGTGCAGGAGGTGCCAGAGCACCTGGACGTCTGGCTGGGTGGACACGAAAGCACGTCTGGCCCGGGAGAGGGCCCCGCCGAGACAAGCCGGTGTCTGCAGCTGCCTCTGTTCCTGTTCGGGGCTGTTCTTGTTGAACGAGTTTTTATTCCTTGAGCCCAAAACTTGATTACTTTGTTTAAAATTATTTTTAAAAAGGAAAGGAAAAAACCCATCTTTTGGTTATGTCTGGTTACCTCAGTGAAACCATTCATTCACAATTTTTAAGGCATCAAGGAAAAGAAAAGGCCCGTAGTTCTTGGGGCATGTACACCTTGTCTTCCCTGCACAGTTTCCTAATTTCCGTGTTGCGGATTCACTGCCCTTCCACAGGGAGGGCCTCTGCGCCCCCGCCCCACCCTGCACTCCCCCACCCTCCGCCGCCTCTTCTGTGCCTTCTCCTCTGTGCCGAGGTCACGCTGGTGCACACCAGACCGGCCTCAGCGGCTCCTGTGTGCCGCTCCCTGCTCACCCGAGCTGTCAGCCTCTGTGCACGCGGTCACCTTCCTGACTCACTGAGCACCTGGTTTCCAGGTGAGGCCCCTGCACAGCTGCAGGGCTGATGTCAGGGCCCCGCAGGTGGCAGGTCAGGGGTGGCACCTGGAGCAGGCATGGTGTCTGAGTCAGTGTGGCGGCCAGTGCCTGGAGCGCGTGCAGGGCCCGGGAGAGACCCTCCAGCAGGGATTTCTCATCTCTGCTGGTCGTTCCTGCTCTGCGTGTGCAGCCGGCCTGCCGTCCTAATTCTGGGATCCCTCCTGCACGAGTCTCTCCTATAAATCGCCCCTTTCCCACATTGGCAGTTTCACCATCGGGGATGTGGGGAGTCTCCTGGGGCTGTTTTCCTGCAGGAATTTATGGATCCGGGGCTGGCGCGGGGGGTCCTTTCCTCTCTGATTCTGTCTCACCGGCCAGTCTCCTGCTCTGCTGGTCTCACCTCATGCAGCCCCCAGAGGAGAGGCAGTGGCACCACCCACTTGCTGTGGATGAGCAAACCGAGGATCAGAGAAGTCAAGGCATTTGTCCAGGATTGCACAGCTGGTGAGGAGCAGAGGAGGGAGTTGAACCCGGGCCTGCTCTGTGCTTCCCTGAGTGACATCCGCTACCTGCCGCCAGACTGGGACTGACAGACCTGCTCAGAGCACTTGTCGGGGTGACCCTGGCCTGGAGGGGGCGTGGCTGTGTGGACACACGTGTGCACACAAGTGTAAGGAGGGAGGGAAGTCTTCCAGGCAGTGTGGCGGCTTTGCGGAGGGGCGTGAGGCTCGTAGGGCCTGCTTAGGGCAGGACTCACGCCCCAGGCCCCGCTGTGCACACCGCAGGCTCTCGGGCACCACGGGAGAGGGAAGCCTGGAGACCCACCGGTGAGGCCCGCGGTGTCGCCCAGACTTCCCCGCACACGGTGCCCTGTCCTTCCCATGCAGGGCGGCTCACCTGCGCCGGGTCCCGCCTTGGCCACGGGAGGTTGTGGGCCGGCCCTTTGAGCGGAGGCAGTGCTGGGCTCCCACGGCCGCCGGGCTGGCGCGAGGCTGTTGTCTGAGGGCTGCTTTCTGGGCTGTTTCTAATCAGGCGGCCTCGCAGACACGCTGAGTCGGGCAGACTGGATTTCACGCTCGCCCAGGCTGCTGTTTTGGCGCCTCGTTTGCTGAGAGACAGGAGTGGGGCCCTTTCCCCTAATGATGCTGCTGTCCTCACCAGGCACCCCACGCCGTGGCTTCCGGGGGCGAAATGGAAAGGCCTTGGGAAAAGTCTTCAGTCCCAGTTCCTGGGATCACCGGGGCACAGGCAGGGCTGGGGTTGGCTGCCAGCCCCCTGGACAGTCACGGTCTGGTCCCGTGGACACCTGCGAGGCCGAGACCCGGCCTGGGAGATGCCCATGCTTGGGCACCGTGTTACGGTGACCACACGGAAGCCGGCCCTTGGGGCTGAGGTTGGTGGGGCCCTACAAGCTCACACGAGCTCCGGCTCACATCCCCTCTGGGCCCAGGACTGCCACTGTGGTCTGCGTCCCCGGACCTTGGACGGTCCCTTCGCTGCTCTGACCTCCCAGCCCCCTCGCCCTTGCTGGTGCCAGCCCCCAGGCTGGAGCCGCGCGCTGCGTCCACGGCTGCGTGAGGCTGAGGTGGCCTTGCCCTAAAGTCATAGTTTCTTGGCGCCCCTGAGGGACTCCTGCGCTGAGACCCTCTGAGTGTGGGGGCTGCACGACCCAGAGATGGTCCCCTGACACAGGCCTGACACACTCAGTGCCCGGTGGGGAGATCCCTGGGCCGTGTGTGACGATCACCACGGAGGTGAGGGTTCCTGGGTCACTGTGCATGCGCGTGGCCTCTTCTCCCTCTGCGACCGTGCCCGGGGGCGTGGGGGCTGTCATCGGTGTACGGAGCAGTCCCTCCCTGCTCGGCGAGCTCTGCTGCTCCGGATGAACACTGTTCGGGCGCTCCTGGGGCGGGGAGGGTGTCTGCAGCCCCCGTGCGCTGCGCCCACTTCCTGGGGAGTTTCCAGAAGATCCTTGTTTGTTGGGGAAGCCCGGAAGCCCTGGTGGTGACAGATGACCGGGCGGCACGGGCACGGGGGGGGGGGGCGGTGCAGGCGATGCCCGCGCGGCCCTGCCCCCACTCCCAGCCCCACCCCGAGGCCCGGCAGGGACGAGCTGAGGGAGCGTTTAGAGCAGGGGCTTTCCCGTTAGCGTTGTCTGTGGAGGTGTTGTGCTTGTGAGAGGAAACATCGCTCTTGGAAAGCAACCGAGCCCCCCGTGCGTGCGTCATAGCGCGGGAGCCGGACGATGCTCTGCGGCCTCGCCCTGTGGGTCGGGCCCCTCGTCTGCTCAGGCGCACGTGGACACTACTGTGAAGCTGAAACATGGGGGGCTTGGGGTACCCACTGAGTTTTAACTACCTTGTAATTGGTCTGCGCTTAGTGTAAGCTCTATGTCACAGGGACACGTGGGCTAAAGGTCAAGAGGATGTGGGGGGGTGCCCGCTGTGTGTGCGCGCGCAGATGCCACTCATGTGTCCACACGGCCTTGCACATACATGTGCATCACACACGCACCCACTGCTGCCTCCCGGCATCACTGAGAGCCGTGACCGTCAAACCTCACCTGCAGAGAGGATCACGGTGCAGAGTCCCGGGCCCCAGCCCCAGAATTTCTGAGTTTGCGGATTTGGGGTGGGTCCCAGAATCCCTTGTGTAACAAGTTCCCGGGGGACCACGCTGAGGACACCGCTAAGAGAGCTCTCACTCTGCGACTCAGGTAACAAATTGAGTGATGAGTAACAAGTAGGTTACTAAAGTAATACATCCGTCCAGGAGCTCCCACAGAGCAGGGCTGGCTCAGGTGGGAAGCAGCCCCCGAGGTCGGCGGCTGTGCCCCGTGTCCAGGTCATGCTTTGGAGTGACCGTGGCTCCTCCTCCCCACAGGTCGTCAGCCCCGGCCTGTCTGTCTGGGCTGAGGTCTCAGAGCCTCTGACTTTCTACTCCCCCTGCTGCTCCAGAAGACGCTCCTGAGTGTGAGTGTGTGTGCGTGCCGGGCATGCGAGCACCTCCCTCTGCAGAGGGGGGAATGATTGCTCGCGCCATGCGCTCGCCCTCCCCGCCGTGCACTCGGCCACAGCCGTGGGTGGGTCAGGCCACGTGGTGAGTCTGGGCCCAGCTCTTGTGTTTGCAGTTCTGGGACCTCAGCTTGGTGCTTTTTTACCGTGAGCCCCCTTCCGTGGGAAAGAGGCCCTCTGTGCGCCGTAATTGTGCGTCCCCTGATTTCTGGCTGAGACAGTGGGGGGCTGACGTGACTGCTTCTGAGAAGTTGTGAAGCGCCCGCTTCACAGACCGCACTGTCCGGTAGGAGCCGGATGTGACCCACGTATATAATGTAAACTTTCCAGCAGCTTCAATAAAAATTGGAAAGAAACAGGTTAATTTTACTAAGACTTTAACTGTATATAAACACAGTTCTGTTTCAGTGTAATGATCAGTGTGCAGGTTTATCAATGACGTATGTAAATTAGATTTTTCGTACCAGGTGGCTGAGACCTGGTGTGCGAGTCCCAAGGCCCCAGGCCCCCGGCCCCCAGCATTGCCGGCCGCCCCACGCTGCTCGGGGCCGGTGTGCGGGGCTGCTGCCTTGGCACCTCCCTCCACTGCACCGACCGGGGGACAGTTGGTCCAGAGCCTCTCCTGCCACCCACTTGGGTCTGATCTCACGGTGCCAGGTCCTCCCTCCCTGTCGGTCTGCTTTCTGGTTCCCCCTGTGGCCCCCTGTGGCCTGGGGTTTATGGACAAGGGGATGGAGCCAGGGGCTGCATGTTTTCAAGCCGCGGTCTTGACTCTGAACTTGAAACTCCGTTCTTGAGTAAATAGTGTTCTGGGTGACACGTCCGCACGGCTCCCACTGAGACGCATGGCCCAGGCCGTCTCGGGGCTTCCCCTCATGTGGGGTCTTCTGTGCAAACCCTGTGAAAGCTCAGTGTCCAGCGAGGTAAGAGAACACAGGTCGTCTGGTTTACACTGAAGTCTCGGCTGGCCAGAGTCCCCTCTACATTCAGACTCCAGAATCTGCGTCCCCCAGAGGTCCTCCTCATCTGTCCTCCCCTCCCAGCCCCTCCCCGGGGACGGGAGGGTGGAATCCGCTCTGTTCTGCACACGAATGTGAGCAGCTGTTTACTAGAAAACCAGGCTGTGTGTGCAGGGGAGGAGCACGCTGCTGGGCTGCAGGGTCATCAGAGAGAGCGAGCCAGGGTGAGGGTCTGTGCTGCCCACGATGGTGGCGGGGGACCCGAGAACCTGAGCCGAAGCAGGGAGGGAGATGCCGGGGCGCTGCGCGTCACTGCTGACCCCCGCGCCAGACGCTTGTCATTTTAGTGACTCAAACGCTCCCTGAGCTGCCTCTTACCGTGCCGTTAACTAGAACCCTTTCCGGAAGTCAGTTACAGTTACTAAACTAGCTCAAAATAATCGGATTCCTGAGAAGATCGTGACACTAAAAGCTCAGCAAACATCACAAGAGAGCTGTCCACCCGCTCGGGCCCAGGGCCCTGTGGGGGTCCCCGGCGCTGTCGCGACAGGGCATCGATGACCCGATTCGGGCAGAGGTCTCCTCCCGCAGCCCCGGAGGCTGCAAGTCCTAAGTCAGGGGTTGGTGGGGCTGGGGCTGGTCCCGCTGCGCCCCGAGGGCGATCTGCGCCCCCTCCCAGCTCTGCAGGCTCTCGGTGGTCCTCACGTGGAGTCCCCGTGTGCCTGCCTCCCAGTCTCCCCTCTTACAGGGACTCCAGCTGTGCTGGACCAGGGCCACCTGATGACCTCACTCTCCCGTGGTCACCTCTGTAAGGACTCTGTCTCCAAATACGGTCCCGTCTGAGGCCCTGGGGGTCGGGCTGCAATGTGTGAACTTGAGGGGGGTCGCAGTTCAACCCATAATAATCCCTGTTGGACTGTGACAGGAGGGGTCACGCCTGTGAGCGTGGAATTTAACTTCTCTAAGACTCCTTGGTAAAGAAAGTGGTCTCGTCTAATTCTCAGTGACTTTCAGACCTGTTAAACTGCTGGATTTTAGTTCAGGCCGGAGTGGGCGGGCGTGGGAGTCTCTGTGGACCACCTGCCCCTGCGCGTGGCCCCGGAGCCAGCGCGCCTCCCCTGCCGGGCCAGCGTGTGGCGGGCGCCCCCGCTGCCCCGGTGAGGCTGAGGTGCACACGCTGAGTAGCCCGGCTCTGCCGGTTTGCCAGCCGAGCGAGCTTTGTGGCTTTGAGCCCTTCAGCCTGAAGTCGCTTGCTGAGGACATCACAGGTGGTTGCTAGCCAGCCAGCTCCCGCCCAGAAGCCACGGGGCGAACGCTGCTGCGTCTCCACGCTGGCCCCGCTGCGGTCTCCCAGAGTCCCTGCAGCCCCCGGCGGCGCTTGCTGGCGTCACACTGACAGCCTGGAGTGCCCTGCTGCCCGGACGCGGGATCCGCGCTGCCTCTGGGTACCTGTTGCTCAGACCGGCTTCTGCCCTGTGAGGGGCCAGCTGTCGCCCCAACGAGTGTCCTGTTTTTCTCGCCTCCTCCTGCGGGCGGTTCACCCAGGAGTGAGCTGCGAGGCTGCGTGTCTCAGCTGCTCCACCAGCGTTTGGGGACGGGGTACTTCACAGGGACGCAGGGCTGGGATCGGCAGCAGATTCTCTCTGTAAACGTGTTTCTTGTTTCTTCACAGGGATCTTCGCTTTAACAGAATCAGAGAGATCCAGCCGGGGGCATTCAGGGGGCTGAGAAACTTGAACACACTGTAAGTCTCCCCGTTGTCCTGGGCACCAGTGCAGAAACCATCACGTCATCGCGTCCCCGTCCTTTCCCCTCCCCCTCCCGCGTGTCCCGGACGCTGGGGCCACCCCACTGCCCCCGGCAGGCAGGCGTGGCTGGCGAGGTGGAGGTGGAGCCTGACAGAGGGTCATGCACTCGAAACCCTGGATTCAGGGGCCCTTGTGGGGTCGTCCCTCTGTCTTGTGTGATGCCCAAGAGCCTGTCCGTCCTCTGTGGGTGTGTCCTGTCCCAGGCCTGTGCCGGTTCACATCTGCCCCCACAGCGTGGACCCCTGGGGGGTTGGGGTACCATCTGGCTGTGCCCCAGTGTCTAGCCCGCAAGGGTGGAGCAGTGCTGGGTGGTTCTGCAGCCGACTCCAGGCTGCCGTGGGCTGTGCCGAGCCAGGTGGGAGGCAGTGCTTGGGTTCTGCCCAGGAGGTGACCTTGGCACAGGGGGTGTGCGGGCCATGGCGGTCGGGAACTGTCACCACTGCCCTGTGGGCCTGGAGGGAGGGCGTGTGGCTCAGGACCGGCTCCCTCCCTGTGAATCAGGCTGCTTATCGGCAGAGACCCACTTCAGGGACACCCCTGGCCTCCCAGCGGGCAGGAGTGGGGACTGTGAGACACAGCAGGGTGGGGAGGGAGGGCTTCCTTCTCTGCTGTGTCCAGAGCTGAGGCAGGGTGGGCAGATGCAGACACCGGTTCCAGGAGAAAACTGGCCAGAGGGAGGGTGAGACCCCCAATGTGCTGTTGGCTGAGTAGGCCTGTGCTCGGCGGAGGCTGTTATTATGGCCCGTGGTCTGAGCATCCCGTGGCCTCCTCCACGGCAACCGGTGTGAGCTGGTATTATGGCCCGTGGTCTGAGCATCCGTGGCCTCCTCCGCGGCAACCGGTGTGAGCTGGTATTATGGCCCGTGGCCTGAGCGTCCCGTGGCCTCCTCCGCGGCAGCCGGTGTGAGCTGGTATTATGGCCCGTGGCCTGAGCGTCCCGTGGCCTCCTCCGCGGCAGCCGGTGTGAGCTGGTATTATGGCCTGTGGCCTGAGCGTCCCGTGGCCTCCTCCGCGGCAGCCGGTGTGAGCTGGTATTATGGCCCGTGGCCTGAGCGTCCCGTGGCCTCCTCCGCGGCAGCCGGTGTGAGCTGGTATTATGGCCCGTGGCCTGAGCGTCCCGTGGCCTCCTCCGCGGCAGCCGGTGTGAGCTGGTATTATGGCCCGTGGCCTGAGCGTCCCGTGGCCTCCTCCGCGGCAGCCGGTGTGAGCTGGTATTATGGCCCGTGGCCTGAGCGTCCCGTGGCCTCCTCCGCGGCAGCCGGTGTGAGCTGGTATTATGGCCCGTGGCCTGAGCGTCCCGTGGCCTCCTCCGCGGTGCTTGGCGGATGCTGGTATTATGGCCCGTGGTCTGAGCGTCCTGTGGCCTCCTCCGCGATGCTTGGTGTGAGCTTCTGACAGGAGCTCGGCAGTGTTGCTGCTCTGCTCTTCTCACGGGAGCTTCCTCTCCGCAGGCTCCTCAACAACAACCAGATCAGGAGTGTGCCCGGCGGGTCGTTTGAGGACCTGGAGAACCTGAAATACCTGTAAGTGCGGACCGGGCTTGGGCCGTTTGAGCGGAATGTCGCGCTGTTTGTGATTTACAGTAAATAACATTCACGTGAGGAGGGGGTCCTGTTTTCAGAGGGCGAGTGAAGTTGGGCTGGGGTTTCTCGGGGGAGCTGTCCTCAGCATGAAGCATTGCCTTCTGTGACGTTCAGTTTCTCCACTTCTTGAGGTGCAAGGGGGGGAATTCGTACTCAGCTGCCGACGGGAACAGCCCCGCGCTTGCTGCTCGGCTCCGAGCTGCTGTCCAGCTGCGGGCGGGGTGTAGGGTGCAGGCGCACGTCCCTCTGCAGTGCCAGGCGCTCCTGCTAACGTCCCCCATCCTCCTCCACGCGATTTCACCGCTTACTTTTCCGTAGTTCAGCGTTACTTTACTTTCCAAATTGACGTGAATTAATAAGCTTATTAGCATTTAAAACATCTGCTTGTGGAAGTCAGTTTTGCAGTTGGAAGATGACCTCGCCTGGCTTCATTCCTTCACAGGCACTCACTGTAAAGCTGGGAACTTTTAAGGAAACACAATGAGTGTGTGGCTGGTTCTGCACAGATTAGAAGTGCGTGCCGTGTGCTTCGAGCAAATTACTTTCAGGACTCCGGTAACTTCAGGAGCACTGTTTTAATGAGGGGCTTATCTCAGTGATTCTGGGGAGGTGTGTGAGCCTGGACGTCTTGAAGTCACTTGTGCTTCGATGAGACGGTGGTTCTGAACCGGAGGCGGCACTGACTCTGCAGGAGAAGACGTCTCCCCCCATGAAGGGTCTGCAGGTGCCGTGTCTGGACACGTTTGTCCATCATGCTCAGTGCAGTGTGTTAGGGTTTACTGAGTAATGTTCACACCATGCCATTTTGCTTATTTTTATTTTCTTAATTTTATTTATTCATGTTTTTTAAGAGCAAGGAAAGGTTTAATGGACCTGCTGCTGCAGACAAGAGCCGCTCACAGATGAAGTGCCTGCGCCTTGTCGCTTATTTTTGAAACAAGGGATGGGCCTTCTGTGTTTTCTTGGGTTTTTATTTACTTATGTGTTTATGTTTTGCTTTGTTGTTTTTTTTTTTTAATTTTAAGTGCTATGCAAGCTCCAGAAGAAAGTGTTTATTTTCTGGAAGGCAGATTCAGAAATTACCCGATAAGCAGTATTTGAGGCGTGTGTATGTTTAGACTTTAAAGGATTCTTTTGTCACTTTGTATTTTGCTTTTGATCTGAATTACTTAAGAGGACCTTATTGTTTACTCTGCAAATATATTTAGCGTTAAGTGATTGGGGTGTTTCATTTTTCACTGAAGACAGTTTTTTAAAATAATATTTTTCAGCCTGGTCTGTTGACCGGCTTGTTCTCAAGACGTCTGCGCTCCCACCTTTTCCCCTCCCTCCCGCCCGAGCCTGGCCAAGAGGCCCACTGGCGGCAGGCCTCGCAGGTCCCCGGGTTGAGCAGTGCTCAGCAGTAACCAGATGAGACGGACCGTGACGAGAAGGGGCATGAGGACAGGTACGCGGCTGTGGTGGGAGGGTCCCGGACCCCCTCCTCCGGCTGCCGTGGTTCCCGGCCCCCTCCGGTCCCCAGGCCTCGGGAGGGTGCGCCCCGACAGGCGCTGGTTTGGGAGACCGTGCAGCACATACTCAGAGGCTTAGGGAGCGCACTGATGATTTCAGCCTTGCGTATTTACCAGTGCCAAGGTGTGTTTCTAGAAGCTGAGTGTCCGTATCATCCCAGTGACTTCCGGTTAAGAAGTGAACCTCCTCCTTAACTAGTATTTCCTAACGGTGACGTTAGCCCTTGAGGTGGTGAGGACTCCTGTTCAAAGGGCCAACTCTGATAAAGCAGAGACTTACTTCCAGTTTATTATTAGAAGGTGATGGATACTCAGTTGTTCTCACGAAGACAGACCACTCTGGTGTCTCTGTCGACATGCATGGGTTTGTGCACGTATCCTTACGAGGACTCCTCTGCTCTGATTTCTTCGAAGTGCATGCAAGGTGGTGTCCATGGGCACAGAAACCTCCTGGGCTCAGGCTCACTTCCTACGGGGGTGCCCCCGGGGTGGTGACTCCCCTGAACGGGGGCTGCCCGCGGGGTGCGCTCGAGAGCTTTCTGTGTATCTGCTGAACTTGAGCCGTCCCGTGAGGCCCTGCTGCTCTCCCACTTCACACACGAGGAGACCGAGGCAGAGAAACGTTGATTCTTACTCGAGACCACGTGGCTGGTGAGGAGCGTTGCAGGGACCCCTCCCCGCAGCCTGAGGAAGTGACGCCGGGCCGGGCCTCTGTCAGAGGCCCCCAGCCTCAGTCTGGGGGAAGATTCTGGCTGGTTTGTGTTACGGCTTGTGGTTCTCCGTGAAGCAGCCTCAGCGGATTTGCACGGAGAGAAGGGGGGGCACTTGGGAGGACGGCGGCTCTGAGAGCACAGCAGGCCGTTAGACGGGCCGCAGCGCACACTAGGGCTCAGATGCAGGGACGCACGCCCCGGCACGCCAGCGGTGGAGAAACGCCCAGGGCGGGCGTCTCTGCGTCCAAGCGCAGGATTCCTCCTACTTCCAGCAGCCTTCTTGGGAGGTCGGCCGCTGCAGGGTCGTGTGATGAGGTCCAGGACCCAGCGCCTCGCGCTTTTGTGGTTCTGGGGGAATCGTGGTACTTTGGAGTGGAAGTCCTCACCTGTGGTAGGTTCCTTCAGGAGTTGGCCAGCGCTTTCTGTAAAGGACGGGGCAGGACCTACCTGAGACTTTGAGGACCAAACATCTGAGCACAAAACTCACTAAACGAGTGGCCATGGCCGTGTGCCGACAAAGCTGTGTTACGGACACTGAAGCCTGAATTTTACATGCCACTGAATACTGTGCTTCTCGTGAAATTTTTAACCATTAAAAAATGTAAGAGCCATTCACAGCTGCAGGCCGTGCGGAGACAGGCAGCGGGCCAGCCGCGGGGTTCTTCTGATCAGCCCTGGCTGCGTCTGTCTCAGAAGAACCGGATTCCGGCGGGTCAGTCTCCGTAACGCCTGCCCCTCAGAGGACTCCTGGGTGTTCTGAAACCGTGTGGGTATCAGGCGCAGAATCCTACATTCAGTGCGTCTCACGTGTTTGTCAGAATGATTTTATTTCCCTCAGGCTCTGAAGCAAGTGCCTTGTCAGCCACTCGCAAGCTGAACTCCGAGACTGTGACTTTCCGGAAGACGGAGCGGTGGTCTGGCCGTCTCCGGGGAGGCCTTCCTTGGTGGGGGGGGGGGCGCGCCTCGGTGGGAGGACCTGTGCTCCCCGTGTGAGCGTCCTCTGTAGCCCAGAGCGGCCCTGGCTTGAAGGCTGTCTCCGCGGGCCCACTTGATGCCTCTTCCCACCCGACGCCCGGCCTCGGGTGTGCGTGCTAACCCTCCCCGTGTTTCTTGTTTCAGCTATCTGTACAAGAATGAGATCCAGGCAATTGACAGGCAAGCGTTTAAGGGACTTGCCTCTCTAGAGCAACTGTAAGTGACCCCGCTCTGCAGCTCCTTGGACTTCGCCTGCCCTTGCCTCTCGTGGGGAGACGGGCCCAGCCTGCTGTTTGCACGATGCATGTCTGTGCCAAGGGGGACGTAGGGGCGTGCATGCAGGTGGAAGAGCAGCAGTCAGCTAGCGATCCCGCGGCCTGCCCGACCCCATCCATCCCGCGTCCGTCCATGCTTGCTGGTTCCCACCGCGCACCACGCCCTGCGCCCGGCATCCGGGGTACGGGGGCAGCGAGCTCGAGGGACCCTGGGGCCCTGGTGTTCCCTGTTTAACGGAGACAGGGTTGCTAGCAGATCTGAGCCAGTAGCGGTCTTCTGGGGAGAAGCGTGGGGCCGTGGGGCCGTGGGGCGAGGGGCTGTTATCATTGCTCAGGATTTCCTGTTTATGAGTCTGCACGCAGTTTACTTTCTTCATTCGTGACGTCACTGTTTTGGAGAAAATAAACGTTTTCCACGTGTCTCTAGTCAGCGTTCGCCAGATGCTGTTTCTCTGGATGCGTGTGAAGTCAGCATGTCCGTCTGAAGTAGAGTTCCTGGTCAGAGGAGCTTTTTGGACTTGCTTGCATGTCGGTCACCTTCCAGGCGATGGGCGGGAGCGCGTCCCCGGAGCACCCCGTGTCAGGCGGTGTTACCCCCGTGGACGCGGCAGCTGGTGATGCGTTCTCAGGGTTTGCTGGTTGGCCGGGCACGGAAGCCTCTCCCGAGGCCTGCAGGTGGAGCTGGGGAGGCCTCACCTGAACCCGGCGCTTCAGAAGCGCACGCAGGGCTCGTGTTTCTAAATACCATCCCTTTATTCGACCGAGAGCTGCTTTCCTGAGCCTGCTGTGCCCGGCGTGGAGCAGATTTGGGAAGCAGTTGTCTGTGAGGGTCGTGCCCTCTGCTTCAGGGAGAAGGACTTGGGGGTCCAGGTCCTCGCAGAGACACGTGGCAGCCTCTGCAGGGCACCTGGGTGGCAGGGGGAGGCACCAGGCAGCACGTCCGCGTCCCGCACGTCCCAGTGGAGCAGGGGCTGTGGCTGGATGCGCCAACCAGACTGCAGCTCGGTGGGGCCCGTCAGGTCTTGTGGGCGGAGGGGGTTCTTTTTTAGGAGAAAAGAGGTGAAGTCTGGAGAAACAGGAGGCAAAAGGAATGGCATCATCGGAGCCCTGAGTGGGTTGGGGGGCAGCCGTGTCAGGGGCTCCCAGCCCAAGACCTGGGGCTGGAGGGAGGGAGGGGGCCTCTGCTGCCCAGACGCAGGGGTGAAGGGATGAGGGTCCCGTCCCCTCAACCCCTGGGGGCACCGGGAGGGAGCAGGGGAGCGTTTCCTCAGGCCCGCGGGTGGACGCTGCCCCTGCCGTGTGTGGAGCGCTGCGGGTCCCACCACCTCCGTCCCCTCTCCAGACTCAGCACCAGAGGCAGGTGCTCCCAGCCAGAGGGGAGGCCGGCGGGAGGAGGGGGCTGTGATCCGGGCCCCCGAGTCTGCCCAGCATCTCTGCCGTCCTGGGCGTTAAAGACACGCAGAGGCGTTTGCGCATGCTTACCGATTGTTTGCGCTAAGTCTACTCCCGTGGGGTCTCCCTAACCGGCGGGGGCAGGAGACTGGACAGGCTGGGGGGAGGCTCGTGGAGAAGGAACTTGGTGGTGGCCTGAAGCCTGAGGCCGGCCGGCTGCCCTGAGTGCATCCGCAGCTCTGACTTCTGACCCAGAGGCACTGACAGGCTCGGGGCTTCCAGGTACCTGCAGAGCTGCCCTGTCCAGCAGCCTGGGGGGAGCCTCACCTGGGCTCCCTGGAAGGCAGCGGGCAGGGGGCAGGGACGGTGGACTGGGTTGGGGGCCCCTTTCCTGCCTTTGGCCTGGTTTTCTCTCTGCTGTCGGGAGGGGTAGCTGCACCCCTGGGCGTCCTCAAGGCCGCCCTCACGTCTGGTCAGCCTCCTCTTGGCCGCTTGCCCTGTTGGCTGTGGGCACGTCGATTTTTAAACAGCCACTCAGAATTGGGGTTGGCGTGACCTCCCTTCGTCTGCGCTCTCCCTCGACCCACCCAGCTGGCCCGCAGCCCCCTGAACGTGGCTGAGCGTGTCTCCACGTGCAGCGTGTCTGTGCCTGGCACGGGGGAGAGCCCCCAGGGGCTGGTCCCCAGTGGCCGTTGGGGATGTGCATCCTGGGTGGTCACTAAGGAAGGTGTCCCCTTTAATCCTCCTCTCAGGACCCCACTCAGGCAGAGAGGGCGGGGGACACAGGCCCGTCCCCGCCGGGCTGGGGGAGGGGAGGGTGGGAAGCCCTGTAGCCACGTCATTGCGGGCACGCAGACTCACTGGCTGGTTCTCCCAGCGAGCTGGCCCAGGGGACCAGGCGCGGACGGGACAGGGAGGGTGCAGGCGAAGCCGGGCGACCTTGAAGTCACCGAAGTTTCGGAGTTAGCAAGGGGCTCTGGGGATGGCGAGGGGCTCTGGGGACGGCGCGGGCACAGAGAGGGCGTGCTTGCTGGGTTGGCCTGCCTCGGCTCCTGGTGCTTGGGTCCCCACGCGCCTTGAAGGGGCAGGCGCGTGCTTGAGGGGGTGGCGAGGCTGTGGCCGGAGGGGCTCGTGCAAAAGCCCCTGGTGGAAGGTGACTTGTGTGTTTTTCTCAGGGAAAAACTCACAGATTTTCAAAGTGAGAGAAGCGGTATTCACGAAAATTAGAAGAAACCGCTTTTACCAGAGACGGTCAGTTATGGAAAGTGAGGAGTTGTGCCCAGGGCGGAGGTGTGAGCAGGGGGCGTCTGAGGACACGCGCGGCTTCCTGAGCCGGTGCAGCTCCCCTCCTGTTGTTCTGGGGGTGGCTGTCTCCGTGGGTGGCAGGCACCCCGTGTCGGCTGGAGGTGTAGGTCAGGCTCTCCTGAATTCGACAGTGAGTTAGAAGGTGTGGGTGAAGGCGTCCGCATCCTGAATGCGTGCTGTCGTGGAGGCCCTGCTGACTTCTCCTGGGAAGGTCTGCCTGTGCGGGAAGTGAGCGGCCCTGGCTCCTCCCCTCTGGGTGGGAAGGAGGCCGGTCGGAGCGCGTGGCCCTTAGCTACCTGCCCCGCAGACCCGATGGTCTGCGCTCCGTCTCCCCACTTGCTGACTTCACCCGTTGTCCGCAGGGCGCAGGGCACCCGGGGAGTTCCCTGTTGACCTGCAGATCTGAAATGACTTAGAGAAGAAATGTGGTCAGCAGAAAGTCCATAGACCTGTAGAAGGAAATTGAAATCATTGTAAATTGTTTCTTTTCCATCTTTTTTAAACCTTTTCTAGATACCTGCACTTTAATCAGATAGAAACTTTGGACCCAGAGTCATTTCAACACCTGCCAAAGCTGGAGAGGCTGTAAGTTGCGTTTCCTTCCTGACCTTCCCTCCTCACCTGCAGCGCCTGGGGCCCCGGCTCCGCGTTCGCGGCGATAGCGTGAAGGTCGCTCCTGCTCGCACACCCGGAGACGTTGGTAGACAATTCACAAGCGGGACTTGCCCGTCCCCTTTGTTGGGGAGCTGACAAAACGGGAAATGTAGTCGCGTTCTGCACTGAGTGACCCCCTCAGATTCACTTGTGTGAAACACGCGTCACTGAGACGGTTTTAAAAGCTGGCCTGGTTAACTGCTTGGGCTCTTTTGCACACTTTTAAGAAGGACTTCAAAGAGCTGTTTTGGTTTGTTACAGGTTTTTACACAACAACCGAATTACACATTTGGTTCCGGGAACATTTAGTCACTTGGAATCTATGAAAAGATTGTAAGTAGAATGACCTTTGACGTTGCCTTCAGCAAAGACTGACTCCTCCAGGCTGTGCGCTTACCTGACCTTTCTGCTGGGTGTTCTGAAGAATGTATTGCAAACTGAATATTCGTTAGGAAGGGAGCATGCACGAGGCAGAGGGGGTTAAACCACCAGAGCGCAGAATGGAAACCCAGGGGACCCAGAACGCACCGCAGACCCGTGCTCTCGTGGCAAGCAAGGCTTCTTCAAAGTCAGTTTGCTTTGTTCGGTTGCAGGGGAGGTGGCTAGCTTTAGTCAGTTAGTTAGTCAGTCTCTAACGGAGGTGCCAGGGATTGAACCCAGGAACTCGCGCATGCTGAGCAGGCTCTCTGCCACTGGGCTGTACCCTCCCCCTTAAATCGATTTTATATTCTTCAGATTAACCTTTAATTCCATGTTGCCTCTGTTACTGGTGGAAATAAAGTCAGTCTGCAAGGCATCTCTACACTGTATCCTGTGCCTTTGCCGTAGGCGTGTACGTAGCGGAATTCTCCTTGTTTCTAGGTCTCTCAGAATGCTTCACCTCCACGCTGAGTCATTCCTTATCGTGGGACTAGGGCTCCCGATACTGAGGGAGAAGGCCGCCCGACGACCTATTTGTGTTCTTCCTCGAGGTCTGGAAGGCCATTGTTTGTCAGTTAGGTATTACTGAGTGTGGACAATGAAGCTTGAGAGACAGAGGCTCTCAGCAGCAAGCCGCAGCCCACAGCGGCCTTCGGTTTATTGTTTTTTGCTTTAGCGAAGTAAGACACAGGCTTCTGTCACAATTTATGATTGCTTTTGGTTCTTCGGGATAAAGAAATCCCCAGCCAAACTGAAAACTGCGTTCTGGGTAGCAGATAAGACGACTGCTGCCCATTTGATAGTCGAGAGCGAGTAGATAAAAATTGCCAGCAGCGCCCGAGACGCTCAGGGCGGCGGGGGTTACCTGAGTCTGCAAGACACTGAGAAAGTTTTCCTCCGGTTCTCGCCTCCTTTGGCCAGCCCCTCAGCCCCGGGGTCTCGGTGCTATGCGCTGGCTGCCCCCGGCCTCCACTCAGTCTGTGAGACTCGGGTTTCTCCGCCTCATTGAGCCGCCCCTCACCCCCGGCCCCAGCGGCAGGGCAGGGGGACTTCCTTCCCCATCCGCTTGGCCTGGGCAGGGCTGGCCACTGGCACGCACCTGGGCTCGCCTCTCCTCCTCTGTCTCAGGGCCCACCCTGAGCACAGAGGTCCTGCTCCTTAACAATTTATGATTGTCAGAGAGGCCATCAGGCCAGGGGAGCCAGGCGGGTGCTGGGTCCCCCACAGCTTCGCTTGTCAGAGAGATGGCCATCCAGGCTGGGGGCCGGTTCTGCCTGCCAGCCGCTCCGAGCCAGCGTCCCAGGGTAACGCAGGTGGGAGGTGTGCATCGCAGGCCTCGATCTCCCGGGCACTCTGGCCTGGGGTGTGAATTCGGCCCTGTTCGGACAGCCCTGCCTCCACCTCCCAGGCGTGATGTGAGCGGTCACGCCCCTTTGCCAGCACGTGCCCGTCAGCCAGCCGTGTTCCTGGTCCTCCTGTTACAGAGGCTTTGCCGCAGGAACAGCCTCCTTCCCAGCGGTGGACGGACACCCACCTGGCACCTGTGGGAACAGGGGTTTCCAGACTCACCGGGCGCTTCCCCAGGAGCTTACGGGGTCACGCATTCTGTGCACGCTGTGCCCTGCGGGCCGACCCTGCCTTCGGGAATGTTTAGGGCCTAAGTGGGATACTGCTGGCGACCCAGCGCCTGCCCTGAAGAGGGCTCAGGGCCAGTTCGCTGGCTTCAGATAGGGCTCCTGTCCCGTGTCTTTCAGGAAGCCTTCCTGACTCGTCCAGCTCGTGTTTGTCCATCTTTTGAACCTAAAACAGACAATTTGATTCCTCCTTTTGGCATCTTTCATTTGCGTCACTTGGGTTTCCCCGCTTCTGGGCTCCCCCTCTGCCCAGGGAGGCCCCCGGTCGGCAGGAGGGGTCTGAGCTGGTCACCGCTCGTCCGTGGCCTCACCGGCCGCTGCCTCCTTCTCAGGCGCCTGGACTCCAACGCGCTGCACTGTGACTGCGAGATCCTGTGGCTGGCGGACCTGCTGAAAACCTACGCCAGGTCAGGGAACGCGCAGGCCGCAGCCACCTGCGAGTACCCGCGACGCATCCAGGGGCGGTCGGTGGCAACCATCACCCCGGAAGAGCTGGACTGTGGTGAGCGAGCGCAGCGCAGGTTCCGGGAGGTAGTGTGGACCGTGCTGAGTCTGGGGGGCTTTGTGATGACGGCCGCGCAGTAACAGTGATGCCGACCACGCTTTGGGCAAGAAGACGTCAGGTGGTGAGGGCGGCGAACACACGTGCACACACGCACTCATTCGCTCGTGTGGGTGGATGAGTACGTTGAGACCTGGAAGGGTCAGTTCTCTGAGTTTCCTAGTTAGTGAGTGACCAGTCTGCGTGGCCGTGGGGACATGGAGAAGACAGCTGCCCAGCAGGCCAGAGGGCAGGAGGGCGGCCTCTCTGCAGCCAGTGACTGGGTGGCCTTAGAGGCTGGAGCGGGGACCCTGGAACTGAGTGAGGGGCTCGGGGGTAGGGGAGCCCTCTGGCCGGCCTGACTCCCGCAGCCTGCTGCCCTCAGGCGGCTTCTGCTGAGAAGTACCGTTGTGTGTCCTTTCCTTCCCTGGACACTGTGGCCCTGGCGTGTCCGGCTCTGGGAGGAGTGCACCCACTCAGGGCGGGTGGTCGCCAGGGCTCTGGGCGGGTGGGCTCAGGCGCGAGAAAAGCTGTGTGATTCGGCTTTAAACCATCTTCTCCGTGGAGAATCGCACCATCCTCGTGGGAATGCTTTTGGGTTGAACGGAAGCGGTTTTCTCTTGAACTAAAGAGATTTGCTCTGGGTTCTCGTTCATGTGACGGTTTAAGACCAAAGAGGCCTGGTTTCCTTTCTGGTGCAGAAAGACCCCGGATCACGTCGGAGCCCCAGGACGCAGACGTCACCTTGGGGAACACCGTGTTCTTCACCTGCAGAGCCGAGGGCAACCCCAAGCCCGAGATCATCTGGCTCAGGAACAAGTAAGTGGTTCAGGGCGGGAGGCCGCCGGGCGCCACCCGACAACCCTCGTCCTCCACGAAGAGCACCAAGGAGGAGGTGTCTTTCCTGCTTTGAAAAAGCCGCCGGGCCGGGGCGGCACTTCTGCTGCCTCACGGCCTCTGTGAGGCGCTCGGCCTGAGCTCCCCCGTGGGCTGGGTCCTGGCTGCGTGGCGGTCAGCATGTCGTGCCCCTGCCGGGCTGCTGAGCGGAAGGAAAACTGCACCCCAGGCCCACTGTCTCCGGCGGCGGCTGTGGGGGCTGGTCCCTGGGGCTTCTCACCTGGAGGGTGGGCTCGTCCTGACAAGATGGCGTCTTCCCCGTGGGGACAGCGTCTTCGGGGAGCACATGCACTTTGCTCCTGGGCATCTGGTTTGCCTCCTGCAACAACGGTCTCCCTTCCGTCCACAGTCATTTTGGTTGGGGTGGGGGCGGCCGGGGATGGGGTCAGACTCCGACGGTCGTCTGAGTGAGAAGATGGTCCTGCTGGCCGCACGCTTTGAACTGAGTCCTGGAGAAGCCTCAGCCTGAGACCGCGTAATCATTGCCCCTGTTTATTTGCTTGGGAACCGGCACCACTTGCTTGCTAGCAGGGCCCTGCCTGTGGGTTCAGGGTTTCCACACGGCCCCAGCCGTGCTCAGTCTCGGTGGAGTGAGGAGATGGGAGCCTGAGGCCCGCTGAGCCACCGCCCCTCCGGGCCTGGGCCAGGCTCCCAGCGGAGGTGCGGCCCGGCTCCCGGGTCCAGCAGTGTTTGCAGAGCAGACGGGCAGGTGGACAGCGGGCCTGGCGGGGGGTCTGCCGAGACGCGGTCTTGCTTGCCGGGACATGGGGCTGGCCCTGGGCCTGGATTTGCTGTCATGACCAGGGTGACGTCAGGCTGGGGCCAGGGCTGGGTGCAGAAGACTGGAGATGCTGTCCTCAGTCTTAGGAGCTCGGGCTCTGGGACAGCCCTGAGGGGCGAGACCCACAGTCCAGAGCGGACGCTGGAGGGATTCCTTCAGGGCGTGTGCACTTACAAGGCAGAGAAGCGTGAAATCTGCTCAGGCCCTTCCCACCTGCATTTATGACGAACACACTGACACTTTTAGCGTCAGATCGCAGAGCCCGTCACTGCAGTGAGACCCAGAGCCCAGGCCCGACGTCTGGTGCGGGGCTGTGTCCGCCTCCTCTGCCGGCAGCCCCACCTCTGTGGCCTCGCAGTGTCTATGGGAGACCCGTCGGCGAGTCTCACCCATGGGACCTGAGACGACGGTTGCTTCCATCTGGACATCCCTGGGCAGGGGTCACCGGGCTGACACAGGAGAGGAGCAGGAGGAAGGTGGCTGGGAAGCCCACAGCGTCTCGCATGCCAGGGTCTTTCCCTGAGGCACCTGGGACTCTGAGCCTCGTCCTCGGAAAGCTCTGGGACAGCGGCTGATTTGTTCTGTCGGCGTTTGTAATCTGCTTTCAGTAACTGAAGTGTTTCTACCTCATTATCTTTAATGAGTTTACCAGAAACAAGGGAAAGGATTTCCTGCGAATTTTTCCCATTACATCATTTTTTCCCTTTGGAAAGAGGACCACCTTAAAACATTTATAGATTGAACGTGTACATGATAAGAGTAAAAATATGAGTTAACTACAGATGTAAATACCTGGACACTTTTCCCAAAAATGCTGGCTGATTCGGGCTGTTTGGAAGGAAAGCTTCCGGGAAAGTGAGGCCCGCACACCACGCATCTCCAGGTGCCTTGTGCCTCCAGGCTGGGGTCCCGCGCCTGGACCAGACCTCCCGCCGGGGGCTGGGGTGTCCCTGTGCTTTCAGAGCTTGAGCCCACCGGCTTCTGCCTTTACAGCAACGAGCTGAGCATGAAGACGGATTCCCGCCTGAACCTGCTGGGCGACGGGACCCTGATGATCCAGAACACGCGGGAGACAGACCAGGGCGTCTACCAGTGCATGGCGAAGAACGTGGCCGGGGAGGCGAAGACGCAGGAGGTGACCCTCAGGTACTTCGGCTCTCCAGGTGCGTAGAGTGTTCGCCAGCCAGCTGCTTGGGGGTCCTCCCGAGACCATCCTTGCCCTGCCCGCCCCCTCGGTCCCCACTCCCACTGGTGAGAGGCAAATGAACACCACGGGCTCCGCCCGACGCCTCTGCCGCAGGGCCGGCGGAGTTGTCCGCGACTTCCGGCCATTGCTCTGGCTCACGGTCAGCCCCCACTCCAGGACGGTCTCTCAGAGTGGACAGTGGAGGCCGGCCATGCTGTGCACAGTCCAGGTGGAGTCTCTCTCACACCTGGAGAGACGTGTGCCCCGGCCCTGGCACCTCCCACTCGCTGGCCTGAAGGGACCTGTCACTTGTTGCTCTTTGGCAGTGGAGACTTTTTCGTGCTCAGGGCTTTGGTTATTTTAAAAGAAGGCAAAAATTTAGAATTTTATGCAAAATTCCCACATCTAAAATATTGGCACCTGGTCTGAAAAGACTTCAAGCCAAAGGAAACACAGCTGCAGCCTCGCACTGGCCTGAGTCCCGCCAGGTTACAAACCCTGCCCTTGTCAAAGTGTTGACTCTGCGGGCTTTGGTCAGAAGAGGAGCAGGGCCTTGGAGAAGGGTCCAGTGGGGAGGGCCACGCGCCCCGCGGTGCCAGAAGCAGCCCAGTGGCTCTGGCCCCTCGTGGGTCAGTGGCGTCGTCCTCCTGCTGGGGGCCGGGCTCTGTGTCCCTCGCGCTTTGCAGTTCAGGGCATTACAGCCCCCTCGATGGCAGTGGAAGGTTTGTGCATTTCTGTGTTTAGGTTTTTAGTACAAGATCTTTGTGTCACTTGATACAGCTCAGCCTGCACACAGTCTGTGCTTACCAGCGAGCGAGCATTCCTGGCTGTCAGATTTCAGCTCAGAGAAGACCACGGGTCTTATACCACAGCCAAGGCAAAGCCCTTTAATCCCAGTGTCCCCGAGGGGAGCAAGGCGTCCAGCATCTTTGTAAAGTGACATTGCTGTGAACCTGCCACAGACAGGACACGGCTTCTGGTCCCAGCGGAGCTCTGCTTTGTTTGCAAGGAACAAGGAAACCCACAGAACACTGTCCAGAGTGTGCAGCGCGGAGGTGTGTGTCACAGGACACAGGGGACAGGAGAGCGTGAAGAGTGCATTTCCTTAGCAGAGCTGCCGTGTTAGCAGGTTAAATGAATTCCTAAACAGGAATACCAAAGTCTTACAGCCTGAGAGTTCCAAATCTGACGCCTTTTGATCTGACTTTTTGTTTCTCTCTCAGGAGCAAGAGGCTTCTTTAGTGTGCTAGGCGAGCATGTCGCAATTCTCCCTGAAAATGCACCTGGAGGGTCTCCCAGGTCCTGAAGGGAGGGTCACTTCAGAGCGAGGGGCAGCCCCTCAGCCTGCACCAGGGGCTGCCAAACCTGGCCCACTGCCTGTTTTTCGAAGACCTTTGAGCTAAGAATGTGTTTCACACTTTTACGTTGACGGAAAAGCTTCAGAGTGGTATTTTAGGATACTTGGTAATTATATGAAGTTCAAACCTCAGTGTCTGTTAAGTAAGTTTTATTGGACCATGATCACACTCAAAGATTACGACCTTAAAGCACAAAATAAATGCTCTGTGGTCCTTCACGGGAGAAGTTTGCCATCCCCGCAATTCCTGTAATGACCACGACTCAGTGTGGGTCTCCGTGAGTTACAGGGGGCTAGATGCAGTTTATCTTTTCTGAAGCCGTGTTATTTGGGGCCTGTAAGTTTGCAATTCTTACCTTCCTGGCAGATTAAACTTTTGATCATTGATACTTCCACCTCTTATTAGCGCCTTCTGCCTTCAGAGTAATTTGGTTTAATACAGAGGCAACCAGCTTTCTTTTGATTAATGTTTGTCAGATGTACCTTTTCCACCATTTTGCTCTGAACCTTTCTATGTTAAAAGATTTGGAATGTTATAAATAGCATAGACCTAGATTCTTAAAAACAATCAGACTGACTTTTAAAATAAGCCCATTTGTATTTATTATAGTCAGCAATATATTTAGATGTATAAATTCTCCCTCTTATTTTGGACTAATTATCCAACCTTTTCTGTGTTTTTTGCCTTATTTTGAAACACTTCTTTTCACCTTTTATTTTCTACTTCTAGTTTGGAAGTTAGAGACCCTATTTCTTTTTTTTAAGCGGCTGTCCTAGGGAATTTCAAGAGCATTCTTACATCATCGAAGTCTGCAGTTACTGTCTCTGCATTTGTCTCAAGCACAGTCACTTACCTTAGTTTATAGGCTGAGTTCTGTTTTTTAACATATAAAAGAACATTATTTTGTGCTGATGTTCATCTGTCTGTGCTTACATGCTGTCACTTCCAGGTCTGCTCATCTCTTCCTGCGTCTCAGCTCTTCTCCTGGGGTCACCTCCTTTCTGCCTGACGTGGGGTGAATAGACAGCAGACCTACGTGAGGATGCACTTTGGCTGATAAAGCTTAATATGATGTTTATTTTTCCGTCTGCCCAGCCCAGTCCCCGGGGTGGGGTAGGGGGGGAAGCACTGACTTTCTCTCCAGCTTTTTCTCATGCTGATGGCGGATGCGCTGGGGACGGACCATCCTGAAGTTTTCTGTCTGACTCATCTTGGAAAGCCCTCACTTTTCCGTCTCCTGAGGCTTTTAGACAGCACGTTTACGATCGCAGGGCCTGGGGGTGCCTTCAAGACGGGCTTTGACTTTGGTGTTCTTGTCCCTGTGGGCAGCTCTCCAGTCTCTAGCTTGCCTTTCTCACAGGTGCTGATGCTAAATGTCATTTCTGCATTTTCTGCGATCTCCTGTTACTTCGGCATGTGACGATGGGGCTTAAGCATTAACAAATAGGCAAAGATGTAAAGACGTCTCTTTCCTGACTCCTCGCCTCGTCCACGGAATTCCCACTCCCTCCCACCTCCTCAAATTACTCATCCTTCTGGAAAATACTGTCAGTGCCTGCAAGGGAAGAGGCAGCTCATGTCAGCTCTCGAAGGGCTTTCTTACCCTTTTCTTTTTAATGATCGGCTGCACAGCGTCATTATCCGGGTGACACACCTGTTTAGCTACTTCCCTTTGCAGTACATTAAGTCTTTTCCAGATCTTTTGCTGCCACAGGTCCGAACCTCTTTATACAAAACCCCTTGGGCCAGATGTTGTTTGACATTCAGAAATTTGGGGATTTTTTTTAGAAGTGCACACAGAGCATAATCTGTTTACTGACTTGTGCTGTCACAGAACCTTGGGTGACACCCAGTAATCAGTACATAAACTACAGCAAACTGTGTGGACGCTCACAGCAAGTGGGTAAGTGAAGACTGGGTAGTCGTACGCTAGGGACGTCAAGGTACTGAACAAAGAAGTTATGAAAAAATACTTTATTTTTGGAGCTTCTTGAGTTGGAAAATTGTGGATAAGGATGTCAGCCTGAGTTAAAAATGCAGTAATAAAAAAAAAGCCCCTCTTTGGTACTTATATTGTTGTACAATCTTGTAAAATTATGCGTAGGGTAAATTCTTAGTAGAGTAATTTCTGAGTAAAAGGGAGAATGAATTTTTAGTTTAACCTGTGTGTCCCCGTTACTGTCCAGGTGGACCGTGGCACTTTGTGCTGCCGATGTGTGATGCGTGAAAGTTCTGTTTCTGTACAAACTCAGCTCACAAGCCCGATAATAAGTGTATGGGGTTTTTTTCCCTCTGGATTTAGAGTTGAAAAATATTTTCTCAGTATAATATTAATTTGCATTTTTTTCTATAGGGAAATTTGTTATTTCTATATGTTCTAAATACCCTTCAAAAACAATGTTTTATAACAGTAACAGCTAGCTGCATGGTTTATTATGAAACTGACAGAATGCAAGCAGAATAAACAGAAGTGTGACTTCTCCACAGAGCTCAGTCCACTTTTAAAGAAGAAACCGGCTCTGGCCGGTCAGTCGGAGCTGCTGATGGTCAGTTGACCCCAGGCAGTGGCCCATATTTATTGTCTGCATGTTTCTTTAAAAAGGAAAGCAGACAAAGTGTGCAGCTGAATTGCGTTTGTGTTACTTACGTTAGAGGTCCCTGGGTAGGGGCGCAGCATGAAAACAGAAAAACCTAAGCAGAAGCCGTTTGCTAACCCGGAGGGTGTTAACTGAGAATCTGTGTTTCCTTGTGACAGCCCGCCCCACTTTTGTAATCCAGCCCCAGAACACGGAGGTGTTGGTCGGGGAGAGCGTCACCCTGGAGTGCAGCGCCACAGGCCACCCTCCGCCGCGGATCACCTGGACGAGGGGCGACCGGACGCCCGTGCCCGCGGACCCCCGGGTGAGTGTCACCCCATCTGGCGGCCTCTACATCCAGAAGGTGGAGCAGGAGGACAGCGGGGAATACACCTGCTTCGCATCCAACACGGTGGACAGCATCCACGCCACCGCCTTCATCATCGTCCAGGGTGAGGAGCCGGCCATGCAGAGACCCTCCCTCCCCACGCGCCCGCCGCACGGCCCGGGCGCCCCAGCAGCCCCCCCAGGGCTCCATCCTGGTCCCACTCCTGGGACCCCTTGATCTTGTCCATCACATCTGACCTTCTCTGCGCGACTCGGCTTTAAATTTAGTTTCCAAATGGAGGCTTGAGGAGGTTGGGGAGTTGTTTTTGGCTGTGTTCCCGATGTGAATGCGGATGTGCACACGGCCTTCGTGTGTGTAAGAATTAGTCAGTCTTGCACTCCTCGTGGAGTTTCCCGAGGATCGGTTTTTGGACATTGGGTGCTGAGAGTACGTGTGGTTGTAAGACTTACTTATGCTGTGTATTGCCAAGTTTCTTGACTTTATAATGAGTCTGTTAGTTTTTAAATAAATTGTGGAGCGGGTCATCGGCTGGGAAGCGCTAAGACAACACAGAAGTGCAAGAAGCAGAGCAATCCGTTCTGTCCCTCCGCCTCTCGCCCCACCAGCTCCTGCTGCCTCCACCGGCAGCCACGCCACTCACAACCTGTCCTTACTTCGCCCTGCAGCTCCTCCTTTGCATGGATGATCATGTCCTTTGGTTTTGGCCTATTTTGGCTGTGGTTGTAGCTCTTATCAAAATGGAGTTGTACTGGCTGTGTTATTCTGCAATTTATTTTTCACCTAATAATCATCAAGTAACGCTGTCACTATTCACTAGGTGACATTTCTAACCATTTGCAAATACTAAGTTCGGCTGAAGAGTCGGATGAATCCCTTTAAGTCAGGCCCCTCCACAAACCGATATAGGTGGCTGTCCGTGTTCGCTGCGCTGTGGCCCCGGCGTTGCAGGGCAGGCCTCCTGCAGGGTCTCCGTGTGCGGCCGAGAAGCACCCCGCATTCCCTCTTCTCCTGCCTCACCCTTCCTGCTCGGACACTTCGCCCCCGTCAGGGACCTGGGGGACCATCCTCTTCCTCTCTGAGAGCAGTGTGCCTCCCGCCAGCTAAGGAGGGTAGCATTTTCACCCAAAGCTGTTGTCTAAACACCCCCTTCCCAATGTCTTTCCTCCCGGAAGCTCTTCCTCAGTTCACCGTGACGCCTCAGGACCGAGCTGTCACCGAGGGTCAGACAGTTGACTTCCACTGTGAGGCCAAGGGCTACCCTCAGCCAGTCATCGCCTGGACGAAAGGAGGTGAGACAGTGACCAGAACAGCCCCCGCTCCCCTCCCTCAAGATGCAGACCCTGAGGCCAGGCTGTCGATGGCTGAACCTGGTGGGACCCTCCCTGTCCCATTCTGGCGCCACCACCCGCGGGACACTGAGGGTCTGTCCTTCCTGAGGGGTGGGGGGTGCCAGGCCCGTCTCCTCCCAAGTCGTCTGTCCTGCCTTCAGGGTGCACTTCCTAGAACCCTGAATGAGATTTAATCAAGTGCAGGAGAGAAACTTCTGGACTGGTAGCAGAATATATAAATATATTATATATATATATATTTATATATTCTTTTCTCCCTTAACTTTCACTCTCACTTGAATTCCCAGCATTCTCTTGCTGTTTCTCCAGAAGGTGCTGTGACTTGATCACATTAATTCCCTGGGTGTGGCCCCCGCCCCTTTTCTCCAGCTGCCAAACCGCTGGGCTCATAATTTGATGAAGGTTCAGACCGTGTTCCCTGGGGACTGACAGTAGCCTGGCCGGGGAAGTTGGGGAGAGGCCGATGCTGATGCTCGTGGACCCTCAGGGTCTGTCCCAGAACGGAACGGCGACTCCAGCCCCAGACCAGAGGGCAGCCCTGTCCCTTCCTCCACCAAGGGGCCCTTCCAGGAATCCTCATAGCCCTCTGGACGAGCTCCAAACTCAGGAACTCCCTGTTTTCAGAGGAGAGGTCATCCTTGCTGGGGGTGCCACTTGTCTGTAAATAGTGCCCCCCCAGCCCTCTGCCCCTCTCCGCCCAATGTGGGACCAGCCTGTCCCAGGTCCCCTGAGCGTGTGCTGACGCTGCCTGAGCCCTCTGCCGTCCGGGTTCCTGCCTCCTTAGCACTCACCCCCTTCACGGAGTGTCCAGGGACAGGACCCTGAGCTCTTTACCCCTGAGCTGCCCCAGACAGAGCTCTGCCCGACACCACGATCCTGTCCCCCGTGTCGCTGACTGCACCCCCGCCCACAGGGAGCCAGCTGTCAGTGGACCGGCGGCACCTGGTCCTGTCCTCGGGAACGCTCAGGATCTCGGGCGTTGCCCTGCACGACCAGGGCCAGTACGAGTGCCAGGCTGTCAACATCATCGGCTCCCAGAGGGTCACGGCGCACCTGACGGTCCAGCCCCGAGGTAGGTGGGGGTCCTGCAGATGGTGCAGAGTGGGTAGGGGTGCGGCTTCCTGCTCCTTCACTCCTGCAGCCTCAGCTTCAGCAGGGGAGGCTGGCGGGGGCGCTCAGTGCCCTGACCGAGGCGGGGCCCACGCTCTCTGGGAGCCTGGGGACAAATCACGAGTCCTCTGGGCTCTCCACGTGACACGGGGGACAGGACCATGGTGCCAGCCGTGTGCCTTGCCTTCCAGTCACCCCTGTGTTCACCAGTGTCCCCAGTGACATGACGGTGGAGGTGGGCAGCAGCGTGCAGCTCCCGTGCAGCTCCCAGGGGGAGCCCGAGCCCGCCATCACCTGGAACAAGGTAACGGCCGCGGGCATGTGGCTGGTGGGTCAGCTGCGCCCCGGCTGCTTCCCCAGACCTCCTGTAGTGGAAGAGCATCCGAGTTGTCAGCAGGAGGGAAACGATTTTGTGGTGTCCTTACTCATAAAAGGAAAACAAAGCAAACCCAGAACATTCTCCTTTCCACGTCTTTCTTGGTGACAAAAGCAATGAAAACCCTCTTATTAGATCCTCGGCCCTGTAATCACCAGAGAAGATTTTTTGTTTCATGTCTCTGTGTTGTTTTTATGAAGCCCAGTGGAGAAACGGGTAAGCGTTTAATCACAGACAAGAGCTTTGACATGAAACGTCCAGGAGCACAGAGGTTCCTGGGAAGGAAGCCGTCGGCCTGGCCTCTCTGGCCTCCTCCCTCGGGCTGGGGCGTCATCTGCCTCACCCTCTGTGTCCCAGGCGTCCTGGCCTCTCCCCCACGGGCGCCCCAGCTTTCTGCCTTCCTCGTCCCTTGCATGTGCCTTTTGTGCCCCCTCCCCGGGGAAGACCCTATAAACTCCCACAGAGCAGGGTCAGTGTCTTAATCTTTTCTGGGTGCAAACAGGTAAAAATCCTTTCTGGCGTCGGGTGGGTCTGAGCCCAGCCGCTGCGAGTGTCCATCGTGAGGTCCTGATAAACGGGGCCCCACTCCCGGGCCAGCGCCTTTGCCCCTTAGTCTCATCTCCACTCTAACTGCCTTTTATTTTGCTCCAGGATGGGGTTCAGGTGACGGAAAGTGGGAAGTTTCACATCAGCCCCGAGGGATTCCTGACCATCCACGACGTGGGGCCTGCAGACTCTGGCCGCTACGAGTGTGTGGCCCGGAACGCGATTGGGCAGGCCTCTGTCAGCGTGGTGCTGAGCGTGAACGGTGAGACCGGGCCCAGGCCGCCCGCGGGGTGCGGGCTGCGGGCTGCAGAGTAGAGTGTGGGCCCCCGGGGCCAGCGGGTTAGGAGTTCGAGGTTGTCCTAGACCTGCGGAGAGGGTGGGGGGGGCAGGGCTGCCCTTCGTCCACTGCTCTGGGCTCTGCAGCCACTGTGCTCGGGCACTGGGAGCAGCTGTCCTCGACCTGCGTTTCACGGTTGGTTTAGCGGTCATCCAGAGTGCTTTAGATCCACAACAGGCAATCAGCAGTCACCATTTTGCAGAACCACAGATGCAGTTACTGTGATGAAGGAGGCTCGGCCCTTCACCCTGCTTTCTCTCTGCTCTGGGTGTGTGGCCTTGTGCAGTCCTGGGTGTGCTTAGTCCTCAGTATAAACACCCCAATCACCATGGACCCCTCCCTTCCCTGGGTCTGGTCGGTGCCCTAGAGCCAAGCAGACGCCAGCTGTCCACCAGGCCCGCATCGCTCAGCCAGAGCGTCCAGCCGGGCCCACCGTCTGGTCTGTCCATGGTCACCTCCACCTTCCTAGAACAGAAATCCCTGATGCCGCCCCAAGTGTTCCAGGGCCATCAGCCTCGCAGAGCCTCCTGCCCCGCCCCCAGCCTGCATTCCGTCTCCGGCCCTTTGTGCCCCACGGTCAGGCGTGCCCCTCGGCACAGGAAGCTGGCCCCCAGGGGGAGCCCCACACCCACACCCCAGCTCTTGCCCGCTCCAGGGACTCCGGAGCACCGACACTCTGCCTTCTCCACTTGAACACACCCAATCTGCCTTCTCCTCAGGCAGCAAGTGCCCGGACAGGACGCTGTGCGACTAGTTTATACGCCAACCCCCACCCCAACCCACGTGTGGGCACCTTGACCTGTGGGCACCCGCAGGCGACAACAGTAAAGGAAAAATGAAGCCCTTCGAGGCTTTTTTTTTAAGAAAAAATTTTAAGTGACGTAATTTTCCCATTATATTAGAGTGTGAAGTGAATACAGCTTAAATCAGTGAATCCTTTGACTTAAAAACAGTGTTTTTTCCAATTAATGTTTATTTTTATACTTGAAAATAATGTTACTTTAACATGACTTAGTTATATAGGAAATTTAAATATAATTTCCCACCCATAACCCTACTCCCAAGAAAGAACCACCTGAACATTTGAGTGAATTTCCTTCACCTTTTTTTTAAAGGCGCACAGAGAAGTGTTTTTGAATTATTATTCTGTGCTTGGAGAAAAACAAATTCAATTTAAATTGTTGGTAGTAATGAAATACTAGGGTGATAAAATTATGTAAGATTGTCTTCATTGGTCTAACACTTGGCATAAAAATATTAGGTTCTAAAACTTAGTAAATTCAGGCTCTGTCTGAGATCAGAGTCGGGAGGCAGTACCTTCCAGGCAGGAGGGAGGGTCTCCTGGGACCAGTGAAGGCAACCATTCAGTAAAGGTATTTTCTGTAGAAAGGTTGAGCATTTTGAGAGAAAAAAATACCATTGGGTTTATTAAAATGCATGTTACTGGGGACCTGGCATGAGGCTTTTCAAAAGACAAAGGTCAGAGATTGATTGGAGCAAACTTACCTTATTTAGCAAACTCTAAAGCTAGAAAAATGTCAATATTAAGTGAAGAAGAAATGAAAAGAGGGAAGCAGGCTTAGCCGTGTATGCCTTGTGTGAGGACACGTGTGCAATGTGTACAGTCACGTGCGCGTGCACGCGTGCATATGTGGTCGTGTCACGTGTGTGCGCTCGCGCGCACTCTAGGTGTGATGTCTGATCGTCCCTGAGGACAGGGTGTTGGGGGAGCAGCGTCTTGGAGGGTGAGCAAGTTGAGATCCGGGCGTCCAGGGGAGGTTCGACTCTGATGGGAAACACACAGAACCCACCGGCGTTCAGCCGTCACACTCTCCACCCAGCACGGCACAGGCGGCACCTGCGTTAGGGATGCTCCGGTGGAAGGTCCTCACTGTTTCATGTTATGGCTGCTCTTTGCTTTTATCATCACATGACTGTAAAAGTCAAAAATGCCTGTCACTTTCATACCGTTTGAAAACGTCTTCTGTGGGATTTGTGATGCAGTCAGCAATTTAAGTTTGGTGTGAAAGTTAGGAGTAACCTTTGGAGGGAAGTCTGCCTGTGTCTGAGTGATGTGGTGTCTAGACACGGCTTTCGGGCTCATTTGTGTGTGGTTTTTCTGGTAATGTGTGACCTCACTTTTTCCAGTTCCCGATGTCAGTCGTAACGGGGACCCGTTTGTAGCCACGTCCATCGTGGAAGCGATCGCAACCGTGGACAGAGCCATAAACTCCACGCGGACACACCTGTTTGACAGGTGCGTGCGGGAGCAGATGGAGACTCAGGGTCTGGGGTCAAAGAGTGCGTGCGACTCTAGGAGGCAGAGTTTTGACCTGTCTTCTCATCTGAAGAAAAACTTTTCCTTTAAAAATCATAAACCATGTTAGCAACGACTTTCTGGGGTCAAGATAACAGAAGGATAGGTACTTTCCCAGTAGAGGCTGGATGGTGATTCACAAATATGACATTTTAAAAAATGTTGACTCATTCTTCTGGCTCACCACTAGCTTGGCCCAAACAAGATACTTCATAAGCTGTTAGTGCATGTTTCACGTTGGCGATTCCAAAGTGCTTTTTCTGCCTCTGAATTGAAATAGAATAAGGATGTTTCTTCTGCTGTCATTAGTCACTTGTTTTTAGTGTTTTTTGGTTTTGTCCGTTTGTTCTGTTGCCGCCCACTTGCGGTAAGGAAGACACCGTGTCGCACGTCTGCAGAAATGCGGCCACAGAGATTTTTAACAGCAACGATTCTCTTTTTGGATACGGGGACTTTTGCTCCCAGTAATTTGTTCTGTTCCTCCCTTTTTGCCCCAAACGCCCGTTAGCCGCCCTCGCTCCCCGAACGACCTGCTGGCCCTGTTCCGGTACCCGAGGGACCCCTACACCGTGGAGCAGGCACGTGCCGGAGAGATATTCGAGCGGACGCTGCAGCTGATTCAGGAGCACGTGCAGCATGGCCTGATGGTTGACCTGAACGGAACAAGTCAGTGCCCCATCCCCCATCTCCCCAGCCAGGCGTCTGCACCTGTGGTGGGCGCTCCCTGGGACGAGGGCCAGCATTCCTGGCCCAGTGTGCGTGATGGTCATTGTGACTGTGTGCGTTGCGTTGAGCTGGGACAGTCCTGTGGTCCTCACCGGGTCTGATGGGAGGCCCATTGGTGACATGAGGTGAGCTCAGCACAGGGGGCCGTGTGCTGTCCTGGCCCTCAGGCTGACCATCGGGTCATGGACAGAGGAGGGTCCGTGCGATGCCGTGGGATGCAGGTTGCAGCTGTTGGAAAGCTGTTTCTGGAGCTCCAGCAGGTGCTGTGCTGGTGGCAGGGGTGACGGCCCCCTCCTCTGTCCCTGGCCTAGGCTGCCCAAGCCTCTGCCAGGCCTTGGGGCGCAGTGCCCAGGTGGGGTCTGGAGGAGGTCTCTTGCTTGCTGGCTGGCTCCTCTACTGCTCAGGATCGAGCGGCTGTGAGACTCCAGAGGGCGACTGTGAACAGAGCAGGTGCCTGGTGTCGCTGTTCCGTCCGGGCAAGTGGGGCTGCTGGGCATCTAACTCCCCCGAGGTCCCTCCTAGCAGAGCTCTTTCCTTG
The DNA here is from genome assembly GCF_048564905.1 of Vicugna pacos. Taxonomy (NCBI): domain Eukaryota; kingdom Metazoa; phylum Chordata; class Mammalia; order Artiodactyla; family Camelidae; genus Vicugna; species Vicugna pacos. The sequence continues at coordinate 60,484,289 of NC_133001.1, forward strand.
GGGAAGCCACCTGCTCTGGTGTCCCTGGGGGCCCCTCCCTCACCTGGGCAGTTTCACCGCCAGCTCTTTATTTCTGCTGTTGTTTAAGTTGAAGTGTGGCTGATTTACCATGTTGCATGCATTTCTGGTTTATAGCTGTGATTCAGTTACAGTGTGGAGCTCTCTGGGGCCCTGGGGCCAGGCCCAGGAGAGCTTGGAACAAGGAGCAGGTGCTGGTGTGTCAGGCCTGCCCAGCCCTCCTGCTGGCACCTGGGCGCTTGGCTGCAAGAATCCTGGGCTTGGCCGGGAGGGATGAGGGACGGAATGGTGCTGGTCCCCACCTGACAGCCCTGCTCTCCTGCTCTCTGCCCAGGTTACCACTACAACGACCTGGTGTCCCCACAGTACCTGAGCCTGATCGCCAACCTCTCTGGCTGCACGGCGCACCGGCGCGTCAACAACTGCTCGGACATGTGCTTCCACCAGAAGTACCGAACCCACGACGGCACCTGCAACAACCTGCAGCACCCCATGTGGGGCGCCTCGCTGACTGCCTTCGAGCGCCTGCTCAAGGCTGTGTACGAGAACGGCTTCAACACGCCGCGGGGCATCGACCCTGGCCGGCGGTACCACGGCCACCCGCTGCCCATGCCCCGCCTGGTGTCCACAGCCCTCATCGGCTCGGAGGCCGTCACCCCGGACGAGCAGTTCACCCACATGCTGATGCAGTGGGGCCAGTTCCTGGACCACGACCTGGACTCCACGGTGGTGGCCCTGAGCCAGGCCCGCTTCTCAGACGGCCAGCACTGCAGCTCTGCCTGCAGCAACGACCCACCCTGCTTCTCCGTGGCCATCCCGCCCAACGACCCGCGGGCGAGGAGCGGAGCACGCTGCATGTTCTTCGTGCGCTCCAGCCCCGTGTGCGGCAGCGGCATGACATCCCTGCTCATGAACTCCGTGTACCCCCGCGAGCAGATCAACCAGCTCACCTCCTACATCGACGCGTCCAACGTCTATGGCAGCTCAGAGCACGAGGCCCGCGCCATCCGGGACCTGGCCAGCCAGCGGGGACTGCTGCGCCAGGGCATCGTGCAGCGCTCAGGCAAGCCGCTGCTGCCCTTCGCGGCCGGGCCGCCCACCGAGTGCATGCGGGACGAGAACGAGAGCCCTATCCCCTGCTTCCTGGCCGGCGACCACCGCGCCAACGAGCAGCTGGGGCTCACCAGCATGCACACGCTCTGGTTCCGCGAGCACAACCGTGTGGCCACCGAGCTGCTGGCGCTGAACCCGCATTGGGACAGCGACACCATCTACCACGAGGCCCGGAAGGTGGTGGGGGCGCAGGTGCAGCACATCACCTACCAGCACTGGCTGCCCAAGGTGCTGGGCGAGGTGGGCATGAAGATGCTGGGTGAGTACCGCGGCTACGACCCGGGCGTCAACGCCGGCATCTTCAACGCCTTCGCCACTGCCGCCTTCAGGTTCGGCCACACGCTGGTCAACCCGGTGCTACAGAGGCTGGACGAGCACTTCCAGCCCACGGCGCACGGCCACGTGCCCCTGCACAAGGCCTTCTTCTCCCCCTTCCGCATCGTCAGCGAGGGCGGCATCGACCCGCTGCTCCGCGGCCTGTTCGGCGTGGCCGGCAAGATGCGCGTGCCGTCGCAGCCGCTGAACACGGAGCTCACGGAGCGGCTCTTCTCCATGGCGCACACGGTGGCACTGGACCTGGCTGCCATCAACATCCAGCGGGGCCGGGACCACGGCATCCCGCCCTACCACGACTACCGCGTCTACTGCAACCTGTCGTCCGCCCACACCTTCGAGGACCTGAAGAACGAGATCAAGAACCCTGAGATCCGGGAGAAGCTGAGGCGGTGGGTGTGGGCCCGGGGGGGGGGGGGGGCAGAGAAGTGGAGGCGGGGCCGGGGTTGGGCGGTGGAGAGGTGGGGGCGGGGCCCCAGGGGCGGGGGCGGGGCAGAGAGCTGGGGGCGGGGCTGGGGTTGGGGGCGGCAGAGAGCGGAGGCCCCGGGCTGGGCGTCTGTTGGCTGCTGGTTCCCGTCCCCGGATTGGAGTCTGCAGGGGAGGAGTCAGGAGCGGAGGAGTGGGGGACCACCCGCAGCTGGGTACCACAGCCACGCCCCCAGTGAGCGTGAGGAGATGAGGGGCTTGTCTGCAGGGCCTGGCGGGGAGGGGGAGGGGAGGGATCAACTGGGAACAGCGTCAGGACTGAGCCTCGGTCTGTCGGGGCTTCGGGAGGAGGCTCTGCTGCGGCCGCAGGAGCCCGGGCGCCAGAGCGCCTGCAGGCAGGGCTGGTGGGTCAGCGGCGGGGAGTCCGGAAGCCTCTCCCTGAACTAGCTGTCACCCAGGCCTGGCCGGTCTCCGCGCCCCCTGGGCTCCTGCCCCGCGGGCAGCGGCTTCGCTCATTCCCGGGAGGGACCTCACTGGGCGGGGGTGGGAGTGTGAGGTCGCCGCCCTGTGGGTCAGGGCCCCTTCCTCTCGTGGACAGAGCGGAGGCTGCGCTTGGTCCCGTCAGGGGCCGAGGGGCCGAGACCTGGTCGCGGGGGGCTTCCCGCCAACAGCAGCCTGCCGGCCCTCGGCTCTCACATTGCTAACCAGACCTCGGGGCCTCCGGGACTCACGCCAGCTCTCCCCGTGTTGGGTCCGCCCTTCCTCCTGAAGTCCCTTCTCCCGTGTTGTTTATCCGAGGCTCTTAGGGAGCCTTTAGCCACTCGTTACTCTTTCCAGAATGACCCCTCGTGGTCCTTGGACGGAGGAGTTAGGTCCACAGGTCATTGCGCATTTACAACGTGTGCTTTCACGTTTGAAAGAGTTGTTTTAGAGAGAAAAACCCTCTCTCGTGAAGACTCACTCGGGGTCCTTTCCTGGCTCTCCGGGTCGCGGAAGGGTGCCTCGCCCGTTCCTAGGTTGTGCCCTTAGCCCTGCAGCTGAGGCGTGTTCCCCTGGGACCCGCCTGTGCCTGTGGAGAAAATGACTTTCTATTCATAGTTTGTTTCAGGTTGTGAATAAGTGAACTTCGTGCTCTGGGAAGTTTACTATGTTCCAGCGTTCCTTTGAATCAGTGTTAGGTTGCTGGGTACATAAACACACCCTCCAGCAGGACGGGGACCTTGTGCCGCCGTGATGCTCAGCCAGGGACTGTGAACTGTCTGTATGTTTTGTGCTTAAGTACCCTCCGAGGTTCTCATCCAGATGGATGCAATTACTTTCCTGGCATTTCTCTCCTTTGCCCAACTTATTTCAAAACAGTTTAAAGAACCCTCTGTCCAGCTTAGCACTGCTAGCAGGGCAAGGGCCCCTGGGGGGACGTCAGGGAGACACACCCACAGGAGAACCACGCATTTGCTGTCTTCCGCGTCAGCCCTGGCTTGCAGGCTGGGAACGAGAGCAGGTGCCAGGAAGAGTGAGGACACAGGGCAGTGAGTTTGAGACATCATCCCCTGGGAAGCCATAGGGAGCCCAGGGCTTTGAAGCGGGGATCTGGGAATCACATGGTCTGCCTGTTTCGGTGGCGCCCGGTCAGGTCTCCTCATTTCTGGGAGCATAGTGAGGGGGTAGGGCCCATGCCTGCCTTTGTCCAGGGTCTGCACCCCCAGCGTGGGCGGCCCGCCCCTGTTGGCGGGTCACTCGGGCTGGGGCAGACGGAGGGAACCCTGCCTGGGAACGGGTTGTTTCCATTGGGAAAAGCCCCTCAGGCAGAGACCACACTGGCCGGGCTCTTTCCAATTGTATTTCCGTCCAAACTAAAGTTCAGTGTCACCATTCTTGACCTTGGAGAGCGAGGGCAGCGGCTCCGTGGGAGGGGCTCCCCCGTCTAACACCACTGTGCACCCTGCTCCTGAGCTGAGGGACCGCAGACGGGCCCTGCACCACCTCGTCCGCTGCCCCGTCCCTCATCCAGGGGCTGGGGAAGGCGCCTCCGCTGTAGGACGCACTTGAAAGATCGACTTGAGCTTCATTTGAGCAACATTGAAACTGACCACCGGCTGCTGTCTGGCAGGTGTCGGAGGACGGCACGAGAGCTTGGAAAAGAGTGTGATAGAGAGGGTCAGCTTTTTGCTTGTTCATGTATTTTTAAGGAATTGGAAATTTTTGATGAAAAGTTTGTTCTTGAACATTTAAGCTCTCCCGTCTTAGTCTTTTGCTCTATTTCCACTTAGAAGCGTCTTCAGAGCTGATGTGTTTTCAGTATGTGGCAGAACCCCAGTAATCTTCGCGAAGTGTGTCTTCAGCTTATATCGCTTATAAAAGAATATTGGACAGGTGTATGTTAAGATGTCAAGGTGTCTCTGAATGGTCAGGAAAGGCGTGGCTTTAATTTCCTTGCTTTCTGGACTGCTCTAAACTGCACAGTCAATGTATCTATGTGTCTGTTTTCTGCGTGTATTTAAGCAGAAAGTAGGACGTTTCTTTAAAAGATAACGGGTAGGTAAGGTGCTTTAAAGAAAGAGCAGTGAGTTGGATGTGTTTCGTGAAGGTCCGAATGATGCAAATAATGACGGAGAAAATGAACCCTTGTCCTCGTCACTGGGGGGCTCTCCGCCAGCTCCAGCTCCGCCCAGTGAACCGAAGGCCCCGCTGGGTTTTGCAGGCTGTATGGCTCCCCGCTCAACATCGACCTGTTTCCGGCCCTCGTGGTGGAGGACCTGGTGCCCGGCAGCCGCCTGGGGCCCACCCTCATGTGTCTGCTGAGCTCGCAGTTCAAGCGCTTACGCGACGGGGACAGGTAAAGGCAGGTGCGCCTGCCGCTGGGTCACTCGGCGGGTGGCCACGTGCCGGCAGTGTTTCTGGAAAGTGGCCTGAGTGGGCTCTCAGGGGGCTTGCCCTCTGCAGCTTTAGTCCGGACCTCCTGGTCTGTGTTTTCTGAGTGGGGCTTAGAGCAACGTGTGCGTCCACCGCTACGTGACCCTTAAGTGCGCCACTGCCGTCTGCACCGTTGGTGGGGCTTTCGAGTCCCGTGCGCGCTCTGAGCTCGCTCTCGCCCTGGGGACGCAGGCTGTGGTACGAGAACCCGGGGGTGTTCACCCCGGCCCAGCTCACACAGATCAAGCAGACGTCGCTGGCCCGGATCCTTTGCGACAACTCAGACAACATCACACGTGTGCAGCGGGACGTGTTCCGGGTGGCGGAGTTCCCGCACGGGTACAGCAGCTGTGACGAGATCCCCAGAGTGGACTTGCGCGTGTGGCAGGACTGCTGTGAGGGTGAGCGTCCCCGGGCCGGGCCCAGCGCCCCCGCACTGATGGCGTGGGTACAAGTGCGGACGGGAATGGGCTCGGCAGGGCAGGCGGGCTGGAGGGCGCTTGTTAAACCACGGTGAGTCCGCACGGAGCCTGAGACAAAGTATGAGTGTGAGGGATCTGGGATGCCCAGGGACTGGAGTCAATATGACAACTAAAATACCAAGTAAAAGGCAGAACACGAGGCTTTCATGGCGTTTGCCCGTAGTTTCTTTCCCAGTTGGGCGGCCTGTGTATCTGTGCCCCACAGACGAGAGATAAGCGAGAAACACAGCCACAGAGCATCAGACCAGCTGTGACTTAGAAGTGTGTGCGGTCTGTTCTGCGTCCGCAGTCACTCGTGCAGCCAGAGAAGCGTGCTGTAAAACTCCTTCTGGGGAGCGGAGGGGTGACGGGACGTTCCTGTGGGAGGTGGCCTCGAGCTCCGGAGCCTGGAGGCCCTGGGAAGTGGTGGGGCAGCCAGTCCTGCGGCTTTGCGTGGTTTCTGGACGCACCATTCAGGCCGCCCGTGCGGCTGCTGCCCCCACATTGTGGCTCCTTCTCGACATTCCGAAATCCCGCCCGTGGTTAACCTCGGCTTCGTGTTCTGATTTGAACATGGTTTTGGTTTTATTCAAACTATGATCAGAGACCCAGGAAACATTCAATCTGGGGGACATTTAGGATGCACCCCGTGTAACCCTGCTCTTCTGTGGTGAGGGAACCGAGGCCACCAGCATGGGGAGACCCGCACGGACCATGTCCGAGCTGGGCACCATGGGCGAGGGGGGCCTGGGCCCTGGACCCCCACCCTCGCCCCGCAGGCCGGTGGCCACCAAGTGTGGAAACCAGAGTTTTCTCTTCCACTTCTTCCCTGTAGAAATAGTTGTGGTCAACTTGCTTCTACTGGGAACCTATTTAAGAAGCTGTTATTTTCAATATTAAGTATTCACGTCTTGGTGTGTGGCGTGTGTGTGTGATCTGGTCCTGTGTCTGCCTCTGTGGGTTCTCCTCTCTGTTTATGTATATTATACACATAACATAATACGTAAAACGTGTCCTGTGTTAAGCGTGTACATGACATGTGGTTTGTAACCTTGTAGGAGAATTCACGTGAAATTAAAATTTTCCTAGCCGAGTGCCCAATTTTCCAAAGCATTTGCATTCTCATTTTTATAGTTTCGGGGAATTTTTGTTTGTTTTAGCTTTTTTTACATCTTCTGACTGGTTTCTCAGAGTCACAGCACTTGACCACACATATGACAGAGAATTTGATTCTTGGATTTGCAGAAAATTGTTCTCTTTGAAAATCATTAGGAAAAGCCAGTTCTGTTCAGATGCAGAAACTCCGTTTTCTCAGAACGTGGGCAGATTCTCGTAGTTGCTTAGGAAGGCGCAGACAGGTTCCCTGCTCTTTGCTCCCAAATCTGAAGCCCTCGAGGGCCTGAGTCTTCAGTCCAGGCTGAGTCCCCCGTGGCGTCTGACAGGGCCTTTCCCGCTGTCGCTGGTGGCTGGTCAGAGAGATTCAGGCATCCGCAGCAAGACAGCCTTTCCTGGGTACTTTTCCTCTTAAAATAGCAGGCATGGCCCTCAGCTCATAAAATCAGAGAATGCTTTGTAAGCTTTATCTGTTTTCATTTTGGCCTAAAAGCCGTACCCAAAAAGTAGCAGGAAAAAAACGAATCAAGGGTTTATAGGACCAGATGTTGATTGCTATTGAGTTTTCAACCCAACTTTTATAAAAACTCACTCAGCGCAGACTTTGCTAAGCTCACGTCTCAGCCACGCCAGCGTGTGTTTCCGAGCAGGACTCCCGCGCGTCTCCAGAGAAGCTAAGGAGCGGTTCCAGGGGGCGGACCTGCTGCTTCTGAGCAGAGTTGTGAATTTAGCTTCTTTGTGGAGGCTGATGAGTCACAGGGGAGAAGGCACACACATACACACAATTTTGAAAATTTTTGGAATAATTGTGGAAATTGTTGAAATAGTACAAAAACTCCCAGGACTCGGGGGCCAGCTGTGCATGGGGACCCTGGGAGGAGTAGTGGGAGGTGGGAGGCCCCGGCCAGGCCGCCGCCCCGGTCAGGGAGCGGTGAGCGCAGGGCCCCTCAGCCCCGCGGGCGGGAGCATCAGGGTGTGTCCCGTGGGAAAGGCTGCGATACTTGCCGGGGGACTTGCTACCCCCTGATGAGAGCCACCGACCACTGACCTGCCTGCACTTTGCTCTCAGACTGCAGAACCAGGGGGCAGTTCAACGCCTTTTCCTATCACTTCCGAGGCAAGCGATCCCTTGAGTTCAGCTACCAGGGCGACGAGCCTGGCAGGGATGCCGGACCTCGGGAGATGTCGAGGTAGGGCCGAGTCCCGCGCGGAGGCCGTGCACCGTGCGCGGGGCCTGGGGCGGGGGGGCGTCCCACATGGCCCCCACGTGGCGTGACCACTCCGTGTCCCCCAGCCTCCGGCAGACTGCGGCTAGCACCCTGTCACTGGCTCCAGCTGCACCGCGGGTCTCACCGCGGAGTCTCACTGGTCTCTCCCCACCTGCCCGTGCAGAGTTGGGAAACAGGGGAAGCGTCCCAGCAACGCCACGGCCGCCGCCTCCGAGCGCCCACAGGTACCGGGGACGAGCGACTTCAGGGAGTTTGTTCTGGAGATGCAGAAGACCATCACGGACCTCAGGAAGCAGGTGAGGGCTCCTCGTGCCTGTAGCTCAGCCGTCCTCTGAATCCTCATGTGCAGGCCCCATGTGCGTGTCTCCCAGGGCTGTGGAGGGAAATTCTGCCCAGACAGCCTGGGGTCCTCGGTCATGGACCCCCAGGGACGTCCCTTTTGTCTTTTTGCTCCTGTTTGTCTTGTCTCCGGCCTGGCCCAGAGATCGGGGACCCTAGCCATGGGCCAGGGTCAGTGCCATTGGGGAGGAATGCTGGGTCCCAGGGATGCTGGCTGAAGCCTCCATGGAGCCATGGGCTGTGAGCGGCTCAGAGTCGGGACACGGGTGCAGAATTCAAACCTCAGTCCTGCCCAAAGCCGCTTCTTCGGGAAAGACGGTCAGACCTCTGTTCCCGGGGAGGTCTGGGGGCAGCCAGGTGCCCTTGGCTGAGGGAAGGGCACCGGCACGTCCGCGTCTCCCAGGGCCTGCAGGTTTGCAGGCACGAACGCTGTCTGCTTCCGCATGTCTGCACTGGGGTCTCAGCGTAATTCCACGTAAGCAGGAGGGGGGAGAGAGGTCTCGGATTAGCAGAGAGCATGCAGACTACAGAAGGTCGCATCTGCAGGGATTCCTGAGCTCTGGAGCCGTCCAGAGCCAGGCCTGGAAGCGGGGGTCTTAGCGCAAACCCTTGCTGCTCTGGGAGCCCCAGCCCTCAGGCTTGGCCGACTTCGTGTCCCCTGCCCCAGGTGTGGTGCTCGGCCTCTGCACACCTGCCCCATGCCTGCCCTGCACCTCCTCCTCCTCAGGGCCAGGGACAGGGTGGCAGCTCAGGTGCTGAGCGCGGACACGCGGGGACGGTCAGGCAGAGAGGGCGGGCAGGCCGGGCACCCTGCTGGGCCACAGCCGGAGACACAAACCCAAGCACATCCCCCAGAGCTGACGGCCCAGGCGTCTTGAGGGCCCAGCCTGGGGCGGGGGAGCGACACCCTAGGAGGAGTGCGCAGATTGATGGCTGGACCGATGGCCCGAGGGTCCCCCTGCGAGTGGAGGGCGCAGGTGGGGTGAGGTCGCCGCACAGATGGCTCAGGTGACCGAAGACGGAGGGCGGCAGGGCGGAGCGATGTCACGCCCGGGACCCCGGCCCTATTCAGACCTCACTTAGCAGTCAGCTGAGGTGTGGGGACGGTCTGCACGAGGTGGGGGTGTGCTTGCCTCTCACGTGCTCCAGAGGGACCTGGGGGGCTGCGGGACCCTCCACGGTGCAGAGACCTAGGGATTTCCCGCCTCGGCACCCGGTCAGCACCACTCGGCAGGGGCCGCCGTGCCGCCAGGAGCAGCAGCGGCACGGCCTCGCGCTCCTTGGAGCAGCTGGCGCCGTGTGTCCCCGCCCCCGGTGCTCGCGCTCACCCCTGAGGCGGCAGCGTCTCCCCTTCTCACGAGGTAACCGCTCAGCGTGTTTGCGGTAAGCGCGTTTCTCGCATCAGCGCGGCAGCAGTCAGGCCGTGGTCCTGGAGCTCCCGGGCAAACAGCTGTCCAAGGACTATGCTGGAGGTTCCTTAGGAACATTTGTCTCAGTCCCTCTTGGTCGCCAGGCATCACTTCAGTGAAGGAGCAGCTGTGACCCTGAGCTGACCTCTTCCTCGGTGTGACCCACGCCTCCTCTGCTTTGTGCAGATAAAGAAGCTCGAGTCCCGGCTCAGCACCGGGTGCGTGGATGCCGACGGCAACCCTCACGCCAACGGAGCCAAGTGGAGACGGGACCCCTGCACCGCCTGTGAATGCCGCGTGAGTGTGGACTCTGTCTGGGAACCGGGTCACGAGTGCTTGGCTGCGGACGGCTGGGCAGTCAGAGCTCTGCTGTGGCAGAGAGGGCGCTGTGTCCCTGGTGGTGGTCTGCGCTGGGGATGATGGAGCCCTGGCCCCTCCATCTTCTCGCTAGTCGGCCCTCCTTCTGGTCGACGCCCAGGGACAGGGTCCCAGGGTCCCCAGTGGGCAGCGTGGAAGAGGTGCAGCTGTGGTCCGGGGACGGTGGCAGAAGACGGCGGAGGCGGGCTGGAAGGAGTGGGGTGTCTGCGCTGTGAACCAGCCAAGAGAGTCAGCTGCTCTCTGATTGCAGAGCCCACCCAGCAGGCCAGACGGGGAGGGAGAGCGTGACGCAGGCCCGGCTCTCCCGGGGACTGACCGGCTGGCGCCGTCTCTCCTCCAGGACGGGCAGGTCACCTGCTTCGTGGAAGCCTGCCAGCCTGCCGATTGTCCAGCGCCCGTGAGAGCCAGCGGGGCCTGCTGTCCAGCCTGCCCGAGCGACTCCCCAGGAAAGAAGCCTTAGGTGCCTGGAGGCCCAGCGCGTCTCCGTGCGTCCTCCGCGGCCGCGCTGGTTTGGGGAGCGCAGGCCAGGAGCGTTGAGGCTTGGGGGTTCCAGGCCGCGGCTCCGGCTGTGTTGGAACTAACCCAGGATCCTTGCTCACCAGGAGGCCCTGGAGCAGACGAGGGCGGGAAGCAGACACATGTCCTAACTTCATGTTAGATTTCTCAGGTTTTTATTTAATTTTTTTAATGAAAAATTGGTGCTACTATTAAATTGCACAGTTAAATCATTTAGGCTCCTAAGTTGATTTCAGCTAATATCACCATTTCTCCTCAACTGAAACTTAGTCCTGCTGGTTCCTGATTCCAAGAGCTTGCAGGCCCGTCGCCCAAGGGATGGGCGCAGAGCGGAGCTGCTGGCAGAGGGCGCGGGATTTACGAGAAATTCAGTATTTGGCAAACGGAATGGAGTCTCTGTGGAGCACGTTGGGTGACGCTCTTAGGGGTGACACAGGCTCTCATACCCCGTCACCCCACATCCGCCAGACCACAGCCCCTCCTCCGGTCCTCCGCAGCCTCCCGGGGCCTTGCCTGCACCGCAGAGCAGACGTCCCTGCCGCCCGCAGCCCCAGCACATCGTGCAGCTCGGCTCTCCTTTCGCCCAGATCATGAGGTTATTAAGCCGCATTTAGGAACAAGTCTTGAGTTCATGTCCGACCTGCATATGCACTGCCTAGTGTGGACCAGAAATGAAAACCCTCCATGCTGTAGCGGACGGGGCCTACTGCTCCGTGCACGTGCCAGCTCGTGCTCCGCTCCATCGCCGGACTCGGTCCCGCTCGAGCCCATGGAGAGTCACGACGCCCTAGATTCTTCTGCCGACGGGAGGAGTTCGAATGTGGGGAACTTTCTGACTGCAGGTTGTGTGAGTGAGTTAAAGCAATCCCTGTACCTCATTTGTATTTTCAAAATGCACGACGCTTTATGAAATTTTGCCCACGTTTTAGTGTTAGACACGGCAGGAGTCATTTCTACTCTGCAGAAGTTCTTACAGAATCCAGTGAAAAGCAACTTTCATACCTCATGGTCTGTCTTTTTAATTGACCAAAATCCTCCTGTTTTGTTCCAAATACAAAGTGATCTGTGTTCTGAGAAACATGTCCTGCACATTCTGTTCAGTTCTGCAGACGCTGATTAGTGTCCACTGGGAGCCAGGCCTTGTGCTGGGCACAGACGCAGGGCCCGCCTGCCCGTCCCAGCAGAGACCCAGGAGGACCTGGCTGTCTCCGTCCCCTGGGGAGTCCATCACGGGGGCGGCGGGGCTGGTGGCGGGGAAGGCCAGTCTCCGGCAGTGTCTGGCGCATAGTGAGCAGTTGAAAGCCTGGGTTTAGCCCGGCACAGCCTCCTTCACCTGCAGGAGAGCCCAGTGCCTGCATGTTCATATTCCAGCCTGAGCAGCTTTAAACAGTCCGCTTGCCTTCTGCCCTCATATCACTGAGTGATGAATAAAAGCCCCACGTCCCATGGGGCACAGGACTTCTTTTGAAATTGCAAGTCGAATTGAGTAACCAAATCCTGAAACAGATTTCTGTAAACAGAAAGAGGAAAACTCCGTCTGAAAGTCCATGGTTCTGTAAGTTGCTCAGATGTGAAAGGACCACGGAGCCCGCGCTCTGCAGTGTTGGCGTCTGGAGGTGCCCGGGAGGCCTGTCTGCGGCCCCGTGCGGAGGCGGCCGGCTCGCGGGTTAAGGCTTGTGGTCTGAGCGGTTGTGGAAGGATGGCACCGTCTCAGTCGACCGGGCGGTCTGGTGCGCGGAGCAGCTCCGCGGTGCAGCTGGGATGTCCGCAGAATCACCGGTGGGGGTGGGCAGAGCGGGTTTCATTCACTTCTAACGGTTTGCAACAGCAAGTGCCTTTCTTATGTTCATTGTAACCAGTACATCACCAAAGAGACGTTTGCACTATGTAACGATGCCTTTCGGTTCCAATAAACGGGCCACGTTTTCAGATGGAGATTGGACTTGCTTCTTTCACGGGCCGACCGCTGGCGGCTGTGCCTGCCCAGCCCAGGGCTGACAGTGGGAGCGGGCGAGGGGCAGGGCCCAGAGGCCGGAGGGAGCCCCGGGGCTGCGAGCACCACATCTGTAGGAGCGAGGAAGGCAGGTGGAAGGGGCTAGTTAAAAGGGAGTCCGTCCTCACGCAGAGCTGGGGTGCTGTCCTGGCGGACGGGGCTGGTGGGAGCGGAGCTCTCGGGAGAAGCCTGCAGCCCCGCCCTGTCCCTGACGTTTCAGAGTGTGAAGGGGACGTTTGTCAGGGAGAAGCCAACACACACAGGTGGGAACGGTGGGGCCTGCTCTCCCAAAGCAGGGGACAAGGGATGAGCCACTCCCCGAAGAACTGCCCGAGCACGGCTCTGTGGCCAGAAACGTGTGACCGTGTGACGGCTCTCCATCCTCCGGTGCTCTGGGCCCCAGGAGGAGAAGGTGCTGTTCTGAAGGGGCCTGGGGGCGGTGTGAGGGCACCTTGTGTAATTATCCAAGAAGGAAAGTGAAGTATCTGGGGAAAATGGTCTTGAGTTTTTGGAAGTTGTCAAATCATTTCAAAATTCGCAGTGAGACACTTGAGCTGCTTCCACTAGTGCGCGCCTCCTTGCAGGAGGCGACGAGCCTAAACCCTCTGGTGTGTTCGCGGAGGCTCCCCCGGGTCACAGGAGTGGGGACCTGGACACATCCCAGGGCTGAGTGTACAGACTGCAGCTGTCTTCCCGCCGAACGGCAAACGTAAAGTACATATGTGCGTAATGTGAGTCAGCGTTCACTGCACATGGTCGGGTCTCGGGGTGCTGTGACCGGGGGCTGGGGGCCAGGTCCCCAGGCCACGCGCCTGCAGAAGGTGCGTGGGCCGGAGGGGATAGGCCCTGGGTGAGGTGGACGTGGGACCAGCCCCTGGGACGGGTGGCAGCTCCCCGGCCCCCGCAGGAACCAGCAGTGGCTCTGAGCTGGGGGTGGGAGAGGGGCCCCACCTTGGGCCAGGTTCCGAGCACGTGCAGCGATGGGGGTGGTGCCCGACCCCTCCCTGGGGGACCCGGACTCCACATCCACTCCACGCGGCTGGAAGCTGCCTCGAGCCCGGGGCTGCAGCCCTAGGGGCAGAAGTTCAGCTTGCCTGGCCCACCAGCTGCTCACCTGCTCTCTGCCCCTCAGTCAGCAAAAGACAAGCTACATTGGTCTTGTCAAGTAAATTGGTCTGAACTTTCCTGGTCCACAGTTGACCCAGGTCGACACAGGGCTGAGGGCCATGCACCATTTTAACTCAAATGAAATGGGTGATGTAAAATCAGCAAACATCTCTGGCATCTTGTTTCTGAAGAGGAGAACGCGCAGACACGTGTATCGCCTTGCAGAAATGCCCACCTGCCTCCCGTGTGCAAGAGGCTATGCCAAATGGGGTACCTAGTTGCGGGGCTTTTGCAAAGAGTCTCAGTCTAGTGAATGTCCCAGAGCCATTTTAAATGTATTTTACTTCGGAAAAAAAAAAAAAAGTGTTTTCTGACCAAGTTTCAGGAAGTCGTCTGGTTTGCCCAGAGTTTTATGAACATGTTTTTTCTGGTTTTAACCGCTTCATCACCACCCGCAGCTGCAGCCCTGAGACCCTAGACCCTTAGAGTTGAGACAGACAGAGGACAAAGCACTGAGCCGTCAGGGTTGTCTGTCCCCAAAGCCACCAGAGGCTCAAGTGTCCTGAAACCCCCACCGTGGGTGGACGGGAGCCTCAGCTTGAGCAGGTGTGAGGCTGTCCTGCAATTCAGATGCGGGGAGGTGGGTCCCGAGGAGGGGACGGTGCCCCAGGGCGCCGGGGAGGGAGGGGTGGGCCGGGGCAGATCTGGACCTAATCTGGCCCTGTGCCCCCGGCCAGCCTGACCCGGCCCGCGGCTCCATCACGTCACCCCCAGGCTGCGCTCCCTGGAACAGGCTCCTTCCCGCGGGCGTCCCCCTGGGCTGCCGGCCAGTCTTCGTCAAAGCCCTGAACGGACCACACTGCTGCTCTGGGTACTGAGTGTTAACAGATTGTGGGTTTGCCTTCTTTCATGGGAACAAATACTCTCAAACCCCAAGCCTAGAGGCCTTGACGGTGAGGTAGCAGGTTTGAATTTGGAAGCTTCCAGAAGCCGCAGTGGTGCCTGCTTTTATATTTGTGGGCTTTGCTCACAGTACCCCTGTCTTATCTGCTGTTTGAGCATCCGGTGTCTTTGTTCCGAGACCGGGTCTCCAGGGGAGGGCAGCGGGCCGGGCTCCCCGGGGTCCCCACAGTGGCCGCACCTGGTGTCACAAACGCTTCCCCGACTGAACCTGCCAAGGTCCGTCTTTCTTCCCGTTACAGCTGAACGTCAGCCTAAAGCTGGTCTGGGCAGTTCTGCCAGGAAGCCCCATTTTTCGAGATTAGCTTCTTTGTGGCCACTTCGGTGTCCTGGTGTGGCGGGAACTGTCCCTCTGTCGCTGCAGGGACCGCTCCGGGCAGAGCGGTGGGTTGATGTGGCTTTTCTGTCTGGGAGGTCTGGGAATGGGAGCCTTCTGGTTTTCATGGAAGCGTTCTTTCCTGTTCCAACATTGAGCATGATCTTCAAGTGTCACGGGAAGCGGTTATTTTCGATGTGTTTTTATCGAAATCGCATCTCTGTAGCGGTTATTAACCCTCGGCTGCAAGCCCTGCGTCTCCTGGCTGCGTGACTTCCCTGTGACATGCTTTTCCCATTACCCACATCCTTCCCGGCAAACAGGCTGAGCCTCTTGTTTGTCCTCGCTGAGCAAAACAAAGCAGGGCAAACGGAGCCTCTGCTGAATGACTTAGCTCGCAGCTGTCCTCAGAGGAAGTTCCTGGGAAACACTGGTGTTTATGTTCTTTAAAAATTACTGCACCAGAAATTAACTCAGAGAATGGCCACTGTCATCATTTCTTGTAATCGTGATTCAGCGAGTGAAGTCCGGAGGGAATGGTGCCGGCCCCGCGTCTGTGGAAGGTCTCAGCCCGGGCTGGTCTCACCGCTGCCCTTCCCGACCCCCGGCAGCCCCGGAAGTCGGGAACTGAGGACCCCAGACTCAGACCCACTTCCTGTGACACTGAGGCCACGCTTTCTGCATCTCACCAAACTCAGAGAAACTGAGAAAACATTCAGCTCTTTGGTTCATGCCATGCTGTTCCCAAGATAATGCTGGGATTGCAGGCTCACTGAGTGTCCTCCGAGGGGCGGACAGAATCCCGGGGAGGGAGGGAGCCGTCCGAATGCTTGGAAGATGGTCTCTCATCTGTGCTGAACTCCAGTCCTGACCGCCCTCGCGTCAGCTGCGGGGTCCTCCCAGACGCCGCGCCTGGGCCCTCCGCGTGCATCCCTTCGTTCCCACTGCCTGTGCGACCCGGGCTCCGACACACGCGTCCTGCGAGTTTGATTCCGCTGTTCTGGCCCCGTGTGCACGGCCGCGCTCCCGGACAGCCTGGGCCTGGACACTGGCCCCCCCGGTTCCAGGACTGGTTCTCGAGGTTACAGTAAGTGGTGGCCTGGGTTTTCGTGTAAACAGGAAAGGGAGAGGATGCGGGAGTGTTCTGTAGCTCGCCTGAATTTAAAGGCAGTAGGGTTTTAATGACTCACGTGACCCAGAACGTCCTGAAACTAGAGGCCAGCGGCTGATACCCCAGCTCCCGCAGGGGCCGGGAGTGCACCTGGATCCCTGCCGCTCAACCCCGGCTTCCTGCTCGTGTGACTGAATTCCTGGGGCTCCCAGACGCACCTCTCCTGCCTTTGTGTCCGCCCGTGGCCGCGTCCTCACCACCTGAACAACTCCTGTGTCCCTCCCTGGCTCAGCCCCTGAGCCCCAGCGCCTCGTCTCCGGGACAGGGTCCGGGGGGCGGGGCCCGTGTCTGCGGGTCCGCTCTCCGGACTCACCTTGTCTTTCCCTGAGCTCAGTCACGTCCCGGTGATTACAGCAACTCGGGTGAGGGATAAGGACGCTGGGGCCAGGTGGCAGCAGTGGACAGGTGAGGGGGAGGTTCTCATTGTGTCTGAAGGTGCAATCGGCACGATTTCCTGACTGGCTCAGAGGCAGGTCAGAGAGAGCGACGCCTAGAGAAGGACCCCAGAGTTTTTGACTGAGGGGTTTGTTTTGTTCTGGTTTGGGGCTTTTTGCTGTTTTCTACCCCAGCCTCATGTCCTCGTGGCACTGAGCGCCCAACCACCTCGGCAGCTGGGAGGGCAGGTTCACCGCCTGCTGAGAGGGAGAAGGCTGGTGTGAGCAGGGTCAGGGTCCCCTTGGATGTGGGGTGTCCCATGTGTATTTAAGAAGCAAATTTTGGACAATAAGCCAGGCTCACTCCAGCCTTCTGTGAGTGCAGTGCCCAGCACCTCTTCCAGCCCTGGTGATGATGGTCCAAATGATGGTCCAAACCCCAGTTATCAAGGCAGGGAGTGTAGCTCATTCAGTTCAGGACTTTTCCAGCTACAAGGATTACAGTACAAAGCTTTTCTGGTTCACGTTTAGCTGAAGGTGCTGGAGTTGGAACACCTGGTCCACCCCTGAATTTTAGGGCAGTGCATGCAGACCTGGGCTGCGTGGAGGAAACTTGGCTGTGCATGGGTGAACGGACAGGGAGCTCTCGCTTTCTGCTCCACCATCCTTGTTGTCGGGCCCTTGTCCTCATACTCTCAGAGTGGCTACTGGGCTCCTGCCATTGTCGACTTGTTCCAAGCAGCAGGAAGAAACACGGCCAAGATCAAATGGGTGCCTACCAGTAGGACTTGTTTCTCTGCAGCCCCAGAGAAGGTTCTGGAAGTCACCAAGGCAACAGGTCCTGTGACCACGAGACATCAGCGCCCACCAGGTGGGCCAGGACACCTGGGCACTCCCTGGTCACAGGTGGGAACTGTGGCCAGAAGAACCTACCCCCCACCAGCGTCTCAACAGTCTTTCATCAGAGCGAGAGGGAGGCCTCCGATCAACCCCAAGCCACCTCCAGACCCTGCGGGCAGGGCGGTCCGCTGGGTGTCTCCTCATTCTCAGAAGCCGTGGTTCTCACCTTGAGCCCTGCTGGCTGCTTCGGGGCGCGGACGCAGACTGGGCTCGATGTCTAAGGGTCTCCCCACCGCCCTGGCCCAGACTCTCTGGTAACGCTCTCCCAGGGACAGGCCCTCTGTCTGAGCCCTTCAGGCCACTAAGGGGAAAGGTCAAAGTATCTTCCTGAGTCCTGTGGGCTTTGATTGTTTCCAGCGCAAAACTACCCACATGCCAAAGACATTTCTGGCAGATTTCGCCCCTACACAGCGGGCATTTACGAGCTCACCTGGCTGGACGGCGCTGCCACAGGTGAAGGCCGGGGACGAGCTGAGAGCTCACCAAAGACGAGTCTTCACAGACCTGGATGGGCAGGTTCATGACAAAGACACACATGGTAGAACCACGTTCCTGTGCTTTGGGGGGATTTAGCCCGTCAGCACAGTCCTCCCGGGTGTGACCTTCCTGCTTCCATCGGTGTTCCCTTAGGGGCGAGAGGGGTTGTAAGAAGCAAGCCATGAGACTTGTCAGGACGGCTTCCCTGGTCGCCAGCATTTGTAGACGGAGGGAAACGTACAACCCACGCGGCCGCCACAGACCTGATGGGCCGGGACTGAACAGCTGAGGGTCCTGGTGTCATCCATCACCCTTCTGCAGGGGAACTCGTGAGTTGGTGAAGTGGGTTTATGCGGTGAGGTCCGCCCGAGTTCGGACAGGGAGGCTGTTCGCTCTGACAACGGGGCAGAAGCCCTAACCCTGGCTGGGGGCTCAGTCGGGGGGTGGGGCTGGGGGCTTTTATAACAGAGAGAAGGGAGGGAGCGGGGGTTCGTGAGACACACATATGGGTTTGCGGTGCCCAGTTCCTGGAGGAGCAGCCGAGGTGCAGGTGTGGGCCCCGACAGGACCTCGGTCAGCCTGGCTGTGCGGGCAGCTGGGTGGACGGCTGCCCCGTCAGCTCAGAGCCAGGGCCCACCGCCGAGGCTGCACGCCCGGCCTGGGGTCTCCGAGGACCCGAGGAAACGCCCCGAGACCCCCGAGGCAGCACAGAAAGACCGCCTCCTCTCAATACATTTAACACACTTGTGGAACTTTTATTCTTCATTTCAATCAAGTCCTTCTCATCAGTTTTCTTCCTTTGTGGGCTTTTGAGGAAAATTAAGATATTCTCCATGTAGTCTAGAATCTTGGTAATGTGATAATTTCCCCTTTCACATTCATCACAGGAGTCAGGGCTCATGCATTCTCGCATACGTGTGCAGGTGGCCTGGTGGTGCACCCCGAGAAGACCCCCTTTCCCCACCACTCCCGAGGGCACTTGGTCCGGGCGGTGCCCGCCCCTGCTTCTGGGGGCGCTGCTTCACTTGTGCCTCCGGCACCAGCTCTGCCCTGCGTTAGCTGCTGCCTGCGTGAGGGCGTCTCTGGTCCCTCCCCCGCTGGACCGCCTGGTCCCTCCCCCGCAGGACCGCCTGGTCCCTCCCCCGCTGGACCGCCTGGTCCCTCCCCCGCAGGACCGCCTGGTCCCTCCCCCGCTGGACCGCCTGGTCCCTCCCCCGCAGGACCGCCTGGTCCCTCCCCCGCTGGACCGCCTGGTCCCTCCCCTGCAGGACCGCCTGGTCCCTCCCCCGCTGGACCGCCTGGTCCCTCCCCCGCTGGACCGCCTGGTCCCTCCCCCGCAGGACCGCCTGGTCCCTCCCCCGCTGGACCGCCTGGTCCCTCCCCCGCTGGACCGCCTGGTCCCTCCCCTGCAGGACCGCCTGGTCCCTCCCCCGCTGGACCGCCTGGTCCCTCCCCCGCTGGACCGCCTGGTCCCTCCCCCGCTGGACCGCCTGGTCCCTCCTCTGCAGGACCGCCTGGCCGGTTTGTTCTGGGCTTTCCACACGTATCTTTGTATCGGCTCATCAGTTTCCACTGAAAGAGGTGTCCACAGGGACTTCGATCAGTATTGCGTTGAATGTATCACTCAGTTTGCATTCAGCTGACACTTTAAACACTTAATCCTTCCATCCATAATCATGACATATTCCTGCATTTATTTGAGGCTTTAAAAAAATTATGTCTCCTTCAGTCGGTTCTGGCGAAGTTTTGCCGTCTTTTCCAAAAGGTTTGCATGTTTTCCTTAAGTTCACTTGTTGGTATCGCTGTCTCATGCAGTTATAAATGCCATTTTTAAAAAATCACTTTCTGGTTGTACGTTGCTTGTATACAGAAGTGCAGGTGAGTTTTGGAATTTGACCTTCTATCCACTATTCCTGATAAACTCAGTTATGAATCCTATTAGCTTTTAAAAACATCCCTTCAGATTTTTCTGTGTATACAGTTTTTTCTTTCAGTAGGTGAGGACAGCTTTGTTCTTCCCAGCCCTCCGTGGAGCCGGGCGCCTGCGCGTTCGAGGCCTGGCGGGTGTCGCCAGGATGCTGGTCTGTGCTGGTCAGGCTCCCGTGCCCCTGTTTGCACAGGGTTGGCCCTCAGGAACAGTTTGTTGTTTATTTTGTAATCTAAGTATCACAGTAGACTTGGGGTTATTTTTCTGCTTTTTTGTGTCCTTTTAAAAATATTATTTGCACCAGATTATCTCCTTGAGCAATTTAATGGTTCCAAGTGTCAGAAGTTCACAGATAACAATGCATCATGTCCAGTGCTGACCGTGTAAGTCTGGACCACATGCACGTTTCCTTCGTGTGAATGACAGCGACCTGTGTGACAGCAGGGCCCCGTCGGGGCCCTGACTAACCGCACAGTCAGCAGTGCTCCACGAGGTAGGACGGTAAGGCTCCAGGACTACGCGTCGTGCCTCTGTGCAGGACAACCCCCGCCTGCTTTTGGGAATTCCTGTCAAAGTGCCCGGCTCAGGAGCGGGGTGTGGAGTCAAGGGACAGGGTGCGAACCGACTTGCTGGGCGAACGCTCCATCCCAGGCCCATGAGCTGTGCTGGTGGACTTGGCCCCTCATCTCCTTTAATCTTGTCTGACCGAGCACAGCCCTGGCTTTGTGGGTCGACTCTGCCACCTGATCCGGGCCAGTCCCAAGTCAACTGGAGCAGGGGCAGGAGGGCGTCCCCCTGGGCCAGCAGGGGCCTCGCCGGATGCTCTTTGTTGTTTCGTTTTGTTTTGTGTCTACTTCTCAGCCTCTCCAAGGCAGAGGGTGTCAGCCACCCTGGGGCCCCCAGAGCAAGGACATGTAGCTGTGCACACAGTGTTTGCCATCATCAGGGAACAACTTGCAAAGTGTCTGCTTCCAGCCAGGAAGTCAGCGGGGCTGGGCGTGCACCCCGCGGGCAGAGGGCTGACTTCTCTCCTGGGGATGAGATTCCTTGAGCCTGAACTGGCCGAACTGTGGTTTCATCGTCCCTGCAAATGCAATGGTGAGTGACCTTCAGGGCAGCCTGAGCAGCACTTTCCAGACACACCCGGCAGGCCTCCCAGCTTAGTCACCGCAGGACGGAGTCGCTGGAGTCGCAGGACGGAGGGCAGCGGGCAGGGAGCAGGCACCGAAGGCACAGACAGTGGAGCTGCTGAGAGCAGCCTCGTAGTCACGAAGCCGCTGAACGTCCCCCGACCGTCAGGGCTGAAGAACCAAACTCCGGCCACGTGTTAGAGAAACAGGGACTCAGCCCCTTGAGATAAATGAACTCGCAGTTGGCAATCTTGCTCCGGTTGACCTGGGACTGGCCAGGATCAGGTGACGAGGGTGCGGGCAGCTCCCTGACCTTCAGTGATGGCCACATTGTCCAGTCTTCCTGATCAGTTCCCAAATGTGCTCCTGGAAGGCGGGCGTGGTGCCCGGGTGCCACATCCATCACTGTGACGAGCAGCTGACGTCCCTTAGTCACATCACAGCCCCGTTGTTCACACGTCTTGCTGTAGGCCCGTGCGTGCCGGCCTCAGTGGGGGTGAGACACCCGTGCCGTCAGGCCACGCTTCCCCCGCCCCGTCTGCGCATCTGCAGCAGGACCAAGCGCCATCCTGGTGCCGTCCCCTCAGGCTTGCACAGTTCGGCTTGCTTCCCAATGAGCAGGCCCCTGGGCTGCAGCCGTGCCACTTCCTCAAGGGTCTGCTCTCAATTTCCCTCAGGGTGAGGGGCATCAGGCAGGAAAAGTCCCCCAGAGTCTGGGGGCTCCCGGCAGCCTCAGCCCGAGCCCCACACCTGCCGGTGCACTGGGGGGCTCTGCCTCCCTCCTCGTCGTCTGCTACATTTAATACCAAAGTCCCACCAATCCGCGTGGTCTTGGGCAAAAAAGTTTCTCTAGAACTGCTCGTAAGCCCCCACCCCCACCCCCATTGCCTTAAGATGCAAAATGCGTCTGGCTTTTCCAGACCTCCCTGCCCCATTTCGTCCTATTCCCCTCCCCCTGGGGCATCCCCAGAGCCAGTTTTCTTCCTTCGTGGTCCTGATTTCTCCCCTCATCACCCCCGCTCACCCACAACACCCTCCTCTGCACCCACGATATCGATATCCACGGGCACCCCTTCTCTGTGGGACGGGCCCCCACCTGCTATTTCTGACTGGGTCTTCAGGGCATCACAGTGCCCGCATGGTCCACCCCACATGTGGACGCTTCTCATCGAGAAGGAAGTCACCACGTTTGGACTCAGGTTTCTCCTCCTCCTCCTCCTGCCATCTGTCCACCTCTCTATTCCTGTCTCTTGTCTTCTTTACCAGAACTTTCCAGCACTGGTCCATTCTGAGTCTTCACACCTGAAGGACAATATCACAGCTGAAAGTCACAATTTTTATCTTTTCATTCAAATATATGTCTGTCCTGAATGATTGGAGGTGATTCCTTCCTGCCTTCCTGGTGGGCGGGGGGCTGTCACAGGGGTTCCGAGGGGCGTCCTGGACCCACAGGGCAGCTCCCGGTCACCTGGTTCCGCAGCCAGCCTGTGCCTGGGCCCAGTGGAGCCTCGCTGCCCTCTGTGGCCCCCAGAACAATGCCCACTTGTCAGCATGGCGGTCAGTGCACTGGTGTGTAGGCTGGTTAACTGATGTAGAGGTTGGTTAACTGCTATAAATGTTGGGGAACTGGGGTAAAGCTCGGTTAACTGGTATAGTGGTTGGTTAGCTGGTGTGGTGGTTGATTTACTGATATAGAGTTTGGTCAACTGGGGTAGTGGTTAGTTTATTGGTGTAAAGGTTGACTAACTGGGGTAATGGCTAGTCTCCTGGGGCTGAGGTTGACTAACTAGGGTGGTGGTTAGTCTCCCGGGGCAGAGGTTGGTGAACTGGGATGGTGAGAGACCCTCACCCCCTTCCAGGTGTCACTCATTGATGCTCATTCACTTGTTGCCTGTGCACTTGGTTCAACCAGACTGACCACCATTACTTGGTGACAATTGTACATACATTTTGATGACAAAATTTTCCATTTCTCTCACCTCTTGTCTCAAAAAAACCCTTCAGAACTCATAAACTTATTAACCATCTCTAAGGCACCAAAGCCCCCATTTGTTAAAGTTGTATTCCAAAATTACCCAGGTTTTCAGGGAGGCAAAGTATGATCCCAGAACCCAGAGATGACCTGGGAAGTGTCTGTGTCTCTCCACCCAGGCAGACTCCAGAAACCTCTCTATTTAAGGCGCTTCCATTAGTGGCTTTCTGTTCCCATGTTGCCGCTCAGTGCGCAAACAGGTGCCCCAGGCCTGTTTCTGAAGGACAGGTGCCAAGTAAGAAAGACCAGGGGCATCGCTGCTCTGGGCATGGAAGGACCAGGTCACGTCAGCCGCCTCCCGCCCCTCTCCTGGCTGGGCCACGGTTGCTGGAGGTTTAGACTGACTTACTTCTCAAGAACTCTCAAACATCATGTACCCACTGTTCTGAGGGTCGTTTACCGCGTCTGTGTGACTTTACTCACGTTTATCATACTTCATACACCTCGTGCTTATCACTCAGGGCTTGTCTTGATCTGGGGCAAGAGTGGCTCATTTGCTCACCGTCAGCCCTTTTCTGTCAGGGCTGCTCTAGTCTTGAACTGTGTATTCAGATTCGCCCAGAGCACATCTTTCAGTATTTTATTTTCCTGAAAGTATGTTGGTTGCACACGTTTTGAGGATGTCACACAATTACCCTGACATCAGATACAAGGAAGGCAAGGGTAGGAGTTCGTGTTGCAGCCTTTCCCTCTGGCATTCTGGGGACACTGCAGCAGTGCCTCTGGCGTTGTCGGGAGCAGAAGGACTCGGACCCACCTGAGGTGTGAGGCAGAGGTTTCCTCTGCCTGGGGGTTAGTGAAGTCGTGGTGGCCTCATCTCTGACCCCGACTTTCCTAAGCCCCCAGCCTGGGCTTTCTGCGCTTGGACCCCCACCCCAACCTCCACCGTGTGGAGAAGTGAGGGTGGTTCTCATCCAGGGCCACGCCTGCCTTGTCCAAGGTGCTGAGCCGAGCCTCCCGTCTTCCTGACACCTGGCGGCTTGCGTGCTGGTCAGGCCGGCAGGCTGGCCACACGGCTGGCATCAGTCAGCTCCAAGGTGGGCCAAGGCCACACGGCTGACCTTCCTCATTCCAGGGGCCCCTGTTCCGCAATGAGCCACTGTCCTGGGGGACAAACAGAGCCGGATTCCCACGACCTCTGGTCATGTTTCATCAGCAGATTCACACACAGCCTTGTTTTCAGTGCGTTTCTGTTTAAAGCCACCTTACTTAGTGCAGATTGTTGACTCAGTGACCTCGAACCCTCGGCCAGCAGCACTGGGACCTGAAAGGTGCTCACCTGCCATGAGTGCTTTCTCCAGGAGGCACGTCACAGCCTTCGGGCTCTGTGACCGCCAGACAGCCCTGCCACGCTGCGCTGGGGGCCCCTTTAAATGGAGAAATCCCCACCAAATCACAAAGTGATGACACGCACGACACCGAGGGCGCCGAGAGGGACCCCAGTGTACCGGGGAGCTGGAGCAGAGGCAGAGCTCGCAGCCCGCTGGGGCCAGCTGCTCAGTGATGCCCCCAGGGACCTCGAGATGCTGTGAGCACCGCCACTGGGTCACAACACATCCCAGTGAGCAGGTGAGTCTGCAAACATGGAGTCTGTGGTTAACGAGGAGCCTGAGGAGGGAGGTCGGGCGGCTGTGTGGGGAGCAAGTGGGGCGGTTCTGGCCAAGCTCGCCCCCCCGGCTGTGCGAGGCCAGTCCCGTCTCCTCTGACCCTTGGAAGTCGTGTGTGTGTGCAGTTCCGCAACCTGGTACTTCGTGGGTGGAGCCTCTGATCACCTCCACTGACGCACTGCACGGCGGGGCCGTCTGGGGGCTTCCACAAAAGACCTTCCACCCCAGGTGGGTGTGACCACGAGCTCCCCAACATCTGCGGGGGAACAGAGGGCACAGGAACATCCCCGAGGAACCAGGTCCAGGAGGCATTTGTTAAACTGTGAGACACAGTGCCCGTGGACATGAGCTGGCATCTTCCACTTTCCTCCAGAAGCGCCCGACGGTCCACCAGGCAGTGGGAATCGCAGGTGTGACAGCCTCCTGAACTCCCGGGGGGGACCTGCCCGCCTCCCAGCTCCCCACACTCGAGTCGGAGCAGGACGTGCACATGTTTAGGCTGGGAGAGACGGAGGCAGGCAAGGCTCGCGGCCCACGTGGACGCACTCCCGGCAGGGAGACCACAGACCGTGAGAGAAGCCGCCCACCCAGCCCCGTCATCTGAAGCAGTTCCAAACAAAAATTGTTTTTCCAGTTTGGAGGTTGGGGAAAAGTGGATTTGAATGCTGCCAACAAAAAATAGTTCACATGGCAGGTTTAGACAGCTCTCTTCTCCAAGAAGGATTTCCACAGCATGGACCCTGATCTTAGAGACATTTGAATGAGTTTGTATTCAGCACCCTAGGCTTCTGAAGCAAAAAGAAGTGACCACGAGCGCGTGGTGGACTGGACCCGCCTGCAGCCAGACCGGCGGAGGGGCGCCCAGCCTTGTCGCCGTCGTTTGTT
The DNA here is from genome assembly GCF_048564905.1 of Vicugna pacos. Classification (NCBI taxonomy): domain Eukaryota; kingdom Metazoa; phylum Chordata; class Mammalia; order Artiodactyla; family Camelidae; genus Vicugna; species Vicugna pacos. The sequence goes on from NC_133001.1 coordinate 60,509,416, forward strand.
ATTATTATTATCTGACTGGGGTCCCACTTTAGACCTGAGACGGGTGGTCAGAGTGGCAGCATCTGCAGCACCTTGCAGGACATCTCAAGGCTCAGCGATCAGATGGTGCTCGGGCAAAGCTGCTCTGAACGAGCCCTTCGATCGTGGACAGGAGAGGGGTCAGACATCGCTCAAGTCCCCCGTCGCCTGATCCAGACACACAGTGGCCCCTGCTCTCCTGCCCACAGCGCCGACATCCTCACAGCAGCTAGAAAGCTCCTTTAAAGCGTCGAGTTTCCCTGCCTGCCTTCTAGGAAACTTCTGGAAGTTTGTGAACCGTTGGGGATGAAACGGCAAGTTACCCCTTTTGAGATAAACTTCCAGGCCCCAGATAGAGCCACTCCTGCCTGGGAACCCTTAGGTGACACCTGTGTCCCTCTAAATGACCTGCTTGTGCAGAGCCTGGGGCACGTGGTCCGCCAGACCCCACACGCCAGGGCAGGTCCCGGCCTTCTCACCCCAGACAAGGCCGATCACCCTAGACAAGGCCGACTCTGTGCCCCGGACGATTCCATCATTTCTGTTTCTCTTCCTTGTCCTTTTTTCTTGGTTCTAGAAAGCCTCCTGCCCTCCGCCCCCATGGAGGCAGCCCACATGGTGCAGTGTTGAATTAAGCATCAGGTATCATTTAAATTGTCTCCTTTAATCACCATATGAAGTCCCCAAAGCTTCCCACGCTGGGGGCCCTGAACACCTGGGCAGCCCCGGGGGCTTTGGTTTCCTGGTTCCACGGGTGCTGCTGACACGAGTCCGTCCGTCTGTGCTGACAGCAGCACAGTGTCAGCGGTCGCAGCAGCTCCTGGGGTCCCTGGGCAGTGGGAGGGTCATTACCAGACCACGGGCTGCAGTGTGCACGTGGCTGGGCACAGCATCTCCCCAGAGGCACGGCCCACCTCCAGGGCCCAGCCTTTCCATCCACGCGCCACATGGGGCCCCGAGGACGCCAGACTCCCCACCTGCTGGGGGAGACGTTCTGAGACGTCTACCAACCGCCGGGCTCAGAGTCCACCAGACCATGTAATTTTCCTCACAAAATTCAGTAACACACAACCAAAAAATTCAAGTGCCCATTAAGACCCTGCATGACTGTAACACGAGACCAAAGCTGTCTATAAATCTTTAAAACCGAATTCAGGCTGGAGCTCATGATAAAACCTCACAAATTGCTTCTCCTTCCTGTCTCAGATATGAGCTGTGGCCAGACTCAACATTCCACCCTCATATTTTTCCCAAAACCTTTGTTTCCTGGCTAGAAATCACCGCTGCCTTAGCCCCTCACTTCCTCTGAATTTCTGGGGCCAGGTCCATCAATTGATGTATTTTAGGAAAAATTTTTTTACAAATAATGTTTTTCCCCCAGCGATTAGCTACCAAATGCACGTTGGTTTAAATGTGTTCCTCAGCAGGTGACGAGGTGGAGGCCGCAGGGCACTTCCAGGGACGGCGGGGCTACAGCCAGAGGAGGCAGAGCTGTGGATGGACGGGGCCTGGACCCCCCAGGGTCAGGGGAGGAAAGCCCTTCTGGCTGGAGGGCGAGGGTCCCACTGTGGTCCATGCGCGGCAGAGGGTGACTGCCTGGGTTTTGCGTGCTGATGGGGAGGGGTCCACGTGAAGTCCGGGTGGGGAAGTGACCAGAGGAGAACACTGGCGCAAGAGGCCGTGCACCAAGGGTGCCAGTCCTTCTCCACTAGAATTTAGGACGTCCTGTCTCGTCACCTCTGACCACGTGGAGATGCTGGGAACGTGCAGGGGACCCCAGGGCCAGGCTCCGACCCACTCACCCTTGGGCCCGGCTGGTAGAGGGACTTCAGCTGGACAGGAGCCCCTCCGGGTAGGCTGCGTCCGCACTCTGGCCCCACCTCGCTGTCCGAAGCAGCCACGGAGCCGAACTGCTGCGTTCCTCCAGTGAGCTGGGATCAAAGCGCCGCTCCCTGGCCCCAGAGCGAGTCCCGAGACTGGAAGGAGCCCCTTTCCTTAGGTCTGTGGAAAATTCCGGAGGCACGTCCTCCGCCCTCTAAGAAAACAGGTTTCCCAGCTCATGTTTCTATTTGAGCGGCGGGGCCAGCGTCTGAGAAGGTTTCTGGTTTCGAACCAGGCCAGCGCACAGGGCCTCTGAGGGAACAGGACTCTGCTGCTGGGGACGGCCAAGCCTGCCATCCGCCTGAGCCACGGTGTTCAGTTCTCCACCTGGACCGTTCCTGCTGCACTGCAGCCCTGTGCTGGCTTGTTACCCGGATTCTGGAGGCGAGGGAACCACAGTCAGGGGGGCTACCTGTCCGTCCACGGCCACAGAGCCAGAGATGCAGCCGCGGGGTTGCTGCAAGGCCCACCACTCTCTGGGTGGGCGGGTGGGTACCGACTGTGGCATCTGCTGATTTCAGCTGATGACAGCCAGCTCACAAATTTCCTGAATTCGGGAGTTGCAGGTGTGGGCTCCAGCACACCCCTGCTGGTGGACCCCAACCCCAGAGCACAGCCCTCGCACCCTGGGCCCAGCCCTCGGAGCCCCGCGTGGCAGAGACAAGCCCCATGGCTGTGTTAACCCCGAAGTCTCTCAGACACATGGGCATTTAATGTCCAGAGGTTTGGGGGTGATTTGTGCCTCAGCCGTGGAACCAAGCGTGCGTTGTGTCCCTGGGGACGGGGCGTGGGCTGCGGCTTCCAAGGACAAGGGGCTGGTGGCTGGGAGAGGATGGGCTTGGGGGCAGCGGGAGGTGCAGCGAGGCCGGGAGGGGCCTCCGGCCAGGTGCCACCCTCCGTACTGACCAGCCAGCGAGCGCGCCTGAAGGAGGAACAGCTAATGCTGCTCCGCGTGGGGCCCTTCCAGACCCGAGTCTGTCTGCCCCATCCCGACAGCCAGTCTGGGCTCTGGGTGGCACCCAGAGGACGGGCAACTTTGATCTGATTCTTACAGAGCAGACAGGAGGCCTCGAGGGAGTGCAGAAGGGAGGCCACACTGGGCATGGGGGTCATAAGAAAAGCCCCCTGCTGTCCAGGCCCCAGATCCGCTCAGTCCAGGGGTCAGCCCTCTGTGAATGCACTTCCATCCCTGACCTGGCAGGCGTCCCTCCCTCCTGAAAGCAGTGGGAGCGAACAGGTGCCGACTGCGGCTCGATGCTGCGTCCCCAGGGAAGACCCGCACTTCCATCCCTTGGTGCGCTGGTGTGACTTGTCCCCCGTCTGCATCCTGTTGTGCACCGACTGTTTTTTCCGTTTTTAGCTCATGAGCCTGTGTGTCCAGCCGGGGTGGGCGTACCTTCTCGGCAGAGGGTCCCTGGGAGGTGGGCCCGCCTCCGTCTGTGGGGGCCGCAGTGCAGGGCAGGAGGGCTCCGTGGAGAAGGGGGCACTGGCATCTCAGCGCTTCGTTTTCTCCTCAGACCTTCAGGTGAAATGGCTCCTGAGCCTTATTCCTGATCAGAAACAACTCCGAGAAGAAGTTGCGCGGCTCCTGTTTTTGCTTTAACATCAACTTGTTTTCTTCTTGGTCATTAATAAAGTTGGTATTAAAATTGATTTTTCATCTCCTGTAAACTGATCATTTTTCTAGTGACAATGTATTTAGATGCCATTTAACCGTCACACAGGCAACTATTTAAACGTGGACAGGTCTCCGTTGGATTTTCTTGCTCCTGCACCTTTAAAATACCGTGTTTTATTTTGCACTCTAACTTAGCAGTTGTCTATTTACTGTTAATACCCACTTACAATTTTCAAGATATATTTTTAAAAACTCTGAAAATGTTCACCGTGAAGTGAACTCTCAGCGCGCCCACTGGCGCGCTCAGTGCGAACGCGTTCACGCCGCCCCCAGCGGGGCGTGTTCCCCGCGGGCGCGGGCCCGGGCCCGGCGGTGACAGCGCCCCCTGGCGGTGGGCACGCCCGCCGGGCCGCAGTCGGGGGAGGAGTCCAGCCTCCAGGAAGGACGGCCAGAGCGGGCAGAGGGCTGGCGTGCCCGAGGGAGTCGACCGACCGGCACCAGGCTGGCCGCCCCTCGCGCTGGCCGCTGCGCTCTGGCGTCAGCCTGTCGGAGAGAGACGCTGCTGGCGCCGAGAGCTCCCGGAGGCCCTGGAGAAGGAGCCCGTCCCCGGGTTACCTGCGCACAGGCTCGCCTTCAGCCCAGAGGCCTCGCGAACAAGCAGCGATAAGAGCGGTCAAGGCGCGGCGCGCGGTCTCCCGGGCCGGCCGCGGACTGGGGGTTCCAGGCAGCCCCCGTGCTGGGAGAGCCCGACGCACCGCTCCGGCGCGGACACCCCGCTTCCAGGACAACGCCCGCCCCCCCCCCCCGTCTTCTCCACGGCGCGGGGTGCGCGGGAGGAACTAGCCGGCAGGCGAAGAAGCGCTTCGCCCACACCCACGCTGCGTCCAGCTGCACGGGTTCTGAGGGAACGGCTTCCTGCGGGGCCTCGCGGGCCGGCTCGTGCACACGCACGGCGAGGGCAGCCCGTGTGCGCGCGCCCCGGCGGCTCCCAGCAGCTGCGGGGCGGGACGCGCGCCCTCCTGCCGGAGGCCCCGGTGTGGGGACCGTTCTCGACACTGGCTTCCTCCGCGACCCGGGCTCCTCAGGGCCGGCTAGCAGCTTGCTGAGCGCCCTCTGCGCGCTGGGTGAGGTATTAGAGGTGCAGAGGTGAGACACAGCCACGGCCTCGCAGGAGGCACGAGAGACACGCAGTGGCGTCCGCTGCGTGCGCAGCACGTGGCCCGACCCCGAGGCCAGAGGGCGCCTCATGGCCCGCACTCCCTTAGTGCGTGCTGCGCACCAGGCGCCTCGGCCAGTTGATCAGCACAGTGTGCTCTCAGGTGGCGACTGTCATACCCAGTCACAAGTGAGGAAACTGAGACGGGGGCCAAGTAGCTGGCCCAGGGTGGCAGAGTTTAGGAAGTGGCTGGGCGGATGACCAGCCTCTTAAATCGTACCTGCAGGGCATGACTGAGGGGGGAGATATTTGGGATGTAGGTTTATAATTTAGAGAAGAAGAACACAAGAACAGGCCAGAGGTTGCCGGGGTGAAAACACAGTCACAAAGGGGCGCAGCGTGGCGTCAAACTGGAGGCCCCCAGGCCGCGCCTGCAGTCGGCAGGTGCTGAGTGAAGCCCTGTGGAAGTTCAGTCCAGAAAGACCAGAGGTGACGTCTGGTTTTGCGTTTCAAACCCTTGGGACTGTCCTCTTCACAGTGACGCAGGGTTAACTGCGGCAGCCTCTGCCCACGTGCCCACGTGCCCACGCCATCGTGTCTCCAAAGGGCAGGTCCCGGTAGCCTTCACCTCCTCGGGGTGGGGGTCACAGCTCGACGCCCTCCTCTCCAGCCCCAGGTGGTCAGCCGCAGGCAAGGCAGAGGGCGGGGTGTTTGGGGGACCCTCTCCTTCCCTCCCGGGGCAGGGTGAGGCCGCATTTACGCACGACTGGGGGTGGGGCTGGGGCTGGGGCTGGGGCTGGGGCCGGGGCCGGGTCATGGGTGGGAAATAGAGGGGACGGGCCAGCAGTGACAGCGCAGGCGGAAGGCTAGGGTCAGGGTGGCGCGGGGCTTGGGCTGGGGAGGGCGAGGGCCCTGAAGCAGGGCAGCCTCCAGGCAACCACAGGTTTGGGGTCACAGGGAGGGCTGCTGTGCCCTCGTCCACTTGCATCTGGCCCTCCCTCCCCCCCACCCCCGCTGCCAGCCGCGGCCCCGCCTCCTAGCTCACCAGACACCGGAGTGGGCGGGGAGGGGCCGGGGCACTCCCGGCGCTGCAGCCTCGAGGCCTGGGCCCCGACTCTGCGGGGCAACGTTGGGTCCTGAGCTAGAGCCCTGAGCTGCACTTGGAACTGCTGCAGCCCGATCCCATGCAGGCTGTACCGTGACCTCCTCAGGTGGCTCGGGAGGCTGGCTGGGTTCCCCTGCACGTCTGCTGCAGCCGTGCGACGTCCAGCCTCCGTCGTAGCTGCTGGAATTACGGGGAGGCCCAGATGGGAAGGTTTACCGGTGACCAGTTTGAATTCCAGCTTCAGCTCGAGAGCTGGAGCTGTCGGTTCATGACGCACAGGAGACCGTGCTGCCGCCTCCCCAGGTGGCTCAGAGGCTGGCTGGGGCCCCCTGCTGGGCTGGAGCAGTCTTGTCTCTGTAACAGGCTCCAGGGGTGGGGCTGGGAACTCCTGCTGGATTGGAGAAGCTTCCTGGGTGGGCTCGCAGGTTCTCACAGCCCTCGGTAAAGTAAGCCACGGGGAAATTCAGGTGAGGGATTAGAGGATTGCAAAAGAAAGCCTCGCTCAGCCCCGGGAGTCAGAGGTCAGGGGGTGGAGTCCAGGGGCCACCCCAGGGGCGAGCTCCCTGGCCCAGAAGCCAGAGTGGTTGCCAAGCAAAGAGCCACAGGAACCAAAGCCACTGTGGAAACATGATCCAAAGACAGTGCAGGCACAGCGACCCAGGCCAGGGGGCACCAGCCAGGCACGCTGCGTGGGCACCGAAGCGATGTGGCAGCCTGGCTGCACGTGCGCCCTCCCCTGCCTCAGGCCCCACCCTTTACTCATGACACACCTTTAGTGACACCACCTTTATTAGATCAGGGTGGAGGTCCAACAGAGTGAGGCTTTCTCCCAGGGCCCAGGCCATCCTTCCCCCAACAAAGGGACACTTAGCTCCTGCCGGGCCCTCCCTCCAACCTGGAGGACGGGGAGGGGAGCCCCTGAGCCCCTGCCGCACCGCCGCCCCATCATCAGTGTGCAGGTCCTGCCTGAAATGAAGGACTGCAGGGGAAGACTGAGGCTCGGGTGGCCTCTGCCTTCCTGGTTCTGCTCATGGGCTGTGCTCCCAGGCAGGTGCCCACATGTGGTGGGTAGAGAGGGCCGCGAGAAGGGTGTGTTGAGCACCTGTGGGCCCCTAAAGGCGTTGGTGGAGTGGCTGCTGATGGAGGACCCTTGAGCCTGCGAGCTGGCCGGAAGCTGGGGAACCGGGCTCCTGGGGCTCCCAGCCGAGTGGGATGCTAACGTCTCAGGAGGAAAAGCAGCTACATCAGAGACTGCCCGCGCACGGGCACAGACCCGCACGCGGAACCAGGGCCGGCAGCCCTCTCAGCAGAGCAAACGGGGGCGGGGAAGAGCGGCAGGAGTCAGAGATTGCCCCGCTTCCCAGAAGGCGGTGCTGTCCGCCCGAGGGGGAATCCAACTACCTCCTCCTCCGTCGCCAAAGGACAGGCCTCCCTGTGAGAGTCCTGGGTCCCTGCCATCACTGGGCTCACAGCCGGGCCCGGCGGTGCTCCGAGCTCGGCGGTGCTCCGAGCTCGGTGCTCCGAGCCCGGGAAAGGCACGGTTCCCGCCCGTTTGACCAGCGCTAGTCTCAAATAGCAAGCGGTTCAACGAGGAGGAAGAGGATTCCATGAGCACAGCTCCCTGCATCTGGGTTTGGGGCTGAGACGGTGGAGCAGCGGGCAGCACTGTCACTCGGGGCCGGCTGTGAGCCGTGCTTCTGTCCCCCCGAGTCTGGCCTGCCGTGGGATGCTGAGCAGCTCGTCTCCAGGGCCCGAGACGCAGCTACTTGGTCTGTAAAGTCAGGACTGCACAAAGCAATGTCTGAGGGGACGTCCAGGGCTCACGTCGTGATACTGAGTATCCGAGGATGGGCCAAGCCCCCGGCCCCTCACAGGCCCCTCTCCAGGGAATCCCCCCAGAAACAGTGGAAACGGGCTGGGGGCTCAGCAGACGCAGAAAGGCCTGGACAGAAAGCAAGTCGACGCCCAAGCCCAGGCGCACAGGCTCCTGGTTAGACGTTCGGGTGGAACGAAAGCTGGGGAAACTGGTGCAGCCCTGACAGTAGAAAAGCTGGAGTTACCACTGCGGCAGAGTTGCTGATACCCCGAGCCACCTGCCGTATGGGAGAGCGAGGATTCGGTGCACACGGGAGACAGCATGAGTGAGGGCCAGCATGCTGGGCCGCTGGGACGATCGGGACCGGGAGCCTTCAACCCTTAACTGCTCCCGGACCCGAGGAGAGGGGACGGCTCCCTGTGGGGAGCAGCTGTTCAGTCACACGGCTTCCGGAACACGGACCAAGCACACGGGAGCCGCGCAGACACCTGAGACCCAAGCAAGGTCCCAGAGGCAGAGAGCGAACCGGAGCAGAACCAGCTCCTGTTCCGAGGGTCCGAGGGTCCGAGGGTCCGAGGGTCGAGTCGCCAGGGAGAGGCTTGGAGGAGTGGGGCGGGACCCCCGTCCCTCAGTCAGTCCCATCCCTTCGTCCCTCAGCGGAAATCACGTGGAGATTCAGAGGCTGTCACCCTCCACGCCCAGAGCTGGCAGCGGCGATGTGCACCGTGTGTTCCTCCGCTGCCTTCCTCGCATTCCAACAGGAAACCTTGTTCCCCCGCAGCCTTCCAGGGGCGCAAGCGGAGGGGGGTCAGCGAGCTCTGCCAGGGAGTCTCCCTCACGGGTCTCATCATTAAGTCCCTCCTGGCTTTATATTAGCAATAGGAACTTGGGGACACAGCAATGCAACCCAGGACACGTGAGAAGCAGTGTTTTTAGGTTACAGAGAGTAAAACCGGTCTCTCCACGTAACGCCACAGCTATGGATGGCATCCGGGGCTGTGTGCCTCCGTGTCTTTGCAGAACTGGACAGTAGCGTCTTGTCTGCGGGTCCCACCGCCTGTGTGGGCTCAGAGCTGGACAGCTGCAGGGTGCACACGTCTCTCTGCGCGTGGTGTCGTGCAGGAGGAAGGACCCCCCCCAGTGTCACCGTAGCCGCTCAGCCTCCCTGTCACTCGGCCTCTCCCCGTGTGAAACGAGGCCAGGTCTGATGTGACTAACAGCTCCCCCAGGACTGCCCACGGGCTGGAGGGGGTCCCTCAAAGGACGGTCAGGCTGAGGTACCCGAGTGAGTGGGAGACAAGGAGGGGCAGAGACAGTGCCCAGCGGGGGAGCAGGGCAGAGAGGCCTTGGCCCCACGTCTGCCGGCAGACCCCCCAGGAGGAGATAGGTCACTAATCCTGTTCGGTCCTGAGAATCACAGTAAGTCTCAGTTCTGCTCTTGGGGGGAGGGGAGAATGCAGCTCAGGCACCCGGGCGGCAAGGTGGCCTCGGCACACGACGCCCATGCGTCCCGCCCGTCCTGGGAGCCGGCGGAGCAATGGGCTGGGCAGGTGGGCAGATCTGGGGGAAGAGGAGCCACAGGAGAAGAGGGGAATTAAAACTGGAGGGGAAGCGAGGCTGAGATGTGAGGGCGGTGACAACACTCTCCCGTCTGTTTGGCTGGGGAAAGGCTCATAAACATGTATAACATGTAAACACGTTCTCGTGGCAACACCCCCCAAGCCGCCGAGGGACCATTGGGCAGTGCTGGCAAAGGGGTCAGACAGTTGCAAGGTGGCAAGATTTATTCGCCTGCATTTGGTCAGCGTGTCCTGAGCAGGCCCTTGGCAACATGCGAGCATTGTTTCACTGTGACTTGTCCTGTCCCGTGAAAACCAGGACAGACGTGCGTGGGGCCTGACTGTGACCCCACGAGCAGCTTCACACACGTGGGCGCCACTTGCAGAGAAGGATTCGGGGTCCACAGGCCGGGTCCTGGGCCTGGGGGGCTCATGAGGAGCTTCCGACAAACGGGAAGCTCTGGTCTCGGCAGGCTGGGAGGTGCCGGTGGGACCGCTGTTCCCGGCGTGGCTGGAGAGGCCTGGTGGGTTGGTGCAGAGTTTTCAGTCCACAAGGCTGAGCCACCTCTGCCTCTAAGGACAGGCTCATTTTAGCTCCAAACACCATCTCGCCCTGAATTCTGATGGGCCCCAGGGGTACTGGAGTGACTTTTTACCGCAAGACGCAGAGGCCGTGCATGTAAGACCACACTAGTAAAAAGTAAGTTTAGACAGATTCTTCGCACACTGACTATGTTTAATTCATTTGTTTCCGAACGCATGTTTTACACGTCAACACTTCCCTTCAGCCGCTGGTTGACCCGCAGTCGGTACAGGGGACACGGTGAAGCAGACGCCCGGCAGGCACCCTTGGGTCTGAAGCCCTGTCACCCTGGTTCACGATTCTCATTCATCTTTACTTTTTTAAAGTAGGTAAACACTTTGACAAATTAGCATTCTATACATCCAGCCTGCAGGAGAAGAAAACCCGGAGCAGGAGGCTGGGAAGGGCCGGGGCAGGACGTCCTGGGTCTCAGTGGAAACGTCTGACATCGGAATCCCAGCGGGACGGGGTGTGGACCCACCTGCTACACGTCCCCAGCGGGAACGTGGCGGGAGCCGCTCACCCCCTGCTGTTTCCCAGATCCCAGCCGCGAAGTCCCTGCTCCGTCTCCCTCCATAGTCGGCAGCGCAGATTTAGGGCCAGCGTGTGTCCTGGGGATAAACACGCATCCAGTTACTCCTGTCGTCACTGAAAAGACCCACGAACACGGTCATCTTGCCCCTTGATGGGGAGCAGATGCCGGTCCTCAGACCGCTTTCTGCCCCAATTTTACCAGGCAGGAGCCCAGGTGGCCGGAGCCCCCCCCCCCCACCGTGTCTGCTCTGGAGGGTGTGATGCTGGCGAGTTAACCTCCAGTGTCGCCTTTGCCTCTCAGCCGGCCGTCAGAGGAGTCATGTCGGAGGGAGGCCGGGGAGGGGGTTGGGCTCAGAAGCCCCAGTGCAGCTGGTAAACGTGGGACACCAACGACTGCTCAGCCCCAGTCCTGCCTCACTTGCTTAATCATCCTTTGAGTCAGTAAAGATAAAGTCACTCACAACGTCACAGTGGCGACCAGGAAACACTCCTCAAATCTGTTGTTTCCCACGCTCACTCCGGACGTTCTGCCTTTGGGGTGTCATTTTGCTGAACTGCTCACCCCCAAACTCCCCAGCGGCTCCCCAGCCCCAGCCCCAGTGCTGCCCTGCTTCATTGCTCCCATTCCCACCCCGCCCAGCGGCACCAAGGCCACCATCAGATCTACCGTCCAGTCCATCTCGAGTAGAAATCATGTGTCGTCCAGGACTGAAGGCCACCACTTGCCGACTTCACCTCTCAAACTCTCAGGCCAATTAATTTACTCGACGGGCCTGAAATGCTGGGGATGCCATCTGGCTCCCCTGTTCTCTCTTCTCCAGGCAAACATCTTGAGGTCTGCAGTCACCTCTCAAAATATCTCATGAACCTGCGGGCACTTCTGGGCAAGATGCCCAGAGGGTGAGAATGTTCTCCAAAGAGCTGGATTCAGGAAAGTTAGACTGACTCCGGGGCTGAGGCACAGGAGGTGGCCCCAGGCCCGTGTCCCCGCCTCCCTCCTGCTCGGGAAGCGCAGCCCCGGGGTCCTGGACTCGGTGGACTCTGGCCTCTTACCCCCAAGCCCAGCGTTGTCCCACCTGCACTGTGTTCTCCTTAATCCTCATCCCCATTTCTTGTGCCCCTGCTGCATTTGGGGCCGGCTGGAGAGCTATTTCCATGAGAAAGGCTCCTTTTGAGCGCACCTTCCCCACATTTCATGTTTCATCCACACTGGCCACATTGTGTACCTGGTTCCCAGTGTCCGGGAGCCGTGTCCGTGTGAGGGGGAACAGAATGTGCTGGAAAATCCCCACCGGCCACAACTGGAATCCAAGAGGGTGCCTGGAGCTCCCTCTCCCTGCCCTGTCCGCGCCCACCCACAGCAACGCAGGGAACGGTGATTTTCTCACACCTTCTGCAGCCCTGGGGCTACCCCCTCGTCCCCACTGCTGGTCAGTGACACCAGATGGAGAACCAAGGTTGATGGTGGGGAAACTGGAAGGATCTGGCTCCTCCTCCTCCGGCCTCGCACTCAGAACCCCTCTTCTGCCTGCCTCGTGCACGACCGCGGGACGGCCACTGGCCAAGGGCAGGACCGCAGGTGTGAGCAGCGTGGCTGGGCCCGGGGCACTGCCGATGGCCCTGGTCCATGGGCGCAGGTTCCATCTTCACGGAGAGGCTGTTTCTCAGAAGCTTCATTTCTCTTCTCCCCTCGTCCTCCCTGAGCCAGACCGTGTTGAAAGAGGTGATACTGAAGCAGCATTTTTAGAAGAAGCCACTATAAATGTCTCCAATAAAGAAACTCCGGCACCTTAATATTTATTCCTCATAGAAAGAGCTGTATTTCTCCACTTTGGGGCTGAGTTGATTACACTCAGGACCTGAATGCCTGCATTTATTTATCCACGTCGCAGCGGGAGCAGGGGTTAACCTGACTGGGGCAGCCTCTCTGCCCTCCGTTCCTCCAGTGGGGTGAGGAGACCACGTTCTCAGAGGCTGGAGGGAAAGCGGGCGAAATGGTGTGTGGGCGCCTCACATCCGATGAGCGGCCGGTGACTGCCGGGGCGTCTGTGCCACACTGTGGGTGGCACTGGGCCCACCTGGTGATCAGTGCAAAGTCCAGGACCAGATTGCAGGGATCCAGGTAATGCCACGTGATCCCTGGCTTGCAGGCAACCACCCGGATCTCTGCCTCCAGGTTCACACGGCCTTTTCCCTGTGTGTCTGTGTCCAACCCCCCTTCTACAAGGACACCAGGCTTTTCGGATGAGGGCCCGCCTGCTCCAGTACAGCTCTTCTCCGCTAATTGCGCCTGCAGTGACCCTGTGTCCAGCTGGACACAGTCACGTGCCAAGCACAGGAGGTTAGGCCTTCTACACGTGGGTTTTGGAGACACCACCAGCCGTAGCGAGTATTCACCTCTTACGATGGATGGAAAGATTGGGAAGGGGACCAGCAGTTCGCAGTGGGTCTGACACGGCTTCTAGACACTCCTAGTGGCTTGTGGTTTGAGGAAGGGGCCTCTCACAGGGCCACCTGGGCTGTGGCCCAGGCCGGCGCTTGCAGACGTGTGAGTCTGCAGAGAGCGTGTCCCTTGCATGCCGTTTACCCAGGAGATGCTGCTCCGGTGTCAGCTGAAGGCCGGATCACCGGGCAGCTGGCAGAGGGTCTTGGCGTGTGAAGTAAAGAGCCTGGACTTCCATGGCACCCCGGCCGGGGGGATGCAGAGCAGAGCGGTCACAGTCACAGAGGCTCCCCTTCCAGGGTCTCAGAATAAACAAAAGGCCGTGATGAGACCCAGTTATTGGTCACAAGCTGTGATGTCACAGTCGTGAGATCTGACCGCTAAGGACCGGGGTTCTGACTATTAAAAATCTGTTCCCGTAAGTTTTACACAAACACGGGGAGAAGTTCACTTTCAGGTCCAGCCGCTGGCATTTCTGAACGTGCCAAGGAGTCCCTAGAAATGTTGGCTTCACCAGGAAGGTGAGACAAGCACCAGAGGCAGCCGGGAGGGCGCAGGGTTGGCGCGGCCAGAGGGGAGCGCGGCCGGGAGTGCGTCCTGAAGGGCAGCCCAGCAACAGAGGCCGACGCGGACATGGCGTCGGTCGCTGGTGGTCAGTGCGCGGGCCACGGGCCAGGGGCCAGACTGGCCCTCCCTCATTCTGTGCAGTCATTTCCCCCAATACTTTCTATGAAGACAAACAGAACCAAGCAGCACAGAGTCTGACTCTAAGGGCTGGGGGACCAGCAGCAGCGGCGAGGAGGGAGGGCCCTAGCCCCCAGGCGGCAGCCCCGTGGCCCCGCCGGGAGGGAGCCCCCCTCGGGCTCTCACGGCCTACACGCTGAGACCCGCTGCTGACGGCCTGGAGGGCTGCACCGTTTTACCAGAAAAGTTCATCTTTCAATTTCCCGGTTTCCCAGGAGTCTGTTCTTGAGGGAGAGGACGGGAATGAAGAATGAGACTTGTCTCCAAGGCCTTCTTTCTCCGAGACACCTTTGTAGGAGCCTTTACTCCTAACGAGAGGGTACTTCAACACCATCGTTTCACGTCACCGAGAATCTGGCACTGCTAAGTCTCCACCCGCAGACGTCAGCCCCCTAACGTGTACGAGCGGTCGTTCCACTCCTGCTACTGAAGCGCAGTGAAAGCACCGGAGCTGGGGCTGGGGGAGATGGGTCTGGGACGCCGGCAGTCTCCGCCAGCTTCAGAAGAGTAAGCCAGAGCATTACCAGGCGCTCCGTGGACAGGAAGTTACCTCCAGTCTGCAGAAAACCAGGGAGGGACTTACCACCTGCAAACCACTGTCCAGGTGAGGCCTGCCAGGCCGCAGACCAGCACGGCGCCCAGTGCGAAGGAGACCATGGACGCCCTCGGGAGCCTCCCAGAGTCTGGAGCAAGGACAGAGCCAGTCAGTGAGCCTGCTGGGCAAGGGCAGTAGCCAGTGTGCCCTCCCAGGCCCCAGCCCAGACCCGGGCCCCAACCCGCCCTGGTCCTGGGAAGCAAGCTCTTCTGCAGAACCGTCCTTCCATGGACCTCTGCTCCGTGTGCCGGTGGGCGCCTGCTCTCTCTGCCGTATGTGGAGTCGAGCTCTGCTCTGCACTGAGGCCTCCCTTTCGTACTGCAGTAGCCTTAATAAAACATTTTGCTGTTTAATAGGTACCACTGCATTTTTTTTTAATAGGAGCCAGAAGCCAAGTTCTGATTCCTAGATCTGCAGCTGAGTGGCTGTGTGACCCTGAGCAAGCCGCTTACCCTCTCTGTTCTGCACCTGGGGTCACACATCGCGTCTCCCTCACAGAGATCATTCGCGGGGGTTTGGAACAGCGCCCACGCTGCCCGGTGTTTGCTGTGTCCCCTGCATGATCTAGGCTCCGGTGGGAGCCGCCGGGTCACGTTCCCACCCAGCGTCCCAGCACAGCAGACACGCACAGACACCACCTGCTACCACACGGCCGGGGGGCCCCTCAGTCACCCCTACACGTGCTGTCAGACACCACCCTGCTTCCCTGCCGGGATGCACAGGGACTCTGGTCTCACCTACGCAGGTCCTCCCGTCCTCTCCGAGCACGTAAGGGTCCGAGCACTCACACCGGAAGCCGCCCTTGGTGTTTCTGCACCGGGCGGACGCATGGCAGGGGGGCTCCGGCTCGTCCTCACACTCGTTCACATCTGCACAGACCCCGCAGAGGTCAGACCCACATCCCCACCTCCCAGCTCCCCTTCCGCGCAGGCCAGTGCCTCCCCACCTCTGCCCTGAGTCCAGGAGCAAGAGGGACACCCCCTGGCCATTTCCCTCTGGGCCCTGCAGCCGCCCAGGACTCACTCGCACCCTGGTCAGTCTGACCCGCCGGCCCCCTGCCCTCCTGCCCGCCCACGGCAGCCCCTGGGTCCTGCGGCTCCTCCAGGCTGGTGCTGGTCCACGGTCACTTCAGTTCAGACCCTGCACCAGGTGCTGTGGGGGCCTGAGCCTGGGGAAGCCAGCCCAGGACAGAGTCACTGGTAGGTCAGGCCCCAGGCCACCGGGCCTCCCTCAGACTGGGGGACACAGCCTTCCTGGAAGACACAGGAGCTTTCCTGCTGAGTAGGGAGGGAAGGAGGCTGTGAGGGCAGGTGGGACGGAGCCAGCCCATCCCAGGCGGGTAGTTTCCAGTCAGCTGACCCATCCTCCATCCAGCCAGGAGCCCAGATGTGACGCCCAGGCCCACAGAGCAGGCGCGCGTAGCGAGTCCCCGCAAATGAAGAGCGTGTGCGGCCCCCATGGTCTCCTCTGCCTGAACCCATAACCAGCACTGGACTCCCCAGGCTCCGGTCTCCACATGACTCTCTCTGCTCTGGCCAATTCCAGGAAACGAGCGGTCGAAAGTCAGGAAAAATCACATCCAGAGCACACGGTGCACAAACGACACACGGGGGCAAGCGCTGCACACGCGTGTTCTCGCGCTGGGCCTGGTGTGGAGGGGGTGGAGCTAACAGGTGTTCAGCCCCGGCTGCTGGCCACGCGCTTGCTCTCACCTTGGATCCCGGTGCCGCCCACGTGCTGGGCGGATGGAGAGTGGAATCCGGAGAGACGGGGCCGGGGGTGCTCGCCCACGAGGAGAAGGGGGCTCCTGCGAGGCCGGTGGGGACCTGGGCCCAGCTCACCAGGAGGTGGGGTCCTTCCTGGCCTCTCCCAACGCTGGGGGCTGCTGGCTGTCCTGGCAGCCTTGGCTTGTGGCTGCATCTCCCCAGCTCTTCATCTTCCCCTTGTTTGTCCTCTTCCTAGACAGACACCAGTCGTGGTGGACCAGGGCCACCCCAATGGCTTCACCTCAACTTGACTGCACCTCAAAGGCCCTATTTCCTGATAAGGGCATGTTCTGAGCAATTGGGGTTTAAAGGACTTCAGTGTCTTTTTTGGGGACACAGTTCAACCTGATTCACTCCACGGTCAGGTTCTTCTATTGGAAACCACAGCCCGCACCGGCGGGTGAGGACGCCTCAGTTCGCGTGTCCAAGGAGAGGTGTGGCGGCACCTCAGGGCCCCGGCGAGCAACCAGCATCTGCACAGACGTTCCTTCTTCCCTCAGCACGTCTGCGCCGACGGAAAACCTCATTCCCCCTGACAGATGCAGGGACGCTTGTCTGAATTCGTTTATTGCATAACCTCTCGGCAAAAGTAGAGCGAAAGGCCCCAGACACGGAGCTTTAGTCCACTCTGACGTCATGACTTTAAAGCCCTCGAAAGAGACTCATTGCAATTCATTTGCTTTTTTTTTTTTTTTAATGAGGATGATTTTGGGGAAAATGCAGGATGTGAGCAGAGGTGAGAGGAGCGAATCCCATTTGATTTTGTGAATCAGCCGCTGACTGAAGCCTGCGCCGCCCTCCTGCAGCCCTGGACGTGCGGCTGAGCGACTCCACCGAGGACTGGCAGCAGCTCCTATGCGGCTTTGGTTCACAGCAGAAGTGGAGGTCCCGCCCTGCTGCACCTCAGAGGCATGTTTTTCCTACAATTCTTGACTTAGAAACTTCTAGCACAGGGCACAGACCAGGAGAGATACTCTGTGCATGAGCTAGTGCGTCTCCAGTGGGTGGTCTCTGCCCAGCTTTCTGTAACACACTTACTTTAAAGATATTACATCTTGATTATCAGTGTACTCACACAAAGTCACAGGGTCATATGGACCCTCCCCACCCATTCCATCTCACAATACCAGGGTGACCAAAATGTCCATGAGAATGTTTATACGGTTAAAACAACAAATAGGTCCCACTGCTTTTGAAAAGGTGGGGTCCCATCACTCCCACTGCTCTGTAACTTGCATCTTTACTTAGTAACATGTTACAAACCGTATTCCAAGTCGATGAACTACTGCTGATTTATTCAGTGTAAGCGGCATGTTGAGGACGGGCCAGGGCTTACACCACCGCCTTTGACGGGCTGTGTTAGTAACCGTGGGAAGGGACCTTGTTCTCGTGTGTTTAACTATCCACACAGACGAGCAGTGAGGTAGACTGATTGCCACCCTCGTCTTACATCTGAAAGCACAGAGGCACAGAGAAGCCATGGGGCTGGGAGGCAGCTGTGGCCCCGGCTTGGGAGCACAGAGATGGTACCCTGTTAGCACAAGGGAAGCAGATTCAGGGTTAGAGCTGGCTTCAAACCTGCACCGTAACTGGGTCTTGTTAGGAACACAGCTTGTGACTCAGGACCCTGGGGGGCCCGAGAGTCTGCGTTTCCAGGAGCCCCGGGTGCTGCCCCTGCAGATCCCAGACCTCACGATGTCCAAGACTTGTACCAGGGTGATGGGTCACGGCCAGAACAGGTCTCAGACCCCAGAGCACCCTGTCTGGTTCAGAGTCCAAGCCGATACTGTCAGAGGTTGATACACGTCTTGCACGTGCCTTCAGGGAGCAGTTAATTGTTGGTGTGAAAAATTACCTCAGAAAAGAGACGGGAGGCGGGCAGATGGATGGTGGTGGAAGGCCTTCAGGACGAGGAGCGCTTCTGAGGTCATTCTCAGACTCGTGGAGAGGAGACAGGAGGACCTCCCACACGGAAGCCAGCACGAGCCGGAGGTCGGAGCACGTCCGCGGGCAGGTGGCTGAGCCGAGGGACAGACCTGCCATCACTCTCTCGTTTCTTCTCTTTTATTTGTACCTCGCTGATCCCTGTGGGCTTTGGGCTCATAAATTTCTAAAACAAACAGCCAGCATGGTGCATAAAATGTCCAGGTATTTAAGCAAAAAGATGGGAGGCACACAGGTGACGTTCATGCCTGGAACACACAGGGCGCCCAGGACCCCGAGGCCCGCGTTCTGCTTCCTTGTACGGCCGCCGTGAAGACCACGGGCCTGGGCGGTGTGAGCTCGTCAGCTGTGCACCAGTAGGAAGCCAAAACGATACTGAAACTTCTCGACTTGTTAGACGTTTGCTCCTGGAGGGTCGCCTACAGGACGGTCGGGGGGCCGAGAGGGTGTCAGCCGTCATGACAAACGCAGGGATGCCCACATTTCAGAACAGCTGGGCTCCTGTCACGTGAGGTCCCGGCAAGGTGATTCTCTGATCGGACCTCCGGGAGGAAGGGCCTGCCCATCTCCTGCAAGTCCAGGGTCATCAGGACCAACCCCCTGAGAGATGTGGGGGTGGCCGCCTTGGCTCCCGGCCCACGTGCTGTGGGCACAGAGATCTGGGCACGTGAAGAAGCAATAAATTCCCCTGAACTGCTCAGGCTTCTGATCTTACGTTTCCAAGCAGCCCCCAAACTGCGCCGTCGGCTCTTCTCAAGTTGTGTTCTGGACGCTGCCCCGAGGCCGCTTCTCTCTCTTGTCCTTTCTCTCACCCTGAGGGCAGCGGCCTGCACCTTCCTGAGACAGGGGCCCAGGCGGAGCTCTGGGAGTCCCTGGGCCCCCAGCCTCTTTGGTCTCTCCCTCTGCTCGTGGAGGTCTGGCAGGGGCAGCCCCTGTAGCCCAGCCAGGACACATCCCAGAGTCCCCGAAAGTGAAATGAAATGTTGTTACTGCGGTGAAATGCACGTAACGGAAGATTTACCACCTTAATTACACTTAAGTGCACACTTCAGGCGCATGAAGTACATTCACGTGGTTGACAACCACCACCACTGTCTGTCTCTGGAAGTTTGTCATCTTCCCAAATTGAAATTATAAAACTGAGCAGGTTGGACTCTGTCATTTCTTACAAACCAGCCCGACTCTCACGTGGTCCATCTGCTTCCCCACGTCTTCCCAACGCAACTCCTACAAGAGCCCCTCCACTCCTGCCCGAGGTCAGCATCCTCTCTGCAGGGGTCGTGCCTTTCCCAGGACAGCGGGCAAGTCTGAGCCAACGCCCCCCATCCCAGAGCATGAGTGCTGGCTTCCAGCACCCATCCCGGCCCAGCTGCTCAGCACGGGCCACCCCAGGGTGCAGGGCCTGCTCTGGGGCATTTCTGCCTGCGTCAGGGCCACTCGCTGCTCTGATGGACGCCCTGGGATCAGGGCTAGAGCAGTCCACGGTCACTCCTCACTGGCTGCTCCGCCGGCATCCTCACCGCGGCTCCCAAGGCCCTTCTAGGAATCGGAGGGAAAAGCGAGGGAGCTTCTCCCAGGGGCCCAAGGCGGCTGCCCTGCTGCTGCCCGCGTGGTCCTGGTGAGTCAGGAAACCCCATAAAAAGAAAGGCAGGACCCCCGGGGCAGGGCCACTGCTCTCCTGCCAGCACCATCCGGTTCCCTGGCCCAGAGGCTCTAGCTCACTTTTTTGCCTCTGAAATGGCTTACTTACCCCTAAAGTTCTATTGGTTCCCTGAGCTCACTCCTGATTGGTTATTTCTCTCCCTCCTGATTGGTCCATTTCTACAAAGCTTGTTCTTAATTAGTCAACTTTCCTTATACCTCATTTGCATATGATGCTGCAAAGTGCAAACTGGCAGCCTATAAAAGCCGGTGTAAACCTACAGCCAAGTCCAGAGCTTGGAATGTTAACTCCTCTGGGCCTGTTGGTGTAATGAACCTGAGTTCTCCAGCTCTCCGAGTGCTGCTTGGTCTCTCGCTGGGATTGAGGTTGCTGTCACCACTGAGCTGTAACACATTTTTCTGCAACACTGGCTCCAAGTCCACCTCTGAGGGAGGGGGCCTGGGCCTGGGCTCAGCACCCTGAGGGTGAGGCCTGGCCTGGAGTCAGGCCACCAGGGCGGGGCTGTCCTACCAGTGCTCCTGGGGAAGCCCCTGTGCTCTGTGTGATCCGAGCACCTCACTCCCCGAGGTTCTGCTCTGTCCCCCCCACTCCCCCGGTCACCCTGAGGACGTGTTCGCATGTGACTGTCCTGGTGCCTCTTTTCTAGAAAAACGCCAGCTTAGGAGCACGGGCCGCGGAGAAGGGGAGACTTGATTTCCTCACACAGTTCCTGGAAGATGCCCACGCTCACAGGCGCCTTACGGTAAATGACACTTACTTACCTATTTGGGAGTTTCCTTTACTTTTCAAAATTTTTTTTGAAGCATAGTTGCTGTACAGTGTTGTATGTTACAGGTGTACAATATAGTGATTCACAGTTTTTAAAGGTTATTTTTAAAGGATGTTTATTTTTAATTCCTATTTGAAAAATGCAGATTTGGGGGTCAAGACATGAGAAGACACACCTTGAGATGACTGACCTTTACAGACGGGGGGCTGGGAGTCCCATCCTTTGGGGGTGCAGGTGACTTGCTCTGGCCCTTGGAGCCGGAATCCGTGACGACAGGAAAACACCAGCACACGCTTTCCAGGCTCGTCACAGAGCAGGAAGCCCCCGTCTTCCACTTGGCTGGGGAAGCCACACGTGTCCTCTGTGGGCACATCAACACGGGACCCTGGGACAGAGCCCCCCAACTCGGGCTCCTGAAGGCCTCACTTCGGCATGTCTCCCTCCCTGCAGGCAGGTCCCCCCAGCACTGCGTCTCCAGCCCCTGCGTCCTTGCAGCAGTCGTGTCTCCAGTTCTTCTCCCCGAATGCGCTCTGAGCAGGCTCCCCTCAGCACCCCGACAAGATGGCTTTAGCCAAAGCGGATGGTGGTCCTCACTGCACGAGGCAGGGGCTGGCCTTCCTGCCCTCTCCCACTCTGACCACAGTGGTGGAGCTCACCCTCCCCATGCCTGCTGGGAGACCCGCCTCACCCCTCCCTCCCCACCTGAGCCGGTCTCTGGGCCCCTCCCTTCGGGCGCCCTCGCCTTGGCTGTGTCCTGCAGTTTCTTGGCACAAAACACAGTCTGTACAGGTGGGCTTTACAGAAAAACCCCAAATTCACAGCCTCTTCCTGGAACCCCCCTCCTGCAGGGCCAGCTCCACACAGAGGGCGAGGGGCAGCTCAAAGCTGCCTCGTCCACAACGGAGCCCTGGCCTCCTGCTCCCTCCCTCCACTCAGGCCACCCCAAAGGGGTCCTCCTTCCCTGGGGGGGGTGCTTCCCGATGTCCCCCCTCGTGTCCCCTGCAGCGACCGGGCAAGTCATGTGGACTCCACCTACCAGGACATCAGACCACCCAGCGCCCCCTTCCCTCCTCCTCCTCCGGGGAAGGAGGCAGCAGACTCACACTGACCCCCCAGGTGCCCTGATCCCCAGCCCCCGGGGTGTTCCAAACATGGGCCGGTGGGGTCTCCACAGGCGGCTCCATGGAAAACCTACCACACAGGGTCTCGCTCAGAGCAGCAGACACAGGCCTAAGGGGCTGGGGTGACGGGCCTCTCCATTTCTCTGGTCAGGTCTCTGGTCTCCCCCCACCCCCTCCGCTAGACCCTCCCCTGGAGACTCCGCCCACGCAGCCCCTTGCCTGGTCCTTCATGCTCTGGTTGCCCATCGCCCGTGCGGCCCGGCACACGCTGGGCACACATCTCTTGTCTGTCTCGTGTAGGGGCTGTGAAGCCCCATGTGTGTGTCTGTCCCTACAGACGTGCCCAAGTGCCTGGAAAAGGGCTGTCATGTGGGAGGTGGCAGTTAATAAACCCCAGGCCCTGCTCGGAGCCCGGTGTCAGGTGACGGAGAGCGGGCCTCACCCGGGACAGGGGAGAGCAGTCAGTAACTCCCGCAGGTGAGGGCGGACAGCTGAGTGACCGGCCAGCACGGCGCGGCTGAGTCGGGGGCCCGCCGTCGGGGGCCCGCCCTCCGGCCTGGCTCTGCCAGTCAGTAGAGGAGCAAGCTGGGGACGCAGAGTCCAAACGTGGGGACCTCTGCTGTGCTGACTGAGCCCCGTGTGGCCTTCCGGCTCCTGGCCAGTGCTGTCCTCCCATGGCCTCTTTGCACCAAGTGCCGGTCACTCCATTGGCCGTAGAAGCATGCTCTGCAACCTTCTGTTGCCCAGCCTGAGCGACTCCGGCCCCACCCCCGTCCGGGGACACGGGCTGCTCTGTGCTCAGTGTTGGTTGCCCCAGCTGAACGGGAGCCCCCGAACCACAGCACACAGCACAGCACAGCCGCATGTGCCACTCACTCTCTCGGTGCTTACAGGACGGTGTCTCCAGGCCAGAATGGGGTCCTCAGACTCAGACCCGCCCTTCCTCACGGAGGAGAACACTCCCGGGACCAAACAGGGCGCGGAGATGGTTTCCTCCAACCAAACGGATCTGAAGTAGTTGCTCCAAAACGCAGCCCTTCTGGGGTGGAGTCCCTGTTCTTCCACCCGGTTTGAGAGACGCTCGCAGTTACCTGGAGGCAGGGCCTCCCTCCATGCGTCCAGGTTCATGCCCGGGATGTGATCACAAGGCTCGAACTCCTGGGGCCACCTGGAGACCCGGAAGGTGTCAGGGGGCACGTGAGCGAGGCCGGTGTTGTCGCAGATGACGCGGGCCAGGGAGTGCTGCCCCAGCTCCTGCCGCTGCGCTTCAGTGAACACCGCCTGGTTCTCCCACCAGAACCTGCAGGAGGGACAGACGAGGACACATGAGAGCACAGCCCCGGCCCCTCCGACCGCGTCCTGTCGGCCTCTGTCCCCAGGCTGCTCCCGCCCATGGCCTGCGACCCCCCATCGGGGAGGAAAGAGGCCAGGATGGCCCTGGGGCAGGCGGATGGGTGAGTCAGAGTGCCCACAAGCTGTTCGTCCTGCTTGCGGCTCCCTCAGCCAGCCCGGCTGCCCTGGTTCTACCCCGTGGAGGCTGCTTTCAGGACATGAAGGATGACGGACGTCCTCTTTCAGGATGCTCTCCGGCCCAACCAGCAGGGGTTCAGATTCTGGGAAGCAGCCTCAGTTTCCTCCCAAAATCGCTGACAAAGCCCCAGAGCTCCTGGCCTGGATCCATGAGGCTTCCCGCCAGGCAGCCCCTTCCAGACCCAGCGCCTCCCCGTATTGCCCGCGGAGGGCGCTGGTCCTGGGCGCCTACCGGTCGCCGTCCCTCAGGGCCTTCATCTGCTTTCCGATGATGCAGGCAAACAGCGGGCCTGTCCGCGCCCCCGGGAGGAACTTCTCAGCCAAGCCGCCCAGCCAGACGTCTATGTTGTCCGGGTGCCGGTACAGGGCCAGGATCCTGTCGGCCACGCTCCGGTTGGCCATGGCGGCGGCCAGGTCAGCCTGGGTCTGCAGGGTGGACAAGCCGCAGAACTTCCTCCACTCATTGTAACCTGTGAGGGAGGGTGGAGGCCTCCTTCTCAGGGATCCGAACATGCTTCTGTCTACACAGCCAGCGCCGAGGGACGGCACGTGAACTCCTGCCTCACACGCCGTACTGAGTGCGGCCGGCACCTCGCCGAGGCTCCCCGTCTCCTCCTCTCTACTCACTTGTCCTATGTCTACTGTCCTTTAGCCGAGACTGCGTCTTGTTTTACGTCCAGGGCCTCCAACACAGCAGACCCCGGACGGAACCGCCAGATAAATGTGTGGACGTGAGGGGCTGTGTCACGGCTGGACAAGCGCCCCTGGGGTGCTGAGCGTCAGGACAGACCCCTGGGGGGTTAGATGAGGGAGAACTGGGGGAGATGGTCTCATATTTCCAGTTAGACAGCGAGGGGGCCACGAGGCTGACAGAGAGACTCACCGGAGCCAAGGGAGGAGGTTTGAGTTCTGCTCAGGCTCCAGAGGGAAGCCTGTGGAGCGGGGATGCAGTGGGGGCAGCGGTGAGAGCGCCAGGGTCAGGGACGAGCTGCGGGGAGGTAGGGACACGAGCCACAGGGGTCCTGCCAACGGGACTGGACGGGGCGGGGGTGGGGGAGAGGAAGGGACATCCCTGGGGAAAGCAGACTGGACGCTCCGCGGCCCCTGCCAGGTAAACCGGGAGGAGACTTCCCAGCGCAGGGAGGTCGCCATCGCATCGTTACAAAGAGCACGTCTCTCGTCTGCTTGAGCCTCGACCTAAGGATCAGGTCTAGTTAAGTGGACGTCACACACGGGGCTTCCTGCCCCATCCAATTCCCCCACATGTGAGGCTGAGGATTAGGGTATCGCCTGAATTTTTTCGCTTCCGTCTCCTTAACAGCGTTTTAAGTGATTATACTTCAAACTACCCAGGGTTTCGAGGTGGTGGAAAGAGCTAATCTGTGTAAAACTTCAGAGTGGGCTTTGGGATCAGGTTCCGAGGCCCAAGTGAGCGGGACACGCCCCGGTGGGGGGTCTGCAGTCAGCGAGATGAGGACAGTGTGGGCCCCGCCCGGCGGAGCCCCTGGGCGCCAGGACAGCAGAGCTGCACACGGACCTTGGGGTCTCAGCCAGGCTGAAGGTGGGCCAGACAGCTGAGCCGCAGGGGCCCCAGGGCAGAAGGCCTCAGGGAGGGAGGACGTGGGTTGGTACAGGTGAGGGAGGTGGGGGTCAGAGTGGGCGTGAACAGGGGGGAGTGAGGAAATACGCGGGCAGCTGCCTGGCCCACGAAGAGGGTCCTCACTCACACCAGTGACCAGGAGACTGGACCAGCTGGTCAGCGAGAGCCCCCAAGGCAGTGGAGTAATGCCCACTTCCCTGGGAGATGCTCTGAGAGGGAGGAGGTGGGCATTCCGTGTCCTGCTTCCTGCCGGGGAACGCCTCCCTCTGCCTGCCCTGGGACAGCTCAGCCCGTCCCTGCCTGGGGCTGAGAAAGCTGGATGGTTCAATCCCACCAACTAAGGCGCCCTTGGGAGCTGGTGGCGGGCCTGCAGGTACATTTCACCACAGACCAAGGACAGCGGCTAATCCGGAGCCTGGGAGCGGAGGGAAGGGAAGTGGGGGCTGACCTGGCAGGCCGTGGTCCCGGCCCCGCTGCAGGTTGATGGACGCCAGGTCCAAGGTCCCCAAGTCTGACCGCACGAAGAGCCTCTCCGTCAGCTCCTCGTTCATCAGCTGGTCCTGCACCTGCAGCTTGGCTGGTCGCGCCAGGAGGCCCCTCATGACAGGGTCCACGCCGCCTGGAAACATCAGAGAAGGCAATGAGCTTTCTCAGGTGAGTCCTGGAGAAACAGAACAAGGCCTCGACCGTAAACTGTGCTGGTTCTGAACAGATGTCCTCACGAGTTCAGGAATGCACCTCCTGGGACTCCCATGTCTCCCAGGCCCTTAGGATGCTGCCCTGTGTTGGATTCACTCATCTGGACCCCGACGGGCCTGGTCGAGATGTGCATCTGGGGGGGGTGGGACACGGGGCCTCAGGGGTGGGGTTTTGTTGTTTCTCAGCAGCAGAAACGTTAGAGTCAAAGGAAGCGTTTGCTGATTCGAAGTCCAGACCCATGAATGGAAGGTCCAGCCTGGCTGAGGGGCAGACGGGGCCCAGGGCCCCGCGCCTGTGAACCCAGGGAACTCCAGAAGCCCCAGGTAAGTGTCCCTTTCAAACCCCTTTGGATGTGTTTACTTTCTCCATGCATGCTGGCCCCCGGGGAGTGTCTAGCCAGGGGAAGGGTGACTGCACACCACCCAGCCCCGCGGGTGGCCGAGACGGAGGCGCACCTTCCCCGAGGAGCCGCCAGGGCCGGAAGAAGGCGTCATGCAGTGGCAGGCGGGGCAGGCCCGGGTGCTCCTGGAAGCGGGCGTCCAGCCGCCTCACCAGCGGGTGGACCGAGGCGTGGCCGAAGCGGAAGGCAGCCGTGGAGAACACGTTGGACACGGTGGGGTCCACGGCGGGGTCGTAGCCCTGGTAGGGGCCCACGTGCTGCTCGAAGGCCTCGGGGCCCAGGATTTTCGGGACGTAATCTCGCAGGGTGATGATCTGCCAAGACAGGAGAGCAGGCGGGGGCAGTGGACGTGGGGTCACAGTCACAGCATTGGGCGGCTTCCTGCTGCCCAAGCCTGGGGGCCACTGCAGCCCCAGAGCTGTCCCGGGGTCATGTCATCTGGTGAGGGGGCAGGGGGCAGGGGGGCAGGTGCAGTGACACCACTTACTCCAAACAGAGTCCTGCGCTCTCAGCCTTTACGAGGTTGGGTGGGGTGTGTCAGAGACACTCCAAACACACCCCAGACCAGGCCACAAAAACTGAGGGCCGCTCAGCTTGGAAGACTGACCAGGGAGGCGCTGCCTGCTACGCGCCTTCCAGAAACGTGACACAGTTTCCATCCGGCAGTTTCCCCCTCACTTGCTCCGTTAGCCCCGGACCTAAAGCCAGACTCGGCAGCCTGTCCCTTCAGGGGGTCTGGGCGTCGGTGGCTTCCGACCCCACCCCCCACCTCTCAGCCGTGTGACTCCGGGAGCTTTCCTAGTCTTTCAGAACCTGCTTCCTTTCCTGGAAAAACCTCTTAGAATTTTTGTGAGAAGAAACAAACAAGCACGGGCTATATGTGCTTCACACAGTACATGCATACGTGTCACGCAGAGTAGACGCATGTGTCACGCAGAGTAGACGCATGTGTCACGCTCAGCAGACCCCTGCATGGACAACTGCCCGCTCCCCAGTTTAAAGGAAGTAATGCACAGGTTAAAGGTCATAAGTGGCCTGAGTGCCTTTCATAAACTGGAATCTGGGCAGACACCAAGGGCCCGTGTTACTCCTCCATCTTTCCCGTCTGCATTGTCTGCGCCAACGCTCGCCAGCTCCTGCAGAGGCCACAGAAACACAGCGGTAAAGGGACCATCAGAGCTGTCCACAGAAAATGAATTCATGCCGTGGGTTTTAGAAATGAATCGAGATTCCTCCGTTTTGTACCATCCTGCAGTGACGTGTTGCATTGTGTCAAACGAGGGGCCAGGCGCGGGCACGGAGCTGGGTGCCCTCACGACCCAAGGATGAAGCCAGAGGCACGGAGGTAACTGCCCATTTGACCAGGTCTCCACAGCAAGGCTCAGGTGGAACTCCGCAGAAGGGGTTCTGGGCGCTGTGAAGGCTGCGGGGGAGGTCCGTTCATGGGCCCAGGATGGTGGCGGGGCTGGCGGCCCGGGTGGAGTCCCACAGGGAGGCTGGGTCAGTGGGTGTGACCTGGCCTCGGGCCCTGGCGGCACAGACCCCCTCCCGCGGGCGACCCAGTGGCAGCGCTTTCTCCTGCCTGGTTCCTCCAGCTGCTCCGAGGATTAAGCCAGAGTCAGCGCGGATGGAGGTGCCCGTCGGGCTCAGCCCCGTGCAGTCCCGCGCCTTGTCATTCCTGCTTGCCTCGTGGTCCCCGAATCACGCATGAAGCTCTGCTTTCCTTTTAGCTGTGAAACTTCGGGTCACGTTGTTTTTGTATTTAAAGAGAATCTTTTGGTCAACAAACCACATCCCCAGGAGGTGTATAGGCCAGCAGGAAGGACGTCCTCCCAGAAGGGAAGGCCGCGTGTCTCAGCTCCCGGGTGGGAAGGGCAGCGCAGCGCTCAGACTGCCGGAGGAGTAAGAGGTCGCATTCTTGTGCACAGTCTTCCAAACGATAAGGTGCGCTTCCTACGCGCAGAGCCCGGCACGTCCGGGGCCAGCGGACGTGGTGCGTGAGCCCGAGGCCTCCCGCTGAAGTGGGGGAGCCCCTGCATCGCCGCGCGTTCTGTCACCTGTGAGACCCGGCAGACTGGGACGGGGGGCCCCGGCTGGGGCTTCTAAACTGGGGGCCCTACCCGAGCTGGTTCACGGGCCGGAGAGAAGCGCCCGCGCTACCAAAGGGCGTTCGAGAAGAGCAAGGCCTCGAGGGATAGAAGCAGCCTTGGCCTCAGATGCCGCCCACACCGGCAGAACCCGGCCACAGACGCACCCAGGGCCTTCTCCCGGCCCCACGAGGTGAGGTGGCCCTTCCCACCCAGGACACGGGCAGCAACTTCCACTGTCACCAATGTTCTTTGATTTCTTCTCCCTCCTCCGCCAGGACCCTGAGCCAACTTTAAGTTCAAGTGCAAACTATTTAATGATGCCTCCGCCCTCCCTCCCTCAACTCAGGTTTGACTTGTGGCCCCAGAGTACGCAGGAGGCACGGCCGCTGTCTCAGGCTGACAAGGCTCCTCTAATCCCAGAGCTGCTCCTTCGGGGCCAAGGGGCCCCTTTTATCTGAGGCCGTTCGTGCCCCCTGCTCATCCCCGCGTCTGACCTTGCCACACGTCCCCCTTCACAGCGCTCCCATGATCTGATTGGGGACGTAACAGAAGTGAATTTGCTAAAATGCCTGGCACTCTCCCCAAGGTGGGGGCTGCAGCATCATTTTCTGATCAACGGGGCCTTGAACATTGGCATCTCACCAGCCTGTTCCTGGGGCCTCGTATTCACTCCTGCACACACATTCTGAAGTACCTCTTAGAGCCAGCCCCGTCCAGGGGCCAGAAGGGAATTAAACAGAGGACACCTCGGTCTCTGTGGGGAAGGGGTGCAGGCGGAACTAAACAAATGCGGGCGGTGGAGACGAACAGGACAGAGGTGTGACCCCGGGTTCATCCACAATGAGAGGGAAGCAGCAGAGGGAAGGTGGGCCGTGGGGACCTTGTCCTGCTCTCTGCTGGCTGGCCCGGCCCACTCGGCTCTGGAAGGTCAGGGGAGGCCTGACGGACGAGGTACTCGATTTTTATTTAAAACGGTCACTCTAAGACTCCAGTCACGTTGTGCTGCTGTGGGTGGAATTTGCTCAGACTCGCCCTTCATAAATTCCTGTGTCTTTTTATTTTGTCAGTCCCGTCTGTTCACGTCTCTGAAGCTCGTTTACCCTAAGCTGCAGCGCTAACCCCGGCAGCAGCCCAACTGTGTCAGATCCAGTTTATACTCTTCCCCCTGGACCACGCACACCCCACGCCCACATCCCCCACACACACCCTGACTCAGCCTGGGCGACTGCTCACCCAAAATACACTGGGGGTAAAACCCTGAAGCCTTTCCCTGTCCGGTGAAGACCCACCAGCACCCCAGTGCTGCCCAGCCTCTCCTGGACCACGTCCGGCACCCCCCCCAACCTGCCAACATTTACAGGGTGATGCCGGCTACGGGGGGCACTGCAGCCTCTGTTCTGACCCCAGGGTTCTGGGCTCAGGGGACCACAGGTGGGAAAGGAGCAGGCTGTGCCCAGAGCAGCCCATCCCATCTTGTGGTCCCCATGCCAGCTTGGACAAGACCCGAGCTGCTCTGTAAAACAGGATTTATAGGGTCATCGAGGGGATAAAGGCATGCTGGCAAGGGCCTGCTGGAGTGCCCAGACCAGAGACACACAAGTGGGGCCACTGAAGCAAGCCACATGCTCCACCTTCATGACAGCCTGTGAGTCCAGTGGCTTGGCAATGGTATTTGACGGGTGTAAGTGATTATCCAACATCACTCCATTAATAACTGGCCAGCCTGACACTCCAACCAGTGTCCCCTGGCTCAAGATTAAAAATCATTGTAATAAACCCTCACTTTAGTTTGCTAATTCGCAAATCTCACACAGATTGCTTCTCTTTTCATTTTCTCATTGTCTCCCAAACATAGAAATATCAAAATCACTCGTGGGCGCCCGCCTCAAAGGGTTGCTGTGAGGGTCAAATGAGTTAAAATCCCTGCAGCCCTTAGAGTGGTCTGGGCGCCAGGAGACCACTGGCCAGCTGTGCCTGCTGCCACTGCTGCGTGGCTTTGGTTACCGTCCGTCTCCTGTTGGGACGGTCACCGCCAGCCCCAGGGGCGTGGTGGGCTCCCACGAGGGGGCCAGGAGCCTAGAGCTCCGGAAGTGGGTGGAGTTAAGCTCGCTGCAGGGCGCCCCCAGGATCCCGCACCCACCCATGCGGGGCACCCATGAGAACGCTGCGTGCACCAGGGGCAAAGCACCCCCGAGGTCCTCCCGCGCACCCGGTGGGGAGCAATCACGAGGCCCTGCGCGCACCTGGTGCAGGGCGCCCACCACCTTGCGCGCCTCCTGGTAGGCGGTGTCCGCGCTCCAGTGCGCGTTGCGGGCCTTGAACGCGGCAGCCAGGCGGTTGTGCTCGCGCAGCCACAGCGTGTGCAGGGCCGCCAGGGCGGGGACCTCGCTGGCACGGCCGTCCCCGGCCAGGAAGCAGGGCGCGCGGGCCTCGGGGGCGCCGGGCTGGGGCGCGCAGGCCGAGGGCGCGGGCGGCGGCGCGAAGGGCAGGAAGGCGCGGCCGGCGTCCCGGTAGCGCGCATTGACGCGCAGCAAGCCCTCGGCGCTGGTCCAGTTGCGCAGCCGCTTCTCCGAGGCCGGGGAGCTGCCGTACACGGTGGACGCGTCCAGGAACGAGGTCAGCCCGTTCATCTGCTGGCGCGGGGTTGCCGAGGACACGTTGCCGAAGAAGGGGCCTTGGGTCCCGGTGCCGCAGGCGGCCGAGGAGCGGTAAAAGGGCAGACAGGCGGGGCCTGCAGCCGGCGAGGTGTTGGCCGGGAGCTGCAGAAGAGGACGTGGGGTCAGCTGGGGTCCTGGGGTCCTGGGCCCCCTCCTTAGAGACACTGGAAGCTCTGGGTGCATACGTCTGTGTTTTTATGTGTATGTGCACAGGTCATTTCCGGCAGGATGCAGCCACTTTCCCCTGGGAACAGGATGGGAACTGACTTATGTGTTTGATTTTTCACATGGCACCTGTTGGTTTCACAATAAAAATCAGGAAGTTTAAAGATGCTACCTGTATGGGAAAACACGGGCTCTGGTTCTCACAGGTCAGCTGGCAGTCCGCCCCTCCCCCGAAGGCGGCTTTGCTGGTGCTCTGGGGGGTGAAGGCCACGTCGTGGTCGATGTACTGTCCCCACGCCGTCAGGAGGTCAGAATGCTGGTCGTCCTCCGTAACGGCCTCGTTGGAAACTCGGATGACTTGCCTGGTCACCTCCCGGACCTGGGTGGGAGAGACCAGCGTCACGTAGGAGGCCGCCCCGCAGGGCCAGGGCCAGGGCCAGGGCACCCACGGGGCCTGCCGGTCACAGATCAGAGCTCGTGTGTGTTCACCAGTGCCAGTGCCATGGAAGGCCGGGTCCCTGGGGACGTCCGGGCTCTCCTCCCCGAGATGCAGTGGTCTGTGGTGATTTGGGGCCGCGTAGTTGATTTCCCTGAGCCTTAGTCTCCTCATTTGTAAACAGATACAAAAACGTTCGTCTTTCAGGGCTGTCGTGGGGATTGAACTGAGTCACCCAACAACGCTGCCTGTTGTCAGACTTAGGGGCAGAGCCTGGCCGGGGACGAGCCCTGAGCCAGCGGGCTATTCCCAGACCTGGAACCCCATGGAGCCGGCCTGGCCTGGCCGAGAGCCATTTCGGGTCACTGGTGTCCCTCTCCCGCGCCGCCCCCCCCCCCGAGCCCGGCGTCTACAGCTCTCCTGTGCCCATCCCACTACCGCATTTTGGGAGCAGACTTGTTTCCTGGCTTCACAGGCCCAAGTGGACGGGAGTCTTGCCCCAGGAGGCGTCACACCTAGAGGGTCCGTGCACCCGAGTCAGATTATTCAGATAATGAGATTTGAGACTCTGAAGAGGCGAGGTTTAGATCAGATTTGGGGTTTTGAGTTGATGCTGAGAACTTGGGGGGCCTTGGGACAGGCACGTGAAATGGGTGTGAATCTTCTGGGGGGACGGGTCAGAGAGTGGACTGGTGGGCAGAGTAATGGCCCCAAAGACGTCCATTCCCCAGCGCCTGGCACCTGGGAACACGGCACATGGCAAAGGGGACTTGGCAGATGCGGCTTCTTAAAGGACCTTGAGTCAGGGAGGTGATTCTCGATTTCCAGGTGGATCGGATCTAACCACGTGGGTCCTCAGTATCTGAGACCCTTTCTTGACTCAGAGGAGATGTGACTTTGGAACAAAGGCTCAGGGAGGCGCAGCCTCGCTGGCTGGCGGGGGAGGGCGTGGGCCAGGGAACGTGGGTGGCCACCCACTGGTGTATTCATTGACGCGAGCAATCAGACTGGGGACAAATGATCCGTTTTTTGACCCAGGTGATCAGTGGATTAGGCGTGAGTTCCTTTGACAAATAATTTGCCCCTGGGAGTAAGTGGCGCTTGTCAGCTTTGCATAAATGAGTCAATTAACTACAAGTGTCTTTGAACAAGGCCGGTCTTCTCCCTGTCAGCGAAGAGTGAAGAGAGTCAGAGGGAACTGAGTGTAACTCTGTCCGTCCCCTCTCTAGCCGCGTGGCTCTAACCCTGCAGAGCCTCAGCTCCTGAGCTGCAAGGTGGGGTGGTCTCTCCCCACCTGGAGGAGAGAGGAATTCGAGGGGCCCGGCGCAGGGCCCGCCCCCCTGAGTGAGGCCTCAGGAAAACATGGGCCCCCCAGGACTCGGGAGGTCTGCTACGTTAGGAAACACATCCCGTCCAGTCTCGGCAACGCTCTGTACTGACTGGCGGCAGCGGGAAGCCGTTGTATGAGAAGTGGGCATTCCAGCCTCTGGGCTCACTGACGCCATCCTCGTACGCAGGAGGCAGCCACCTGGCCAGGGCTGTGTTGGAGGCTCCCCACCTCGGGTGGTCTCTGTGGAGACAGGAGTGTGCATGAGTTTGAGGTGGGGAGGAAGGAGGAAGGAAGGGGCAGGCCCAGCGGAGTGGATCTGGCTTCCCCTGAAGAGGAAAGGCCTCGGCTTAAGGAGTGGTGTCTGGTGGGGACCACACACCGGGTGGTGCCCAGAGCTTTCCCTAGGGGTTAAGGGTGTGCGTGGTCTCCAGGGCACTGACTTGCAAAGCCCTCCTTCCACACGCCCTCTGTGCTCAGCACCTGGGTTCCAGGTGTCCCGCCCATGCGCTCCTAGGGAGCCGCTGAACCGTGAGGGTCAGTCAGCAAAGAGAGGAAGAGAGAAAGAGAGAAAGAAAGGAGGAAAAACTGCTCGAGCAGTCAAAGGAATGTTGCGTCACTTTAGTAACACTGCGTTAATTTTAACGAGTGAATCCGCAGCACTTTATGGAATTTCAGTGGAGATGAGCTGTCTGTAGCAGCCCTGCGCACTTCACGGCAGCACACGCCAGCCTCTGCAGGCTGACTTACCGTAGCTACGTAAACGCATTCCCGCCCCGCACAGTCGTGCAGATTGAGCCCCTTCGGTTGTGCTGGCGACCAGTGGGGTGTTACTAATAGAACTGCCCCTCTCACTGTCCCTACAGACGCACAGAGGCCACGTCACGCCCGCTGCTGCTCGCTGCTCCTGGCTGGCTCCGGGACAGGTGGCTGCTGGGGGGTGATGGTGACTGTAGCCTCTAGTGCAGAGACCAGGGCTGCCCCTGCCTTGTCAGTGGAATCTTGCCTTAAACAAGAGCTTAGAAACAGTGCTCAGGAGTGCAGGGTTCCTTTCCGTCTTAGGCAGAACATCTGAATCAGTCGCATTTACGTAAGACTGATGGGTGGGTGTAATGTCCCAAATCATGCTAATAATTACATGTCAAAACAAACCAACTAATTTTTCAATATTTATATTTGCAAACACTTTAAAAGTTTAAACATCATTTAGCTGTCACGGTTCTGGTAGACTCCCCTCCCCAGATGTTCTGAGTGTCTGCACATCAGATGCATGAGAGAGTGTTAGAAAGATTTCAGTCTTTTCCAGTTCAAATAATTTTGTCTCATGGCCTCGGAACCCAGCATGCTGGCTCCTGTCCAACTGCAAACACCTGGCCTCGCCGCATTCTTTCTGGAAGATTTGGCGACCCCCAACTCCTGTTGTTGCCACGTGGACTTGTGGACGAAGGCCAAGGGGACTTGGACACTGTGACAACTTTGCACCCCAATCATCTATTCTTAAAAAACAACATTTTTTTCTCTAACAGAAAATTCCTTGTTTCTTTTCTCTGAGCTAACGTTCCCATTGTAATTTGTCTGATCATTTTGTTTTCAGATGTAGCATTTTTAGTGATTGAAAGTCTTATTTTCTCCTTGTACATGTTCCTTTGCTTGTCCCTGTGAACTGCAGGTGTTTTAGCCCTGCATGTTACACATGCCTTCTATTCAGTTAGTTATTCTGGACACGTACGTACTCCATCATCTCCGTGTATATTTACACATCCGTACGTGGTTTGCACAAAGATCAGTCACCCCTCAACGGTCTCTCATTTTCTCACTGCGGAAAAGGCTTCTGGGATGTAGTGAACGATTCTTATTTACACCCGTCCCTTCTCGTAGAGGCACCTTCCTGACACAACATGCTCAGAAGTCACTTGTAAAACTGAGATGCTGTTAGACGCAGCTTCGCCTCGTCACGCGCTGTGTGTTTTTGCCCAAGTGTGTTGTGGCCAGAGACTGAAACTGCAGACTGGCCCGTCTGTGGGCAGCACCCCGTGTGCCCCGTCCAGTCTCACTGCCGGACCCGCCAGCCCAACAACTCACTTTCTCTCAGAAAAAGCTTGACTTACTTTGACTTCAAGCAAATGTATTAACATAGCCGTCTCACTTCTGAATTTAGGGCATCTCAGCAAGTCCCAAAGACCCACTTGCCAGCAGAAACGCTGTCCTGGAATGAATGTGCATGACAGGAGGGGCATCCCACTCAGACGGCCGTCTGTCGTCTCGAGGACGGAACGTTGGGCCCCGCAGTGTCTCAAGGGGGTTCTTTGCCAGGGGCCCTTCGCCAGGGGCCCCCAGGCTCTGTGCACACTGAGGGGCCGTTTGTAGAGCCGGCAAAGAAAGCAGGCCTCAGGTGGCTGAAAGTCTGCTTTGAGGTCTTTCCATGACCCCTGGGCGTGTGCACATTTGAGCCTGGTGCGGGCAGCTCTGAGCCAACAGGTCTGAGCCTGCCGAGGAGAAGCTGGGGACCTGGGGGCCACGCTCCACATCCCTCTTTGGCTCGTTTATGAAACGGTGAGGCCTCAAAGCAGTGTCACTACAGTTTTCTGAGTAGCTGTGTTACGTTTTGGGCAGGAAAAATTAAAGCGTGACGCCTGCTGGCCCTTTGGGCCCAGTTGCTGTAAATACTGTGACGCAAGATGTAACTGCCAGCACAGAAGGAGAGAGACGGACGCACAGCACAGAAGGAGAGAGGCGGACCCACGCTCCCACCCAGCCTCCCTGGACCATTGTCCCCACAGCCAGTCGCCAGGGGAGACTTTGCTGCCCCCGGTGGGAGTGCAGTGACCAGGGCACAGGCCACACGGGCAGCAGGGCCTGGAGCAGTGGGCAGAGAAGGCCGCTGACCCCGACCCACTGGGGCCTGGTCCTGACGCCCGTGACACCGCCCTCGCCACTCAGTACCGCTTCCCGGGAACTTCCCAGCGGGTGTGCATGGCGCAGGGCGCGCTGGGCGAGCCGGGCCTGGAGTTGGCTGGGGTCACCTGGAGCGCCTCGGGGCTGCCTGAATGGACTGACACTCTGGAAGGAGCGACCAGGGTGTGAGGAGGCCTGAGTCGGGGGAGGAGAGGTGGAAGGCAAACCCCGGAAAAAGAAGTGGAGGAAGGCTGGTACGACCCAGGGAAACGCAGGAACTTCTGTGAGCGACGTCAGGGTGGAGGTGGCTGGGTGGCTGGCAAACTGAAGACTTTTCAAATCTAACCCTTACGGAAGACACGCACGGCAGTGCTAGGAACGCGGGCATGAGGGAGCGGTCGGGCCGCGTCTTACCGTGATGGTGTTTAGGAAGGCTGGAGCCAATACGGCGCACCTTCTGTGATGAAGCCGCAGACGACTCCAGAGGCCCCTCCCAATGGCCCCCGTCGCCCCACAGCCCCTGTCACCCCACAGCGCCCGTCGCCCCACGGCCCCTGTCGCCCCTCGGCGCCCTCGCCCCACGGCCCCTGTCGCCCCACGCGCCCATCGCCCTACAGCCCGCCCCCGGGGATGGCCCCGGGTACCTGTTGGTGCAGGCCCCCGTGATCAGCCTGTATTTGTTTGCCAGGCAGGTGTCGGGACACTGCGGGGGCAGCAGGTGAGGCAGGCAGCCCGACAGGTTTGCAATCGTGTTCAGCAGGGCTTCTGACAAAACATCTGCAGGGAGGCACCAGAGGTCAGCTCTCTGCGGTGACGACAGCCCAGCCTGGTCAGGGGCCGCTCTGCCCTGGTCTAGGCGGCGGCCCCCACAGCTGAGACCAGGGTTCACACGAGTCCTTGTCTCTCTCGGCAGGGAGCTCCTCCTTCCCTTTAAATCAGTAAAATCAAAGGGGAGGCCTTGCGTGCCCCCCCCCCCGCGCGTCCCCACGGCTAGGAATGTGGGCTAAAAAATTAATTTCTGCTTTGCGATCTTTCAGAAGAGCGCGTCTGAGAGCTCTGGCCCGAGACCAGCCCTTCTCAGAGCCCCCTTGGCGCATCCCCGGGCAGCCAGGCCCCAGGAGACATACGATAGCATTTATGCCCCTGCAAACCCGCCTCGGCCGCTTCCCTGACCGTGCCCTCTGTCCACCCACAAACCCTTCTTCCCTCCCTGTTGGTCTTTGGTTCTTTCCTGTGAACCTTTCCAGTTTAGGGCCCAGAAAATGGCCTCTTTCATTTTTTGCCAACTCTGCCACTTTTATTCTGCAAGTCGAAGCAAGAACAGCTTTCTTGGGGGCGCCGTCTGTCTCCCTGCGACTCGCTGCCTCCCCCATAAACGCGTTTCCCAGGTTTTAACCAGGCTGGTGAGGAGGCCGCGGAAGACTCCCTAAGCTGCTCTGTGCCACAGAAGGCGCTGAGCGTGGGTTGTCGAGCTGGTTCTCCGAGCCCAGTTCAGATAGCAGAGAAGCAGAGATTTCTCAGACTCAGAGAAACGGAGCACCGTGGCTGCTGACCAGCATCTCAGAGAACCACTGCGTTTGTCCACGGACGCGGAGATGCGACGGCCTGGTGGGAGGGCCCCGGGGCTCTCACCTGTCCAGGGCCCCGACGGACCACGCCGCAGGTGAGCCCTCTTCATCTCCTGGATCGACGTCTCCATGACCTCCGCTGCCCGGGCCGCGGCTCGGCTGGTGGGCTCGGGGAGTTTGGAAAAGGACAGGAGCTGGGACGCAGAGGGGGCTTCCCTTCTGTGCAGGTTTCTGGGCAGGAAGAGGAGATGTGAGGTCAGTGACTCTCTCTGGTGATTACTCGCTGATCAGTTACACAGACCCTCACTGAGAACCTGCTGTTACAGGCCGGTGGGGAATTCAAGCGCGGAGCTGATACAGACCCCTCCCCATCCACAGGGGTCGCAGGGCTCGGTGAAGGGGACGGGGCAAGGCTGTAGATAATCCAATGATGAATGTCCAAGAGAATGACCAGCGTTTGCCCGTTACAGACCCCCTTATGCAAACTTGTTTGATTCTCATAAGGGCTGTCAAGGATAAACCTTCTCGTCAAAACCCAGGTAGACGTTTGTGTGCAGCAGGCGGCACGGGGCTCAGAGCAGAACCAGCGTGCGCTGGGCTGTGAGCCGGCCTTGTCCACGCCCGGCAGGGAAGCAGCTCACGGCCCAGCAGGACAGGCACGCAGCCGTTTGCGGTGAGAGCCGGAAGTCCCCCGGGAGAGCGCGAGCCAGCCCTCGGGTCCCCCTCTCCCTCGGCGTCCCGCTGTCTTCTGACATGGGTCCCAGGCCTGCTGGGACCCGGCAGCCCCCACCTCGGGACCAACCCCGGCATTTCAGGGCCGGGGGTGCCTGGCGGGGCAGGGCGGAGGTAGCCTCTGCAACGAAGCTGCCATCACCTGGGGCCCCTGCGGGGCGGAACCAGCAAGGCACAGGAGCCCATCCGAGAACGATCTCTAACTCCAACCTGAGACCCGCCAGGGCAGTGCTCAGGGGCTGGACCCCCACCCACGGCCACTTAGATTCCTGGTTCACCGCCCTGCGGGCTTGGGGGGCTGCCCGTTCGTGCCCCCGTTGCTCTGGCTCTGATCAGAGGGTCCTCTGTGATTCCCTTTGTCAACAACTTCTGGACACCCAGCGCTCGCTGAGGTGGGTGCTGGGGTGGGGGTGTGCGGGCGTCTCACCCACGTGACGTCACACCTCCAGCTGGTCCCCGTGAGAGGCTCAGCAGGTGGACTGCCACGAGGCCCACTTACAGCAGAGGGGACCGATGCATCGGGGGGACCGCCAGTGCCTGAGGCAGCAGCATTAAGATGCCGAGGTGGCCCACAGCCCGTCCCTCAGAGCCAGCTAATGTCCACAGAGGTGTGTGCAACAGAGAGCTGAGAACACACGAAAGCTGTGTTTGCCAGGCTGTTTCTGAAGACATGCTGAGTCAGAGACAGAGACGGGGAGAGACAGAGACGAAAGAGACAGAGACAGGGAGAGACAGAGTCAGAGACAGAGACGGGGAGAGACAGAGACAGGGAGAGACAGAGACGGGGAGAGACAGAGACAGAGAGACAGAGACAGAGAGAAAGACAGAGATAGGGAGGGACAGGGAGAGACAGAGAAACAGAGAGAAAGGAAGAGAAGGAGAAGGAAGATGGAGCAGGAAGAAGGGAGAGTGAGCAGAAAGTCAAGGGAAGGACCAAAGCTGGTTCCTTAG
This sequence comes from Vicugna pacos, assembly GCF_048564905.1. Lineage (NCBI taxonomy): Eukaryota > Metazoa > Chordata > Mammalia > Artiodactyla > Camelidae > Vicugna > Vicugna pacos. The sequence goes on from NC_133001.1 coordinate 60,547,781, forward strand.
CAACCAACCAACCGCAGCACTTTTGACCCACTGCAGTGTGTTCATCCCTAAGCTGAGTGCAGTATGTGTCTCTCTTTGCAGGAGGAACGTGAACTTCTGGAGAAAGATGGATACGTTACATTCTTTCCGTCCCAGGGTCTGGCGCAGCCTGGCAGACGGACAAACAGGATTTCTTGCTGAAGCGAGTGCAGTTTAAGTAGGTGTCGGGGTGTCATTTGAGAGTTATCAAAAAGCAGACCCTTCCAACAGAACATCCCCAGTGGCTTCCACAAGCAGCGGCCACTGTCAGCCCTCTTGGCTGCGGGGCAGCGTGACCGTGACTGCGCTCTGACCCCATTCCCGTGTCTTCGTGGGTGTCACAGACCTGGACGCACTCTGCTCTGACTTCATGGGAAATGCATTTTCTCCTTCGTTCCTCTTTGACTGAAGTTTTTGTAAAACAAGTTAAAAAAAGTAGTTTGCAGCCCGTAGGGAGAACAGGGAGTTTCTCCGGTGGAAGTAACAGAAATTTGGGATAAATCAACCGCTGGCTGGTGCGGTTTTGAATTTCGAGAGCTTATGTAATTACCCCTCAACTTCCAACAGAACCACACACTTGTGAAGGTGAAACCTGCTTTTCAGATTTTAGTATGTTTGTTGTGTTTGTTTCATAAGCGTCTAATGTGAGACCGGAACGCCCTCACTACGGGTGTCACTTTCTTATGTGAAGTCCAGGTGCTCCGCGATGATTTCGGGACAGCGGGCAGAGCTAATTCCCAGGCAGCATTGCAGCCCGGACGCTGGGGCCGTGGTCCGACTCCCCACCCCTCCTGGGTCTGCGGCCAGGTCTGGAGCAGCGAGGCTCACTCCTCTGTCTTTTGAACCAGGGTGCATTGGGCCCGCTAGACCGCTGCCACTGTTTTGCTGGGGAAGTAATTTGAGATTGCATTCTGGGATCTTTCAGCTGCTTGCACGTGATGCCAGAAAACATGAATGAACTCGTGTGAGTCTCAGCTCCTAATCTATAAAATGGGGCCAGTTTTGGAGGGAACCGTGGAGGTGGCAGTAGGCACATGGGCGAAGATGCCCGGGGACTGGCGTGCCTGGAGTGGGGGCGGGGGCCCCCTCCACCCTCCCCCTCCGGCCCGGACGGCACCTTCTCATCGTGTGGTACATGGCCTCATCCACCACGAGCTTGCTGGCCTCCACGATGCGGGCAACACGTGCCTCTTCAGTGTCTCCTACAGGGTGAAACATCACGTGATCAAACACACAGTAAAGCCATTCCCTGTCTCCCTGGGTCCCCTCCACGTCCAGCTGGCATAGTGACAGCCATACGACTTCGGGGGCCAGTTCCATCCCTGCGTCCTGGAGGGGTGACCCCGTCAGCCTCCGTTCTCCATCTTCAAGGGGCGTTGGTGTCCCCATAGGGCGGGGTGAGGAAGGGACCCAACCCCGGCCTCACCTCCTGCAAGGTCGGCTCCACTGTCCCTGCACCTCGCTTGCCCAGACCACCTCCAGTGACTCTAAATCACCTGAAAACTGGAAACTCTGAGTATTTTAGCAATCTAGGCCAGGGTTAGAAAGTATGATAATTACTAGTTGCCTGTTTTAACTTGTGCAATTAACAAGGGATAAGTTATTCATATACCCCAGCAGCTTCCAGTGCAAAGCCTCACATTTTATTTTACTTTTCAGTGTGTGGGGTGTTCAATTAAAGTGCTGTCGTTGGAGGGCTGGTGTTTCCCCAAAGTCCACAGGCTGCGCTCCTGGTGCTCAGTGCGGGGCTGTTGGGGGCAGGGCCACTGGCCATGAGGAGGTCCTGAGGGTGGAGCCCAAGGTGGGACCATGACCTTAGGAAACAGACCCCAGAGAGCGCCCGCCCTCCTCCACGTGAACACACCGCGGGAGAGGGCCATCTCTGCACTGGGGACGCTGCTCCGGCCCTTGTGTGCTGGGCCTCGCTCTTGGCCTTCCAGCCTCCAGACTGCGAGAGGCAGGCATCTGTTGTCTGTCTGGCCCCCGTCCGTGTCTCTGCGGTGGCCGCCCAAGTGGACTAGCAGTAATTTAAGGTTCCTTTTGGGGCTGAACTGTGAGGTTCCAAATGAATGCTATGAAGCAGGCAGGTCCTTCCAGTGACACGCAAGCAACTGGTCACTGAATTAGCTTTTGTACGCTCCATACTTTACCAAGGGACACGCGTTTATTTCTAAAAATAAACAGCATCAGAACATTCTTGAACATTATGCATCTGTGTAGAAATAAGACCGTTTTTAAAAAGGTGAATTTCAGAATTCCTAGAATTACGCCGGCGGAGTGCGTCCCAGAAAACGTGTTAGTTTCCTGAGTAAACTTAGGAAGGTGAAGTTACCTGCTAGCTTCTGCCCGAAGGCTTAATGAAAACTTTCACTGCAAGAAGAAACAAAGGGGCGCGGAAGTGTTAGAAAAGCCTGGGAGTGGCAGGTTCCCAGAGGCGGAGACTTGGCCGACCCTCCTCCACCCGGGAGCCCAGGCAGGTCTCGCCCCCGGGACCCCACAGGGCCTCCAGCCGACAGCAGACATTCCGTACCCACCCCACCTCCTCTGCTCCTGTTTTCTTCTGCGCCTCCCACTGCGCTCCGGCATCACCTGGGCAGCAGCGAGAGTGGCCGGCTGGGGGAGCCAGGGGTGCAGGCCCCGCTCTGGGGGGTCCCAGCCACCAAGGCCCCAGGTCCTGCGTGGAACTGGGATCACGGGGCGTGCGTGTGGCACGGGAAGGGGACGGGGCGGAGGAAGCTGGGGGACCCCGGCAGGGTGGCGCGTGGGCCCTGCAGGACCCGCAGGAGAGCAGGGCGTCGAGGACCGCGGCCCTGGGGCTCCAGGGAGCCCCACGACGCTGGGCGTTTTCGTGCATTTTCCATTCATTCCTGACTAACCCTCTGCCCACATTTTCATTTCTAAAACCAGCTGTGGTCTCTCACTGACCAGCTATGACGACCACCTGCCCCTTTGACGCCAATGCCGGGTCTCCTCCAAGGAGAACGGCTCTTCGCAGGCACCTGACAGTTATCTAAAAACCAACCGATGGTGTAGAAGGAAGACGTTTATCTGTCGCCGCCGCCTCTGGAATCAGCGATTGGCCGAGAGACCCTTTCCTCTTACTGACGGGTTTTCGCCGTCGTCACTGAAGCCGAATCGACCACACCTGGCTTATTCTCCCGTCTCCTTCCTTATTGTGAGACACTCCCTGAGTCTCTAGAGACAGTGTCACAGGTCTGCAGATGATGGTTCTTCCCAAATTTTGTGTAAGAGGCATATTTCTGTGTTAAATTTCCCACATAAAGATGCAATTCCCATCTCTAGTGGAAGGGGGCAGACGAGACACAACGTTTCATTTCCTCCTCACCATCCCCGCCCCCCGACCCTGGGAGACGGCTCGGCTCCCTTCACAGAAGGAAGGGGTCACCTTGGTTCTGCCGTCAGAGCAGCCACAGGGAGGGCGGCGCCCAGAGATGCGGCATCTGACGGGAGGAGCGCAGACTTTCAGGAGATTTTCAGCCTAGCTGCTTCTTGTCAGATCTGAAGCTGCATTCTCGAGATTCACGTGACTTGTCTGATCCAGGTCCTCAGCCTCCTGAGCGCCCAGAGGCCCCCCGTGCAGGCCCTCGCCCGTGGAGGACGGCGGGGGTGCGGGGAGCCGCTGTGCAGGGGACACTGCAGTTCAGAAGGAAGGCGGTCACTTATCTCCAGGGAGAGCTGACCTCTTCCTCTGACTCTGAGGACTTGGCTTTGCCCTGAGCTCTGCGTCTAACCCTTACTTGAATAATCCGTTTGCCGAAGTCCAGGGACCTGGAATAAGTCCGCCAACCCTCCTCCTCGAACAAGTCCACTCCGCACGCCCCGTCTGCGGGCGGCACCCCGCTCCTCTTCATCTGCACCGTGTTTTCCTGTGGCAGCTGTAACTTGTTGGAACATTTGCCACAAAGATAATTGCACATAAACCGTGACTCTGAACAAACACTGGAAATGAGTCCACGTGGTTTCCGTGACAGACGCTCTGTTCAGAGTCGGCGAGAACGCTTGACGCCCTCAAGACTCAAACTCCTGGTGCTCAGGCGTTCCTGCATTCGCACCGACTGGGAAACGTAAAACATTTGTGCGGGGGCTCTGTTCCTGCGCGTTCATCACCCAGAGTCACACGTGAGAGTGTGCTGTTCCCACGTAAAGACGGGGAGGTGAGGGTGAGTTTGGCCGCAGCTCAGGCACATCTGAGACCCAGGGCCCCCACGACTGGAGCTGTGAACGGGTGACCAGACCCCACGGGGAGGAGCGGCCCGCACAGCAGAGGCCCGAGGGGCTCCTCCACCCGCAGATGGACGTCTGTGGCCTGGCCCAGACCTGCCCTCTTGCCCAGTGCCCTCGGCTGGTTCCAAAGCAGCAACCTGACAGTTTGCATCACAAAGTCTGTGAGCACAGGTAACGTAAACTCAAACTCAGACAAAAAATCTGGAGGAATTGTCACTGACACTTAGGCTACAGAGAAGCGTGGCTGATAAAAGTTGTTTCAAAGAAAAGTCACCCGTGAGTAATTATTTTGCTTCAAATGACTGTTGGCTTGTCAACTGGGAAGAAGCATCGTTGCAGTAACGCTGTGAAATTGAAATGCTATGAAATTAATAAAATTTTCTAAACAAGTAATTTGCGAAGTAAACAAGCTCTAAGCCAAGTGCAAAATATTCTGACGGATCGTAAATTAGGCTCCGAAGTGCGGCACGCGGTCAGACGCCGCTTCGTGCAGTTTGTACGTGTCCTTGGTCTTAACCAAAGAGCCGAGGAGCGAGCCCCGTTTATATTTATACTGAAGTTTGAGGGAAGGACCTCTTAGAAAAGGGGAAATAACAAAGACTGCTCTAGCAGAGCTGTAGGTACTACGGTTCCCAGTCTTCAAGGAGGACGTGACGCCTCCCAGACGAAACGTTCGAGGTGCGGCTGTGCTCGTGTTCTGCTGAACAGCTCGTGACCATGGCAGCTCTGTTCCTGTGGTTTTGGAGAACGAGGACTTTAATCAGCAGGAAATGAAATGACTATTAATCCACAAAACGTTTGCTGAACCTCACGCTGCGTCAGGTACCAGGACGATGTGTTTCGGGGGTGGGAGGAGGGGAACCACTTTGCTGGAGGTCATTTAAGGGGACGTGGCTCAGCACACGCCGTCCAGGCGCCATGCACGCGGCGCCTCCAGGGAGCTCCTCGCTGGCCCTCACAGTCTGAACTGTGGTGGGTAACCTCCCGGTTTTCTCCGTTTTGCTGACAGGAAAGCGGCCCAGTCGGGAGTGAGCGGGGACGGGGCAGACCTGCCTCCAGGCTTGACCCCGGCCTCCTCGTGGCCTCCATGGTGAGGTCGCCTTCTTAGGAGCACGTGACTCTGAAGCACTTTGGTGCAATGGTTAATACGAGCACAAAGGCCCACACTCAGGGAACTGGAGAAACTGTGGCCCCCGCAGGAAGCCCTGCTGGTGTGGACGTGGCTGCAGGGTCGGGCTGCTGGCCAGGCCTTGAGGGTGACCGCGGGGCCGGGGTTCCGAGGAGAGGCCGAGAGCAGAGCGTCCAGCCCTGACCACCCAGAGGGGCGAGCCTGCCCGGCGAGGTTTTTTTCCAGGGGCCGGAGGCCAGATGGCGTCCACGAAACGCCCTCCCATGTTCTGCTTCAGTGAAATTCCTTCTCCTTGTTTGGGACTTTTCTTTCTTTTGTTGTTTTAAGCAAAAGAAGAGCAGAGTTTGAGCTACGAGTGCTTCGGCCCCAGTAGCGCCTCACCCTTAGTAACTGAACCTGAAGCTGTAGCTGCCTCGACCCAGAAAATACAGCACAGAAGTTTGTTAATGAAAAATGATTTTGTAGTAAAGGAACAAACAGCTACGCCCAAAGACTTTTTTTCAAATACACCAGCAGGTAACAACGGAAATTTTCTACAGTGTGAGCATAGGAGAATCAGTTATTTTTCAGAAAGAATTGCATTTTAATCCTTCTAAACTCAAGAATTATTAGCCTTTTCTTGGAAAGGGAAACAGAACACGGAAGGGGTTGAACAGACGCTCTGGGACGCCCGCCACGCTTTCTGTTTTGCTAGCTGAGAGCAGGAACTTTATGAGAGCAGAAGAGTGCCGTGTGTGGTTACTCACCCCAAAAGAGGTCCTCGTGTCTCAGGAGGAGAGAGAAGAAGCCTCCGGTGCAGGCCACCGCCAGCGTGACGCCCAGGACGGCTCGCGCCCCCATCCTGAAGGGGACACGGAGGCGGGCCTCAGCAGTCAAGTCCGCGGTGGACAAGAACCGTGGCTAGAGTTTGTCCACGGACTCTGCACGCACGTCTCTGCGAGGCTGCTGTCCTTCCAAGCCCAGTCTGGAGCTGAGCTTCTGACCCGACTGCGGTGTGGACAGGCCATACGTGCCCCAGAGCCTCGGGAGCAGAGCTGCCCTCTCTGGCAGCTGCGGTCACCCGAATAGCTCAGTGACAACTTACTGTAATTCGTGGTGATGCCAAAGGCTGCAAAATTTCTGGGAATAACACAAATCTATTTTCCATAGCACATCTATGTAGAAAAAAATGAGTAATACCAGGAGTTTAGCCTTTATAAAAGAGGTAAACAAACTTCCTAAATGCATGCAGGATTTCCTGCAACATTCGTCTCCTGCTTGTGAAGTGAGTTCAGAATTGCAGAGCTGCTGAGACGAAGCAACAGCTTCAAAATCGGCCCTTCCTGCTTTCCGAGTCTTTCTTCTGCTACCCCCCGCCCCTGCCCCCGGCTTCCAGTCACTGTTTCTGGGCCACCTGCCATGTTGAACAGGGTCGGTGGTTGCAGGAGAGGGACCGGGCAGCACCTGCGGCCGAGCTCACAGCACTGAGGTCACCGAGCCTGACGGTCCCCATCTGGTGCCCTGCCAGCCCCGCCTCCCGGGTTTGCCCCAGACCTCTCCTGGACCACCTTGCAAGTTTAGATGTTGGTTTCCTCTCAGGAGAAAGACATCAAGTCCGGCTGCCTGACCTTCCTCCTCTGTGCAGGCAGAGCGGCCGCGGGGCAGGTCACCCTCCGGACTTGCGCGGCTGCCCGCGGGGCCCTCCTGCCTATAAAGCGGCTCCACGCTCCGCTTCCTGCCACCTGGCCAAGCTGGAGAGCCCCCCCCCACTCCTGTGTTTACACAGAAGGCCCCATGCTGGCGGCTCCGAGCCCAGGTGTGGCCTCCCCTGGGTCCACGAGAGGTTGCGCCCAGTGAGGGAGAAGGACAGGGACAGGAAAGGGATTTGTCCAGGAAGGAGAAACCAAGGCCACTGGCCCCTCGGGGCCCACATCGTCCTCATTCTTGCTTTTCTGGGTCAAACACCTTATGGGAAGGAGCTCGGCAGTCGTCAGAGGCGGATGACTCCCATGCTTCTCCTGGGGCCTCTGCCTCTGGCCTGGTCCCCGAGCCCCTGCCCTGCCTCTGACAGGGGGTAAAGGGCATCCCCCAACTCGTTGGGAGTGTGGACTCTGAAGCTTATCTCCCATGGAGTCCCGGGTTCCACCACGTGGAAACCATTTCCCCCTTCTCCTTTTTTTCTCTCTTCCATTAGACATCTTCAAACAGGAAGGACGGTGGGGTAGATGATGGGGGCCTCGGTGCCCTCACACCTCAGCTTCCTGCAGGGCCCTGCACTGACACTCGGGTCTTTTAAACAAGGAGGACGTTCCTTCCAGACCCGGGAGGGAAGCCCGGAGGCCACGCTGGCCGGTGGGGACCCGCAGTCACCTCAGCCTGATGACGGTGGGAGAAGGAAGACTCTGAGAAGGGGCTCTCGTTTCGCGTGTATTGCTCGCCACTTTCGCCACAAGGATCCGTGATGAGAAAGCAGTCTATTTATAGTTTTGTTCAAGATAAAAGGAATTTTAGAAAGTTCTCCTCAGGCTCAGTCATTACCGACTGACTTGCCGAGACACACAGAGACCGTGCACGGAGTCAACGTTCACATCTCGCTGATAAAAATCCTGCGCCGACTCACACGGACGACACGATCACCATGCGTGCCACTGATATGTGAGGGAGGCTGCATCTCACTCGCGTGCTGGGTGACTCTGCAGGTTGCAGTAGAGCAACCCTTTCTCTCAGCCACTTGCAAAGTCAAGTCGCAAGGATTTCCAGGCTGTAGGTGATGGCTGGCTGCAACTTCATGTGTCTTCTGAAGCCCAGGGGGGCCACCGAGTTTTAACAACACTGCAGAATGAGCTCCTGAACGTAGGAAGCTTGCGAACAAGCACAGAAGGAAGCAGGGAAATTTAAGGCCACAGGGTCCTGGCTGGACGGCGGTCTCCGGCCAGAAGCCCTGCATTTCAGGCTTGTGTTTTCTTGTGGCAAAACTGGGCAACTTCCCTGGGAAGCAATGAAAGTGCCTGCTCTCCTGGCTCCAAAGCCTCCAGCCACCTCCCACGTCATCAGAGTAACAGCAGGTGTCCCCATGGTTGTCTGCGGTGCCCGCCAGCTTCCCAACCGACCCAGCCAGCTTCCCAGGCAGCTTCGTCCCGCGACCCTGTGGCTCTCCCCAGCCCGAGGGACACTTCACCAGCGTGGTCTCGCCCGACCACACGGCGTGAAGTGATAGCCACCACCTCGCCCAGACGCGCTGTGTGTCGCTGTGCTTCTCCAGGAGGTCGTCACCTTCTGACACAGTAAAGCACCCGCTTCTCTCCTGACTGTGCCCTGTAGAGGATGAACACCGTCCCAGTTCCCGCATCAGCGGGCGGGAGTGCGGTCAGGTGTTACTTTATTCACCTCTCCCTGCCTCACCCGTGTAGCGCACCTGGACTCTTTAATAAGGAACAACAAAACAGTGAGCCAGATGTCCATTCCCTTTTATGCAATCTAATGACAATACTTGACACTTTGTGCTAAAAATATGTGCATATGAAACAAAATCGCAGTTTCCAATGCATAAGGGAAAAGTGAGTTTTACGAGTACAGGTGGCCAAGAACTTTGTTTTCTTACCTTCGTGAATGTGGTCGAGACAACACAGCTGGTAGCAATTACTGCAGCAAACTGAATACCCGGTTATTTTATTGGCCCGAATTTTGAATACATTTACCCTGGCACCCTTAACAGTCTTGTCCACTGGAGGTCCTGCCCCCCCAGGAGTCAGACGCAATTTTGCCAGCTGGAGTATGTGGACGTTCTGTTTTCTGCCGGTGGAGTTTGCACCCCACAAACTGACAGGTGATGTGCAGGACAGGGGGCCTTCTTTACAGCATCACTTGCCACATATTGGGCTCAATCTGGAACGTCCACCCCAAGGATGCCGGGGTGACAAGCCCCGGGGGGTCTGCTGGCTGGGGGGCAACACACCCTCGGAGGGGACCTGCGGAGCCAGCCTCTAAATCCACAGTCTGTCAGCCGTGCCGGGAGCTTCCAGCACCGACAGCCACTCGAGCTCGCTGGCCCCAGGTGCCCCGTGACCTCCCGCGCTGTTGTCCATCTGCCCACAAAACGGGCCCCCCACCAAGTCTCCCTTCTCTTCATTCCACTTCTGTGTTCCAGAACATTGTGTTTCTTCTAAGAAAACTTCTCAGACTGAGGGCAGCGGCCTTTCCACTGGCTCACACTTCTGTTCGGGAGAGAAAAGCCAACAACCCCTCAGGGTCCGTGTGGCATGTTCCTGGGCTCGGCGCTGGGATGCGTCTCCCAAACCTGCACGACTTTCCCCCGAGGTTTCGGCAGCATTTGAGAAAGGACTTATCCCCCTTTACTTGAATTTCACAGGAAAATAATTTGTACTGTCAGCCGGACTCTCCGCAGAGGCACGTGTGACGTCAGGCCCGGGTTCTAGACAATTCGAGGCTTACTTCCTGGCCTGCGTCCCCGCGCCGAGCACGCTGGGCCAGAGGCCTCGCTCCCCGAACCTCCCTGTCCCCCCAGCAACGCGCAGGCAGCGTAGCGGCCCCTCCCCGCGCGTGCGGCAGGCGGGGCCCGACGACCCGGCCTCCGCGGGAGGGCCGTGCTGGATCTTCTCCAGTCCCGGGGCGGCACAGGGACTATCCGCCGGCCCGGGGTCCTGCACAGCTACCTGCAAGAATGAGGGAACAGCAGAGGCGTCAGGAACCTGGGGGGAGAAGAGGATGTCACAGTGGCTCCGTCTCTGGGGCCCTGCGGCGGCCCGCGGCGGCAGGAGGGAGAGGAGCGCACCCCGCTCCGGTGTCAGCGGCCCCGAGCGCCCTCTCAGGGCCGGCGTCGGCCTGCACCCTCCCGGGCCTCCCCTCAGGTCAGGAGCAGGAGGGGTCCTCACCCGGCCCCCCCCCAGCTCCCAGCGGCTCCTCCCTGCCCCCCCCCGGGGGCTGGGTCTGTGGTCCCGCACGCACAGGAGCGCTGCTGTGACGACAGGACAGCGTCCACGTGAGAAGCTCGGGGGAAACACAGTTACAAGCATCGTCTCCTCCCAAACCAGAGCACCTGCCCCCAAAAGCAGGAGAGAAGGAAGCAGAGTACGCGAATCTGCACCGACCCAGCCCGCGGTGCGCGCTGCGGCGCGGAACCACCGGGAGGTGGTCAGAACGGAAGGAATCGCCGCCTCAGCCACCGGGCTCCGCCCAGCACGCCTGCTCCCAGGGGAGCACGGCCCGGTCCTCCGGGGACGGGCCGGGCCGGTCCGGTCGGCACCACTGGCCGCGCAGCTCACCCCCAGCCCCAGTCAGCTGGGGGACCCCCGCGCGAGCTCGTGGCCTCCACGCGAAGGACGCGGAGACCCCGCCCTCACAGCAGGAGGCGGACGCGCATCTGCCCGCGGGCTCCTCCCTCCCAGGACGGAGACGCCCCCCGCCCCCAGCCCCGTCTCAGAGACGGTTCCAGCCCCGGGAAAGGCGCTCCTGGCTGCAAAGCTGGCCGAAGTCGCAGCTGCTTCCTCACGGGTCCACGTGGGTCTCAAAGAGAAGGAGCGGAACTGCAATCCCCAGCCTTTCCTTTCAACAGTCCACGTGCTCCGAGCATGTGTTGTCGGGGAGGTGCGCGGGTTTGGTTTACCTCGAGTGCAGGCGCTGGGACTGAGCCCAGGGCCCCGTGTGTGCCGAGCCCTGAGCTGCGCCCCGCCCGGGACCCCTGCTCAGAGCCGGAATCCGAGCCCCGACACGACACGCAGGAGCGACTCGCCCGGCTAGGCCCCGCCCCCGGACCACGGGAGCCCGGATGCACCTGCGGCCAGGTGCGCGCTCGAGCTGGCGCACGGACGCCGGCACCTGCGAGCTTTCCTAAAAGTACAGCGATCACAGGGGACCCCTCGCGTGTAATTGAAACAAACGCTGAGAAGGTTTGGGGATGAACTGTGAATCCTCCCACCAAAATTTTCTTTTTTCCAACCAGCTCCCATCCCAGGAGAAGCCAATGCCAGGACAGGTTTCGTTTTCAAAATGGGGTGATAATTGGGGGCCCTGCCACCCTGTCACGCCCCCCCATCCACACTGCAGGAGCCCGAGGAACACGGCTCAGCGTGCCGTCCACCGGCCCGCAGCCCTTCTGGGACACCGTGGACGGGGGACAGCCCCAGCCCCCAGGGGCAGACCAGTGGGCACTTGGCTGTTTCTTCCTCATAAGAAAGGACTTCTGTTGTTTTTTTTTAAAGCTATGCATCTTTCCAAAAAACTATATTAATACAAATATCCAAGTAAACTTTAGTATCAAATCCTCCTGGGAAAGTATTATCCTCTTCATTATCATCCAGGAAAGGTACTTAATTTAGAACTGCGTTTTCCATGAAAACAAACAAAACGTCTTCACCGTTCCTTCCCTCCTTCAGTGCAGCACTCCTTCCATTTCTGAGTGCGGCTGGCTCCTTGGTACAAGGGAAGGAAATGAGAACTCACTCACTCAGAGATCAAAGCACCCACGCCACGGAACCTGGAGCTCAGGACGCCTGTAACTTGCCTTTCCCAGCTGGTGACTGTTTCATACAATCCTAACTCCTACTGCCTTTACTGCCGACGTGAACGGGAAGCTTCGGCTAAAACAAGAGGATGCGCCCCTACAGAGAGGAACGTCCCAGGTGCTCTGTGAAGCTACCCGCTTGGAATATTATTTAAAAGTCGCCTTTAATGCTCCGTTCGTGTTGGTCTTCCACGGAGGTCATGAAAATGTAAGTGAGAATGTCTTAAATAATAAATAACACACATACTATACACAGCATCCTCTAAGAAGGAGGATGTATTTTCAAACACATAAAAACCACCCATTATAAACATTTGCTATATTATAAATCAAAATAATTGCTTCTTCCCAAACGTCAGGTCAGCAAGGGCGGGAGGGCTTCAGGGAAGCAGGGACAATCACTGAAGCGTTGTCACCTCCCGGGACATCAGGTGTCAGTGTCACCCCTGAGCCTTCGCACAGACGCTGACGGAGGCAGCCTCTCCCTCTGCTTTTCGGTCCGAGGCCCCAATTTGCTCCTGTGCTGTCGGCCTGGAGAAACGGGTGCATGACCTCGACTGCTAACTCCGGCCAGTGCTGCTACAAGAAAATCCAAAACGGCTCTAACGTCCAGAGCAGAAAGCGGCGTCTTAGACGCGGTGACCTGAGGGATGAGGAAGCAGAGATTCAGGCTCTAGGCCGTGAGTGAGACAACGCGAGGCAGCATGTAAATGCGCGATTCGGGTACAGCAGCTCCCTGGTGACGACGTGACATCAGACAGGGCTGTGTTCCTCCTCCCACAGAGCCTCCTGCTCACCTCTCACCCTCCTCCTCGAGAGAAAGGGCAAGGTAACAAGCAGAATGCAAAGGAAAGCTTCTCATTTCTGGGGAAGATAAACAGGGGAGCTCCAGGATTTTACGTCGTGTGTTTCATGAAAATGAACTGCGGCTCCCCCCGTGGCGGGTGGAGTGCGTGCTGCTGCACCGCCTGTGCTCCGCGGGGCGGCGGGCTGGGACCCACTTCGGGGTGAGCTTTCGGCAGCTTCGCTGCACGCCCCGTCAGACTGAACGAGGCTGCGCCGTCTCTGGAAACTAGTGACATATTTACTGGTGTCACAACTATGGGATCATCATAAAGTCACACAAAGGGGCAACAGTGTGCAGGAAACAGTCCTTTCTGAAGAAAATAATTTTGAGCCCTCAACAGAAGCACTGGTTAAGTGCTGTTCATGTATTTTCTTGCGATGCTCTGACTGTCTATAAATACGGGGTCCAGCGAGGCCACCTTTGCTGCTATGAAGGCGTGGATGCAATGCAGAACAGCCGTCAGGTCCTGAAACTCGAGTTCCTGTAAGAAAAAACACAGTGTGTACGTAAAATGTTAGAAAAACACATTACAAAAAATTCAACAGATGCTCTGCTCTCTGAATTACAAGCAAGTTACTCAAGTACAAACACCCATGAAATAAGGAAGGTTTTAAGGTGAGGTTAAAATATTTTGTTAAATTCAGCCACCATTAGAATTGCTTTTGGTATTCCCTGAACATTACAAATTATGAATAAAACAAATATATATTTAAAAAAGCAGCCAACACGATCGAAGGTGGTAACACCAACAGTGCCGGTATCTGTCTCCTTCCGCTGACAACCTGACGGTTGCTCTGAACCCCTTGTTTTCTGTCACCAGGGTCGGCTAATGCTCCTGCCCTCTGCTGGGCATCCTGGCTCCGCCTGTGCTTGGTGTCCAGTCACCCGACCAGCAGAGTCAGGGCAGGACTCCAGCCTCCCCTGAGGAAGCTGCAGAGGTCGGTCCCTGAGGTCCATGGAGAGCAGCCGTCTCCATCACATAGAAGTGCAGGGGCAGGGGCAGGGGCTCCAGAGAATGGAGGTGAGGCCATTCACGACGGCGGCTCCACTCAACTGCAGGTTGTCAGTGTAGACGGAACGGCTTCTGTTGGAAGAAGATGCCACCTAGGGCTTTCCTGGCTGCAGAGGAGGAGTCAGCGCCTGGCAGCACAGCGTCACAGGACAAGCGGCTCTCTTGATGGAGGAAATGTTCACACACCGAGGTACAGGCAAGCCCTTCCGGATCACACGTGGATTAACTTCAACTCTGTGCTGACGACAGTGGTCTGCCGTGTGCCCTGTTAACACACACGGCACATCTGATACAACCGTGAAAGAAAAGGGTGCGCTGACCAGAAGCAGCAAAAAGGACCCATTCTCAGGATGAACGCTGACTGTCTCCCTTCCGGGGACGCCGGGGCTGGCGGTCCCACCACGAGATGGTTCCCTTCCCAGGCGCCAAGGCCACACTGGCTCGAGGGGCATGTGCTGCTCCGCCTTCCGGCCAACCTGGAAGGAACAGCCCCCGTCCTGGCTGGTGTGTGTTCTTGGTCCTGACGAGGCGGGAAACTGTGCTGAGAACCACACGTCTCCGGAGCAGCTCCTCAGAACCCCCGAGAGGCTGTCTCTCCAGCTACGGCCTCAGTCTGGCTCGAGTGAAATCTTTTCTGTTCCTTTCATAGATTGTTTATTGATTGTTTCCATCAGCACTCTTGTCGGGGCCAATGCAGCTGGTGACTTTAAGCTGAAGCCAACGCTCCGTTGCCATCAGACCACCCTAGGGCCCTTAAGAAGGGTGCTAAGTCCACACTGCCTGAGCTCTAGCAGAGGGAACACAAAACCTGGATGGCAGCACCTCTGTTCACAGCAGGTTTACTGAGTATTTTCCGCCCGCTGTTGAGACCCACTGCGCAGAGGATAAAGACTCCTTTCCAAATGCGACTGCGCACTGACAGTGGACCCGGCCCCCGGGCCCTGACAGAGACAGGCGGTGAGACTCAGGTTGTTCTCAGACCCGTGGATCGAGGAGTCGTTTTGCCTTCAAAGGCTCATTATTTAAGAAATACGTTTTGTAAGGCTGTAGCTGCCACAGGGAGGGGTTCCTCTGATGGATCCGGGCAAAGTCAGCGGAAAACCTGGAAAGGATTCACTGTTTTCAACACCATGAACACTCACGATTCATGGGGAGAGGAGCTTGGAAGAAGTCGACTCTGGTCCACGTGGGTGACTCTGAGGGCATCCACACTTGCAGAGAGGAGGTGGCTGCCGGTGCGGTGGAAACAGGACACCCAGAACTGGAGTGGAGCCTGAAGACGTGTGAGCTGCTGCCACCTCAGGACAAAACCCGGACAGGTGAGGAGCTGTTTCTCACAGGTGAGCCAGGAAAGTGGCTTCCTGAGGTGGTGTGCGCTCCTGGAGGAGATGCTGCGAAGACCGTTGAAATGACAATAAGGGTTGAGGGTGTGACATAAGCCGAGCTGACGAAGCATCGTGGTTTGAGAGGATGGACTCCGCCTCCAGTGACCACCACCTGATTCGTCCGCAGCCAGCAGCAACGGGGGCTGCGTCCAGGGGGCTCAGGCCTGGACGTGCGGGGAGACTGGGCACTGCCGCCCTCGCTCCTCAGGGCGAGGCCACGGGGCTTCACAGGCAGCGACCCCGGGCCCAGCCCCAGGGCCCGACGCTGCTGACGGAGCTGAGAGCCATTCGTCCTGGGTCCCCCAAACCTGCGCCCAGAGGGTGTGCAGACTGGGGTCCCAGCGAGTGGCCCCTGGACTCACTGGCCTCTGTGCTGGCCCTGCCGCCAGGGCTGTGACGGGGCGCGTCCCCGCGGTCCCGCCCAGCTCTGCGCCCCCAGAGCTCGGACGCTCAGGGCTTGCTCCTGCCGCTGCAGAGGCTCCGATCAGCTCCACGCCTGTCGGTGTGACAGGGCGCCTCCCTCCGCACCGCCCCTCCTCCGGGAACCCCTTTCTCAGCACTGTCCGTTCACATCTGGCCACCGGCTGACTCGCGGTGGCTGAGGAGCAGTCTCCAGGGGAGTTTAACCTCCAGATCGTCAGAGAGGGGAAATGGCCGCCTCGTTCCTCCCAGTGGCAGCGTCTGCGTCACGCACACTTAAGTGGGCCGTCAGAATCGTGCACGTGCAGGTGCGTACACCATCAGGGTTTTCATTTGCAAGAGACTTACTAAGTCTGAAGATAAAAAGCTAAAATAGCTGCCCTTTGGTGGCTCAGTCTAGAAGCAGAAATGAAATCACAAAGAAACATGTAAAATACAAGCGAAGCTGGGGGTGGAGGGGACACCATCCCTCCCCGCAGCGAACCCCGGCTTCCGTCCTTGCACTTCACCTGTACTTCACTTAAACCGCACATCGCCAGTTAGCAGAACAGTAGGAAAGTAAGTCCTTCATTTCATAAAGCTTGTCTTAAAGTACAAAGAAGATAAAAAATGCTGTGAAGCCGAACCTGCAGCCATCGGCATCATTCTGGGGTCAGCCCCCGCTCCTGGAATGACCCAGGCTCTGTGAGCCGCGGGTGGCGGGAGTCGCTCCCACCCCATGCTCTGGGCTCTCCCCTGGGGCTCGGGAAGCTCAGCGCTTTCGCTCTCATCCCCACGGCGGCGCTGTGGCTGCTCGCCCCAGGAAGAGCTTCGGTAAAACATGAAAGATTAATTGCTCCGTGGGTATTACTCCTTTAACTAAAAACTCAGTCAACGGAACATAGTTTTCCCCGAAACTCCTGGTTACCTGGCGTGAAGTGCCCTCTCCCTCCAGCCCTGGCAAGGCTCCGGGTCCCACTTCAGAATCCTGTCCCCAGCTCTCTGTCTGAACCGAGCATTCACTCCAGAAATTCTCACAGATTGAGATTCCCTGACTGGCATTTGCCATCTCGTAAGTTGTCATAAACACAGAACAGCAGCTGAAAGGCAGTTTCTCAAAACCGCCAAGCGTGTTTCCTTGAGGCTGTGCACAGGCACGCGTCCCACTCCGTGGGGCTCACTACTAGGACGTGGGAACTACGTTTGTCCTGCTTCACTCCCACCTGCGAGGCCCTGGGAGGGCCCAGGTGCGGTGCCCCGGCCCTTGCGTCACCTGTGGCTGGCCGAGACCCTGCCCGCGGGCCCGGGGCAGGCGCGGGTGGGGGGCTGCGGCAGCTCTGGGACCGGGGAGGGAGCTGAGGTGGGCACGTGTTTAGTCTGGGTCTCCTCGGATGTACGTGCGTCTCGCCCTCACTTCTGTGTGGTTGGGTCGTCGCATTTGCAACTCCGTCTCTATTTCGTCAAGAGACACCTACACACCACTCAGGCTGCAAGCCTGCAAACCCTGTACCCCTCCCTGTGGCTCCACAACTTTCCAGGCCTTTCTCTTTTCCTGAAAATGGAAACTGATGCCATCTAAACCAAGGGCCACGAAGAAATCGAGTCCGCTTCAACACATATGCCCCCAAATCAACGTCATGTGCAGGAGGGGTGCTGTTACCCACGATCGGTGCAAAGTACCAAAGACCAGGTTAAGTCACTCAAGACTCCCTCCCTCTCCGCTGGGCGCAGCCCCAGTCCTGCCCCGGCCAGCACTGCTGGCTGTGGCTGCCCACCGTGCAGCTCGCGCCCCGACAGCCCCGACGGAGGTTACTGTGGGTTTGATTCTATCCGTCCCCCAAACATTAGGATATTAAGCATTTCTGCACAATTTCAACTGCACTGCCGAAGTAGGTATGAAGCATTATCTCATTAAACTCAGAAGAGATGTTAACAATGGACACTGGACATTCAGATACAGCCATGTCACGTGAGGTGTGTCCTCGGGTTAATTTCATCCGAAAAAGCACACAGAGCTGACCATCTGTTCCAGCAGCAGGTGTCTGCGTTCTCTCATTTTTTCTTTCTTTTTTTTTCTTTTGTGTAACTGAATTTTTCTTCAGTTTCTTTCGTTTATATTAAAACTGGGTTGTAGACAACACCATTATTCATAAAATATGGAGCAAATCAGTACCTGCTAACAGTACAATGACAGCCAATTTGTAAGTTATGGCAGATCCTCGGAATTAACACTACAGACAATTCACCGCACATGCAGCTTGTAAAACTCTGCCTTTAACTATTGACTTCTTTCTGTTTTCTTTCTTTTTAAATGGAGGTCCTGGGATGGAACCCAGGGCCTCCTGTGTAAGCATGCCCCTGACTGCTGAGCCGTGCCCCCTCCCCTTTGTGAGCTGTGCCCCCCTCCCCTTCGTGAGCTGTGCCCCCCTCCCCTTTGTGAGCTGTGCCCCCCTCCCCTTCGTGAGCTGTGCCCCCCTCCCCTTTGTGAGCTGTGCCCCCCTCCCCTTCGTGAGCTGTGCCCCCCTCCCCTTCGTGAGCTGTGCCCCCTCCCCTTCGTGAGCTGTGCCCCCTCCCCTTCGTGAGCTGTGCCCCTCCCCTTCGTGAGCTGTGCCCCCCTCCCCTTCGTGAGCTGTGCCCCCCTCCCCTTTATGAGCTGTGCCCCCCTCCCCTTTATGAGCTGTGCCCCCCTCCCCTTCATGAGCTGTGCCCCCCTCCCCTTCATGAGCTGTGCCCCCCTCCCCTTCATGAGCTGTGCCCCCTCCCCTTCATGAGCTGTGCCCCCCTCCCCTTTATGAGCTGTGCCCCCTCCCCTTCATGAGCTGTGCCCCCCTCCCCTTCATGAGCTGTGCCCCCCTCCCCTTCGTGAGCTGTGCCCCCTTCCCCTTTGTGAGCTGTGCCCCCCTCCCCTTCGTGAGCTGTGCCCCCTCCCCTTCGTGAGCTGTGCCCCCCTCCCCTTTATGAGCTGTGCCCCCCCATTAATTTTTAAATACTTGTGACTTGGAGTGAAGTCAAATAATGCGTGTCAGTGATCACAACTTTAGGATCAAGCGCCTGTAGCAGGAGGCAGCGTGCGTGCACTCGAGGGACACCCTGCTGACTCTGAGCGGGGCTCACACTGGGAGACCAGTCCTCTGTCCCCCGGCCGGGGGAAGGGAACGTCCCCCTCGGGCACGGGGCTTCCCTCGGGCGGGCTGGGCTCGGGGGCACAAGGCCTACCTTCATCTCGATCTGCCTGGTGCCCAGATTCTCAAACAGCAGCTTTACCCAGGTTTTCCCGTCGTCCGAAGATCCCCTCAGCTGAGAGAACTTAAATCTCCAGAGCACGTCCTGTAAAGGAAGGAACCAGTGAGCGGTTTAGACACCAGCGCTCCTTTGTCCAGTTAGCGTCTGTCACGAGTCACAGAATCTTGTGAAACGCTGCAGACACTTGCCTGTTACGTTGTGCAGCTGAGGGCCTGGTCACGACTCAGAATCCGCACCTTCTCTCTCTGGGTCTAAGGCACGGAACCCCTCAAACACCAGGCTTCCTGGGGGTCCCTCCAGCCAGGCTCCCAGTGGCCGGTCGGGGTCCTGGGAGCCCGGGCCTCCACCGTGCCCCCTCCCGCCCCACTCCACCCTCGCCGGCTTTCTCTCGGCTTCTCCTGGACATCGTCCCAAAGCATCGGAAGAGCACTGCTCCTTTCTCTGCTTGTAAACCTTGGAAAACCCACTCCAAGGCCTGAGTGAACGCGGTCGAGATTGCAGATAAAATGAAGACCTTTCTCCCGACAGGCACGTGCCCGCCTGAGGCCACATCCAGATCCCTCAGCGTTGGGTTCCCCAGAACCAAGCCAAGAAGCATAGACAACATTAACTCCTCTGCGCTCTGCTGGTGCAGGAGTCACTGCGTGCTCGCCACGGTCCTGGAGAGATGAGTATACTCCGTAAACGCCTGCTCTCTAATAGAAAGGGAGGCTGCGCCAGAATAAAGACTTAGCGGCTGCCCTTCACAGAAGACAGCCTGTGACTGTCGACTCTTCATGGTAATACACCTTCGTCTTCCAGGGAAAACCCCAGGAGAGAGCAGCAGTTATTTTTCAGCAAGTTACATGCTGCGTTTGTATTAAAAGCATGTATTTTGAAATAATGCACATATTTTTCTCTCAGTCTCACGGAAGGCCAGGAGGCTGGGAGGTGGGGACCCTGAGGGCATGGTGACGCCGTGTGCCCCTGGGCGGCAGATTCCACCCTCGCCACCCGCAAGGCTCCGGGCACGGCTTTGTTTTGTTTTGAACCTCGAAGCCCAAGAGTCTCCAGGTTTCACGGCCCAGGTCAAAGCACATGTTCCTTCTGGTTTCGAGAGACCTGGAACTCCGCAAGTCCGAGGCCGTGACCCCACATCTTCCACGTCCTCGGTGGGAAGCCGAGTCCACGCCCCCGGCTTGGGCCCCAGGGCCCTTTCAGGCTGGGATTGCTGGACTCGACCTAGAGCGCAGACTTTCGGAGGCCACGTCAATCGCCACCAGGGTATGGGTTCCAGAAGGGCCGCTGGCCCACGGAATAAACTGAAGGAACCAACCAGAGCACCGGCAGCCCGGCCGGGAGGGCCAGGGACAGTGGGGAGATCCCTGAAGCGCCTCCCCCCACCCTCCCCGGGGCTCCCAGCGTCGGGGCATCGCCTCGCCTACTGCCCACCCTCCGAGGGCTGGGGAGGGCCGCTGTGGTTTCAGCCTCTAGGTTTCATGAAAACAGCTCAAATCTCAGCTGCCTTTAAACTACCCGCCCTTAAGCTGTCCTATGAGGAACCTGCAGTCACTTAAGGACGGGCGTCCAAGAAGCCAGAGGAATCATGGTTTTGCCAAATTCCTCACAAAATAAGCAAGACCCAAACGTCTCTAGGAACACCACCACTCAGTGTTTGCTCAAATCTCATTAAAAAGAGGTCAAGGAACATTCTGGGAATGACCTTCATAATTATCATTACATAGAATCATAAATGGCTGTTAAAACAGTATAGACAAAAAAGAGCCAAAATCCCCACTTGAGAGTCCTGCTTGCTGTTCAGAGAATTCTCGAGGGTCCTTACGGCCAAGTCCGTGTGGAACGCTCCTTGTGCACTGGCATCCTGTGTGCGCTGATCGGAGAGCAGTGCTGGCGTCTGAAACAGACACACAGTTCCTTTGCTTAAAGCCGTGCTCTGACTCCCCGTGAGGGCCCCCGAGTGGGTCAGGCAGGACAGCTGCCACGGGGCGGGGCTGGCGGGCACCTCCGCCCTCCCTCGCTGGCGAGCGGGACGGGAAACAGGCTAAGGCCAGGCTTCATCTTCCGAGGGCAGGCGGTTAGTGGCGGTGACCTCTGCCCACTTCCTTTGCAGCAGACATGAGCGATCAGAACGCGGGCGACGGGCAGCACACCCGCTAACGGCCCGGCTGGCTGGACCCCAGACTGGGGGAGGGGCCGAGCTGCAGGCTCACTGGTTGGCGTTCTTCTGTGTGGTCCGGCCGAGCCTGGCTCCTCTCCCGTCAGGTCGGAGCCAAATCTTCACCTCCCACTGCGAGAAAGGCAACTTCCTGTCTGGTTTCCCCCCAGACCACGGTTCCACCTCCGTCTCAGCTCAGCCCGGAGCTTTATCCGATCTCAGGCTGGGAACTGGCCACTGGGTGACGAGGTCCGTCCTGAAGCCCCCTCTGACGGCCCTGACACAGAAACGCTACTTTTCTGCTCTGAGTGGAGAGCATCACTGGTAAAAGAAAACGTGGGTGCAAGTTAACATTTAGGGACAAGGCGGTGCCCCAAAGTAACAAGCAAATAAGGAGAAAAGTTCCCTTTGGTTCCCGGTCCCAGACCCTTGACGACACGGGTGTGGGCAGCCCCAGAGGACACGCAGCCTAGAGGAGGGCAGGTCCGAGCCCCACGCCTGTGCCGGGATGTCCACACCGTTTCCTAAGCCATGTTGTGTCCTCTCCCCTCCTGCTTAACGACAGAACTGGGCATTGGTCAGCCCTAAACCCAGGGGTCAGTAAACATGCGGGGCCTCTGCCGTGTCCAGCAGGGGGCGGGGGCGGGCAGCTGGATGGAGGTTTAGCTGACTCTGGTTTCATATTTCCATTCTCTCTCTTTTTTTTCTAGGGGGAGAGACAATTAGGTCTTATTTATTTTCTAGTTGGCGGTGCTGGGGATTGAACCCAGGACCTTGTGTGCGCCAAGCATGTGCTTTACCCTGAGCAAGCCCTCCCCACCCTTAGTTTAATATTTTCAAAATCGTCTAGAAACGTAGAAGTACTGGAGACGGTCTTCTTATCCACTTTGTCAGGCGCAGAAGACGCTTCCTGCTCAGACGCATGTCTTTCCCGTGCATCTCAGACCTTCTCAGCGTACCGCGCCTTTATTAATGTCGGGAAAGGAGGACTGAGGGTGAACGGATTCACGCCGAGAAACAGCTGCTCACCTGCTCCCTGTCCGGCGCGGGGAGCGGGGACTAAGAAATCCGACCACGCGGATGCTCCGGAGGGGGCGCCGTGCAGACGCCCAGCGTTGAAGTTTGCTGTGTCGTCGAGTCCAGGGTTTTGTTCTTACAGCGTTCGGCTAATAAGTAGCACTGCCACGCTGGGGGTCCCGCTTTACCAGGAGATCACACACACGCGGTCCTCTCACAGGGTGATGTCGCAGAGAAGCGCCAGTTATCGTGCAGCGATAAGCTCCCCCTCCCCCCGGCCCCTGCGACTGGAGGTCGGCCCGCCTGGCGCTGGGGCTCCTGAAATCTGGGACCTGAGCCTTCACAGGGGGGTCAGCCGGGGAGGACAACTCGCTCCCGCACGCCGGTCGGGGCTGGTGATGGCCGCAGACGCGCGTGGGCTCTCACGTCCCTGCAGCGCCACAAAGCGCCCGGCCGAGGGGCTCCTTGCTCTACTGCCGGATGCTCATCTTTGGGAAGCAGGTGAATCCCAGCGCGAAGTCCAGCGTGAAGCACAGGGCGTCTCCCCGCCAGCTGCACAGGTACGTTTTGGACTAAAAAAGTATGAATTGGGAGAAAACGTTATTTAATAATGCCGTCTTTTACTATTTTTAATTAAAAACGAAATACAAAGAGCATCACACGGAGGAGGGATAAATTAGGATTTGGGGATCAGCAGACACAACTACAAAATGTAAAACAGACCAGCAGCAGGGAGCTACATTCAACGCACTGCGGTAACCGCCAGTGAGGAAGGGTGCATACGTGTACAGCCGAGGCACCGTGCTGCACACCAGAAACAAACTCAGCCCTGCAAATCAACGCGACATCCATCAGAAAAGCTACTACGAACAGGAAAAAGGCAGAGACACCCCACCACACGGGTCTTCCGCCACCCGGCCCTCCCTGCCCCCTCCTTCTCCGGCCTCTGCTTCTCCTCCTCTCACCCCTTTGCAGTTTGTAGCATGGACGGAGGCCCACACAAATGCTGCTCAGTTTTGCCTATTTCTGAGATTCGTGGAAATGGACTCAGAACTGCTGTGCCAGCCCAGACCCTCTGCAAGCCGTGCTGACGGGCCCAACCCGTCCCCTCCGCTTGCTGACTTTGCCCTTCTAGTGAGTGCAAACATCTCACTGTGACGGGAGCGGACGTTTCCCTGACACTTGGGGGCTCCCCCTCCGGGTGGCCCACCCTCCACGGTCCCTCCCAGGCTCCTGTCCCGGGAGCCCCTGGCCCACATCCCTCCTCTGAGCATCTCCAGGTGGAGGTGGGGACCCGGGGGGCAGCCCTCGGAGGAGACATGTGTTCGAGCCCTGGGCACCCTCCCTGTCTGGGATGGGGTCGGTCACGTGTGTGTGTCACACAGTTCACTCAGGAAATACCTGGCCTGGGACACATTCAACATGCTGGACGTGTGCAAAACGTCACGAGGCGGGGAAATCCTACGTGTTTTCCCTCGAGAATAAATGTCTGCATGGCTCTGTTTCTGCACCGCCCTTCAGGGTGGGTTCTCCCTGAACACGGCGGCTTGGACTCCGCAGGTGTGCCGGGACGTGGGGCCCCAGGTGGGCGGTGGGTCACGGACCCTTTGACTAGGGAGGCAGAACTCTGTCCATCCTGGTGGAACAGGACAGGCCAGAGCACCTGACACCACTGCCCCGCGGGGAAACGCGGAGGGAAGTGTGACAAATGACTGATTTCCAGGGAGCTGCTGCTGCTGGAGACACGACAGGCCGGGCCAGGTGCGGGAGGGCTGGCGGGGAGGCCGGGCTCTGATCTGCTTCTGGGCGAGTGCCCACCACCTTCCACGTCCTGCACCCCCCAGGCTCGAAGCAGGAGGGCGGGGGCAGGCCCCTCACCCCACAGGGCCCGCCCACCGTGAGGGCGGCCGTCTCTTCGGAAGCGAGGCCCAGTGCGCAGGGAAGCTCTTCGAAGGCCCTGCTTTCCTGGGGGCTGTGACCGGGCTCCACGCCCCGCGCTAAGACAGTCCGCGTCCCGCGGGCCCTCCCTCTGAAGCCGCCCCACCGACGGACGGCAGTGTGCCCGGGGAGGGTGCGGGGCGGTGAGGGAAGAACTGTAAGGCGCACAGGATTCTGGAACCTCGGGCCGTCCAGGGGAGCAGGAAGCCCGCGTCCTGCTGCGTTTGTAGCTGTTGGTCTGTCAGATTTTGAGATACGCAGACAGAGACTAAGGCAGCAGGGGGTGACGTCACGCACCACCCAGACTCACTCAGCAGTGAGCCCCCCACCACATGTGTAACCCCGACCCTAACGCACCTCCTGTGACCCTCAGTTCCATTCCAGGAGAAACTTCCCCGTCCCGACATTTCCCGTGTCCTTATGTAAACCCTTGGGGAACAGGGTTAAAACTAAGGAATGCTTGAGGCACTGAGACGGACTAGCTCATCAAAGAGGACATCTTCTACTAACAGAGTCATTCTCCCCATAAGCTTCTGCCCCTTTGGGGAAGTTATTCTGGGGAGATGATGTTATCTGAGTAAACAGGGAGCGGAATCTGCCGTGCTGGCTGTGCACACACTGCCCTATGTGCTGTGACATCCACTTGACGCCTGGACCACTGGTCTTCAGCCTCGTGGCCACAGCTCTAGAGCTCACAGGGATGCGGGACCATGCCCAGCAGGAGGCGGGCACGGATGCTGCCCAGATGGACCCACGCTCCAGGGTCACCGAGCATCACTATCTTCCCAGCATTCCAGCTCGAGTCCGGGGGGATGTGGGATTTGATCCTCCAGGCTCCGATGAAACAGGAACAGCACAGACCCCAGACAAACCCCATGCCCGACTCAGAGCCAGAAGACCTGCTCACCTGCACCTCCTGCTTCTGGGACAGAGACGTGCACCGAGCACGAGCCCGGCCAGTGTCCTCCGGGCGGCAGGCGTGACTTCTCCTCCGGACGTTCCGGAACTTAAACACAGGCAGGGCGTTCACGTTCCTCCGACGCCCAAGGACGCAGACTTGTGATTCTTAAGACGCCGAGATACTTTGCTCATGATCTGTGCTGGAGTTTCTCCCCTTATTCTGACACCTGCGTCCTCAGGCGACGCGGTTCTTCGCTGGTAGAATGTGCTGTGACTGCAGGCTGGAGGAAGCATCGTCTTGCCTAAACCACCGTGGCTGATCCATTTACAGTTAAAATTAGCAGAGACTGGAGTTCCTTCTTGCATTTCTGATGTTTTCATCAGAAGTACGTTACTTTCTAAATATAAGTCGGGTCAGCGGTCATTATAACCTAATCATTCTAGAAACTCCCATGATTTTCCCTCCGGTGACTCAGTGCATCTCTGCTCTGCAGATGACCTAAGGTTCTCTTATGAATTCCTCCATTTACCAACTATTGAGGTGCACAAAGTACCCCGTGCTGAGAGGAACTAGGGAAGTGGTCAAAACCTCACTCCTGGTAGGGGCGAGGCTGGGTTGGAGCACAGGGTCCGGCTGTAACACCTGGATGGCTCTCGTTGCTGCACGCATCACCCTAGGTGCCTCCTCCAGGCAGAAAGGAGCCTCCGCAGTCTTCTGACGAGGGTGGCAGAGGCCAGCGGTGTTGAAGAGGACCAGACTGGCAGCAGCGTGTGCCACGTCGTGATAGAGGGGAGTCGTAAACACAGCGGCCAGCTAAGAGGTGATGGCTGCCCCCCAGCCTGAGCACACGCGAGGCCATCTGCACCAGGCCCCCGACTCTGGGGTGCTCAGGGAGTTCCAGAACGTTCTTAGCCCCCGGGCCTAGCGGGGTGTGGCTGGCGTCCAGCGTGGGGGTCGTCTAGGCGGCGCTCCTGCAGCTGCAGGACGGTCTTCCAGGCTGTCCTTCACTCTCCCAGCCATGCTGCCATCACTCAGTGCCGCTCCCCTTTAGGTGAAATCCTTCAAAAGCCCTCCACGGGTTGGGACACAAAGCAAATCTTCACAATTCAAAAGAACAAAATCTCACGTTGGAACGAAGCGAGGAATCACTGGGAGAAGGAAAAGTGGAAAACAAGAAAATACATGGAAATTAAACATCCTCTTGACAGCAAATGTGTCAAATCAAAGGCCACAGAGACATCAGAAAATACCCTGAAGTAAATTAAAGTATAAACACGACCAACTGGAACTTCGGGGAGGCAGCGACACCAGTGGTGAGGCTGCCGCAGGGAGTCGCGCTGACGAAGAAGAAAGCTTTCAAGTCAGCATCTCACTTGATGCCTCACAGGACTTGAAAAGGAACAGAGTAACCCCAAGGGCCCGAGGAAACAAGGACCGAGCCAGAGGCAAAGCAGAGGCTAGAGATGCGGGCGGGGCTGAGCGCCTTGAACCGGGTTGCCGGACACTGGCCGTGGAAACCGAGTAACAGGTTGAGAACCAGCTCACGGGAGCCGTGTCTGGAACACTGAAAGCTGGAGTGCGCCACGTTACACATTTCTGTCTTCTGGTCGGTTTCCATTCCTGATTAGGGCCCGACCTCCATCTGCATTTTAACTCAGTCACGCTCCTCAAGGCCCGGGGCCTCCCTGACACCTCAGGGACCTACCCAGTGAACAGTGGCTCCCTGTGCGTGGGGATGGACACTCCCCTGTGAGGCGCACACACCGCGGTGCACACAGCACAGGCCGGCTGCAGCCTGAGGCAAACACACACGCCGAGAGGACCAAGCATCGTCCTGCTCCTCCGAAGACACAGCACCGTGGGATGGACACCGTCAGCGGGACGTCGGCCACGAGACGTCCACGTCCTGGTCCCCGAGCTATGGGTGTGCTCCCTTCATGGGAAAGGGGGCTTTGCTCATGTGATTACGTTCAGGACTTTGAGGGGGGGAGCCTGGGTCACCCTCATCAAGTTATGTGAGCCCTTACAAGTGGGGGCCGTGTTCCCCTTGGCCTGAGGGACGGGAGATGGCATGAGGGTGACGGGGGCACTGCTGGCGCCGAGGACGGAGGAGCCCCGGGGGCCCCAGAGGGAGAGCTCCGCCAGCAGCCTGGCGACCACCCTGAGCCGCAGGTCTGTGGGACAGCGGGAGGGGCGGCGTTTCCCCCACGGCGCTCGCGGTGCCCCTCACGCAGGAGCAGGGCGCCGACAGACGCTCCGGCTGCTCTGCTGCATCTGACTGTGTGCTTCTGGCATTCGGGTTTTCAGTGACCTTCAGCAGCTTCGCTGACTTCTTCCCCTTTCAAGGCCGCCTGGAGATAAACTGTCGTCTCAGCCTCGTCCTTGAACCAGCTCCCTTTCCTTTTCGTGTCACACCTGCCTTTTCTGAACAGCCTCCCAGGAGCCACCTTCCACCGGCCTCCCGTGTGAGGACCTGGCACAGCAGCAGCCCCTTCGCAGGCGGAGCCTCACGTCCCCAGGCTCCTCGGCCCCGAGACGGAGCAGGGGCGGCGCCCCCTCTCCTGCCCTCACTGCACCAGGACCCTCGAGTTTCTCACACTCAGGAGGTCACCTGGCCGACCCTGTGGGGTCTCCCCAGTGCAACACCCCCCACTCCCACGTCCTCCTCCTGCCTCCTGTCTGTGAAAACTTCAGCCAAAGAATAAATTTAATCAGAGGAAGAAAAAATACAGAAACAAAGGAAAACAGCCAAACGAGACAAAATAACGGCTGAGCCATCACACAAAGGCAAAGACCCGCAGCTCCTCCTCGAGGGCTGTGTGTCCTGAGCCCTGTCCTTCGAGCTGTTTGCAGGCGCTGAAGCCCCCACCAGGTGGAAGAAGTTGCCTGCGTGCCGACCAGGCTGCAGCCACGACAGAAGCTGCCACAGTTCTGAGCACTGGCCTCAAGGAAGTGGGAACCAACCAGCCCTGGGACTGAAGATCAGCTGCACTTAAAAAACAGTCAAGGTGACGCTGGTCAGACCCCGCACGGCCGATTCCAAGGTGCCTGTCAGAGCTGACCGTGCTGCTCCACCTGCCACCCCCGCCTGGCACCCCAAAACCCCCGTTAGAAGCTCTTGCCCCTGATCGGCAGTGGGGAGTGGCTCTTTGGGGCGTGAGTCCCCCTTCTCCCCAGGAGGCCAGCCTCCTGAATAAAGCAACCTTTCCTTCCTACCCACACCCGTCTCTCGGTTTGGGGCTCTTAGGTGTGGAGCAGCTGGACCTGAGTGGGTAACGAGGACCCACCCTTGGCTTGGAGACAAGCACGACTGAGCAGGAAACCACTCGAGGGGCGGGGTGGTCGCATCTTCGCCGTCGGCCTCAGTGGGTGTTGCGTGTCTGCACACACACTGGAGCCACACGGCTGCTGCTGGTGAGGGTCTGCGCGTGAGCACGCAAAGTGCCAGACTCGGACTCGCGAAGCTTGCCCAACCACAGCACCCACAAGGGGAGCAATGCTGGTGCTGGGATGGAAGCACCTGCTGGGTGTTTCTAGGAGGCTGGGAAACGAACACATCGAAGGCGCTGACTGTGAGCTCCTCTGTGAGGTCACTGAACTGCGTACCTTCCTTCAGTGGCGAGGAAGTCCTAGAGAGGGCGTGCAGACAAACACACGGCCATTACAGGAACCCCCAGGTTTAACGTGGATTCAGATGAGGCTCCAGCTCGGTGAGGAGCCCACAGGACCAGCCTCAGAGCTGCGACGCCCTCACCTGTGGGAGTGTGTGGACGCGGGGAAGATGCAGCACGAACAGGGTGTCAACAGAAGCATCCCAGTTGCGCTGAGGGTTTTCACGTCACACAGCCCTGGCTGCAAAG
Organism: Vicugna pacos; assembly: GCF_048564905.1. Classification (NCBI taxonomy): domain Eukaryota; kingdom Metazoa; phylum Chordata; class Mammalia; order Artiodactyla; family Camelidae; genus Vicugna; species Vicugna pacos. The sequence goes on from NC_133001.1 coordinate 60,576,429, forward strand.
CCACATCCGCAAACGCCCAGGTGAGTCAGAGCCGCGACAAGCGTGCTGTCGTAATGAGCACAACCTAACTCTTAACCGGGTCGTGAAGCCGGTGCTTCTGGTAAGAAAGTCAGTGACCGCGTAAGTCTAGCCCGAGTGTCCTTCAGGGTTTCACGTGACCCTCCGTTAGGAGCGCTTGGTTCATTTCTCGCAGGGGAGCAATGAAGCGTCTCCGCAGCAGTCCACGTGGTGTCACAAAACCTCCCACTACAGGGGTGTCGTTTTTTTAATAACTCGGCCTGAAATTAATTACAAATTTATCTGAAAAATCTAAGCATTTAAGGAAATGCTGTTTTCATATTTTAATGCCGGGGGCTTTATAAACGTCAATTAATTAATTTTCATAGCACGCACTCATGAACTGTATTCATATGAAATGATGGGTGTTCACTAAGTTTAGTGATTATTGCGATAGTCATCTCGTGACACGTGTCAGTTGTCACTGCGCTGCACACCCTGTCCTCGTGCGGTGCTGCGTGCCAGTCACATCTCGGTAAAACTGGAAGGAAAAACCACATTCTTGGCCATGCCTTTCTCCGCTTGTTTCTGCCGTGAACTGTCTACCCCCCGCTTTATCTACTTACTTATTTGTGTTGTTTCAGAGTCGTTTGTTTGCTCTTTCGTTGCAGGAAAGTCAGCCTGCGACTTTCCGTGTCGGTGTCCGGTGTTCGGTGTAGCCGTCCTGGGCGTTTCTTGCCGGTGCCTGCAGGCTCCTCAGCGACCCCGGCTCGTTGGGTCTGACCTCACTTTTCCTTTCGAGCTGAACTCTGATTCTTTCACTGCACCCATCCCTCTTCTGCTTTAGAGGAAGCCGCCCCCGTCCCAGGCCACACTGCGGACGCTGGTCAGCAGAGGGCGGCCCCTGGACAGGCCTTTCTTCCATCCAACAGGTTCACGACCTAATCTGGCAGGATCAGAGCCCGACTCCCTGGGGAGCTGTGCCCCCTCCGTGAGCGCGGGGAGAGGGCCAGCTGCACCCTTGCGTCTGGCAGAGGTCCTGCAGCAAGAGGGAGGCATTCAGGGAAATCCAGACCTCGGCACCCAACCGGGGGTGCGCGAGGAGCCACTGCCCGGCAGGCACCTGTTCTCACGATGCTGACGGTCGCTGAGTCAAGAGTCCTGTGACTTGTGGCCAAAGGCAGCCTGTCTGACGCGCATTCTTCACGCTGCGTGCTGCTGTAGGAAAGAGATCCTTTTGGAAAAAACTTCAAATTCTATCAGGGCATCCCTGGTATAAACAAAAATGTTGTGAGCTGATGTGAAAAAATGCACAGAATTTTGCGCACTGCAGCGCAGCACGCACATATGAGTACACGTTTAAGAAGGAAGAGAAGGACCACCGAGATGGGAAAGGCGCCTGACAAACACGCGCCCTGACGCCTGCGTCTGCGCCTGAGCTCGGCAGCGGGTCGGGGAGAAGCTGGGCCTCGCGGGGCTTCGATGCGTTCCGGTGCAAATACAACACCGAATTCTGGCCCCCTCCGTGTGCCACCTGCAACACAGATGCTGTTTAAATACAACAAGCCAAGCAAGTGCTCTTGAGACGGGAGGGCCGCGTGACAAGCGCCAAACGGGCGGCTAACTCGGACTTAGGATTTTGCTGTGAAATGTACTGACCCAGATAAGACGCAGAGCGAGATTCCTGCGAAGACAAGTGTGTTTAAATCCAGAGCCAGGGACGGGCTCGGGGACGACCTGCAGGACCCTCTGAGAGGAGGAGGGGAGCAAGGAACGCGGGAGAAGCGCTGCCCACGGCCGCCGCGCTCAGGGTGGAGGGCCGGCTGCCCCACAGGGACGGGGCCTCTGGGGACGTGGAGCTGGGCGTCGGGCCGGGCAAACCCGCGTGAAGACGGAGCGCCAGACACGCCCGGAACCACAGAGCCAGACACGGGGCGGGGGCAGCGAGCTCGGCTGGCATCTGCAGCGTCCCTGCACTTTCTGGGCTCTTCCCCGCGTTCCCTCTTGTCTCAGGGAGGCGGTGTGTTTAGCAGAGAGAACGTGCCTCCCAAGACCGAAGTGCGCAGGGCGGGATCGCAGGGTGTGGCTGCCCTTCTCCGGGTGACCGTGGAGAAGCCCCCAGCCTTTCTGAACCTGTTTTTCTCTTCAGTGAAATGAGAGGAGGAACCATGATGGCTGCGTCTCAGGCGTGTTTGGAAAAGTAAATACCGTGTTAAATGCACCTGGTCTGGCACAGGGTGCACTAAACTAACACAACTTGAAACGGCTCATGGTGCCTCTGTGATAACCCTTGGTTTGCAGATTTGCTAATGGTGTTCTGGAGAAATCACTGGTCTGAGTTCATGGTCAGGCCAGGACTTGAGCCCTTCTGACTAATTCCTTCTACCTCCTGAGTCTAGAAAACCGAGAAGTCAGGGACCGACTCTCTGGCGCCGAGGTTGCTCCCGACCGGGAGTGGGGGTGCTGCAGGGCCTTCCTCGGACACAGGCATCCTGAGTGAGAAGTCAGAGCTGCAGATCGGGGACCCCGCCCCCGAGAGGCCGGGACGGCCTTTCAGTCCTGCACAGTCGAGCCCCCGGGCTTCCTCCAGCCCTTGTGAGGCCCGCACAGCTGGCGTGGCCCCTGGACCCTCCCCATCCCAGCTCTGCCCAGTCCTGGGAAAAGGACGGGGCCACCTACTGTCACAACAGAGCTGCAATGATGACACGGAACCTTTTCACACTCAAAACAGCGCTCAGTAACAGGGCCGCCGCCCTTGGTGACCAAGTCCACACCGAGGACGTCAGAGCCAGGCCGGGGGAGCCCAGAGCCGTGCTGTGGGGGTCAGTCAGCTCCGTGGTGCCCCACTGCCTTCCCTCCACGCATGTCCCCCCGAGAAGGGCTCTGCCATTCTGCGAGGATTCTTGCGCACTCTTCCTCCTCCATTCAGTCCAAGCACACTCACTTCAGTCCGGAGAGACACCTGCTGCTGTGAGGGGGCAGAGCCATCCAGATGCACAGGCTGTCCGCATTCTCACTGCGTCATTAAGTCGTCAGGGGGCCCACTAAGCGCCTTAAAGTGTGACAAATGTCCAGGTAGCATCACCGTACACCCACCAGCGGACGGACCCCAGGGAGGCGGGGTACGGTGGGCTTAGACGCTAAGTGTCGCGGTCCCTCCCCACATTAAGCATAACGACTGAAGTGGGTGGGACGGAAGCGTCTCACCTGTCCCTGTAACCCCGCACCCACCTGGTGCGCATGCCGAGCACAAGACCATTTGACCTGGTGACTGGACGGAAACACTCAACCTGTGAGGTTCATTTTCACGGAATGATTGTCACACATGCTCTCATTTGTGCTTCAGGCCCCGAGCAGGTTTCCGCAGAGAACAGTGTGTGGCACTTACCCCGGCCCTCTGCACCTCCAGGAAGGCGGCCCTCTGGAAGGACCTCTCCCACGCGGCCAGCTCGCTCCCCAGCCCCACGCTGAACACGTGGCTTGCGCCGTGGCCACCGAGGATGCTGAAGCAGTAGGGCCCGTGGTCCTGGCCATCAGGGCCCCCAAGGCCCAGGGAGAGGGCAGCCGGTGCCCAGCTGTCGTCCGGAAGCCAGAGCTGAAACAGGTGGGGAGACGTGGTGGGGGAACCCGAGGGAGCGGGGAGGGCCCCGGGCCAAGGTGACCACATCCAGTCGCCTCCTAACTCAGGAGTGCAGTACCCTCGGACACGGCTGCTGTGGACACGGCCCCATAAAGAAATACTTGTAAGTCAGTTACGTCACAGGGGACGGTGAGGCGGCAGGACTCCGCTCCGCCCGGAGGGGCCCCCGCGGAGTGACTGGCCCCCTTGCCGCACGCTCAGGAGGCCGTGTGGGACACTCGGCTCCCAGACTTGGGGATGCGAACCCAGAGGGCCTGACCACACGGGAGACAAGTTTCAGCAACAGCATCAAAGCAAAGGTTAAAACAGCAGAAAGCAGCTGTTGCTTCTGGTTAAAAATTGAAGCAGAAACCGTGGACCGGCCAGTGTGTCTGTGACCACAGGCGCCCTGAACGGGGTCCTGGCTGCTCTGACCTCTCAGGGTCTCCACCCTCTTCTCCCTGAGCTGAGCGCACCCCCACCCAGGGAGGAGCCCGACGTCAGAGCTTCTGGGCCCGGGGAGCCGCCGCCGGGGCCGCGGATGAGTCAGCGTCTCAGCCGGGGCCGTGCCTGCGCCCACCCCTTGGCGTCTCTCCCTCTGTCTCTCTGTCTCTGTCTCTGTTTCTCTCTGTCTCTGTCTCTCTCTCCCCTCGAGGTTCATGGCCATCCTCCATCTCCTGCTCACCCTCTCTCTGTGCAGACCCACACGAAGAGCCCCCACAGCCTCTAGGGCAGGAGGAGGGGGCTGGATGGCTGATGGACGTGACGTGACCACAGCCCTGCGTGGATCCGAGCTGCCCAGAGGCTGGGTCTTCACATCCTGATTCCGAGCTACCCGGATCCCCTGGACCATCCAGCCCAGCCCCCGCCACTCATATGGGGCTCGGAGTTCATTCCCCGAATCCGCATGAACTTCCTTGTTGGCCAAACGGTTCTATTTGAAAAATGCTTGTTTTCTGGGCTCCGGCTGGTACGTACAGTGACTGCTGCCGAGGGCAGGGGCCCGGGGGATCCCGGGGCTGAGGGACGGCTCTGTGGGACCCCACTCTCTCCATCTCCCCGCTCCGTCACCCAGGGAGTCCATCCTCGTGCGTCATGTAGAGACACTTGCTGCCCATGGGTGTGTGTGTGTGCGAGGTGTGGCGTCGTGTGTCCAGTGCTCTGTCCCCGACCTGGGACGAACCTGCACACAGGTGCACCTTGACCTGGGAGCCCCCGGGTCCTTGACCTCAGACTGCGATGCACAGAAACCACCGACTGACAGGACTGTGGGCCGTAAAGCGAGAAGAGAAAGGCGTGTCCCTGACCTGAGCTCTCAGCCTCGACGGCACAAGGACTGAGCTTGCGGTGGCGGCTCCCTTGCAGGGAGGGGAGCCCGTCTGCAGGTGGCCCCGCCGTCTACTGGCTGGGGGTGGGGCTGCGCATCTCAGCAGAAGAGAAGCAGCTCTGAGAACCCTCCTCGCCAGTTACCAGCTGCTGCCCTGAGTGCTTTGCTTCCCTCTGAGCCTCCGTTTCGCACAAGACCAGGCGTCCGAGAAAGGTCGTCAAGGACAGCGCAGACAAGGTGTGTGGCCCACGGAGCCCGTCATGGAACCGCGCGTCCTGCTTACACGACGCGCGGTCGTTAAGCAGAGCTGCGTCTCAGCGACCGCTCAGGTTTGATGTCCAGTATGCAGCTTACTGGTCCCCACAAAATCATCACCACACATGCCGGCACCCGCTCTCCAGCCAGCACCCGCTCATAGGGCCTCGCCCCACCCCGGACCACGGAGCCGGAAACCATCTCGGCATCATCCAGGAAACAAAAGCAACGACTATTTCAGAAAATTATCTGCATTTTTCCTGCTTCTATTTGTGCCTGTGAAACAATTACTGCAGCAGCCCAGGGCACGTAACAGATAAATAATTCTACTCTGTCCTCTAATGTGTTTTATATTCCCTTCCACGCAAGGTCTCTCTGTAAACGCAGCTCTATAAACGTGTGACAGGATTTTAACGGAGTTCTTCAAATACACGATCACCGTGGGTCTTCACTTCTCAGTGGGCTTTGATGGTCCTTCCAGCGCCACTAACTGAAGAGCATCGCTATGTCTCCACGCACACAGCCGCTGACTCTCGGGAGCGCCCTGTGTAGAGTCCGAGCTGACGAGTGAGCGCACTCGATCGGGCGCGGGGGCCAGGGGTCCTGCTGTGAATCGACACGCCTGGGCTCCACGCTCAAGAACAAACAGAGGACGTGAAACGCGCCTTGGGACCTCCTGAGAAAGCCCATGAGGGGCGCTGAGGGCCTTCACAGAAGCTGCCGCGCTGTGGAACTCACACTGCTTAGCCTCATAAAAACAACATGGAGTAAATGCCGCAGAAGTGAGAGCAAGGACCCACACAGCTCCCTCCCCAGACCCTGCAGCCCCAGTAACTCAGGAACACACTGCGACGATGACTCAGACACTGGGGACACCGGGGACAATCACCCCATCGAAGGTCCTGAGCTGCCGCAGAGACAGTGAGTGAGTGACACCCCCCCCGCCCCCGCGGCCTCACTGACGGCGCACAGGCCCTCCCGGCCCCGGGCCTGGCCGCTGTCCCGAGCACTTATGTTAGAAAGCTCATCCTCCTCAGCCCCATCGGGGCCCCTTTGACACTTGGATCTGCCTCCCCGTTCACAGGCGGGCCTGGGAGCCGCCCTGCCCTCGGGGTGTGCATCCAGGGAACTGGGCATCTTCAGTCTCTGTGCCTGCGGGAGCCTCGCCTACTTGGGGCAGCTCCACCTTCCAAGACTTACCCCACCGTGAAGCTGCGAGAGAGGTTACTTTCCCCTTGGGTGGGGTCCACGCCCCCACCCCCAGCTGGTCGGGGCCCCGCCCTGGGCGCCAGAGGCACTGGGCTCGATCCCTGCCCGTTAGCCGCGGCCCGAGCGCCGTCGTTGTCCATCTAACTTGGGTGGTTCAATTTCTGCTGCGGCAGGACTTCAGAGAATCACTCAGGCACTCTCTCCCCCGAGTGCTAGTCAATCCCACAGCTCCGCTTGCTGTCTCTGAAGCCACACCCAGGGAGACGCCCGCACACCTGTGCTGACGGTGAACAGAACAGCCCTGAGATGAGCTTCCAGGACGCGGCCGGCCCGCCTCCCGCGAGGCTTCTGGAAGAGACCCCCCTCTGCGTGCTTGACTTCCCAGCTGATGGAGGTAATAAGGGTCAACTCCCGGGGAGCAGGGTTAGTGCAGGGTGCAGACAGAGCAGGGAGCTCGGCCCCGGGAGCCCCAGTCCTCGAGGGGGAGATGTCATGGGCGGGCGGGCACAGCTCAGGGATGGGGCACGTGCTTAGTGTGCACGAGGCCCTGGGCTCCATCCTGGTGCCGCCACTAAAATAAACAGAGAGGGACTATGATCAACACCCTTTGCCAAACGCCTGCGCAGCTTCACGACCCGGAGAGTTCCCGTGCTGGACGGACTGTGGCGCCGGCGCCTCACCGCCGGGTGGGGTGCTTATTGTTCACCCTGTGGAGGCTGAGAGGCCGTTTACAATTCAAGTCACGATCGCGATCAAGCCAGATGACGCAATTTTCTCATCTGTTTCGTGGTGACTGTGAAATACAGACACACGATGTTAAGACCTGGAAAAGGAATTTTTGGAGAGGAGAACCTCCCCCGCAGCTGCCACGCTGGGTTTCTGGGCTAGATATTAATGGCTCTGCTTCGAAATGGTGATTATGAAAACAAATCATTAAAAAATGCTGTACTGACGTGCTGGGCCTTATGATAACCCCACATTTATTTCGGTTTTTGAAAAATGAATGAACTCTTACCAAGAACTTTAAATTCACGTGTGTGAAATAACCAACATCGAGGGTTAAAGGACGTGAGAAAAGGGGAGATTCTGAAAGGTCACTGTCAGGGACACCCGGCAGGACACTCAGCCCACAGGACACAGTCTCCTTTCTAAAAACGTCCAACTTTGTGACTTTATTGTGTTTATTGTTATCGGTCCTGTGCTGAGTTTAGGACGTTCGCTGCACCCATTCTCCTGGGCAAGTTCATGATCTAATAATTACTTCACTGCACGTGTGTTTATCAAATTCTTTTCAATCTTTGTGGGAAGATACGCTGGATAAACATAGGAGCGTGTCTCTATCTGTTAATAGAAGAGGCTCCACAGTGTATTTGTCGCACATAAGGTGCGACGGCCCTGTGGCGACACCCCAACCCCAGGCGCACGTCTCAGACGCAGGAAGAGCCACGGAAGCACGTGGGAACACCAGCCAGGAGGAAATCACGAGAAGCCTGCGTGACGAGACAGAGACAGATGGTCCCCCGGGTGCTCTTCGGTGGCACTTCGGCGAATGGCGGGAGGACGGACCTGGACTTTCAGCTTATGTTACTGCTTCAGCAGACGGCGCTGAACAACGTTCTCCTCACTCTTTAAGCCCAAAGGGACACCCTGTTAAGACGAAAGCGTCTAATGTGCCAGGACACTCACCTGGTGAACTTTAAATAGCACCTCACAGAGGTCATAGGTTTTTGCCGCTCGGCCCCAGTCTAACATGCTCACCTGTCAGGACAGAGGGCAGACACATAAACCCCGTGGGTTCTCACCCAAAACAGGGACCGTGCGAGGGGACGGGGGTGCCGACTAGCTGACTGTGGGAATCACGTGCTAATGTACGCGTGTATCAAATCACCACATTGTTCACGTTAAATACGTGATGACTCGGTCAATTACACCTCAATACAACTGGGAAAAAGTTAAGCACGCCTGAAAGATGGATGCCGTTTGCAGTGTGAGAACTCAGACATTTACAGCAATGGCGCGACTCACGGAGTCTTTACCTTCATTAAATTCTAAACCCGGGGTAGGGCGCCTGGAAGACTGACCCAGGCACTGCGGCGGGCCTTCATGCGTAACCTGTGCGCCCTCATGCTGCAGGCGTGGGGACGACGTGTGCAGACACGTTTCTGACACAGGAACGTGGTCACGCAGGGACGTGCCCACTGTACACAGCGGGCGTAACTGTAGGAACTCACTCTGGATTCCTCTTACTTTCAATCAACGACTAATTTCAGGTCAGAGCTTTTGGGAGGGTGACGGGTTTGCAGGTGGAGGCTGCGCGTCTGCCGGGGCCCCTGCCGGCTCCTGTACCAGCGAAGGCCCCGCTCTCCGAGCTGCGGCCACACCCGCGGCTTGAGCTGCTCCTTCCGCTTTACTTTTCTTGCTGGTGGTCACGTTTCCTTCCCCCAGCAAAGGCCCCGTCTCCATGCCCAGCTCTGCCAGGGTGGGAGACGCCATCCGAGGCGGGAGTCAGTCCTGCATCTCATCCTCTGGGCCACGGGGACTGTTTCAAGTGCCACCCAGCACAGTCCACGTGCCTCACGGACCATGAGGCCAAACGGAAACGCTGGAGCAGAGGAAGGGTTAGCGCAGAGCCAGGCAAGGGGAGGGGCGGCTCATGCCCAGGAATCCCCGAGCTCCCCAATGGTTCTGTGGAGTTTTTATAGGCAAAATTTGGGGTGAGGGCTGCAGGGGTGTGACTGTCTTCTGACTGCCTGGTGGGGAGGAACAGGGTGGGGTTGCAGGGCTCCTGTGCTTGGCCTGAAGCTGCCGTCCTCCACCTGGGGTGGGGGGGCCTTAGTTCCTGCAGAAGAGCTCAGAGACACTGCTATGTCTGTTGCTGGAGGAGGAGCCAGGACCTGCACCGAGGCCGCACCCTTGCTCCTCAACCACTCCTCCTGTCTCTGCACCCCTCCCTTCCCTGATAACAGCTGTTGGAATCTGCCCGTTGGAACTCGGAAGGTCTGGGAGGCTCCTTCCTACGAACAAGAAACGGGGGATGTGGGAAGGATTCATATCTGGGAGGACCCCCGGGCGCTGGCTTGGCTTCCCCCACTCCTGTTTCAGTCTCCCCAGGTCTTTCAGAGGAGCGGGCGATGACCACTCTGGCTGCTTCCTGCTGAGACGGGGCGGAGTCCGCCCTTGATCTGGGCAGCGGACGCTGACTGGGAAACGCTCCCGAGTTCTCGGATGCGACCGTGTGATTAAGGTCTCGGTCCCGTCAGCTACCATCTTGGCGCAGCAGACCCAGTCAGGAGGAGAAGGCTTCGCAACCGGACTTTCATGATAAAATAGCCCTCGTTCCCCGAGGAGTTCAGGACAGGCCTGGGACCAGCGTGGACCCGGCCTTCAGGGAGGCGTGCGGCCAGGCAGCCGGCTGCCTGACTTCAGCTAGGAAGGTCGTGACTTCTGATGTGGCGTCTACCACACAGCGCAGTGTCTCCGGGCCCTTCTGCAGGAGCCAAGGCCCCCTCCAGGTGCATGCAGGTAACGTCAGGCTGAGCACAGGAGCCCCGTCGGAGGAAGGGCACACACTTGCAGGCCTCCCCCCCCGATTTTGCCTGTAATAACTGCCTGGTGGTTTGCGGGGAGTTCGGGGCTTCTGAGCACAGGTCACCCCTTCTCCCTGCTTGACCCTGCGACAAATGCTTCTCGGCTCCAAACTGATGTTTCGGTTTGTTTGGCCTCACTGTGTGTCAGCCACGTGGACTTGCACTCAGTAATGGAACCGAGCAGGACCCTGCGGGCCTCCCCCGACCCCTCCACCAAGTACAGAATTCCCCCACGTCCCCTGCATCTTGTCTGCAGGGAGCTGAAGTGTCCCGGGCCTCCCTGAGCCCCAGACGAGCAGGTCATGACTACGGAGCCACAGGCTCGTGTCTGAGGCACCTTCCTGTGTTGTTTCACAGGCACCGTAACTGCCAGCAGGACACCTGCACGGTGACTGGACTGCAGCCATGACGTCAGCTGCTCCGCCTTGAGCGGGACTGAGCCTGTGGTCAGCACAAGTCCAAGAACTGGCCTCGAGAGAGTGGGACTAACGCTCATAATAACCCACATCTCCGTGGGCGTCAGAACGTGTAGCTTGCTCTGCCTGGGGGTGTAAGCGGGCACCTACAACTGTCAGCAGGGAGAGGCTGCAGGCCCAGGCAGACGTCCTCCCCCTGGGAGCATGGCGCCCGGCGTCAGCAGCAGGAAGTCACGGAAGATGACCCCGGCCCAATCCCGTGGAGACGGGATGGTGTCGGACAAGCGGGCACACGTAAGCAGCTTTCGGCAGGACGGAGCTCTCAGCAGGAGGCCCCTCTGCCTTGTCACCTCAGCTGCACTGTCGCCAACCTTGAACCAGGCGTCCCGCCTCCATCGTCTCCGGCCCAGACGCACTTCAGGACTTCTGCTCACACGGCCCCTTGCCTAACCTGCTGGTCTGTCCACAGATCAGAGCAGCAGAGACGGAGAGGAGGCGGCTCACAGACGGCAGATCGCCTCCCCAGCCTCCCCCTCAGTCATCTCGCAAACAGACTGCATGAATGGGCAGCATCCAGAAAAAGCACGAGGCGTCCGCGAGCCGGCATGTGGGGGCGTGGCCACGAGCCCGACCCCCACCTCCACGGGTAACTGAGACCACGTCCCCTCTCCCCTTCAAAACCTCGGAGACGCGTTTGCGGACGTGAGTCCACCTTCTCCCAGGCTGCTGGCTTTTGTGATTCGAGCCGCCGTCCTTCCTACCAGCGCTTGCCTCCCGAGTACCGATTTCCGAGCGGCGAGCAGGCAGGCCTGAGTTTGGCAACAGTACTATGAATACTTTCTCCAAATGGTAGTTGATTTTTTTATCTGACCACATCTGACTTGAAATAGAGCAGAAATTTTAGACAAGGTGTAATAACTCGGCATATTTTAATATTGTGGAACGCTCACATAGCCCCAGGGGAAATATTCTAAGTTAGATACATGCTGGGTCTGTTTTTTTTAACATTTTATTTTATTTCTTGTTAGGGGGAGATTAGGTTATTCATTTACTGGAGGCACTGGGGATTGAACCTAGGACCTTGTGCACGCTAAGCACACGCTCCACCACCGAGCTACACCCTCCCCAATACATAACGTCTAATATGTGTTCAGTCTACAGATCTTCACTTACAATATTTCTTTCCCAGTAAACACTTTTTGTGACAATAGAATACACTTGCCTAAGTGACATCCTTAAAACTGCTTCTAATATTTCTTTCATATTCATAGGCAACTGCTAAATTTATAGCTATAAGATGCTGTAAAATTGATTCCATAAGTGTTATTTAACACATTTTAATGGTGTTTAGAAACATGAGTAGCTGAAACATTATTTCCCAGATTCCAGTTTGCAAATCAGAGATAACTGCTCACACCGAGGAGGGACAGCACAGCACCCTGGTTTAACCCAGCTTTCCCAGCGTCGCTCAGCGCACGGGGCAGACGGGGCCGCACCGCCGCCGCTGGCTGCTGCTCTTCAGGAGGCGCTCAGACCCTGCCCTCTCAGCCCCACGTTGCTCCCTTCCTGCCCCATCCCTCCCGCTTCTGTTTGCTCTTTCCTTCAGCACCATCCCTCTCCCTCATCGTGAGGAGCTCAGAAACTGTCCTGAAGACAGGACTTTCTCTGTAATTTCTCCTCAATTATTTGCCACCAAATCTCTGGGCCTTTTAAAAATTCATTTAAACATTCTGACGCGAAGTGCTAGAAACAGGCTGCATGAATGTGGTCAGGGAAGACCGCTGCCCCTGGGACAGGGGTGAGTGCGTGCTGACCAAGATGGGGTCTGAGAACAAATCACAGGGGCACTGGGAAACTCACGCCCTGGAGCCATTCGCTCTCATTCCAAAGAGAAACGGACCAGAGACCCTCCTCCTCTCCCAGGAGAGCTGTGTGTGTTGTCTGAGCTCAGACGGGCATGACAACCTTGAGACCCTCCCCAGTGACCCAGCCTCCACCTTCGCAGAGCACGCCAGCCTCACCCGCCCGCCTGCAGGGACAGCGGTGAGATGCCCTGTGAGTAATTAACAGGGCGCCTCAGATCCACAGCCTCACACTTCATGTCAACAAAACAAATAAGTAAATGTCAATATTAAAAACTTAACATAAAGTTGCTTTTGATTTGGGCAAAGCAGAATTTGTTATTGGCAACTTGCCTCCAGCTCTGGGATATCAAATCCAAGGTCAGACAAAAACACATGTAAATATTTAGGAGTAAATAAATTCACTCACCATATTTCATTATTGCTTTGACAATAAGGTTGCTGAATATTAAGAGTAAACTCACTTATAAATGTGTAAATAAAGTCCCTCGTGTTCGGCGTGAGCCAGGCGTGTTTCAGCTGGCATTTATTGTCCCACCATAAAATGGAGGAAAGTGCTGAACAGATGGTGAGTGAGGGGCCTGGGACCCACAGCCAGGGACCCACAGCCAGGAAACGGAAGGATTCCGTGTGGAGCCCAAAGCTTCCAACCATTAACTTACAACTTTTCCATGGAGCCTCCCTGCCTCATATTTTGCAGAGTAAACATTTCCACTGCCTTATAACATCCTTCAGTCCCCATTTGAAAACATGCTTCTGTTAGTTCAGACAGTACATGAATGTGATTTAAAACCTTTGGTTTTAAACCAGCATAACGCCATGATATAATGGCAACATTTGCTTTTTCTTTCTATTTAGAAAAATGATCGTAGTTCTGGGTCTGCGTGTGAGGAGCTGAACATCACCCTCCCACATAACAAGCAGGTTGAAGCTGACGGATGGACGATTCAACAACTCCTTCTGGATCTGCAGGACAAGGGAGGATGCAGGGCAAACCACCGCCCACGCCCGGGGGCAGCAGACCAACACGGGGCATCTCCTGTTTCTGGAGCAGGGACTCCTGAGCAGAAACAAGGCAGGAACCAGCGCCGGGGCCAGAAACCCTGCCCTGTAATCAGGGAATTGCTGGAGGCTCAGAGTGGACAAGTCTGAGCTAAAAACTCCAGGGGGCCCAGTCACTGGGTGACCCGCGCAACACTGTGAGGTTCGCCTCCAGCTCATCCAGGTTCTCATGGAAAACACTGGGGAAGAACCCCCTGAGTCTCCGGCAGGGGGAGGGTAAGGGGGTCACTCTGGACTCCCCAGAGCATCCTGTTCTCCCCAGGGGAACCCGTGAGCCGGAGCCTCACCTGCTGGGGTTTTCACAGCCTAACTGGCCTGGGGAGGGGAAGCTCTCAATTCCAGCCCCCTCCAGCCGTCCTGTTCCACCCTAAGCGGGGAGAAGAAACTGAGAAACACGTGTGACATCCACCGTCCAGAAGCAGAGGCTTCACTAAGAGGCTGAGACCTGGTCTCAGGACCACAGGCAGCTTGTCCCCTGTCCCCCCCCCAGCACGGCACTGAGGGACCATTTACAGCTGATATTCTAACCCGTGCCTCATGTCCAGGTGGTGAGAAAGATAAACGCAAAAAAAAACACCACATCTTGGCATATCATTTTCAATTATGTAAAATTAAAGATTAAAAAAACCCCAACTGAAGCCAGAGTGGGGAAAGTCTTAACTACAGAGGAACAAGACAAGAATTACTGCAACGTCTCCTCACCAGAGGAGACAGACGACGGCCAATAATCACATGAAGCGTGCTCCGTGTCCTGCGTCGTCAGGGGAGGAAGATTAAGACAAGGCGCCACAGCCACACGGCTGTTCGAGTGGCTGAAGCCCCACCTGGCCGCACAGAAGGCTGGCGAGGCCGCGGCGCAGCGGGAACGCGCCCTGCTGCGGGGAAGGCGGGTGGCGCAGCCCCTCGGGAGGCAGTTGCTCACCAACCTAAGCACGCTCCCACCGTCCGATCCGGCGGTCCCGCTCCTTGGTGTCTGCCCACAGGAGCGGAAAGTGCACGTCCACGCAGAGACCTGCACGTGGAGGTGCCTCCCACACGTGGCCTCACCCCGCCTTTTCCTTTCAACTGCAAAGCCCGGGAAGACGCCGCGTCGTCTGCTTCCTGCAGAGTTTGCTCAGCGCCTTTTGAGGTTCAGCCGCTAAACGCTTTGAGACTTGTTGGCTTGCTGCCTCCACCCACCAAAAAACAATCTGAAGGGTTGATTTTTCCTCTGTGCAGTCGACCTTGGAACAGCGTGGGGTTGAACTGCGAGGCCCCACTGCCACGTGGACTGCTTTCTATAGTAAGTACGTGTAGAAAATGCTACGTGGCCTAAGGGCGGTCGGGCCCTGGGTGCAGAACTGCAGGCACAGGGGAACCACGCCAGGGGGCCGCCGCCACCGAGTCCTGCTGGGCCCCCACCGGGTGGAGGGCCAGGGTTCCCACTGTTGCTCAGGGTCAGCCGTCTCCTCCTCAGGGGGCACTGGATGGCATTTCCAAATCACGCAGCTCCACCCCAAAGCTACGACACTCATCATCACGTATTTATATGAACAGATGCGCTACATGTTTATTTACATGCTCAATATTTACTTTAGAGATTATACAACCGACCACCAAGGATGTCTTCTGCATCTTAGGTCTGACGCTAGATGTGAAGGAATCAAAGTTGGACACAACATTAAAGGAGCCCCCGGACCAGCGGAAAATAAGCAAATTGGATCTGTAGCGCTTTACCAATACAGAGGAGCTCCCCCAAAGTCATCCCCAGTCTCACAGCACCTCTCAAGCAGGCCCTGACTTGGTCTCACTTGTAGGTGACATTTAGCAACAACAGTTCAGATGACCAGACGGAAAAGCTACATGAAGCCGTTAGGAGGTGGACAAACACATCAGGTGAATGAGTCTGGATTTCGGGCTGACCGTTCATGACGCTCCTGCCTTCGTCCCTGCGCTTCTTCCTGTGCCTCACTAGTGCCGAGTGCCCTGGAAGACGGAAGTGATGTGGACCCAGGAGGAACAGGCAGCTCCTCCATCCTGTAAGCCTGAAGAATCCAGCGACACGAACACGCAGGCTGAGCTGGCGCTGTGGAATCGGAGACCTTCTATGCTGAGGCTGCCAAAGTTCATACCGCGAGACAGACCCCATGGCTGCCCGGGAGCAGGCCCGTCTCAGTCTCCGGGGAGGCCTCCTCCTGGTGTCTCTAGGTGGTCCTCATTCAGGATCACCAGCACTGACGGCTGCTCTCCGCCCGCAGGCCCGTCCCGGTCAGCGGCAGCGGCGGCGGCGGCGGGCCCCTGCCAGCTCCTCCTCCCGCAGCCATGACAGCCCACACCGAGCGTCCGTGTCCGGGCATCAGCGCGCACACAGGCCCCGCTGTGCTCCTGGGCCGCAGAGGATGTGCGGTGCTCTTCTGATGTGATCGGTGAGCTCATGTTTACACTCAAAAAAATCGAGCTGTGAAACGAAGCACTTTCTCCAGGAGAATGAACTCCATGTTCCAGTGACCTGAGGTCTGGGCTGCCGGCAGGAGTGCTGGGCGGATGTGACGTCGGCAGCAGCGTCGGGCCCCTGAATCCGGTGCCGTTGGTGTGGGCGTGGGGCTGATTCAGGCTTCCAGGGCGGCGCCCTGAACCGGCCTCTGGGCCCATCCGGGGTCTTGCTTTTCCTGCACAAGCAACCGCACGGAGCAGACACACCCACTCACTCTTCTCGATGTCGATGGAGCCGTAATTACCAAACGATGCTGCTGCTGCTCAGCTGGAGGGCGGGGAGGGGGGAAGTGTCTCCCGCAGAAACTGTTCCAAATGGCAGCTAATGAAAGGAGCGCCTGCCAGGAGGTGCCTTCGCCGGGCAAGAGCGAGGCGCCAGTTACAGGGGATGGTGAGGCGGCAGGTATGTCATTACCACAGGGTCGCGCAGTCCTTCCTACAGCAAACACGCAGCCCCGTCTCGGAGAAACCAGAAACCAGGGAGGGAGGGCACCCTGGTCAGAGAGAAGAGTGGGTGGAGACAGAGACAGGGTGGCGGACAGACAGACAGACAAGCACTCCTGCGAAGCACCTGCTCTCTGCAGACGCCCTCTGAATGGGCCCCACAGAAGGGAGGACACGCTGCCTGACCCCCAAATGCCCAGAACCTGGTTTCTGGAGCATTAGCGACACAGGGCTCTGATGACCGGTGGTGGCCATCGGCTCGTGTGGGACATTAATGACCAGCTGTAAGGGAGCGAGGCAGCTCTGCTAGGATTCTGGGCAAAGAAAGTGACATCTCTCAGGGAGCAGACTGGTTGTGGGGACGGAGCAGGGATTTCCTGTAGCTCTAGTGCGGCCGCAGGCCCAGCACGGGGTCACCAGGTGCAGAACTGGGCCAGCTCACCTCACTGGGCGGAGCAGCCGGGCTCTCAGGGAGAGCCTGAACCCCGCCCAGCCCTTTCCATCTCTTAGCTCAGATGAGTGCCTTCCCCAGCTCGGTTCAGGATTGGGGGGGCACGAGGTGTCCGTGAAAAGCCGCAGTGCACCCCACATTCTCCGAAAACACCTGTGATTTAGAAGGCGTTGTAGCCAAACCCAGGGAGAGGGAGGAGGAGGGCCTGAGGGCTGCCCACTGGGCTCGGAAGCGGATCGGGGAGGCGCGGTGTCCTGTGCTCTGCCTGGGGACCCGGCCCCAAGGGGCTGCACACGGAGGGGCCCAGGCCGCAGCAGGCCTCACCCCCAGAGCAGCGATCTGGGAGGATGCCAAACCCCTGAGCACGCTATTTGCTATTTACATGGAAGGAGACGTGCTTCGGGACAATCCCAACAGCTGAGGTCAGGGATTCAGTCCCACGATGTGCTGTTCTGACGCTACTGCCGCCAAGAAAACCGGCCACGGAATTTCCCAACAAACAAGCAAAGCCTGGCGCTGATAGGAAGCGACCTTCTCCACCTGCTGGTCAGGGAGCCCCTGCACCCCCAGAGCAGAATTTCTGTCCATGAAATTGAAATTGGCCCCGGGAAGTAGATTAAACCGTCCGCTACTGGAACAGGTAGAGCACTGTGATCACGTACTTAAAGCGTCCCTCGTGCTTTAGAACGCTGTGCGTGGGGAGACCCAAACCTTGAGAGTCTTAATTAAGAAGGACTTTCAGACCTGGGTCCTGGGACATCTAGGCACATCCCCCGGTTCTGGGGGTGGGGACCCTGCTCGGGGGGAAGGGGCTGACCTCGGGGAGGCTGGTTCTCCCTTAGTCGCAGGGAGTGGGAGGCACCTCGGCCCGAGCCTGACTGTCGTGGCCCCTTCCCAGGTCCTCAGCCTCCCCCCGCCCCACCCGCTTCTCCACCCGCATTGAGGCCGGCAGGGTTACCTGCAGTTATCTTAGTGTTTCCTTCATATCAAAGTACACCTAGGAACAAGTGTCAAGAGCAACTGAAGAACATCACTGCATCTGGGGAGAATTCGGTGATTGTGCAGCTGTGGCGCGAACTCTCCAGCACCCGTAACTCACAGCTTTGGTTTATGGAAAACAGGGGTCCCCAGGGGAGCCCGGGCCTGGGGCCTGGGATGGAAAAGGGCTCGGTGGAGAGGCCGATGGGGTCTGATGGAGCCTGTGGCTTAGTCACCAGAGCTGGACCTCCCTTAACCGTTCAGTTTCAGCGATCAGACCAGTCAGTTACAGGGTCGACACTGGGGGAACCTGGAGGGAGGGCATGGAGAAACCCTACCACGGCCCAGCTTTCCTGTAAACCCACAGTTATTCAAAAATAAAACACTCGCTAAAGAACAGCTCATTACCAATGAAAAGAAGACACGCATTCGTGTCTAGATGTCTGAGGGCGAAACTTGATTTGACCTTTATTATTTTCAGGTTTTTAAACCGACTTATTGAGGTATGACTGCCATTCAAAAAGCTGTGTAAATGTAATGGCTACAACTTGATGGGCTGAAGATGAGACACTGGTGAAACCGACGGTATTTGCCCCGAAGGCCCTCAGCCCTCCCACGTCAGGGCTGGCAGATGCCGGCGAGGAGGGGAGGAGAGGGAGCCCCTCTGCGCTGCTGGGGGGAACGTGAAAGGGGCAGCAGCTCCTCAGAGAAATAAAAACTGAGCCACGCTGTGATCCGGCAATTCCACTCCTGCCTATTTATCCCAAAGAAACGGGACCTGGGCCTGCAGATACCTGCACCCCCGTTCAGGACAGCAGCACGCAGCCGGCCACGGCTGGGAGGCAGTCGCATGGCCCGCTGATGGGCGATGGGACAGCGAGAACGGCCGCCTGCACACAGGGACCAGCACTCGGCCTCAAAGGAAGGAGCCCCTCTATCCACTTCAATGGCAGAAAGGTCACGACACTGAGGGGGCTGCAGACAGATTGTTAGGTTTCCCGAAGCCGTCAGGTTTTGTCTGTGGTTCTGACGTTCAGACTCACAGAAAGTTCACTGACGAACTTATAGGCCAGGCATCCACATTATATGCAGCCGATTTTGGGAAAATGGTGCAGGTGGGAATTGGAAAGTAAATTGCAAACTGTAGTGCGCAGCATTAAATTTCTATTAGGGCCCAACAAGATTGGACTGTTCGGCTCTTCTGATAAAACTTGGAAGAGCTGAGGGGAAACAGCTTTTTAAGTTCCGTTCTTTGCCCATTAAATCAGAATGAGGAGAGGGCGCCCTTCTGTCTTGTTTGCTGTCCGGACTCTTCAGCCGTATAACTGGTGCTCTAAGACAACCAAGCTCCGGCACCCCCACCTCAAGCCAGCTGGCCCTGTAAGCACGAGGACATCCCAGTGTCCTGATGGCTGTTCGAGCTGAAGGACGAGCACGGTGGGTTAGTTTAGGACTTTAAGAAAAGCCAGCGGGCCCCGCAGACCCCTTCCTGCCTTGGGGTTGGAGGAGGGCACCACGGCCGTGCCTGCTCTGGCCTCGGCCGAACAGCGGAGCTGGTCTTCGCTGCTCTTACAGGAAGGCCGGTCAGCACCTCCCGGGCCCTCCAGGGCGTGCTTTCAGGAGGAGCCACGAAGACGCGGAAGGACGAGCCCTTCAGGGCCAGGAACTTGGGTCTGAAGGTCTGAGAGGAGCCGGCCCCGTCCAGCCTCTCGCTGGCCCATCCCATGTGCACAACCTGCAGGGGAAAAGCTGCACGTTAACCGCCAGATCTCAGCAGGAGCGCAGGGTCGGGGTGGGGGGACCGTGTCCAGCACGCTCGTGTCCGCAGACCGGACACCGGGAGGGCTGGCTCGGCCAATGTCCGACTGGCACCAAGCAGACACAGCACAAATGTGCCACGTCTGGGGTCGCTCGCCCACAGCTCTGCGAGGGGCCAGGCTCCGCGCGTGAGCTCCCGCGTGGCCTCAGTCTTGGCCCGTGCCGGGCTTCTCCGCTCCGTCAGAACTGTGCCTTCCATATTTATTTTTTTACTTTTTTACTTATTTATTATTTTCTTTTTTCGGAGGAGGTAATTAGATTTTGTTATCTACTTATTTATTTTTTTAATGGCTGCACAGAGGATTGAACGCAGGAGCCTGTGCAGGGAAAGCCGGCGCCCTGCCACGAGCTACACCCTCCCTTCTGCGTGTTTTTTAAAACATAGTATTTCCTTACACTCTCTTAGGGGTTAGTATTTCAGATTTGTCTACACAGTTGCAGAAAGGCCTAAATGTAATCTCCACACCTGTGTGAACGTTAGTTAACACACACGGGCGAAGCGGTCGTTCCTTCATAGTTCAGCTTCCTAACAACAGTGAACATAATACTGGGCATTGAGCCTTCCAAACCTGGAGACACAAAATGCAAACTGCAGCGATCAGAACACGACCTTAAAAGTTAATGAAGACAGAAGCATGGAATCCAGCGCGTGAACTGAAGTTGGCTTCCCCGAGGTTCTGACGTGATGCGCTCGCAGGTGGTGGGAAGAGGAATTTCGTTTTAATTTTCCCGTTTCCGCATTTTGCTACGTTAACAACAACAAAAATCCTGCACGGTGAACATTAAAACATGCTGCACGTTTAAACAAAACGAGGAGTACGTCATCACAGACATGCCGACCGCTTTATGGACCGAAACGTCTGAAGGCGGGCGTGCCCTCGGGGTCGGAGGCCCGGGAGCTCGCAGGAGAGCCCTCCCGGCAGCGGCAGCCGCGGGCTCGAGCTAGGTCGCCTCCTTCCCATCTTCGCCGGTCCCGCCTCTGCCTGGTGAGAGGCTGCCTGGGTCAGGGCGCCAGGGGACATTTTACAGAAATGCCATTTTCACAAACAGTGTTCCTAGCAACGGACAAGCAGAAATCACGTCTCCTGTTTACGGAGAGTGGCGGCCACAGCCCAGCGGGCACCACGCTGCTGGGCCTGGGTGCTGAAGCCGGGAGCTAGGGCGTCAGGCCGGCCTAGACGCAGGAGCCTTGCAGAGTGGCCCGCTGGTTCCCTGGCTCGTGAGCCTGCCCGTTCCCTCTGGGCCTAGCCAGCGTCTCCCGAGGACGTAGGAACCACGCCACCGTGGTGAGGTTCCAGTGCTAAAACAGGCTGTCTACTGTGAGCAGACAAGAAAGTCATTTCATACGTGTCTCGGAGCCGTGTAACGTCGCTGGTCTCCGTTTTCTGTGATTAGCTCCCGTGGGAATTCCGAGAATCTGACGCTGAGCCTCGGGAGCCCCTCCCACAGCACTGGCAGGCCCAAGGTCGGGGGAGTCAGGGCTCTGGAAAGCACGCCGATGCAGCTGACCCCCTGAGCGTCTAGTGGCCTTGAAGCTGACCACACGGATTACCTAGAGCACCTCGGATCGACTGACTCTCCCCCTTTTTGTCTGGTTGGGTCACACAGATACACTTTCTAACACGAGCGGTGATACGGCTGTAAGTCGTAAGACGCGCTCAGTTTCCCTTGTTAACCCCTGCTCCGTTGTAGCCGCGTTGTTTGTGTTCTTACCCTTTGAGTTTTAAGAGTTCTTTGTATATTCTGCATAAGGAGAACTTCATTTTCTCTCTGCAAGTCTAGCAGACCCTTGATATTTCTAAATGAATTCAAGGCGTGATTACTGAATCCCAGCTCACTGCTGTACGAGCGCGATGATTTGTACAACTTACGTAACACAGGACTCGTTCTGGGTACGGTTACCAAAACCAATGAACTGCAGATACACTGAGTGAAAACACACACAGTGAAGGAACATACGGAGCTGCAAACACACACAGTAAAAAGCGGGTTTGCTCAGAAGTCAGCCTCCGGTCCGTGAAGCCTGGGTGTGTGGTGTTAAGGAAGATGCCTTGGTTATTTTAAGCTGGTGCCTGTGATCATCCTTCTGAACGTCTTTGAGGGGCCGGTGTTTGGATACTTTTTCCTTAGTTCAAATTCATCAGAGCCAATGAGCTGCCCTGTGGTTTGGGACAATATCCACCCCATTATGCTATTTGCTGGTAGGGCTGCCTTCTTAGCGGTGGGCCGGGGGCCACTGGGTGACACTGGGGCAGGGACTCTGGACGTGGAGCCAGAGTTACTCGGAGCCCTGTGTCCCCGTCCTCACCCTCAGAACAGGACTGACAGCCAGGCACACGCCTGTTCTGGGCGCAGGAGCAGCGGTCTGCACGCGGGTGCTGGCATCGCACAATGCCAGATCGTCTCAGCACCCTTCTGGGTACACTCTTCTGGGACTCTGCTCCCCTCTGGGTCCGCGTCACACCCCACGCTCTCTGAGGGCGAGGCTGTGTGCCCCGCCATCTGCCCCGCATCCGCATCACACCCCACGCTCTTCGAGGGCGAGGCTGCACGCCCCGCCATCTGCCCCGCGGCGCAGGACTGGCCGAGGGGCCTGGTGCCTGCTCCCTGAAGGAAGGGGTGTCGTCCTCCCTCTGTCACTGTGCGTGTCTGCACGAGCAGCGGAAGGGGCACGCAGTAGGGCGTGCTGACGGGGGCATCAGGTCGGCCGGCTGGGAGGCCTCGGTTTTACTGACGACTGTCAAAGCCTGGAGCCAGAATTTTTAGAAAACATAGAAAACTGTTTCAACTCTAAATTGCTGCAAGTTTTCGAGGCAGCAGCTCAAAACTGTGCTTTGATGCGCCATCTGTCACCAGGAACCACACCGAGCTCCTCCTCCTGCCCCTGCGTCGGTGCGGCCGGTGGGGACACAGAATCATCACGGCCCAGGAGGAAAGTAAGCGGCGGGAAGCAAGCAGCCCCCACAGGCCCCCAGCAGCGCCGTGCGAGGCCCTGGGCCCCCAGACAGGCCCCCCCTGCTGAGAACCCCGGCAGACAGGGCCTGCAGCCTGGGGTCCTGGGGGGGCGGGGGTGGGGACACAGTAATTCTTTTGTCTGCAATGGGGAAAACTCTGCTGGCATCTCCCTTCATTTTTAAAATCGCACATTCCAGTGCTGCCACGTCGCCCCGTCCTCTCTCTCTTCATGAACTACTTGGTCACGCACTGCAGTTCAGACGCCACGAGGGAAGAATGACGCACTGGGACCTGACTTGAGGGAACTTAAGACGGCTGTAACCCCCACAGACGTAAAAGTGTAGATTAATGGCAGGCAGAGAGATGCTGATAGACAGACAGACAGGAACACAGAGTCGCATCACAGACGGTCCGGCTGAGCGGAGAGCTGAGGGCATGAGTTCTGGCTGAAGCGGGGAAGCCGGGCTCTCTAGCACAGCGCAGCCTGTGCTGTCCCCGTGCGAGCCCTTCGGGGACAGAGGTACCGTCGATTCCAGCTTAGCCTGAGAGTCACTCTTTCTCTGGAGACCCGGGTGCCAGCTGGGACCCCAGAACCACATCGCCCAGAGCAGGACCGAGCGTGCTGGTCTCCCCACCGCCCCCCACCCCAGTCAGGCCGCCTCCCCCCCGGGGCTGGGCCGGCGTTGGGTTTGCTGTTTCCCCTCCCGGGTCTGGTTGACACAGGGCTGGGCACAGCCCTCGACAAGAGTTAGACGCTGAGGAGCCAACTGGGGGCTCCTTTCCTGGCCAAGGGGTCGACGCACAAATTGTCAATAATCTGAATCGTCTAAACATTGGATGTGAAGTTGATGAAATTCCGTATGTGACTGAAGTCTGCCTACGTTAATTAGCAAAGAAATACGTCACTGCTTAGCTATCACTGGAAACACTGGCAGCTTTACCAGCCTTTTTTAGGTATATGCAGCTCACAGTTTCAAGGGAAGCTGATCTTACCTTTTATGGCTTATTACATAATCCAAGAAGTGTCTGTTGTAATTTAGTGAACACGTACCTGACTATATTGAATCAAGGGGATCTAACCATTAAAATAAAAGAGCATATTTTCATTTATCTTTTCTGATTCATTTCTATAGAAAAGTCCTTTTACTTTGTTTCACCCGAATGAGTCAAAATAATTCGTTTAGCATCTACGAGATAATGACTGTACAACTGGTCTGTTCCTTGTCACAGGAAAAGCTAAAAAACGCGAGCTATTTAGGCTTCTTTTAAATTTGGTGATTAAGGAGCCGTGTCTCCCTTTAATTCAGGTTTTCAGGAAGTTCATTTTGGAAAACAGGTTCTTGCTATTTTCGTAGGGTGAACACGTGTCCTGGTTCTGCTGGGGCAATTCTAAATCTGCTCCTGTGGTCTCAGCGTTACCGTCAGGTTGCTCTGCACCCCAGAAAGAAGCAGAATTACAGTCACGTTACGCAGCAGACGCGACAGCCTGAAACTCTACGCCCAGGCCTCTGCATTGTCCTCCTGACTCTGTTCGCTTCTGCTTTTGTTTGCCAGTCTCAGTGGCTGTCGAGCATCTTTATTTTTCATATTTATTCAGATATTATTCTTGCTACACACCAAGATCAGCAATTAATTGTTCAAAGTGAGAAAAAATCCTTTTTTTTAAACAGGGTGCAACACCATGGAACTAACCTCCTACGATGCAGGCAAAGTGTCTAGTGTTTAGAGAAGATGGGGAACAATCTAATTCTTTCTTAACCCTCCACAGCGAGGCTCCTCTGCAATATTTCCTTCCAAAAACCTAATTCAAGCCCTTCAGTAAATTCAAAGTTACATAGACATTTTAGGGTTAAAAAACGACTTTAGATTAGCCATGCCAGCTTTCCTATTTTCTAGATAAGAAACCAGGAATCAAGTGTTAATTTGCTCAAACGGCACCACCAGAGAAGGGATCGCGTGGGACCAGAATCCAGGTTTTATTCATACAGAGCCACCCAGACTGGCATCACACGAACATGGTTAACAGGAGGCGATAAATTTCACTAAGACAAAACCGAAGCAAAACTATTGCATGGCCTCGGAGGGTTTTGAACCATAATTCATTTAATGTCCTCCGTGCTGGGAGTCAGGTCCTCAGACTCTGTTCAGGGCTCTCTCCTGGGGCTCAGTTTTAAGCAAAACAAAACCCATCTTGACCTCCAGGCCGGTGCCCTTCCCAACCTGCCAGGTGACTCAAGTACAGCCATGAACCCCGGGGTCCTCAAACCCATGAGGTCCAAGTCCCGGGAGGTCCGCACGTCAGCAGGGCGCCTTCTCAGCACAAGGGGTGCTCATGGGCGCGGACTTGACCGGTTCCAGGCTACTGAGTGTGAGCGATGTGTTTGGAAAGTCCCGGGGGGGTGACTCCCCAGCAAGGACCCTAGAGAAGCCGGAAGGAAGGGGCTCTGGCCGCGGGCGCTCCCCGTGGTTCGGGAAGAGCCTCTGACTCAGCAGAAAAAGGCTCACGGGACCTCGTGCCGCTACTGATTGTGCCGACAGAACCCTGACCTCAAATGGCAAGCCGTTGTCGGGGGCAAAGGCACCGACCTGGTCTGTTCTCCCTCCCGTCAGCTTTGGGAGATAAATCCAGAGAAGACACACGACGTGTGAACCACGGGGAGGTGTGTCCCCAGTGGAAAGTCCAAAAGAAGCATCTGTCTTAGGAACACGAGGTGTAGCAAGGAAAGTGTGTTTGTGTGTGAGCATGAAGACGAGTCCTCTGTTGTCTGAGGACGTTTGAGGGACGTTACTCATCAAACAGCCCACCTCCCTTGCTGCCCCATGTACACAGACACAGCTGTTCACAAGTTCAGAGAAACATTATAAAAGGAATAAAAGGTAGAGGAAGTTTTCCTAGTGTTTCTTTTCTAACTTAAAAACGTCGACTAGAAGGGTTTACTTTAAAACATGGCTCTAATTTCCTGTAAACGTTTGATTGGCAGACACTTTCCTGAATGTCTTCCACTTTGAATCAAATTTTATCACTAAGCACTATTTGGAGTATTTATACACACTATTTAAAGCAAACTGAACGATTCTTTGGTTTTTTTAACTTGAGGCTGCAATGGTGCTTCCTCAAACCTATGGAATTAGAATCAGAAAGCTAATGGGCTATGAAGTTTTAAAGGTTCACGCCTGCAGCTTTGGTTTTGACTTTATCAGAAAGGAAACAGGGAGTAACACAGGGACTTCAAAGCTCGCTCCCCTGACACACAGCCGAGGACTTGTACCCCTAGTCAGCACGCACCCCTCGAGCCAGGAAGTCGGGCGTGTTCAGGGCCGGCCTCTGCTCTCAGAAGGAAGAACTGAGGGTTCCTCACGGGGCAGGGAACCTGGGTCGAGGTAGGGGCCCCCCAAAGTGAACACACCATTTGCGTCAGGGGGCGCTCTTCCCCAGGAACAGGATCTGCGGCGTCAAAGGCCTCCCCAGAGCGAAACTTCCCAAACGAGGGCACCATCTGAGAAAACGACAGGAATCCAGAAGCTACCTGCTGTAACTGACTACGCTTCAATGAAAAACATTCCGAATTACACAGGCGTGTCTCCGCCATCTATCCTCTCTAAGCTTAAAGGATCACACCCAGTTACCTTGTGACCACGGCCCCCTACAGAACGCGGCTGCCCACAGCACCGAGATCCGGCTCTCAGGGCAGAGCGGCTCCCGGCGCCACTCCCAGCACAAGGGACAGTTTTACGCGGCGGCACTGAGGGCGCGGCCCCGACTTGGGTCTGACGTGTGCTGGGGCTTTCACATCCACGTGTCCGAATCCAGCTTCAGAAACAGGAAGAGGCTACTGTTGGAGACTTGCACGATCCACACAAACGCAGTCCTACCTGGTCACCAGGAGAACAGCACGCATTCACCATTCTCACCTGCAGAGAGAGGGGAGCAAGGAGTCATTGTGACACGTGTATTAAAGCCGTAATTTCCCACCCTGTCGAGTTGACAGCTAAAGTTAATCAGCTGCGTGAAGTACCCTTGGAAACAAGTGTCTTTTAGGAAGCTTTTCCCCCCAAAACAAGAGCAGAAACAAATGCATGGTAGCAGCTCGCATCACAGAAAACCCAAGACGAGCACTCGGTCTGCTCTGTTTCTGGCATCAGCATTTTGTGAAGTGAGGCAGTGGGGCAGCTGCTGCTCAGAGCTCAGCCCCTGAGGGTCCGGGGACGTGGTCGCTGCCCTAGGTGATCAAGGTTGTTACAGTTCCCACATCTCACACCGCTCCTTCCTGGGTCCCCCAGCCATCCTGCACGGTGGACCTCACTCCCCCGGATTTACAGCACGGCCACGACTACGCAGCTGGAAAGTGGCTCTGAGCCCGCAGTTCTGGCTCTAGAGCGCTCATGTCTCCTCCCCCGCTCTGCCTACGAGCTGCTCTGTGTGCGAACCATCGGCCTGAAGGGCTCTCGTGGTCACGCGCATTCTCAAGTGTCCGCCCACCACCACCTGGGTGTTCCTTTCCTCCCATCCACCAGGATACCTTTGGAAGTCAAAATGTCAGGTAGGAGAACTGAGGTCCTAGAGAGGAGCAGGTACCCCCAGTGCAACAGAGAGCCCCACGGTCTGTGGAATAGAAACCTCACAGGGTCTGAAAGTGCTCCAGCAGCCCCCGGAAGGTGGCGGCATGTGAGAAGAGGGGGTGGCGGGCTGCTGCCGGGGCCGTGACTGGCTGGCCAGAGGGCGTCCAAGGACACCAGGCCCCTCCTCCACAGCGGCCCGGGGATGGAGCCGGCTCTGGGATGCCAGCGTGGCCAGCGGGGCACGGCACTGGCCGGGAATGAGAACCAGCAAACCGTGCCCGGCCACCTCCGGCCGAGCACTGGTCCTCCCACGAGCCCCGCACTGCGGACGCCAGGAATCGCCTCGGGGACCTTAATGCTGCACGGATGCTCGCCTCCCGCCACACCTCAACCTGCCAGCTATTTTATGTTTTAACTTCGTGCTGACTTTGATCGCAAGATGGTTCTCTCAAGGAGACAGAGCACACTTCCTTCCTGGGTACCTGCAGTGAACCAGGACTATTCTTGGTAGCTGGGCGTCTTTGAAAGTTTCCTCAGTGTTTTGGGAAATGACATCTTGAACCCGATTAGGTTCCCCAAATAAAAACGCCACATCACACCGACGCGCTTGGGTAAAACGCACATAAAGGCATCTGCGCCCAAGCGTTTCTGTGCAGGCGGGAGGGGAGCGACCAGCGCGAAGAATCCAGACACTTGGTTCTGCCGCTGCTCTTACATCAGTCATTACAGCTTTGCAATGACTCAGTTGTTTAACTTTTTTTAGTCAGAGATTCGACATGTTCTTCTGTTTAATGTTCTTACCAGTGTGTTAGGCCCAACTGCAAGTAACAAAAAAGTCTTAATTGCTTTTGTGGACACGGCGGGAGGTCCGCACTCACGTCCTGCAGCGTCCGGTGGCTGATGTTTGCTGACACGGCCCTGAGCCAGTCAGCGCCGTCCTGGGCTGTGTGAAACTGCAGGAGCCCGTGCTGCCCTGTCTGGGGCCAGCACCTTGAATGCGCCGGACCTGCGGGAAGAGCGGAGACGCTGGAGGGGGCCCCTCGGATCCAGAGGGGGCGACCGGAGGGGGCGGAGGTGACCCCGTCCGCAGTCACCAGGGCAAACCCAGCGCTCAGCCAGCCCGTGTCAGGACCTCGGGTAGGTCTGCTGAAAGCGAGCTCAAGGCCCTGACATCCGCCACCAAGAGCCAGTCCTATTTACTAAACACGTGGAAGGCAATTCGGACAGGAAGTGCGCCCTGCTCTCGCGGGAATGGTGGCGTGCCTGTCTGACGGGGTCCTGAGCCCAGCTTTTTGAAGACCGTTCATCGTGGTGTTTGAAGCTCCTGACACAGGGAGACGGCGCAGGTCAAGCAGCGCCGCCACTCAGCGTGAGGCGCGCCTGTGACCACGCACGCACTTCTGATTTACAAAAGGGCTTTCGAAGAAGTTGGTTCTCCTTTATTTTCACCATAAAAACCTCCTTCCCCAAACCTACCGTGACAGTTCTCGTAACAGCAACATAACTGTAACTAACTCAGTAGTTCTTTCCTACCCTGCACAGCCTTTCTTTCCAAGCGGATGTACACACATCTACTGTCACAGGCTGACGTGTGTCCCCCCAGGATCTGTATGTGGAAGCCCAGACCCCAGGGCGGCGTCTCTGCAGACGGGCCTCCAAGGAGAGAAGCCTGAGCGAGATCGGACGGGGGGCCCTGACCCGACAGGACTGCTGTCCCTGTGAGATGCGGCCCCGAGCTGGTCTCCACCCGAGGACGAGCTGCAGAGCCGGCCACTGGGCAGTCAGGAGGAGAGTCCTCACCAGGCACTGAACCCCCCGGAGCTTTGATCCTGCACATCCCGCCTCCAGAACTCTGAGAACATACGTTTCTGTTGTTTAAGCCCCAGCCTATGGTACTTTGTTACTGCAGCCTGAACTAACGTAATTATTACAATAAAGGAGTGTCATTCATACCGCTGTTCCTTTTTTAAAGAAACCATGTATCTAATCCATGCAGTTTGCATTCATGTCCTTAAGGAGACAATTGAAAGGTTAAAAAAATAACAAAACAAAACAAACCTTTTTTTTTAAAAAAAAACAAGGTTTGCACTAAATTACACTTTAATAATCTTTCAGACATGGGTTTAATCATGGTTTCATTAAACAGACAGAAGGATGTGACGGAAGGGAAGGAACCGGAGACGACATAAAACAGCCCTGCACATTCAGGGCCGAAGCCGCCAGAGCAGGGTCCCTGACCGCACAGCCCTGTCTTTCCATGAGCACACATCCCGGCCAGGTGTCAGTCCCGCCTTGGGGGGGCTGCCTGGGTCAGAACACAGGGCCCTTTACAGCCACGTGCGTCCCCGTCTCCACGTCCTGCTCCAGAGCCCTGGCTCAGAGATCCCACCTGGGGGTCGGGGGGCCGGGGAAATAGGGCGTAAAGTCTACAGCTCCTGCCTCCTTCCAAAGGAACTCACTCCGTTTCCAACAGAACTTGGAGCAGTCCAAGGTCGTGGGCCCAGAACAACGGATGTTTTGGTAAAAGACCACCGAAGGAGCGTCCCGGGGTGGACACAGGCTGAGCTGTCGGCCGGCTCGCTCTCAGGAGAAACCCCGGGAGCGATGCAGCCAGAAGGGGCCCCCTGGGCTCGGCTCAGAGCTCGGACGCTGGCCCAGGAGCCGGGGCTGGTCTGGCCTTCTCACCGCAGGGTTTCAGTGACGTCTCTGCAGGTTGGACAGCAATGCCTCTTATTTCCAGTCTAGTTCTGTTCACATTTAGAACTGAAAACAGCATTTCTCCTTCTAGTGACTGACCCTTCGCGGAGGCCCGACGGACACCTTTCCACAGTCGGAACCACTCCCGGCGGCAAACCAGCTCTCCTCTGACCACGGACTTCTCCCGGTGCTTACCTCGTGTTGCCGTCATCACTGACTGTTGCTGCTTTTGCACACGCAGAACCCGCCTGGACGGAGGGCCTGAACTTTGGGGAGGCCAAGGGGGCGTCACCGGCTGGTGAGGCTGCAGGGTTTCTCAGCGACTCCACGTCGGACGAGGGACACACACCTCAGCCCTTCCGCCCCCGCTCTGCACCGCGAGATCCGGGCCACGGATGGGGGCAGCGACAGGGCGTCCAGCCAGCGCTTCTCATACTTCGGTTCATCACCTGCGGGCGAGGGAGGTGAGGACGGGGCCTGTGCAAGACGGACGGGAAGCGACAGGCACAGAGTCGGTGGAGAGCAGGCCGGGCCCCCAGCCCCCAGACACACATTAAACACGTTTCAGCTGCTGCAAGAGCAGGTGCGGCCGTGTGCCCAGAGATCCGGGAAGAAATACGTCCTCTTCTACCTGAATTTAAATGATGTTCTTCCTCTAGTTTTAAAAACAAAATGCTGCCCCAAAGAGAGGAGAGTCACGAGGGAGGGGAGGGAGAGAGACTACAGCTGGAAGGAATTTCAGGGACGTGACAAAGGCTCTGGGTCCAGGGAAGCCGTGAGCCACCTCCCCGACCTGGAAGGTCAAATTGGAGAGAGCTCGAAGCCAGGACACAGCGCACAGTGATACACAGAAACACTGACAACGTGCTGATGTCGCCCAGGCCACACAACCGGGCTTATGCACGAATGGCAAAGACCTCAATGTCCACCCGATGGACGTGAGCAGCAGGGAAGCCGCTGGGGATGGGGAGCCAGGTCCCTCCCCAGCAGGGCCTGCAGGTGCAAGGAAGGTGTGTGGAAATGTGAATGAAGCCACGCAAACAGCCCCATTTCCAGACAAACAACCCGCAGGTGCCCAGTCAGCAAACTGCCGGGTCCTGGGCCTGAGGGAGGACACAGCCCTGGGCCCAGGTGGCTGCACCTCGCCGGACGCCAGATACTGAGTCTGCTTCACAGGGAAGCGTCCTCACAGCAGCCGGGCCAGGAGTGAGAAAGGCAGGTTTTCCCGGAACCTTCCATCCAGGAACAGAGCAGAACAGGGTACGAATCCCCAACATACAGCAAACACACTAATGAAGACGGCGAAACCGATCGGCCCCGAGGGCTCCACCAGAGAGGCTCACGCCCGGGGAGGCCGCACAGACTTCGGTCCCTGTGTGCCGACCCCCAGTGCCCAGAACGCGGGAAACGGTCTCACGGATGAAAACAGGGGCCTGCGGGGCGGCGGTGCTGGCAGCGTGCTCCTCTCAGAAGAGTAAGGCCGTTCAGGATGCGTGGGTGTGAGAATACCCCAGAGCTCCCACCTCGGGAATCCAGCAGGGCCTGAGAACTGCCCTGACAGCCAGGATGCCCTCCTCAGACCAGACTTCCCACGAGTCTGTGTTGGACAGTCTCTGGCTGGACAGCGCCCCTACCCCAGGATGAACATATTGGGTCCCAATCCCTGGAACCTGGCACCTCATTTAGACAAAGGGTCCTGGCCACGTGATTAAATTAAGGACATGGAGCTTGGCATTGACCCCGGATTACCTGGGTGCCCCCGAAAAGCTACTGCAGCCATCCTCACAAGAGGGAAACAGACGGAGACCACAGAGCGGGAGAGCAGGGCCCCGTGAGGACAGAGGCTGAGTCAGGAGCAGTGTGGACACACCACAGGGGGCCTCCCGCCGCCTGATTTCAAGCCCTGGAGGCTGGATTTGGGTCCCCCCCAACATTCTTTATTTAAGTGTATTTATTAATTCCATGGCCCGTAGCTCGGAAGCAAAGGCATTGCAACAGACGTCTAAGCGAGATTTTACGACTGCGCCTCCGTTGCCATCTTTCTGCAGTTGCGTTCTAACGCCTGCTGTGGGATTTGCTGGTGCACACATGAGCACGGAAGACTCAGAGCCAGCACTCAGGGTGGACTTCCTACTGGCCTTCCTGAGCGACCGTCTGTCTACACCACGGCTGCCCCAGGTAAGGACTCATCATTCACGACACGCCGCGGCCCGTCTCCAGCCACCAGCTTCATCACCGTCAGCTGCAGTCACCACACCACGTCCACGGTGCGAGGGTTCTTCACACACAGTTTCCCTGAGGTTTGCGGAGCGCGGTGGGCTGCGCGCTGACTCACACCTGTGACCACAGCGTGCGTCCTCACCAGAGTTATTGGAATCCTGCTGCAGCACCACCACTGAGGTCATAATGATTCCAGGACACAATAAACATTATTTAAATGAGCAAAATAATACGGATTGTTTTATAAAATCATTTAAGTTTACTCTTCAAAACATACCAGAAGAAGCAATTTCCTACTACGAAAAACAACTTTTCTTCTATAAAATCAGGCTGCACTTCGTAAGCCCTGGGCGCATTTTAGCGTCAGACTGTGAGGTTTTAAAGGAAGCTTCCGGTTCCCTCTCCCTGGGAGCTCTTCTGCCCCAGGGGCCCCTGCCCAGCCCAGAGTTTCACGTCAGACCTGATGCAACTTTCCTCTAGAATATTTTGTAGAACCCAGAGGCTGAAGGGGGCCACCAGGTCTCCGCAGGGCAGACGAGTCCTCTTGACGGCAGGTCCGACGAGTCCTCTTGACGGCAGGTCCAGGGCCACGGGGGAGGAGGGCAGAGCCTGGCTGGGGTCACCTCCCAGCTCGCTCCACCCCTGCATCCCTGCGGGACCCACGCTGCCCGCCCTCTGCCTCTGCAAGGCCCGAGGTCTGGGGGAAGCATCTCGGGAAGGAGCCCGAGCTTCCCCTCCCGACGGGACACCAGCAAAGCGGGCCGGGACAGGCCTTCCAGAACCGGCAGTCACGGCTCCGTAAGCTCAAGTCCTGGCGGCTTCACCTCTGGGGGCGGGTCCCAGGCTGAGGGACGGTCACCTCCTGCAGAAAGCAGAGATCACGATTCTAATTTCAGCCCCAAATGGCACATCCGCTGAACAGCCTGCGGAGGTGACGAGGTGTGTTCCTCCCAGCGGGGTTGGACCTGTCAGCTCCCCTGAAGGACCCGCCACGGAGCAGAGCTCGGGGAACTCGGGGTGACACCCCCCATCGACTCCAGAGGAGGGGCACCAGAACACGTTTCCCTGTATGTGACTCACGATGCAGCCGAAAGGTGCCAAGGGAGTAGAGGAGACAGGCCGTCCTGGTTCTGAAACACTCACACGTGCCCGACCACCTCACGGAGCCTTGACTCCGAGGGGCCTTGGTTCTGGGATGAAAGTTCTGAGTCGGAGCCCGTAGTAGTGTCAGTCTTTGCTGGAAGAGGATACACCGATTTTCCGGGTTCCCCCGCCGGCCAGGAAGCTTGTCTGGGACCTTCTGCCTGCAGGGCTGGGCACCACAGCGCAGGAGGAAGAGGGGATCCCGCCGGCGGGAGTGCTAGCCCAGGACGCTGCAGGACAGCCACGCCCCACGCTGCCCCGAATTCTCCGAGATGAAGGTGAGCTGCAAACCGCCGAGCGCGCCTCCTGCTCAAATGCTCCAACTGTGCCCTCCGCCCGCACCTTCTGTGCTGGTGGAGAAGTCAGCCTCTTCTAGGAAAATCTTCAGTGCTTTGATAACTTGACGTTCAAATGAGAAATCTGAAGCCGACTTCTGCGGTCTTACCGTCTTCGTGAGTGGTTGGGGGCGCCCCACTTTCTTCTTTTATTTTTTAACTGAACTATATTGAGGCATAAATTACAGAGTGATGAGGACTGACTAGCGCAGTTTGGTGAGGCCTGACATTCGTGTACACCTCCTGCGACCGAGCCCTGAATTACAAGAAAGGTTGACTCCACCCAGACACACAGCGTTCCCCACGAGGGACGCTCCCTGAGCCGGTGGGCAGGCACCTCCCCGGCAGCTCAGGTGGTCCCCGAGCTGACCTCCATCACACGTGACGCCTGCGTCCTCCTCACTTTAACGACGAGCTGGTCACCCTGACTCGTGTGGGCCCAGTGCTCACTTCGGGGACAGAGGTTGTGACTGCACTGTGACGTCCACGTGGCAGTTTTCCCTTCTTGCTGTCGTGACTCCCACGTGGTAACTTTTACTCCCTTTGGGGGTTTGGTCTCTGGCGTGGGTGACAGTCCAGGCCTCGCCCGTCCCTCCTCACTTGCTAAGCCCCCAGCCGGGTCCCTACTTCCCTGCCGCATCCCCACCGCATGTCCCCACGGAGGGTCTGAGAGACGGATCCGCTTCCAGAGGCCCCCATGCCACCCGTCCAACCCCTCGCTCGGCCCGAGAACCAGGCCCCCAGGATGGAGGGGACTCTCTGGGCTTTGTCCCAGGTGCAGCCTGTGGTCTCAGGCTCTGAACACAAAACAAACAAATATTTATTTAATATGACAGCACCTTAAGACATTAAAGCAAAGTATGTTTAGTCCCTTTTTACATGAAAATAAACGAGGGTTAAGACAGGCTCAGAGGAGCAACCCAGGGTTCCTACAGGATTTGACTTTTCGCCCAGAATGCTTATAATTTTCTCAGTTAAATAAATCACTGCTCAGTATTTTTATAGGAGTTTTAAAATACACGCATTCCTGCAAACCACAGCTTTCACAGTGCTGAACCTGCACGTCCGTCTCTGGGGGCAGCCTGGTCTCGCGTTGGCGCTGGCCGTCTCTGAAGGGACGCAAGTGTGTTCTGTGCAGACACCACCCTCCAGCCAGCCCCGGCCCTGGTCTGAGCCGAGGGGCCACGTACAAGCGCATCTGAGCAAAGGAGTTCAAGAAGATGTGCCGCTTTGCGCAAATGAGGTTTACATGTTCTACGAAGCGTCCTGTCAGCTTTTAACCAAGTGTGTTTCTCACTAAAATAATTTTTGCCTGTTTTCCCTCCAAAGAGCAGCTCTTAAAGGCTCGATTAGCCATCAAATGCTAACCATGACTGAGGGAGAAGCTTCATTCCACCCTCTTTCTGCAGCTAAACGAGGACATGCGTCTCAGGAGCAAAGCAGCAGAGCTGGGCCCCGTGGTTTTAGCCACAAAAATGTGTCAGTGATTTTTCTATTTGAACTTAATATATTTTTAGTGGAAAAGTTTAGTTTGTTATTTTAATGAAGTTAATTCATTAATTTTCTGAAGACAGCTAAGTACCTAAATGACTGAAGTTGTATAAATTTTTTATTATTACAGCAGTTAAGTAATTTAAAAGCAAATGAACCGATCTGACAACATACCATTGTTATATTCTTCAAATTGAAATCATTGTTACGGTGATAAGATTGAAATCTTATAACATGAATGACGGGAAAAACAGGGCTTGATCTTAAACTCTGGGTGGTCGTGAATCAGGCCTGTTTGGAAGCCAGGTGAAGTCTTCACAGCCATCAGGCTCGATTTAAGCTGCAGGTGAACGAAACACTGAAGCACAGGGCGAGAAGAAGAGGGTGCAAATACTATCTTTAGAGAAACATGGTATCATTGAACAGGACGGGGGGCTCCCGAGGCGGAGCGGCGCTCTGGCGAGACTGGACCCGCAGAGTGCGGCACCGACGCCAGCAGAGGTGGGTCACTTTCTGTGTCAGGACTGTTGGGAACAGACCCGGTTCCCGAGAAAAAGACGGCACAAAAATTGTCGGAGAGAAAAACTGCTTCGCATTACGAGAGAAAAACAAGCATTTTGTGACGACAGTAATGGAGAAAAACAGGCGCATTTCAGACACAGACACTGAGCGGCTCCGCCAGGAGTGAGCGGGGTCCAGGACCAGGTCACCAGGCTCGGATTCCGACGCAGGTGCGCACTGGCTGTGCCCTGGTGTGCGAGCAGGCACGGCCGTGTCCCCCTGCTCAGCAAACTAAATTCCGGTGCCTCGGAGTTCACCCTCCTCCAGACAAAGAAGGTGACCGTGACGGATGTATGACATTGGAGGGGTTCCTGTAAAATGACTGCTGTGGAAAATGCGGCTCTTGTAACGAATTCTATCACGAAATGCAGCTACACACGTGAGGAGAAAGGTGCAGTCGTCCATGCCCTTTCCTTCCACGGATCGTCATTCCAGCACCTGGCGTGTAGGATTTACTTTTCCATGCCTTTGTAAATGATCGTGTTTCTCGGCACAGACGCTTTTGAAAATTAGTATCATGCCAGTACGTTCCAGTCATTAAACAACCTTACTAAAACCCATTTTAAAACACTGGAAAGTCTCATCCCGTGAATCGCTCACCGTGGAACTCATTACTTCCCCGCTCCTGAGAAGCTGGGTGGACTCACTCCTCCTCAAGCACATGTTGAATGTCCTGTCGTTCATTCCTGATGTGGAATTGCTACGTCGAAGGCGAAAGGACCCAGAACAGTCTCAGCGCCAGTGGCCGGCCGCCCTCCCGACACACGGCCGCCCCGCGCTGGACGGCCCGGCCGCCCCTCCAGGAGGACGGCATCGGGGACCACCGCCCAGCGCCCTCCGCGGAGCCTCCCGGTCAGGGTCTCTCGTCACCTCTGCGCTGCCGTGTCCCCGAGCCGTAGGCCCCGCTGACCGGCTGGGGCTCGGATGCCTCCCGGGAGACCAGCCTCTGTCTCCCCAGCCCCGGTGGTCTGTAACAGGCTTACCGTTTCTACGTAGCTATGTGACGTTTTTCTAAATTCCTTAGCAGTAAGGTAGCTATGCACTGTCTTCTGCCAAGTAAGCCTTCTTCAGTCCAAGGTGATTCTAAGTGATTTATTTAAATTTCTGGCAGCTTTTTCCCTTCTAGCTGCTGTATGAAAGTTTGAAACACACAGTCAGCGTGACACACACACTCCTGTGCACACGTATCTACGCTTGCTTGTGAAGCAGAAACTACCTGCAGCCCGTGATCTCCCAGGGGACTCACGACTCAGAACACTCCTGATGCCCCCGGCTCCATGGGCCCCGCCTCCCCCACAGCAGCACCCTGAATTCTGCAGCAGATGCAGGTTCCATGCAACACAGATGATAAAATGCAGGGGCCTCTTTAAGCAACAGAACACAGAGTGAGTGTGCAGCCAGACGCTGCGACCGGCTGCCAAACCCACCCCAGCAGGCCCGCCCTCGGCTGGAACACAAAACGCCCACCCCATGTGGCCCCAAGTGCGGTGCTGGGGAACCACTGACGCTGCAGAAACGGGCGGCCCGTGAGGACGCGTCGCTGCCCCGGCCCCGCAGAGCCGAGTCCTTGCCCGTCTTCTCCTCCTGACCAACACTTCAAGCCATTTCCAGGCTTCTGCCTCAGAGAACATTCTTGCGCGCATCCCCCAGGGCACAGGCAAGTGGCGCTCTGGTCTGCCCCGGAGGGCACTTCCAGCGGGTTACCCGGCGCGCCAGGCTGTTTCCAAGGGGTCACACCTGCAGGGGGCCGTCGGTCAGTCCCCCTGCGGGCGGCCTTCCTGCCAGGCTCCGCCACAGGGGACGGACGTCGTCGTGATGTGTGCGTTTCTTCTGCAGTCGTGAGCCTGAGAATCTCTTCGTACGGTCGTTACTCGTCTCCTTTTATGGAAATGCCTAACGGTACTTTGGTACATACTTCTATTGCGCTGCCTTCTATTTCAAATGGCAACTGTTCTTCTATTCTGAACAATAATTAATAATAATAAGTAGTTAAAACAAGTGTTGAGCTGCCTTTTCACATTATTACAGTGTTTAACGAACAGAAGTCTTTAATGTCGTCAAATTCAGCTTTTTTAAAAGACGGACATTTCCAGTCCTCATTCTGAGGCCACAAAAGTATTCTGATTTACTTTCTAGGTGTTTACAGATTTGGCCTCATACACGAGCCTTTGGTCCACCCGAGACTGGTGTGCAGTTCAGGCGTCCATCTGGGTAACACGTTCATAGTTTTGAACAATCCACCTTCTTCCCCGCCGATCTCCAAAGCGCCCTCTGCGACACTCAGTTTTCTGCATACACTAAGGCCCGTTTACAGTCCCTCCGCTGCGTCCATCTTTCCTTGACGCTCTCACAGCCTTACTTGCCACATCTCCACCGTGAACACTGCTCTGGGGGACAAACCCCCAACTTCCTCAATACTACCCTGACTCGCCTGGCTCCCTGGTCCTTCAGAAATGTGGTGAATTTTCTTGTTCACGTCCACAAAGTGTCCTGGTGTAACGCGCACTGACGCTGCTTGGGACACACACACGTTTGGGAACCAGATCCTAAAGCCACAGACGCTACCAGGAAGAAATGGACACACCTGGCTATACTGAAAGTAACCTCTATTTATCAGGAGTTGGTGTAAATACAGTGGAAACACCAGCTGTGAACTGTGAGCAGAGAGCTGAGACCAAGAACCCATGAGGCATTAGTTCCCAGCGTACATGGGGAACTCCAGTGCGTCAGGCAGGAGAAGACAGACAGGTAGGGGTGACGCCCCCCCCCAGGGAGGGGAAGGCAAAGCGAGCATCAGCAGGACCGGCCAACACGCCTCCTCAGTGACAGCCCGGGGGAAGCCGCTTCACACCCGCCTGCTCAGAAACCCGAGCCCACAGCACAGCCTGGAGAAGCCGGGTCACCTGGAGCCCCCTCCCCCTGCCTCTGGGAAGGCAGCCGGGACGCCGCTGTGAAGAGATGCTGTCATTACTTTGGAAACCAGGCCCTGGCATCCCAGGTCGGGGTCTGCAGTCGAGAGGTATTTATGAGCATGTTCACGGCAGCTCTGGGCTCAGCGACAGCAGGCTAGGAAAAAAGCAAGGAACACAGGCCAAATGCCTGGTGACGAGCGAGGATCGGCAAATGACCCGCAGCACAGTCACACGATCACACACCACGGCCGGAGAAAACACGCGCACGCAGCCAGGCGCGCGCACGACAGCGGCCATGGGGCTGTGGGTGACGGCGGGTGCAGGCGCGAGTCCCCGACGGCCAGGCCAGAACGGCATTTCCCACGGCTCAAACAACACGGAACGGGGTACTCTTAGGGACCTATACATACGGATGAAGCACTGTTTTATCAAGGGGGTGACGACCTCAAGATCCAGGATGCAGTTTATTTCGGGCAGGCCGGAACACGGGGCGCGGGAGTGACACAAAAGCCGTGACAATGTTCCAGCTACCTGTTGTGTTGTGAGTCCGTGGTTGTCCGTTTTATTATTTGCTTCATAACTCACACAGGCCTGATGTCAAGAACTACTGCAAAGGGTCAAACTGAAAGAGAGCGGCCTTTGTGCCAACACGAGGCTCCCTCTCTGGCTCTGCCTGCAGGTGAGGTAGCTGGCCGTCTGCCAGTCGAGTGGGTACAATTTCCCACAAAACATCTGTCCTGCTGCTTACGGGATTCCAATCCGTATCCGCCAACCGCCCAGTGGACGATGAGGTCCCACCCAGCAGGGTCTGGGTCAGGCCAGGTCTCCCTGGGGGGGCACCAGCCTGGGCTCCTCTGTGGCCCCCCATCCCCACCCCCGTTTTTGCTCAGCTCCGTTTTTCTCGGGAAGGTGAAGATTTGGAGCCCGATGGGAACTCACTGCAAGCACGCAGCCTCACACTTCCTAGGTAGTTTCTGTTAATTCTGGAATAAACTGCTTTCTCGAGAGTCTGGTGGAAGCCTGCTGAACAGAACCCCTGCAGTCAGGCTTCCCGGGAGAAGCAGAACCGGGACTCAGAGCAGGGACCCCTACCTGCTCACGAGACACTATGACGCACGAGCTTAAGGTGCCCTGCAAGGGCGGCCCAGGCGGCCCCGGTGGGAATCATGCCCACGGAGGTGCATCCTGGACCCTGTCTCTGGAAGAGGGGGGACTCGGTTAAGCCAAAGGTCAGGAGGGGCGCACTTACTGTGGGGCCAGAGTTTCCGTTCAGATGCAAACCGCTGTCAAAGAGGGGTGAGGAGGTCCCACTGCCACCGGCGTCAGGGTCGCTGGGTGGTCCCGTGGGCCCTGCAAGCAGAATAGAGATGTCGCTGCAGACAGCGTTCCAGCACGAGTCCCAGCCATTATGGCGCCTTCAGTCCCACCAAGCGTGTCCCCAGAGAAGCCGGGTCCCTCACCGGGCAGCAGGGGCATGTTGCTGGCTGTGCGGCCACGCTGGCCCCTCCTGCCCCGTCTGCATCCCGCAGGGGGAGGGCACCGGCCTCTCACAGTCCCACCAGCCTGCCACCGGCCCCCGGGGTTCACATATCTGCACTCTCCACCTCGAAAAGGTGGCTCAGTTTCTCAAAGTTATTCCTGAGCTTCTGATTTTAATTTCAGTGCTATTTATTTGTCTGACATTTTCTGGGTATCTTTGCGCTGCAAGTTGTTTTAGTGAAAAATGTAAAGACAAATCTGGAAAGTTTGTAAGAAAAGAGGAAGCAGCTAGAGACTCAGCAGGGGGCCGGGGTCGGGCCTGGCTCCTGCTTCCCGGGGTGAACTGGGGATCCAAGTCCAGTGTCCCGTCTCAGGCAAGTCAGGACCCGTCCTGAGCTCGGTCCCCATTTTGGGAAATAGAGGGACAGGAGAGGGACCTCGGTCCTGTTCCCCACGGCCCCCACCACCGGGGAGCAGACACCTGCCGACCTGGGGGCCCAGGTGAGGTGGGACAGGTGCTGGCAGGGCACCTCCCCCATCCAGAGACCAGCCTTCCAGAAGCCCACAGGGGCGGCTGCGCCCCCGGCTCCTGTCAGCTCTGATCCCCGCCTGGGACGCCTTGCTGGGCGCTGGACGGGCACTGGGGCCACGGGCAGTGAGGAGGCCCCCGAGCAGGGGGCACATCTCCTGAACTCTCCGCAGCAGCGAGACCGACCCGAGGCCAGGACGCGGCGTCCCTGCAGTCAGGTGATCAGCCACGGCCCTTCCAACCCACTCGGCAGTTCCAGAGAGAAGCCACAGACCCTGCGTGTCCTGTCACCAGGATGGGTGATGGGCGGGCCCTGGTGGACGTCAGGGCCAGGCTGTCCGGCCAGAGCTGGCAGCGGCCTGGCACACGCGCCCTGGTTTCTTTTGGCTTGAACATTTTCAAAGCCAACATTAGCCTTCAAAGCCTGTTTCTAGGGGGACACATCACGTCAGGCAGGGGTACCAGAGCAGCAGGTGAAGCTGAATCTGACCTGGAAATCGGGTTCATTTGATCAAAACCGACACTGCATTAAAGTCCAGATTTCTCACTTTCTTGGAAAATGACAGAAATGTGACTCTTCTGGGGTAAAGTTCCCAAGTGGCAGTAAGTGTCGGGGTGGAGTGGGGCTGCCCGCTCCACAGGGACCCCACCTGCCACCCACCGGGTCTGCGGGCATGAGCGTCCCCTGCAGGGAGGCAGGGCGGCCCCATCACTCAGGTGGCCCGAATCCCCGCCGCTCACGAGGACAGAGCCGAGAGCCAGCGGGTGTGGCCGTGTTTGCCACTGGGCCCCAGGGCCCCAGGGTGCAAGGTGTTCATTGTATCACCAGTGCGCGGACGAGGAAGTCAGCAGGCTGGTGCTCACTGCTGCTGTGACCTCCGGCTTCTCCTCGAGAAGCACAGACCGTTTACAGGATCACGTCCACAGTGCCCGGCACAGCCCGGGAAGCAGCGGACCTCCTTCTGGACTCGAGCAGCAGGAGCGGAGCCGGCGAACCACCCCGAGAAATCACGGTAAATTGCAGGTCTGCATGCTGACGGCCGGCGCCAGCCTTGGAGTGGAGCTCCCAGGAGGGAGGCTGGGCTCCTTTACGACCTCACGGCCCCGCCGAATGTTTCCTGGCCAGAATCGGGTGCGGGCAGCTCCCAGAGACGCAGGTTCCCATCCGCTGGCTCCAGGCGAGGCAGCACACCGGTGTCCTGGCCCCACGAAGGCCGGGCCGTGGGAATCAGACGCTGCTGGATGTGATGGCGAAGGAGACCCTGACAGATGCCCGAGCAAAATGTGCGGCCTGTTTGTCAGCGGATGACCTGCGTGCTCGGAGAGGGGAAGGACACTGAGGGTGGCCCAGCAGCAGGGCCTGTCCCCAGGCCTAACGACCGTGCGGGGCTGCCCGCAGCACACGCAGGGGCCTCCCGACCCAAGCTCCTGCAGGAGCGAGGCCGTAAGCCTGGCCAACCCAGACCGAGTCTGTGCACCTGTGGTGGCACTGCCTCGTCTGCGTCCTGGGACCGGAACCAGGCCAACAACATCACGCACAAAGTCCCGCTGCTCGACCAGGGATTCTCTTGCAGGCGGGGAGGCGGTGGGGCGGGGTGGGGGGGGTCCGCAGCCCAGCCCCCCCACAGACCCTCCTCTGCACCGGGGCCCCGGTGGCCCCATCAAGTCTGCGGGCCTGGCGCCTGCAGGCAGAGCACCACGCGGACGGGCTCCGAGAAGGCTCGGGAAAGTGAGGACCATCCACTTTTGCTTAAACCGTAGCTCCCGACCACATCCGGCAACCAGGCCTTCTTCCTGTTTCCCTCGACCCTGTAACCAGCTTCCAAGGCACGGACTGGCCGTGGACCTTGAGTCTGTTTCGTCCACCGCTCTGCCCACTTCTTCCTGTGGCTTCTGTCCGCAGTGCTTCCCCGACACCACAGGGGTCATTCCCCAGGGGCTTATCAGTGACTGGGAGCAAATCTAAACATCCCTGACTTTCTTCTTTCTTTCTCCAAGTGCTGTCACTGGGGGAGCCTGGGACTAGCGGTGCTGGATAAGTGCTGAGTGAAAGAGACGATGAGTGGGTGGGTGGGTTTTAATTTCATGTCATCTGTAAGCTCTAGGTTTCTATTAATTCACTCCTGATAAATGAGTAACTTTTCATCTATATCCTCAAAGAGAAATTTGAACAGCTGTAATATTTTTTCTGCTTACCTCTAATTAAACCTATTATTTTAAAATGATCAATGCCAATAATTATTAATAATAAAATCAGTTGGTGTCAGTATGATCCAGCAATCCCACTCCTGGGCATATATCCAGAGGAAACTCTAATTTGAAAAGACACCTGCACCCCAGTGTTCATAGCAGCACCATTTACAGTAGCCAAGACATGGAAACAGCCTAATTGTCCATTAACAGATGACTGGATAAAGAAGCTGTGGTATAGTCATACAATGGAATACTACTCAGCCATAAAAAATGATAAAAATAATGCCATCTGCAACATGGATGGGCCTGGAGATCATCATTCTAAGAGAAGTAAGCCGGAAAGAGAAAGAAAAACACCATATGATATCACTTATATGGGAATCCAAAAATATGACACAAATAAACTCATTTATAAAACAGAAACAGACTCACAGTCATAGAAAACAAACTTATGGTTACCGGGGGGGAAGGATGGAGGGATAAATTGGGAGTTTGGGATTAGCAGATACTAACTGCTAGATATAAAACAGATAAACAACAAGGTCCTGCTGTAGAGCACAGGAAACTATATTCAATACCTTGTAATGACCTATAATGAAAAAAATATGAAAAGGAATATATACACATATATATGCATGCGTAACTGAATCACTATGCTGTACATCAGAAACTCACACAACATTGTAAACTGACTGCACTTCGATTTTAAAAAAGTTGGTTTCAAAAAACAACAGTATTAGAAAAGTCACAATGCAAATGTTTAATCAGCAAACATGGAAACAGCTAAGCTGAGAAAGGAGCTGCTCCTGCGGACCCGACGCCGGCCTCGTGCACGGTGGGGCTGGGCGTGTGGTGTGCAGCCGCGGGGAGCAGGGGGCAGGCGGGGCCCGGGCAGCGACTTGCACAGCTCAGCTCCACTCCCCGGTGTGTGGCCAGGAGCCGGGGAAATGCATCCAGGTCCCCCTGGAGCAAGCCCTCACACCGGCTCCACCACGGCAGCCCCGAGGTGGACAGGAGCCGCGGAGCGTGGTCTCTCTGTCCAGTGCTGGCACAGGCTACGGCATGGACGAGCCTCCAGCGAACAGAGCCAGAGCAAAGGCCACACACCGCGTGACCCCACTTACGTGATACGTCCAGAACAGGGGACAGAAGGTGATTCCACGGTTGGGGGAGCTGCCAAGAGGTACAGAGAGTCTTTCGGGCGATGGAGACATGGGGAGTTGGACAGTGTGCTGGCTGCACAGCACAGTGAAGGAGTGTACGCTGGACACTGGAGAGTCTGGTGTCACGTGAGTGGTGTCTGAAAACAGACTAAGAGCTTGAATTGATGCAAAAAAATAAAAGATGGCACTGACTGTGTCCTGAGGGGACGCCTTCCCGGCCACACTGTGAAAGGAGCGCTGATGTCTAAGCACAGAGGCTGGCGGAGGGCCCTGCACGCCTGCCCCCAGCTGCTCGATGCTGGAACCCAGCGCCGCCCACCTCCACGAGCCACATCCCTGGGCGCCGAGGGGAGGCCCGGTGAGGGCTGTTGGTGGGCCTTGACGTCCTCCTGGAAGCAACCCTGTGAAAGCCGGCGAACCCTCGAGCTGTGTGTCTTCTCTCTTCCTCTTTGCACGTGTGGCCTGACGTCGAGTACTTCCCGCTTTCTGCTGCTCTGGGAGGGCCTGCCTTTCCACGAGCACCTCCGTGTCCGCCTTCCTGGCCGGCCCGGCACCCCGGTACCCGCGCCCGCTCCCCCTCTGTCTCTCCATCTGTCTCAGCTGCTCCCACTGCGGACGGACTGGTCGTTTTCGAAGGTGGCATGTGTGGTGACTCTTCCTGACGTATTTTCACAGCAGGGGGTGAGCACCCAGTCTTCCCAGGAGACGCCGGCTGCGGTCCGACGGGGACGAAGTGGTGTCCCTGGAACTGATTTGCTCGGTTACTCAGGAAGATGGATGGACAGATGGACAGATGGTGCGGGGGGTTCAGTGGCCCTTCTTGTCCTCGTGGACACCAAGGTAAGACGGGGTTCCAGCCGCTGCCGAGGCCCCGGGGCAGCAGGGGCAGAGAAGCACTGACAACAGGAAACCCAACAGGAAAAGAGG
Source organism: Vicugna pacos (assembly GCF_048564905.1). Taxonomy (NCBI): domain Eukaryota; kingdom Metazoa; phylum Chordata; class Mammalia; order Artiodactyla; family Camelidae; genus Vicugna; species Vicugna pacos. The sequence continues at coordinate 60,621,091 of NC_133001.1, forward strand.
ACAATACAGATGAGGCGGTCGGCCTGGGTGCGGGAGCTACTCCCTCACGTGACAGAAAGATCCAAAGAAAGAAGGGAAAACCGCCGCGGTGAGGAGGGGCTGCGGGGGGGCCCTGGGCCCTCCCACGTCAGGGTGCTGCCTCCGCCGCAGGCTGGACCGCGCTGAGCCCCGAGCAGAGGCAGCTCCTGGGCCCCTAACCCAGGGAGTGACGGGCACTTTCTAAGTCCTGTAAAAACACGCAGCTGAACAGAGCAAGTCACAATGACTATTCTGACGAAAACACTTCACGGGTTTGCAGTGTGTCACCTCCGCCCGGGACCACGTGCGTGGACAGGGAGAACACAAAGGCTGCAGGAGAGCGCGGGAGGCTCGTCACGGTGCAGGCTCACTGTGGCTTTCCCTTTCACAGGGAAAGCTTCTTGCGTCAGCACGGACACCCTAAATACAAACTGTTTCTCAGCGTGTGCACGTGTGCGTGCACATTCGTGTGTGCACAGGGCAGTAGAGTCGCAGCGAGGTGACCTGAAGGAGGCTCCCCGTGAACCGCCTGGCACAGGCAGCCTGGTGAGGCGCTTCTGAGAACCTGCGGATGAAGGGCTGGGATGTCGCAGGACCCGGAACACTGAGGTGCTACCCGTGTCCTCCTCTCTCTGGGTATGAGCTCAGGAGATGGTTTACACGCCCATCAGGGCGATCGCATGCGGATGGCCACCGTGCGAGGAGGAAGCCCTGCGGTGCCCGTGGACGCCCCTCCTTACCTAATGGGAGCTTCAGAAATGCCGGTGCTTCCCTGAGATACTCAACAGTGACGGTCACTTGTCTCCAGAATTCCTCAAAAGACGCACCTGCCAACACGACAAAACACAGCCGCTTTACCATCACAAAGGGACCAGCGCAGAAATGGAAAAGCCCCTGCTCCCCTGGCCTGTCTCTCAAGAACTCAGCGCTCAGGGCGGGAAGCCTGATAGCCTCACCTGGAGTAACAACACAGCGGCTGTGTCTCCGGCCACGGCCGCTGCGCCCCCCTGCACAAACGCTCACACACACCTGTGCACGCCGCGCGCCGCACCCGGCACGCGTCCTCGGGCTGTGGAGTCACTGCAGGGTGGACGCAGCCCTCATGGCAGGTGCGGTGACTGGAGTCGTGTCCTGGCCCCCCAGACGCCCTTCTGCCTCCTCAGCCCCCGGAGCGAGGGGCGGGCGGGCGGGCCGGCCGGCGGTGAGTGCGTGCGGAGCCGGTGTGAGCTTGTGCGTCCGTGTGTGAGCTCTGTGAGTGCGTGTGAGCATGTCTGTCCCCCACAAAATCCACATTCTCTCAAGAACACGGGGCACCCACAACAGTTGCTCAGGCACAAAGGGAGCCAGGAGCAAGCAGGGTGCAGGCGCTGGAGAGTTCGTCCTCTAAGCAAAGTGACAACGGCTCGTTAGACAGGCCCTGGTCTGAGCGGCGAGGTCTCAAGTTTCTGGCCATTAAGTACTTGGTCAGCCGCAGGTTCTGTAGACATCCTTCACTAAGCTGAGGAGAGCCCCCTCCCCTCGTAGTTCACTGAGACCTTCGGTCACGGGTGGGTGCTAGCTTTGCCAGATGACCTTCCTGCACCTGCTGGCATGATCGCGTGGCCTCTCTTCTCCGGCCTGTTGATGCGACGGTTCCGTTACTGACTGTCCAGGGCTCAGCCAGCCCGGCATGTTTGGGATGAGTCCCACTTGGTCATGATGTGCAATTCTTTTCGTACGCGGCTGGATTTGACTTGCTGGCATTTTGTTGAAGGTTTTCCATCTGTGTTCATGAGGCATACTGTTCTGCAGTTTTCTTCTCTGGTTTGGGGTTAGAACGGCCCGTGTACCGTACGGGGGGTTGGGAAGCACCCCTTCTGCTTTATTCTCTCAAAGAGACTGTGGAGATTGGTAGTGTCTTCCTCAAGCGTCTGGCAGAATCACCAGTGACCCACCTGAGCTGGCGCTTTCTGTTTCGGAAGATTATGGATTATTCATTCAATTTAGTAACAGATACAAGCCTATTCAAACGATGTCTCTTCTTGTAGGAGGTGCGGCAAATTGTGTATTTCCAGGGGTCAGCCCATGTCACCCAGCTAATCAAATCTGTGGGCACAGAGCTCACAGCATTCCTTTATCACCCGTTTAACGTCCACGGGATCTGCAGCGACGTCCCCTTCCTCATGTCCAACATCAGCAAACTGTGTCTTCTCACGGCTTTTCTAGCTAGTCTGGCTAGAATTTGTCGAATTTATTGATCTTTTAAAATAGCAAATTGCTGATTTCACTGATTTTCTCTACTGATTTATTTTCAATTTCTTTGGTCTCTGCTCTAATTTTTGTCACTTTTGTCCGCCTGTTCACTCTGGACTTCATGGCTCACTTTTTCTAACTTCCTTCTGAGGGCCGCTGTGACTGCAGCCCGCAAAGTCTGAGAAGCTGCGTTTGCTTTTGCATCTAGTTTAGAACATTTTTTAAACTTCTTCCAAGGTTTCCTCTGCCCCATGTGGTGGTCAGAGCCTCCGAGTGTCAGGGGCTCTCCAGCCCCCTCTCCACTACTGATCTCTAGTTGAATTCTGTTACGGCTGGACAGCAGATACTGCATGGCTTCTGTTTTTTCAAATTGGCTAAGATGCGGTTCACAGCCCAGAAAGTGGTCCATCTTGGTAAGCGCCCATGTGAGCTCGGGAAGAACGCGAGCTCCCTGTTGCTAGACGAGTTCATCTGTAGGTACTCATCGTGGCCAGCTGACCACGGCTTGGCTGAGTTCAACTGTGTCCTTACTGGTTTTCCTGCCTGCCGGATCTTTCCCTTCCTGATCAACTGTCCTTTTATCTTTGTGCTGAGTGTCTGTCATCCACTCAGCAGTCCTTCATTTCCCTTCTCAAAGCTCCTTTGTGTGAAAGGGAAGCCAAGCACTCTGCTTCCCCAGATACTTTGCTGAGAGAAACTCATGTAAGGTCTGGAAGCTGCAAGACGAGAAGTCCCTGGTCCCCGGGTCGGAGGAGCAGCTGCTGGGCAGACGGGCCCTCCTGGGCTGCCCGGCGCTCCCGCGCGCTCCGTCTCATCCACGGCAGACAGCAGGCGCGCTCCTGCTTCGTGAAGACTGCAGCGGGTTCCTGGCTTGTTTCCGAGACCCAACCACGTTAGTTCTCAGCGCTCAGACGGCAGATCCCTGCACTTTGCTCTCCCAGGGATTCCGACGTGCTGTGAACCACTCTATCCCCAGTCAAACTGTTACGGCAACAATTCCTGCCACTGTGCCTGCCTTCCTGCTGGGATCCTGCTGGGCAGTGTCTCGAGGTGGGGACAGGGAAGGAGGCTGCTGCAGCTGCACTGGGGAACCTGGAGACAGAAAACCCCACAGCTCAGGGGTTAACGTTTCCGGCTGGAACCCGGAATCGAGAACCAGAGCCTCATGGTCCACCTGAAATGATTCCTCATTTCTTGTAACTACACAGGTGAGGCTTCTGAAGTCCCAGCTGGGAGGCTGGCAGAGCAGGTGACGCGTGGCTGAGTCCTGAACCTGTAGCTCGTGTTGCAGTCAGGACGCTGACCAGAAAGAGCGGGGTCAGGAGCAGACGTCAGTGTCCCTGTCCCTCTCCACCCCGTCTTCCTCTTCCCCTCTGTGGGCACTTTCCTCCCCTGAGGGTCCTGGAACCACCTTCCTGAGCAACAGCCTGGAAGGAAAATGCTGACTCCGGAGACCCAGCCCCTCTGCCTCCCAGTAACTCCCAGCCTGTAGCGGGTCTCAGGTCTTGGCGTGAAGTCTGACTTCAGCAGAGGTGTTCCATGTACGTCAAGACAACCACAATATTCTACCCAATTGTACCGGCCGGCACGTGAGCGTGCGGATGTGTGCTGAGAGAGTGAGACCTGCTGGACCGAGCCAATGGACTAGGGGTTCTAGATTCAGTTTCTTAGTTTAAGCAAGTAAGTCAAATAGTTTCCACTGTCTGTTGACTGAAATCAGGACACAACGTGGCCAAATCAAACGAGGTTGAGATACCAGAACTTCCCAGAGACACTGCTGAAGAAGTAATTCAAAGGGCTGCAGAGACGGAGTGCCCTGCTCACCCACCCCCTTGCTGGAGCCACGTCCACTCCTCCAGGGAGGGTCCAGGGGACGCTCTCTTCGCCAAAGGACTGAGAACAGTCTAGGTGAGGAAAGCTCTGGCTTCCTGCGAAGGCTCTGCTGTGTTGTTCTCCTGCTGACGAGGGACGGATGGGCGATGCCTCCACCAAAACTGGTCTCCTGACTCAGAAAGACACAACGGGGTCCTGGGGGCAGAGTCCCGGGGACGGCACTCAGCCACCAGAGCCAGTGGTTCGGTTCCCCTGATGGGCAGGAGGGCTGAAGGTCTGGCCGTGGCTCATTGATCCTGGAGCCCCTGGGCCTGAAATAGATGAGGAACGTATCACGGTTGTAACCGATCCATGCAGGCGCTCAGTCTCCCGATCAGGGAAGCAGAGCCCTGACCGGTCATCACAATACAGAGCCACCGGGTCTCCATCAGCACTGACAGCCGAGTGGGTTCACAGTCTCCCTGTCCCCTGAATGAAGGAGAGTCTAAGTCCATTTGAGGAAAGATTGTCAAACACTTTCACTGCAAATCCCAGCCCCTGTAAGAGGCTGTGTGACACCGGTGACGTGCAGTGTGAGAGACGCGGGATCCGCGTCCGTGCTGATCCCTGGACACCAGCACCCGCCACCGTCCGGCGGTCAGAATTCAGGTCCTAATGCGGCCAGGCGATCAGGGCCTTTCATGCTGGACCCATCTCACCTCCGTCCCTAACATGCCCTGTGGTTATCTTCCCCTTTTCTGCAGAGACCAGGTCCTAATGGAAGAGCTGAGCACATCAACAAGAGCTGGACTTCCCCTCCCCCAGCACCACCACACCAACAAACCTCCGCCAACCACACCCACGCCCCTACCAGGAGTTTAGCTCCCCATTCCCGTGACCTGGAACCTGCTAACTTCGAGGCCTGGGAATTAGGCAGAAGTGGTGCTGAACCAGAGCCACCTGCTGAAGCGCCTGTGGGGGGTCAGGTGGTTCTGATGTGCTTTGGGGCGGAGAACCACCTCTCCAAACAACTTCCCGTCTCATGAAGGAGAAAACGTTCTGGTCGGTTATCTATCCACCCACGCTTCTGCCATCCGTCAGTCACCTGCCTGCCCGCCTGCCTGCCCACCACCTTCCATCTGTCCAACCTGTCCCTCAGCCTGTTTCTCTGGTAGCACTAGGGCCCATGTAACCAGATGGAAAGGCTGACAGTCTCCCGCAGTTCCTGCTCTGTCACAGAAGCAGAGACTGAGGGAACGGTGACCTTTCACCTGGAGGAGAGAAGATGACAGGAGGGGGACCTGGAGCAGGCTGGGCACCATCAGGAGGAAGAGGGGTCCTGTCAGCCCCTAGACCCGAGAGCAGAGGCAGAGCAGCCAGAGGACCAGCTCCTTCTGCAGCAACAACAGGGCTTCCACTGTCATTTCTGAAATACAACTCTCACTCCCTGATTAGACCAGGCCCACCCCTGAGGTCCGAGGTCATACACGACGGGACGCCTGCTTCGGCATTAAGCAGAAGGAAGCTGCACACGTTATTGGCTCCAATTTTCTTTTTTTTGGTGAGTACTTTTCCCTTTCCCTGGGCTGTGGGGGCGTTACTGAGGTGTGCACTGTCTCTTTTAATTACTATGTATTTTCTCACCTTAAGAAAGCAAACTTCAGCAGAAATTGGAAAACAACAAAAACGTTCAGTTTAGGAAGTGAAGAGGTGAGAGCGGGTCACCTACCCAAAGGTAACCGAGACCACAAGTCGCTCGACACCAAGAAACACTTCATCTCACCCCTCTGCCTGGCGGGCACGAAGTTCGTCCTTCCCTCAGTGACGAGTCACTAACACACTGTGTGCTGGTTTGATGGAAAGTCCGTGTCCCGCAGACCAGATATGTTTGGTGTCCGGGCTGCCCGCCCTCATTTGGAAGTGATGTTGGCTCAGTGGAAAATAAACAGCGATGAAGGGCGCACAACTGACCGCACGCAGAGCTGCCCCTCCCCTGAGACGCTGGCACACTGACATCCTGCTGGGCTTCATCACACCAGGCAGAACAGGCCACCTTGTGAGGGACCCCGACCGCCTGCCCTGCGGGGTCCCGGGCTCCCCCCCACTTCGGCCCGTCCCCCATCCCTCAGCCTCCCCACGCTCCAGGGCCCGCTCTGGCCGGCCTTCTTCTCTCCCCATCTCGCTCTCCAAGGTCCGGCTCAATCACCATCCACATCGATGCTGTCCCCCCCACAACGGAACACGCGTCCCTGTCCCCACGACCCCAGTCCCGTGCATCGGGGCACGTGGCCGTACACATGGATTCACCACAGGGCTTCCTGTGCCTGATTAAGGCTTCGGCATGGATGTTCCCTGCACCCTTCCCGGCAGTGTGGACCCGACCCCTCCACAGGAGTAATGCCGGGTGGAGGCCCTGTGACCCCCGTCCCTGGGCCAGCACTGAGGCTAAGTGCTGGAGACGTCCTCCCAGACAGACGGACGGACGTGCACACAGGGCCCAAGGAGCCGCGCGGGGGCCCCTCACTGGCTCCACTCAGGCCGCCCAGGGCCCCACCCCCTAAATTTCAGCTCTCCTGTCTTTAAAATAGAAGCCACCAAACCCACCCTCTACAGTGTCTGCGAAGACCTGTCGCCTGTGGATGTGACAGCACAAGGGCTCACGACCTGGAGGGCACTGCACAAAGGCCTCTTGGAAACATGACTTTTACGTCTAAGCTTTTCTTCCCGGTTCTAAAACTCTGTGTCTGCGACACACTCAGTGAAATACACTTTTAAGGGAAAAATCATCAGAGTAAGAGAAAAGCTAATAAAAAGAAAAAACAGCAACATCTAAAGTCTAATACACTCACCACTTCTTCGTGGGTTGCATTTCCCACATGAATGCCATTAACCTGAAAAGATGACGAATTAAGAATTTTGAGGAAAAGAACTGAATTAGTGTAAAACTGAAGTGTAACACAGTTAAGCACTGGGGTTTAAAATACGGACCTGCAGAACGGCGTCCCCCACAAACAGCATGCCCGTCCGGTCAGCTGCGGGTGTAGAAGTGGCAGCAGCATCAAGAGAGGCTCGGAGACATCACGCGTCAGGACAGTGGCCTCAGCTCAGCGTCTGCAGCAACCGGCAGTGTGTGTGTACACGTGTGTACGTGTGTGTGCATGCAGGTCACGTGGGCAAGTTTGTGTGTATGTGCGTGTATGTGTGCACTGCGACGTGTGAGTCCGTGTGCACACGTGTGCATGTGGGTGAGTCCATGTGCATGTGCAGATGTGTGGTGTGTGAGTGTGCGTGTGTGCGGGTGTGTGTACCCGGGTGTGGAAAAGCCAACAGCACAGCAGGCACCCCTGAGGCGAACCAGGCAGCTAGACAAGCACGTTAAGAGGGCGACTTTCCAAGCACAGGAGCCTGGTTGGGGAGGAGCGTGGACACCACTCCCTCCGGACGAGGGGCGTCGCCACACGTGCAGAGTCGGACGCGGCTTCACTAAGTCCACACAGACAGCAAAACACGAACCCCAGAAGCCCCTCAGGATTCCCCTTTTCTCGGGAACAAATCTACACAGACCGCTTTGACTAACGAGTGGGCCCAGAATATCAAAGGGGAAAGGAAAGAAACACTTGGTGTGGTCAAGTCCAAGTGTAATCTCTCCAGCATCATTTCCCCTTAACTTTCCACTCTCACAGGCAGAGGCAGAGCGACAACTCCTTTCAACGGCTGATCAAACCCGCACCAAATGTAGAGCGCTTGTAGTGTAAACCGTGACACTTCCCGCTGTAATGCAAGGGCCTGGCCTCAGCTCTGACCGCCCAGGAGGCCCGGCCTCACCCCAGACAAACAGCGGGGCCCCCACCGAGGCCCCTGCGCTGTGGACGGCTTGGCTGAGCTCAGGGACTGACCGTCTGGGCTGCCTGCTTCTTCCCTCCTCGAGCTTTAAATTCCTGCTCTTACGTTTAAATCACAATACAGAGTGACCCCCGGGAACCCCCAGGGAAGCAGGACCCTGGGCCCCTGCGCTCTCTGCCCACGACCTCGACCTGGCTGTGGACCCAGGTGTGCTGTGCGGTTTCCAGGTCCTGCCAGGAGCGAACCTTCCTGTTTTCAAAGCTCCTCCTGGTTATTGCTGACGGCGTCCTGCAAACACAACAGGACCACAAGGGCTGACCCAGTCCCCACACGGGCTGGAGCCAGGCTGAGACCCGCACGAAGCCCTTTTACAGATCTCTCTCCTTCACCTGGATTTCCTCTGATTTACAAGCCTTTGGTTAAATAAGAGAAGCCAAGTAATAAGCTATTCCCTTCACACTGTAACCTTCTTTAAATTCCATGCAAACATGTGATGGCAATTGTTAATACTAGTTCTCATCGTTAACTAGTATTAAGTTTTGTTGCAAATAAAATAGTCTTTACGTTACTGACTGTGATGGTATGATTTTAGGTAACTAAGAAAGTTCTCGCTGACACCACGACTTCGCCCAGAAAGCCTGCCTCACCCCTCAAGGGAGACCTGCGCCCCGTCTGGCCCCACGGGAGGCCTTCCGGATTCCCCCCTCTGTCTCCGTCTCCGTCTCTGTCTCTCTGTCTCCATCTCTCCTCCTCTCTCTCATCTCTGTCATTAAATAAAAGTTAATTAAAAAGACTATCCAATTAAATCTTTGAAATGCTTTCCATTTGATGGGCTTTTAGTCCTAAAGAAACAAATTAAAAAGCGGTGAAATGGATGATAAAATAAAACCATGGAAGTTTAAGTTTAATTTAAAATTTTAATTAATGTTCCTGAATAAAATAAACTCTTTGGTCAGAATATACTAGGCTTGTGGGTTTTGGCTGAAAAGCGATTCTAGTTTATTTCTGTGGTGATTCTGCCGTTATGCTGGGATGGAAAATGGAAAAACAGCATAATGCAGTTTAACCCGTATAAATATTCAAAGGTGCAGACTAGCTACAATGGGCTAATATTTTCTATTTCTGTTACACTTTCCTTCTCAAGGCAAACTAATTGCTATTACCCATATCTGAGGTGATGTAAATTTAATCATTGTTGGCAATACAATGGTTTTGTAACAAATAATTTGCTCTTTTTGCAACTTTAGTCTTTGCAAAATTCAGACATAAATATTGATGAATAAAACCTCTGGGTAATAGCGTAAAAGGGTAATATTTCTTAAAAGTCTTCCCGTTTGAGCACTGAACTTCATTATCTGGACTAACAATGACTAAAACTAGCCTTTCCTGCGCGTCAGACCCTCCTCGCGGTCCACTTTGCGCTCTGACTCTGGAACCACTTGACCACCCGTGTGGGGCACGGCTGTCCCCGGGTGGGCGGGTCCCCTGTGGGGACGTGGGCCTGTGGTTTGACAGGAAAGCCACACAGAAGAACTAAGTTCAAAGACTGTGGACAGAGGCAAGGAACGCGCATTCTCGGTGTGAACCCCACACCTGCACGAAGATGGGCACTGACTCCAGCGAAACCCCACCGCAGCAGCCTTCCTGGAAAGGCACAAAGTCCCGTTGCCAGTGGCGGTCGTGGCAGCCCTCTGCTGTGGACGGCACGGCTGGTGACCGGCACTGGGAACACGGGCGAGGCACCCTGAGGGACAAGCACCCCTGTCTGTGGGGCAGGTGGGCAGCAGGTGCACACGGCGTCCCACAGGAGCAGAGGATGCAGGCGGCAGGACACCCTCCTGAGAACGGCCTCGCCCAGGGCCCAGTGCTCGTGAGGCCAGCCGGGCTCCAAGCCCACAGCGCAGCACATGGCCCACTCGAGTGGTCCTGAGACGGCTCGTCTGGGGCAGCACCTACCCCACCAGGTGCTGGCATGCTCCCTGTGGTGCCATTAACTGCCCCACCTTCCCTCTTCTGGCTGGTCAGCAGTGGGTTCTGGGCGTCCCTGGCATCCTCCAGGGACGAGTCAGGACCCCTGAGCACCAGCACAGCCTGGACGGGCAGAGGCTGCTGGTCAGAGCCCAGCCCAGGGCCGAGCTCCGGAGCAGATGGTCTCAGAAAGGGAAGGCGAGACCAGAGACGGCCAGGAGACCGTGGAGGAGTGGGAGGAGAGGCGGGCTCCGCCCTGAGACTTGCTGTGCCGAGCTTCCTGTGGTGCCTCCCAGCAGCTGGAGAGGAGGCTCTGCTTCGGGAGAGAGTGTGTTGGCACGTCTGGACTCCGGTTGGAGGACTGGACGCCCCTGTTACTCCTGAGGACACCCACCTGGCCGGCCACCCCAGACGCGGGCGCACCTCCCAGCTCACGAGGGGCGGCCTGGTCACCCTCTGCAGATAAAGCTGGTTCTCATCCTGAACTGGGCATAACATCCTTCTCTGATTTTTGTCGTCTCCCTTCATCCCAGTCTTTTCGGAAACTGATATTCACACCCACACATTAAAAACTTCACTTAGAAAAAGAACTGAGAATGTTCACGAAGACCACAGGAGCCGAAAAGGACTGGAGCACCTTCCTTCAGTTACTGACCAGCCAGCCCGATGGGTGACGGTGGCGCACGAGGCTCCGAACACTCCGAGCTCAACGAGGAGCCGAGTCCTTCCCCCTCACAGAAACTGCCTCAGACGGACTCAGCTCTGCAGCTCTTCCACTTCACAACTACAGCGCTGGCTTGTACAGCAGAAGGGCGTTCGCCCAAGGGAATCATAATGTTTTGTCAAAGTGCTTTAAAAACCTCGAAAAATAATGGTCATTTGAGTCAGAGCCTTGTGCCCTATGGTTACAGTTAGAACTGTATTTTCTTACAAAGCAAACGGCAGGGGAAGGACCAGGCTCCTTCCGAGCCTGCGGCTGGGGTGGGTCCCCGTGGAAGCCCCTCTGGCTCTGTCCCCTCAACCCCCAATAAGTGCGATCTGTCTGCTGCAAACGTTAAAGGCAGGTGCTGTGACTTCGCTCAGAAAGGGAAAATACCGTATCACGCTGAGTCCTGAATTCCATCCTTTTGGTACCAAAGAGTCTTTACACGCATGCAGATTTTGTTACAATGCCTCTTTCCCCCACGAATGAATTCAGAGCACTGTGGGGAGTTCACATCCCCTGGGAACCGTCTTTGCAGGAAAACGTGACCCCCCAGGTCTGAGGTAGGCGTGATGCCCGAGGGCACGCCGTGCAGACGCCCCAGATACCAGGTTCCGAGCTGAAGCACGAACTGACTCTGCAGTTCCCACTGAACCTGCACGTCTCGGGGGCCGGTGTGTCCATCCGGGAGGCCCACAGTCTCTGCCCCAGGACTGGTTGGCAGGGCGCACCCCTTCCTGATTCAGGCCTCCCTCTGGACGCTGCACAGTTTCAGGCTCGGGGCGCGCTGCCCTCCGCCAGTTTTGGGAGCACCATCACCTGAGCCACAGGTCCCACTGACAGGGAGTAGCTGGCAGGACAGGGAGCCGAGGGTCCTGGTGGGAGTGGACCTCCCTACCCGCCACTAGCAATGTGACACTGTCAGAAAGCCTCCACTTCTACGGGAAACGAGCAGCCCCACACAGGGAGGACCCCGTCCTCACTCTCCCGTCTACACACAGCGGCCTCGGGAAAGGGCAGCGGCTCCCAGGGCCAGCGGCCCATCTTGTCAGCAACGCCTGCCCCGCCGCACCCACCACGCCCGAGGCGCCCGCCGTCGCAGGTTTTTACCTCCAAGCCCTCGCGATCACCATGGACCCTCCATCCGCACTGACCTCCCTCAGTGGTTTGCCGTTCCTGAGAAACCCAGGGCTGGGACCACTGGCGTGCCCATGTGTCCCGGTGGCGGGGGGAGACGAGGGCCGGGTGGTCGGCTGAGACAGCAAGCGCCTGCAAAACCGCAGCAGTGCAGACAACCAGGCGAAGCCAACAGCTCGTTTCTCACCTAAAAGCACACACCACCTTCCAAACTGCTGCAACGCATGCCAGCCGCCGCGCCGCTGTCACCTGCGTGGTCTTTCAATATTTTCGATATGACGACAGGGACTCTGTGAGCCGAGCCTCCCTGGAAGACAGGCAGCGGGAGTGCAGGTCAGTCAGGTCAGCACAGGGCCAGCGCAGGAAAGGAGCGTGGGGCCACCCGCTCACACCTTTACGCTCAGGCCCAAGCCGCCCCCGGGCTGTCGGCGAAGTGTAACCGTTCTGTGCTTTAAAACACTTAGGAAGAAAAAGAACAGTCTATGTTAGAATGCACAGTCAGAAAGGGAGTACAAAATGCACAAGCAGCTTCCGCGTGAAACGCGAGGAACTGTTTATAACGTATTTCCAGAGTCACCCCAGTCACAACACCATCTCCAGTCCAGCCCCTGCCGTGACACGGACGCGGACACGGACAGAATCAGCCCTGTTCTGCGCGTGATTTAAAAGCCACACAGAACTCCGGCAGGCGGGCGCTCTTCCCCTCACCGTCCCTGGGAGTCGAAGCACCATGAGGGGAACACTGGCCGTTTCCCGGGGGGCAGACAGTGAGGCCGCAGAGCACACCCTGACCTGTCCCTAACGTCTGTTCTCCCTGCAAAACCGGCTCCCTCTGCACCGCCCTCCTCCGTGCAGCTCAGTCACTCTTAGGCCAGGTTTCAGGTGATCAGTGTGAACTCTCGAGTGATCAGTTATTCCACGTCCGGATCCAGTTTAAAGGCGTCGGTGCTGATGAGAAGCCAGATTTCCCCTTGCCCTTGGTGGGGGGTGACTGGCTGGGCACCGTCCCGTCTCGTACACGTTCCATCACGTGACGGACTGTGTTTTGGTCTAAACTGCCTGACTGTTAGCTGTGGGGCTGAGAGGGCGAGACCAGGGAGGCCTGGACCAGCTGAAGCGGCTGCAGCGAGCGTGCTCACCGGAGGGACCATCGGAACGACGGGAGCGCCCAGCATCGCTGGGATGAGCGAGCGCAGAGGTGAGCGCTTTCAGACGCCAAAGAGTGCGTGTGTGCAAAGCCCGCAAAGAGAGACCCCGGCTGGGGAAGAGCGGGGTGTCCCGAGGGGCCCCGCGGGGGACGCGCCCACTGCCGGCGAGAAAGGACCCGGAAGCCGTACGGCCACCTGTCACTTACTTACACGCTTTTATTTTTATCATTTTAACTTCTCATATTTATTTATTTATATTTATTATTTTATTATTTAAAATCCACTTGTAATTTTAGTCTTTGGAGTGAATATATTATAACCTTAAAGACACCAAAAATTAGAGCAAATAAACCTCTTGTAGGGTGTACGTGGGACACATTCGACTATTCTGAGCTCTTCAGCACATGCAACGCTTTGAACTGATGAAATACTTTCACAGTCAAATGTGGGAAGAGCTGTACTTCAGGACTTTGGTTTCAGAGAAACCGTTTCGCCTTTTCCCTCGTCCTGGACTGGGTTCCCAGTGAGGGAGGTGGGGGCAGCAGTGACACTCGTGCGACAGGGACACCGTGGTGACTTCCAGGCCGTGTTCTAAGTGCACGTCTGAAACGCCGGGAGCACCTTCACCTGCACAGAGTCCGACGCAGCAGAAGCAGGCGTGAGGCTCGGTCCCCGGCAGGTCCCCAAGTGCGACACGGGAGCTGACTCTCCAGGTCAGCGAGCATCTCCCGAGTGTGACCAGCAGCGTGGGGACACTCGCTCCCTCTGTTCTGCCCTCGGCCCTGAGGTCCCCCTGCGCTCAGGCTCGGCTGGGGCGGGATAAGCCCACGTGCAACACATCGGCCCTGAGCTTCCAGCAGAGACCTTCTGAGCGTCGGGAGGTGGGAAAGCTGGGTCGTCCAGAACATCGACCAGGAGGCTGCGGAGCTCCTCAAAACAGTCGATGATGCTTTCCACTTTTCCCACTGGGATAAGCAGCAGAACCCACTGAGAGCAGGAGAGTACGCGTCAGGGGAAACGTGTTTGAGAAGGAGCAGGTGGGTCCTGCCTCCAAAGAGCTCCCCAAATAACGACCTTTAGACTGTGTCATTTTGTTCCCACGGGGACCTTAGGAAGACAATGCAAAGGAAACACCAAGAAATGGTCAACGAAGCCAAGTTCTAAGATTCCTAACAGGGGAGGGAAGGAATTCGTGTCATAACCCTCTTTAACTCGGAGCACCTGCCACCCAGGGTCCCGGCTCAGCCAGAGTCCTGGCCACTCAGATGCCCACTCCACGCGGTCTGCCGCAGTGCCCCTCCTGAGCACACGTGGCCCCCCATGTGAGCCTCGCTCAGCAAAGCTGCATGTGTCCACATCAGACACTGCAACTGGGGCTTAATGCGAACTTCCCATCTGTTACAGCTGCAAGCTGAGGCTCAGATCAGAACATTGCAGTGTCCAGAGATGGGCTTCAGCCGGTTACAAAGATAAAACTGGCCCTTGTGAGGGATGCCACCAGGCCTGCTGTCCCCCTCCCCGGCCCAGGGCACCTTCACCCACACCCCCGGTCACTGGTGAGTCCACACTCCAGCCTCGCCCCACCCCGGCCCCCCCGACATCACCGCCGGGACCACCTGCTACCAAGAGCCAGCAGGCTTTCATGACACACGTGGCGGAAGAGCCCGAAAGAGGGATTGTTAATGTTAGCAATTTAGGAGAATTTTCTGAGGATTTTAGTTCTCACACACACACACAAAACCTTCTCAATTTTTTTCAGAAAACAGATGTTAGTGGATTTTGATGTTGGGGAGGGTGTGGGAGGAGGGTGTCAGGCCCCAGATCCACGACGGGAGCAAACACCCTGGAAGGGTCTTGCAGGTCGGGGTCCAGGTCTCTCTTTCCTCTCTTCCTAAAGCTTCCACACCAATGACTCCAAAGAAAAAGACCCAGGACCCAGAGTCAATTTATGGTGTGAATACATGTGTAGAAATCAATTTTCAGAAACTGAAAACAAATGGGTTTTCAATTCAGGTCTTGGGAAAAATGGAAAAAATTCAGAAATAAATGTCTGCCAACAAATAGATACTAAGAATGGGAAAAAGACAATGGTGAGGAAGTACGTCCAGGGAGTTCAGAAGGGCTGTTTTGTTACAAAGTTACTTGCAGTTTGGGCTGCAGGATAAAGTATCTGGTGGGAAATCAGGAAATACAGCAACAAAGATTACAGACAAGAGTAAAATCGTTCTTTAAGTTAAATACTAAATTACAGGTGGTACCTACTTCTGATCTATAAACCCAAAGAACAGAAAGCAAAAGGGTGCTCCAGAAAGCACGTCGAACGAGGCGGAGAGAAGTAGAAACAGTGCGTTGATTTTATAACAAAAGAGCGATGACAGGATTGTGCTGCGTGTCGCACGCAGAACTGATCAGAAACTGCCGCGTCCTTGGCCAGTGTCACGGCAACCACGTCGCCTGTCGTGGAGACCGTAATCCAAGCTTAACTCCTTCATCCGAACTAACATTAAAATCTGTTGACATTTTTCACAGGGCATGTTGTGTAAATCATAAACCTAACTTTTTTTTAATGATTTTAACCAGTTCGGTGGACCATTGTGACGGCCCTGGGACCACCTGCAATGCCTCTCTTCGGCCCTGTGGCGGCCAGTTAGCGCGTCACAGAGGTTGCTCAGTGGTCTTACTGAGCTGAGCACCTTTCACAATGCACCTGTCTCTGCACTGGGTAACTCGCCCCTCAGTCACTCGCTCGCACAGCTGCAAAGAGACAGGCGGGAAACCCAGGAAGCCAGGCCCGGACGTGAAGGGCACGCGGTCCCGGGCGGGGGAGCCCGTGTGCCTGGATCTAGGCATCCCCGACGGGACACGTTGACGGGGAAGGGAGGGCCGACAGCTGTGGCGTCGGGTGGATGCAGAGCTAAAATACGCGGGCCCGATTCTACCTTCTACCGTCAGGCCACAGATGTGTGCTGTTAGCCCGACACCCCTTCCCCGGGGAGGACTGGACTCTGACAGGACACAGAACCCCCAGAGAGGAGGGGCCCGCACACCCCCTACAAACCGGGCGCGCGTTTCAGGCAGGGAAGTGGGCGTCTCTCCCTCCAGGGGTCCCCTGGGGCCCGAGACACAGACTGACGTCCTTCACCAGTGAGGAGCCCACTGCCCCCTGAGCCCCTCCGCTTCCCTGTCTCCACGGCCCCAGCAGCACCCGCGCCGCCCTGCGGGCCTCCGACCTGCTCTTCTCTATTTGCCGACCCTGGTGCTCCCCCACCGCCCCGCCGCGGGTCCCTCAGCCCCTGGCGCTCCCCCCGGCCCCGCGGGCCCCTCAGACCAGCCTCACTGTTTGACGGCCGAAGCCTTCTTTCTGACAGACATGCTGTTTAGCTCGCACCCCGAGACTGCTCTCCTTCCCTGCTCTTGTCCTCTCTGGTTGGTTCCACGCCTACTGGGTCGCCGTGCACGGCCCTCCCTCCCGGCCGCACTGGCAGGGCCTCTCTCGTGTCTTCAGACGTAGTGAACACGTGCACCGTGTGGCGCCGGACCCCCAGGCCGGGGGTCTCTGCGGGCCCACCTCCCCACCCTCTCCTCTCTGCGTCCCTGCCCCGTCCTCTTCCCCGTGGCTTCCTCTCCACAGGCCCCCGGGAACCTGCCCTGGGGAGTCACCTCAGACCCGAATGTGAAGGGTGCTCCTGCAGAAGGGACACACCGCTTCCCCCTGCGCGGACCGGGGCCCCCAGACCTGGCAGCCCTACAGCCTCCTTTATCCGTGTGGGGCTTTCATGGCACAGGGACCGGTGAATCCCAGCCGCAGACCCAAAGCAGGGCGGGCGGGGGTGAGGGTCCCTCTTCCTTCTGGAGCCAGTGCCAGGTGGGGAGGACTCTTCCCTCCCACGGGGCGGGCTTTGTTTTCAGGTCCACACACCGCAGCCGTGACCCCGGGCTCTCCTCCTCCAGGCAGGGAGGGGGCCGGTCTATCCTCCCTCTGGCGTCCCCCCCGGCTGTCTCCTGGTGTCCACACTGAACCCCCCATCAGGTCACGCTGGGGGCACACCAGGCTCGGGGACTGGCCCTCCCAGAGCTCACACGACTTCCGCGTCACTGAGCCTCCCCAGCGTCGCTGGCGCTTGTGTCTCTGGGAACATCCCGCACGTCTCTGGGCCTGTGCTGTCTTGGGAACCCAACACGCAGCACCCGCCGGGTCACAAACTAGCCGAGGAGCTGCTGAGATGCTGCCCCGATTCTGTAATCAGCTCCGTGAGCTCAGACAACAACTTCCTTCCCCACGAATCCCAACTTCCCAAACAGGAAAGTGAGGGTGTGGAATCTCCCAGATATATTCCAGCCACAAATGTGCCGTGACTCGAAGTGCCAGATACAACAGAGATCCTGGAACGTGTTCCTTCAGCGGAATGTGTTTAGATGTAACTTCCTCACCACATTCATTTAAAACACAAATGTAAACGTAGAGTTTAGAAAATTAAACTGTGTCAAGTGTACAGCGACAGCTACAAAAATAAAGCAATCCAAGCACAAACTGAAACAGAACAAGCGAGCTCTTCCACGCTGCAAGGCGCACACTCTCTTAGGAGGGAGTCAGCAAACCCAGAGGCTGTGAGTCTTCAAAGTGCCATGTTGATGTCAGGAAAGAGGAACATAAATGCAGTGCGGACTCTTAGATTCCAAGTTCGGAGGCTGGATCAGCAGAGTTAAGAATATGTCGGTTTTACTAAAGAGCAGATTTAGTTTTACATTAGCTCTTCCCCTCCTGGATGAAGAACAACACCCACCCTTAACTGACACCACACTTACTTCCTTCCCAGTAGGTTCAAGGAAACAAAATACAAGTCTGCGCAACCGTGTCTTCCCAGACAATCAGCACGTAAGCGCAGCCCAAGGTGTAGGGTTCCGTGTGAACTTTGTGTTAAGCTTCAAGAGAACCAAACTCCTCCAGGCTCACTTCTGAGTAAGTGCTGAGTCAAAGGAGTGTTGACTTTGAAGTGAGCAGGGACCTCCCACTGAGAAGAGCCCGAAATGTGAGAATCAATCATCAGTAGTACCTCCCATTAAGAAAACTGATCTTGAAAATCAGAACACCAGCGTGAGCCGTCCACAGACTCAGTGGCGGCATCTGAGCTCACGGGGCCTGACAAACGAGGCGTTTGCTCTAAGACGCTGACCCGGTCTCGGGGTCCCCGTGACCAGCCGCCTTCTGCTGGACTTTCCCATCTACAGTGCAGACTCCGCGACCCGGCTGAACTGACTCCGACGACAAGTTTTCATCTCCCGGGAGCCACACAGGAACTCGAGGTTGGTGAGCTGTAAATTCACACTCATTTCTTCCGCTGATCCACTGTGGAATCGTTGCATCTTCCTTTCCTGCTCTTCAGAAAAATTTTAAATGGAAAATAATTGTCCTCAACCAGGTTCTCTGGTGGAAGTTAACATGGAAACATCCAGCTGTGAACATACTGAGAGTCGAGGCTCTGGTGTCCCTCAGAGGGGTTCTGACTCTGTAAAAACAGCCCTGACTTTTGCTAAAAGGAGTCTTTCTTATCCTCCAAACACACGATAAATTCTCATGTCAAGGTTAGTTTTATTTTTATAATCAGCTGAAGAGCACGGGGTTTCAGCTGCAACTCAAACCAATGGGATTGAATCCAACGTGAGTCTGTAACTGGGAGAGATTCTGATCTCAGCAACTGACTATGTTCATCTAGGCGCGGAAACGTCCTCTGAACGCCCCTCCCAACTGTGCAGCCCAGATATGCGTGTTTACTCAAGCACATGTCCACCACTTTCCTAGAACAGAGGGCTTCCTGGGGATCCAGCAGAGAGCAGTAAGGAGGGGCGGAGACTGGGTACAAAGCCCGTGAACCCCGTGTCCCCACCCACACCCTTATTTTAGGGCAGGAAACACTAACATCAAGCTTCAGGCTTCGATAATCACTTGAAAATGAAAACATGCATTTATGGGTCTGAATATACACCCATTTCTCTTAAGAAGGAATCTATAATTTTCATCAGGAACTTAACCTTGGGCAGAAAATCTGACACTGAATAGAATTTAAAAGTGTAGGTTATTTTTCCTGGACAAAATAGCCTAGAAACATTGTGTGTTTTTACTATAACTTGTCTGAGATTTTCTAGAGATTACAAATTCACTATTAAGAAGGGTCATTTTTTTCAAGTGGTTAGAGTGGTCCCATGGCTCCCTCCCCAGCCCCACCCCATGGCATCCAGAGCCGCTGCAGGGAAATGAGCAAAGGAATGGACACTGCCAGGACCACGCAAAGATGGGACGAGACCTCTCCACTTTCAGAAAGAAAGCAGACATCGGGGTGTTAGCAGGGTCTTCTCGGGGCTAGTGGAGCGCAAGGGGGTCTGCAGGGTGCAGAGATTCCCCAGGGTGGGGTACACAGGATATGAGTCTGCAGCTCTCCAGAGGATGGCAGGAAGGACTGCCTCCTGGTCTGGCCTCATAGGTCCTGGACCCACGGGGGCACCCTCCCCAGATGCAGCAGCCAGACCCAGACCCGGGAAGGCAGACCTACGACACGGGAGGGAGGGTGGACCTGGGTCAGGGCAGATGGAGGAGGATTTCAGGTGGAGACGTGAGTTTTGAGAGTCACGAGAGCCTGTGTGGACATATGGCAGGCTCAGGCCTCCCCAGCAAGGTCACGGCATTGCATCTCACGAGGAAATGCCGAGTGTGGGACCACAGCCCCGGAGGAGGCGCCCGTCCGGCTCACCTCCAGCACAAAGGCCACAGGACTCAGAAACCACCCACCGCAGGTGTCCCCAGAGCCCGTGCCACTGCGAACTGGGGATGGAAGTGCTTCGGGGATACTTTAAAAAACACTCTGGGGGAGGGGATGGCGTGTGCTCAGCAGGCACGAGGTCCCGGGTTCAATCCCCAGCGCCTGCATCAAAAATAAATAAATAAACCAAATTACCTCCCAACAAAACACACAAAAGGAAAGTCCTCTCCTCTACACGGTTTCTTGCTCGTCAGGTTTTGCGGCCGATGGGGGGTGTAGTCAAAGGGGAGAGGAACGACCGAGCTGATGACGCGCAGAGACTCGTCAGCAAGATGCACGTCTATATCCACGGCTGCGAAACCTCCTGGAAGGATGTGGGAAGCGGAACACGGCTTCAGATACAGTATGTTGTGTGTTTAACACATCGTCGGCGGGAGGCCCAGGTAAACTCTGAGCTGAGACCCTTCACCCTAATCTTCATTCAGTATTCTAGCGCATCTAACACAAAAGCTTCCTACTGTTAAGGACATTTCATCTGTAAGTCTGCAGCCGAGAAGGACCGAGCTTCACCTGGAGATCCTGATCTGTACCCACGGATGCAGGGACACGGTCGATAACCTGACACTGAAAAACGCCTGCCTGAGCTTGCGCTGCAAGTCGTTCTGGACAGAAACCCTCGGGTTACTGTTCTGTCAGGGAGTAGACTGCCACACCACTGCCTTCTAGCTTCCAATGAAACTATGCCCAACCTGACTGCAGTGTTCGGGGGTGTTTTTAATGTGCAGCTCCCCAAGGAAAATACATTCATAAAACGTCAGGGAGAGCGCAAGTGATACGATGCTGACAATGACAGGCTGCTCTGCGACAACGAAGGCCAGCGGTGGGACCTCTAGGTTCGGCGGAGGACCGAGTCCGGCAGGTCCCGCAGGACCACCCGTGGGTGGCTCTGCCTGGGGAGACCCTCTGGGCTCATCGGGGTGGGACGGTCTGGGACAAACCCCTGGGGCCTGCAGACGCGGGAGCACTGACGTTCGCACTGTGGGTGCTGCCACTGACACAGGACGTCTTGCTTTCGAACTGTCGGTACCTCTTCCGTCAGCTTCAGCCGGACGTCGTAGGCGTGTCCAGACCCTGGGTCGCACAGCAGTGCGGTCCCGGTTTTGGTCTGCGGAGACAGTGGGGTCAGGGCAGTGAGGCCAGGGGAGCCTAGAGCTCGCCCGCACGGCCAGCACCGACGGCTGGGCCGTCCGCACTCGGCTGCCGAGGGCCTGCCCAGCGTAACGCACAGCAGTGGAATCTTTACTGTGTCTTCCCGAGTTGTCTTCAGAGAATTGGGTGTAAAACTTTTTTTTGAACACTTTCTTTCTTTATGAATTGAATACAGTCAATCTACAACGTTGTGTTAGTGTCTGGTGCACAGCACAGTGATTCAGTTACACGTGTACACAGATATTCCTTTCCACATTCTTTTTCATTATAGGTCATTATAAGGTATTGAATAGAGTTCCTCGTGGCGTACGGCAGGACCTTGTTTTTTAAATCTACTTTATATACAGTAGTTAGTATCTGCTAATCCCAAACTCCCAGTTTATCCCTTTTCTCCCAGTAACTAAGTTTGTAAAACATGTTTTTACAGGATAATTAGTCCTCACGTTTTTAAAAGCCTGAATGCTTTACTAGTACTTTATTTTAATCTATTTTTCTACTTCGCATTTTTCACTTTGACCAAAGCTATTTGAGTGAAAATGATAACTTTCAATAAAGATCCAAATAATATTTTCATGGAGATCTGTTGTTCTGGAGCAGGAAGGTGACACACTGACAATAAGCAGGATGATGTCAGGGTTACAGTCACTGAATGCACAGACGGGATGGTGACTCCATCAGACATGCCCCGGGATGAGGCATGGAGCGCCCGCCCACCAGCCCGCCCTCCAGGGAGGCTGGGAACAAGGTGTTTTCTGTCCTCCCCACACACCAAGCAATTCCACCTGCATTTGTTGGGAAGTACTGACTGGAGATTTAGTAATTACAGAAGATAATGTACCAGGTGTTCTTAGCAGGTGATGAGTCAGGAAGACACCTTTGGATCAATTAGCAGAAGTCACCTCCTCCCGTGTGGACATCACAGAAATGTTCCCTGGCTGAGCAGCCCCAGGTCGCCCAGGTGGGCGCGGGTCCCGGGCCTGCACCTGATGACCTCCCATCTGTCTTACGCCTGCACCAGGCTCTGGCCAGCATGGTCTCAGGCACAGCCCTGCACCTGGGAGGAAGGAAGGAGGGGAGAACGGGCACTTGGAGAGGTCACAGGGGTCTAGTCCTCAGGCCAGGACCAGAGGATGGCCCCAGGGCACACGGAGCCCCAGCCAGGTCCCAGGAGCAAGGGTGCAACCAGTGTTGCCTCTGTCCCTCCACTGTCCTGGCAGGAGAGGCCCTTCCTGGGCTAACAGCTCCCTCATGTTCAAGGTCACAATCCGGAGCAGAAGGAAAATTGGGGTGGGGGCAGTGCTCCCTGAGGGGTCCTGGAGGAGGCCCAGGTTCAGTGAGGGTAATGCTGAGTCCCAGTGCGTCACTCGGTCAGCCTGGAGTGCCGGGTCTGCAGAGCCCCGCCTGGGCCTCCCCCAGGGACCCGGGTCTAATCCCCGTAGGATGTGGTCTGAGCACCAGGAATTTGAGACACTCAGCATTAGCTTCTGTGAGGCTGACAAGCTGGGGAAGGAAGGCCCAGGCCAGGAGGGAGGGCCCCCTGAGTCCCTGTGGAAGTGCAGGCCTCGGCCCACAGCCCCACCTGTCGAACCAGCATGGCCCTCCCCAGCACACCTGGTGACCCATGTGGGTATTTTCAGGGAACACCACGAAATGCTTCCACCATTTAAATTATGTTAATAGCACAAAAAATGAGCACAGAAAACATCCCCAACAGCCTGTCTGAATTGGCTGAACACTCACGGGGGCAGGACTACACAGACGTGCCGGGGCCCGGACACCACGGCCGGCGATCTGCCCGCCTCCCTGGCTACCCCATGCAGAGCTTGTCTGGCTCAAGCATAAACTCGAGAAGGTGGGACACCTGTGCACCCAGGGAGGCTCCCTTCTCCCCTGCCACCCACTGGAGTGGCTGAAACAGGGAGGGCCGGGTCCCCTGCGCCGATGCCTGAATCCCCTCAGCCCTGCTTCTGTCACTGACGCAGACCAGCTCCAGACACAGGAAGCCTGGGCGGGGGCTTGTCACCTTTCCTGGGGTGTTTCCTGTAACTGTCATCACTAACTCCAGACACAGATCTGCCTCCACGCTGCACTGGTCCAGACCCTCTCCTGCTGTCCTCGACCCCCGCTGTGCCCTCCCCCTCCCAACACCCCCCCTACAGCTGAGAAACCTGCTGGGGTCTCACGGATGGGAGGGGAAGATGGGGGACACTTGGCTGTGAAAGTGCGTCTCTCCTGGTCCTAGTGTCAGCCAGCACGCTCGTGTCTGCTGGAGGTCCTGGGCCACGTCTCATATGCCAGACACAGCGACAGAGCTGACCGCCTGGCCTGCTCAGCGCCCACACGCTGGACCGACAGGAACGCGAAGCAAACAT
This sequence comes from Vicugna pacos, assembly GCF_048564905.1. NCBI lineage: Eukaryota > Metazoa > Chordata > Mammalia > Artiodactyla > Camelidae > Vicugna > Vicugna pacos. The sequence continues at coordinate 60,644,288 of NC_133001.1, forward strand.
TTTCTGAACAAAATAAAGGTAAAGATGCGAGGGACGGAGAAGGAAAAACCAGCTCATTTTGGCGGTATTTTTTTAACTTCTAAAATTGCAGTTTTTTAACCATATATTTCAGTGAACCCTTCCTGAATTGAATTGAAATTAGTTGCATGATTCAATTTTCCCCTTTGTTTTCCTAATTTAGTTTCTTCAACTGAAAATGTACTTTCTGTGAAAATCCATAAACTGCATCAATTCAAGCTCAGGTGACAGCAGAAGTAACACACTGCCTGCGCGTCCGCGTGGAAGACGGACCCGCTGAGGCAGGCGTCAGCCGCGCTGCTCCGCCTGAGGATTTGCAGGCGGAGCCGCCCTGGAACCCGGCCAGCTCCCGGGCTCCCCGGGCCCGGCTGCGCCGCCACCACCACCGCGCAGCGCCGCGCCTCCCGCTCCTAGAGGGAGCGGCGGCACCGCAGCAACCTTCGCGCAGTCGGCGATGTGGGCGCGCGGCCCCCCGCGCCTCCCCGCGCGCACCCGGTCAGAGCCAGAGCGCCCGCTAAACGCGGCCCCCGGGCACCGGGGGGGGGGGGGCGCGCTCCAAGGACCCCCGGAGGAGGCTCCCGGCGCTGCGGGCGGCAGAGGCACAGGCCCGGGCCGCCTCCGGGGCGGGGCTTCCGCGGGGCCGCAGCGCCCCCTCGTCCCGCGGCGCGGCCGGCGGGGACCCGGGAGCCCCGCTGCCACCGGCAGGCTCGGGACGGAGGGCTGAGCGTCACCGGCCTCCGCAGCGGAGGGTGGGCACAGGCCGCGCCGACAGCGCTCGCAGACAAGGACCTTCACCGACAGCCGCAGAGCGGCGTCCGCTTCCCGTCGCAACGCAGGGCGCGGCTTTTCAAAGCGCCGTGAGACCGCGCGAAAATGGAGGATTCTGACCACTGGCATGTAATTCCCCAGACTCGGAGAAGGACCCGCGTCTCTGAATTTAAGCTCACCTTCCGGGAGGGTGAGCTCATGATCCGGGGACTGTAGGCCAAACAAAATGCCGTCAAACCCCTGTTATGACGGCTTCACTGGGGTGCTGGGGAGACAGGGAGGGACAAACGAACGGTGCGGGATGATGTGGACGGGGAGGGGAGGGTGGAGCAGGAGGGGTGGGGAGGGGAGTGTAGAGTGGGGAAAGGGGAGTGGAGGGTGGGGGAGGGGAGTGGGAGAATCAGTCATTCTAATAGCTCAGTAGAATTGACATTCCTGCTTAAAAATCTTCACCTTGGGAAGAAAACAGAATCCTTGATACGTTCCTAGGATCTTACGAGGAGACTTCAGAGTTTAAAATTAATGAATCTGTTTACCTACATTTTTCAAAAAGCACGAACACATCAGCACTGCACTGATCTGAGCAGCAGAAGCAGAAGCTCGAGGGCACCGGCGACTGCAGGACGCTGGTTTTTAAAATGTGCACGTGTGTGGACTGAAACCAAACCTACTGCTGGCCTGCAAGAAGCCCTCAAAACTCTCAAAGGGTCAGAATCGCTCAGATTGTGTCCTCCCACATACTCTGCAGTGGAAGATGAGCCGGAAATGATAACATAAAATCTCCTCTCCTTCAAAGTTAAGCGATATACTTCCAAATGACCGCGGATCAGGGTGGAAAAGTCAAGTGGAAATAGGATGTATTTTGAATGGATATGGGGTTACAATTCTTTGAAACAGTCCTTCAAAGAAAATGTACATCTTTAATGCACTTTTTTATTTTTAAAAAGCCAAGGCTGAAAGCCGCCGCTAATCTCGGGGCAGCCCCAGGCCTGTGTCTGTAGATGAAGTCTTGCTGGAAGAGCTGCACCCACCCGGTCTCCTGCTCGTCACCGCTGTCGTGTGAACACGACTACACCTGCTTTAAACCTGAACGCGTCACTAAATCCTTTCACAGAGCACAGCCCAGGGCTGCACAGCTGCATCAGGGAAGTCCACAAATCTCCGGAAGGATGACGCTATGACACAAACTCTTCCAGAAAAACAAATACGGAACACCACTTCACTCATTTATAAACTCAAACTAAGCTGGACGCCAAATCCAGCAAGGAGGCTGCAATAGAATTAATTTACTGGTCAATTCCCCCTTGTCAACATCAATGCGAAAATCCTAAAGAAAATATTACCAAATGGAACAATCCGGTTGGAAACCGAGGATGAGCAGGAAATAAGAGGCCTCCTGAGGGGGTGGAAATGAAAGGCAGGAGGGGGGTCTGCACAGGTCCCGGGGAGCAGGTTCCGGCTGGGAATCGGGCCTTGACTCAAACACCCCTCTTCCTCAAAGGCTGACATCCTCCGTCCAATGGTTCAGTCCCAGGCCCCGCCCACGACGGACAGGAGGGACCCTGGAGTCAGCCGTCAGTGCCTCTGACCAGCCGTCCAGGGAGGATGCGGGAGGTTTCAACGCCAACCCAGTCCTCCCCCAGGAAGACTGCTTCCAGGGGACACAGCCGCCCAGTGCTGCCGAGAAACAGGCTTATATTTTTCCATAGTCCAGGGAAATGCCATATGACGTATTTTAATCTTCCATTTTAAACTTTGTTTAGAGCCCAGCTTTCAGCAGTGACACTGGCCTTGTAACTGCCGCTCAGATGTCTGATTCCGCCATCGCAGTGAATTTATAGCCATCAATGGAAACAAGCAAGGCCTGTCAATAATGACCTACTTAGGATGCACTTTTTGAGGAGAAAAAAGGTAGGACTCCATGCTGTTGACGGATTTCTATTTCTGCAAAAATAGACTGTTCTAACGAGCCACAAAGATCAAAAGAATCCTAACACAACTGCATAGCATTTGAATAACTTGGATTTGACACACAGAAAGTGTTTCAATGTTATTTAAAATAGGTATCTACTTCCTTAAACTGTATTTTAAAGTGAAATCTACTTGTGAGAGAAACAGTTGGGAAGAGAGATGTGTACACACATTAAAAGTCGTAAAAGGCATTAAAATAATCAAAACAAAGTAAATGAATCCTCGTTTATCATTAGCAGAATTCAGCTGTCAGTCACGCAGACGCCATGGCTGAAGCTGTCAAAATAATCCTCTGTATATTTTAAATGGGGATCAACTCTGCCTCCAAAAGCAGCAGTGAAGACGCTCGTTACACGTAAGGGTGTCACTTCCAGCAGCCAGGCCGCATGAGCTCTGCGCACTTCGCAGGAACTTGTGGGAGTGCAAAGAGGAACCTACTGACAAGATGAGCATTTCGATAAAGATTTCACTCTGCAAAAGGGAAGAAACATAAAAATACAGGGTCATCTGGGAAGAACAAACTGCAGGTAGAAATGAGGAACACTTAATGCATCTAAACGTTTCAAGTGTGCCTGACATTTCAGGGCGGGTGTCGGGCACGTTTGACTCTGAAAATAAAGCAGGACATGCTTCGAACTTTTTTAAGAATACAGACTTTAGCTCCTGAGTCTAGCAGGTCCTCGGCATCAACCTGAACATTCTGTGAACTTGTTAGGAAGCAAACCTGAGTTGCACATGTCAAAGCAATCGTGCAGTTAAGACATGTTACAACAAGTTGTCCAGAGACACCCTCTTGTAAACCAGCTAACGCCCACCTTTACCACACTGAATTTATTTACGTGGAAACTCACACTATCACAAAAGAAGGTGGCGCAGTGCCCAGTTTGGATGCTGCTGGACGTGAGTGGGAGGATGAGGGGCGGAAGCCCAGGGCTTCACGAGGGGCACCGCGGCCTGACTCCTTGATGGGGCAGCTTCCCGAGGAAACACTGTGAGACGCCGTCGTTCGTTCCACGTGCAGAATTGGCTGTGCCGCCGCTGCTGCCTTTTGTCGTGATCATCTGTTTGTTATTTTTTTCCAATCTGGTAACAGAAACTCACAGATTCACTCTGTGAGAATGTAGTTACAGAAGAAGCAATCTTGCCTAAAACTCCTTATGAAAATAAATAATGCACAAAAGTGTTTACAGTCAGATGATAACAGCCCCCCTTTTAAAGATTTTGACCACTGGATTGATCTTGATTAATTTATACACATAACGTCCATCCTGAGGGACCGGGTATTTCTCTAAAGATGACAGAATGGCTCCAAAAAATAAAGTCTTATGATTCTATTAAAAGATATAAAAAACTTACTATAAAATATTTCAGCTATCACCACTACCATTTAACACTGTTCTGAAAAGTCCTAGCTAAATTAAGGCAAAAATGTTATATTGTGCCTTGTCAATTTGCAATTAATGTCATAGTTTTGTGTTTTCAAATGTTATAGAAATGATAACTTCACTCCCTACTTCCTGAGAATTCCAGTTAGCACATGACTGTACTGAACATCATGCCTGACTGAGGAAACTGAATCACTTCTTTGAGGTATTGGCATTCACCCTCGAAATTCATTATATACTAATACTTAGAACAAACTCCCAGGGGACTCAGCTGTACTCCCTAAAGCTATGGAACAATACAGTCACCATCTGGTTTTCTCTGTCTTCAGTGTTAAATTATCTGATTACTAGCAGAAACATGCAAATTAAGAGCAAGTTTTCTCAGCAGTCTGCCAAGAGGCACGCATCATCAGCACACCTGAAGGCTTTTAACTAGTCTTTGAATGGAAAGTACTTAATGAGTAAATAAGAGAGAATGATTATGTGATTATGACAAATTGAAAAAGCATACAAATCTCACTTGTGAAATTAATCCACACCTTCTTTCAGCCTGCGGAAACAAAAGTAAGTCAATGACTTTACTTTAAAAGCAGATTTACACTGCATACAACTCAGTGACAAAAAATAAACAACTCAATCCAAAAATGGGCAGAAGACTTAAACTAACATTTCTCCAGTGAAGTCATACAAATGGCCAATAGGCATGTGAAAAAATGCTCAATATCATTAATTATCAGAGAAATGAAAATCAAAACTTACAATGAGGTATCACCTCACAACAGTCAGAATGGCCATCATTTAAAAGTCCACAAACAAATGCTGGAGAGGGTGTGGAGAAAAGGGAACCCCCCAACACTGCTGGTGGGAATGCAGCTTGGTGCAGCCATTGTGGAAAACAGAATGGAGATTCTTCAAAAGATTAAAAATAGACTTACCATATGATCCAGCAATCCCACTCCTGGGCATATATCTGGAGAAAAATATAATTCAAAAAGAAACCTGAACCCCAATGTTCACAGCAGCACTGTTTACAACAGCCAAGACAGAGAAACAACCTAAATGTCCATCAACAGATGACTGGGTAAAGATGTGGTATATTTATACAATGGAATACTACTCAGCCATAAAAACCGACAACATAACGCCATTTGCAGCAACATGGATGTCCCTGGAGAATGTCATTCTAAGTGAAGTAAGCCAGAAAGAGAAAAATACCATATGAGATCGCTCATAAGTGGAATCTTAAAAACAAACAAACAAACAAACAAAGCATAAATACAGAACAGAAATAGACTCATAGACATAGAATACAGACTTGTGGTTGCCAAGTGGGTGGGGGGTGGGAAGAGACAGACTGGGATTTCAAAATTGTAGAATAGATAAACAAGATTATACTGTATAGCACAGGGAATATATACAAGATCTTATGGTAGCTCACAGAGAAAGAAATGTGACAATGAATATATATATATATATGTTCATCTATAATTGAAAAATTGTGCTCTACACTGGAATTTGACACAACATTGTAAAATGATTATAAATCAATAAAAAATGTTAAAAAAAAAGATGTGGTATATATATGCAATGGAATACTACTCAGCCATAAAAATGACAACATAATGCCATTTGCAGAACATGGATGGACCTGGAGAATGTCTTTGTAAGTGAAGTAAGCCAGAAAGAACAACAAAGATCATGTGATATCACTTATTATGTGGAATCTTAAAAAATGACACAAGTGAACTTATTTACAAAACAGAAACAAACTCACAGACATAGAAAACAAACTTATGGTTACAAGGTGGGGAAGGAGGGAGGGATAAATTAGGAGCCTGAGATTTTCAGATACCAACTACTACATATAAAATAAACAAGGACCTACTACAGAGCACAGAGAACTATATTCAATGTCTTATAGTAACCTATAGTGAAAAAAAATACAAAAAGAAATACATGTATGAATAACTGAATCACTATGCTGTACACCAGAAATTAACACATTGTAAACTGACTATACTTCAATAAAAATTTTTAAAAATAAAAAATAATTAAGATGGTATAAAAAAGCAGGTTTCCTAATTAGTCACTTATATGCTGGAAAATACGTTCAATCTACAGGTATCTCTAAAAGATACACAAAATTCATCAAGTTTATTATTAGGAAAAGTGCATCAACTTTTTCCTAGGACTGTGGATGACATTTCCAAAATAATAACACTATAAAACGAGTTACTACTGTCCACCAGTTTTATTGGACTTATTTTAGTTATGTGTGCTGTCTTCAATTTCAGTAAAAACACGCACACCAAAATCAACAATGTGTGGAAGCGACCGAGGAGAGATGCTCAGTGCGTCACCAAGACCAGCGTGGCAGAGCCCCGCTGATCGGAGGCAGAGACGCAAGCACAGGCGCTGGCCCGGCCCAAAGCTGAGGCTGGGAGGGGCCACGTGGACAGAACATGGATGAGAAGCCCCCACCAAGGGCAGGCGAACCCATCAGCTTGCTGCCTTTGGCAAAAAACAGGAGGAATGACGGTAGCAATGAAACCGGGAAAAAACAAAAGTCGGAAATGTCGACAGGGACGTAAAGCTGAGTGGCGTGGGGGCACGGGGTGGGGGGCAGATGGGTGCCCTGCAGGTCTTTCCCGAGCCCCAGGAGGAGCCCCTCTAGCTGTGGTCCACGAAGGAGGACCCCTTGTCTCCCTCCTCTCACATGAAGCAGCTCCATCCGCCGCAGGTGACAGGGCAGGTAAACCTCCCGCGCCCCCAGTCCCAGGGAAAGCCACGGCCCTGGGGGAAGCAGGAACCCCCAAACCGGGGCCAGGCTGGCTGCCCCTGGGGAGAGGGGCACCAGCACCGAGAGACCCCACCGCCACGGTTCGGGGACGCAGGGCCTCGGGCAGACCCAGTGAAGGAGGCCAGAGGGAAGCCCCCTCCAGAAAGTTCCAGAAGGAACAGGAGGAGGCAGCAGACCAACAGAGGGCCAGCAGGTGAGGGGGCCTGTGCAGAGCGAGCTGGGCTGGGAGGGAGGACACAGGAGGCCTCGGCCTGCCAGGCCTCTCACCTGCTGCAGGCAAGGCCACCACGGGGCCGCTGGCAGGTCTCTGCGATGGGAGGTGACCTTGGGGTCAACGAAGCCCAGGGCCAAACACCCTCACCCCCACCAGAGCCTCCCGCTTCGCCCAGCGGTGGGTGAGAAAGGCTGCCCTTCCACGACAGAAGCAAGGGGTTTAAGCCAGCCGTTGTCACCCCAGCAGCCACCAGGGGGCAGCCCCACAGATGTGGGCATGAGGGTGTAGACTGGGTCTTAAAGTGCTCGGATCTGCACGTCAGTAAAGGCCCCGGTGACAGTGGATGCGTCCCGAACAGAATTTCAGCAGAAATCCTAGAATTACAAAAACCAGTCTGCTGGAAATTCAAGGGCAGGTCTGTAACAGGGGTTAAGGAGCCCTTCTCTAGGGCTGTCCACACACCAACACGTCAGCCTGAGAAACGGGTGATCTGAGGGGGGCTCCCGGGGGGCACAGAACAGAGCATCCCCAGACACGCAGTCACACTGCTGAGACCACGGGCACAAGGCCCAGGAAGCGACCAGAGAAATGAGAACCACCACCTGGAGGGGCCAAGATGAGGGTCATTGCGCATCCCCCACAAAGTGACAGGCCAGCCGCATCCTCAAAGCACAGGAAGGGGCCAGAGCGGCCACCCCAGGACACTGAGTGAAGGCGGCGTTGTGTGAGCCGCACAAAAGCACGAGCCCCGCCGGGCAGGGCTCACGCGGGAAGGATGTGCCACCGGTCAAGATGGGGACCCACGCAGAAATGAAGGGCGCCGTGAGATGGCGATTCGATGTTCTCATCTCTAATCTCCCTCGTGAATAATGGCCTAAAGCAGCAGGAGCTGGCCTAGCCTTTCATCCAACCTGTCACTCTCTTCTTAATCCAGGTGCTGGAGCCATTAACACCGCATGTGATGTCGTCACCCTGTGGCTCAGTGATTATCTTTAGTTCCATCCGTCTTCTTCCTTGTTTTCCTGTCTTTTAGATTCAGTACTTTTATTATTTACTTTTATTTCAGTTTTTGGCTTTTTAAGTTCATAACTCTTTCTTGAGGGTTTGCGGATGGGGTACAACTGAAGCACCGGAGATCTGCGAGATAGGAGAATGTCGGGAACAGCCTTGTGCTGTTGGATTGGACAACATGGGTGAAATAGAGAAACTTGTTAAAAGAGGAAAAGTACCAAAACTCACTCAGTAACAGGTGACCCAAATGGCCCTGTTGCAGGAGCTGTGTCTCTTCTGCAGAGAAAGTTCCAGGCCCCGGTGGCTTTACTGGTAAACTCTTTCAAAACCTCCCAGAACACAACAGAGGAGAAAACATGTTCCCACTTTTCTTATGATGCTGGAATTACTGATACCAAAACCAGACGAATACACTAGAAGAGAGAAAATTAGCTTTACCTCCCTCGTAAGCACAGCTGCGACTATCCATAACAAAGCACCGCCAAGCCAGCGCCAGCAGCTGCGGGAAGAGCACACCTGACGTCCCCTGGGACTCACACCATCATTGCCAGGCTCCACAAACATCTGAACATCAATGCAGCGCACCAGACGAACAGCTCAAGGGAAGTGAGACCGGTTTTCCACTAAATTCAACACATTGAAGACCAAACCCCTCAGCGAACCAGGAATGGAGGAGGAACCTCCCCAGACGGATGACGTCTGTGCAGTTGACGTGATAACTAATGGTGAAAACAACCAGTATTTATCCCCAAGTTCAAAGACAAAGTGTCGACTTCCCATCACTTCGTCCCAACATTTTCCTGGAGCCTCCAGCATTGCAATATGGAAGAAAAAAGAACAAAAAAATCATCTCTTGGCAAAGAAAGAAGAACTAAGACTGTCTCTGTCACGGATAACATATTGCCTACCTAGAAAATCCCCCAGAAGTCTAAAAGTAAAGTCACAAAAACTAATCAGCAGATTTAAAAGGGCCACAGGATCGAAGGGAAATGTACAAAAATCAGCTCTATTTCTAGATGCTAAAATAAGAAAAGTTTGTAAACTGAAATTTCAAAAAATATTACGATAGGATGAAGTATATGGAATAGACATAATATTGTAAAGCATCGCTGGCAGAATTTGAAAAATCTAAATAAGAATGATTTTCTGTTCATACGTCATGTTCTTAGTTGGAAAACCAAGTATTTTTAAGACATGATTTTTCCCTAGACTGAAGTATACTTTCAAAAAAATCTCAATTAAAATTCCAGCAGGCTTTTTTTGTAGAAATGGGGCAAGTGATTCTACACTTACATGGAAGGACAAAAGATCTAAAAAACCCAAAACAGTACTGAAAATGAAGGACAAATTTGAATAATTCACACCAAGCGATGTCCAGGCTTTCTGTAAAGCTACAGCACTGGGTGGATGCGGCACTGGCATCAGGAGACATGTGCAGACAAGGGAGACGGAGCCTGGAAGCACACCCGCAGACCCACCTGGGAGACGGCCAAGAAGGCGGCAAAGAAATCCAACGAGGAGCGGGCAGGCTTTTCAAAAAACGCAGCTTGAACAACTGGAGAGCTAGATGCGAAAAAAGAACCCCCGTCCACACTTCACTGATTATACACAAAGTGCGCGCAGTGGATCCCAGACTTAAGTGCAGTAATCCAACCTGTAAAACTTCAAGGACAACACAGAAAATTTTATGACATTAGGTGAGGCAAATATTTCTTAGACAGGACACTAAAAAGAGAGCCCAGAGAAGGAAGGGAGGAAGGAAGGAAGGAGAAAAGGAAAAAAAGAAAAGAAAGAAAGAAATTGACACACTGGGTTTCATCAAAGTTAAAGTGCGTGCTCTGTGAAAGGCATAGTTAAGGAACTGAAAAGATTAGGTCGACACTGGAATAAAATTCTGTAAAATCAAAGTCTGATAAAGGAGCTGCATCTAGAATGAACAGACAACTCCTACAACTCAGTATTAAAGGGGAAAAAAACCAATAAAAGATGAGTAAAAGACAATCAAATAAAAGATTTTCGACCAGAATATGAAAAGAGATCTTCCAACTTAAACATAAAAGAAAACCCAGCACAAAAAGGGCAAACACCCGAACGTGCCTCATGAAGGAAGTTGCCCATGTGGAAAATGTACACTGAAAAGCTGTCTGAAGCCACCGTTCACCCGGGGCCAGGACGAAGCCCGCAGCTGCAGCCGCACGTCCACCTGGGGGACTGGGCGTACAGGTGCGGGGTACGGGTACCAGGGCCAGGACACAGCAACAGGACCGGCATCCGTGCGTCGCTGGGGACCAAGGAGCACAGCCCTGTGGAAAACGACCTGGAGTTTCCCTTGTGAAGTTACAGGTGCACGGAATGTGAGACCAGCCATCAGGCTCCTACGAGTTTGCTCAAGACCAAGGGAAGTGTGCGAGTACAGAAACCCTGTCTCTGAACACCCGCAGCTGCTCTGTTATGTTATTATGTGTTCACAGCTGCTCCAACCTGGAGGCAACTGCACGTCCGTCAGCTGGTGAGACACATTCCTTCGAGGGGACACGCCAGGTGATGAACAATGAACCCGATACATGCGAGCTCCCAGGCGAGGCTGATGAGACCTGGGGTAGCCTGACCGGGGCCGGAAAGCCACTCGCTGCGAGACCCACGCACAGGACCTCTGGCAGGACAGAACCCGGTCCCGGGGCTGGGAAGTGGCCGGGGGGACTAACTGCAAAGGAGAGGAGGATATGGGGAGAGTCTTGATCACCGTGGCGACTCCATGATTATACTTGTCAAAACTGATAAAACCACACAATTTCTTCTGCCTGCACAGGAGCCCTGACATCCAGCGTCAGGAGGGCCTGCTCCACCTGGGGGTCCTTGTCGGGAGGTGGCTGCATCCCCGACCGCTTCACCCCCAGTCCTCCCCACCTCCCTCCTTCCGCACGTCTCCTCCTCTGACTCTGGCCCTCCCGTCCTCCCCCCTGCAGGACCCCGAGATCCAGGATGGTCTCCCCAACTCAAGATCCTTCATCACAGCAGCAAACACTGCTGTGCTGTGTACAGTAATGTAGTCACCGGTTCCGGGGTTGGGACGTGGGTGCGTCCACCAACACACACCTGAATCCGGCCTCACTGCCCTTCCTCAGGCCGTCTGCACAGGACCTGCAGCTTCAAAGCCCGTCTCCTCCGGGCTCCCGTAGTACACCCAGGCCCTTCGTACTGAGTGTCCACCCATGCTCTGCCCACAGCACTGTCCCCACTCAGACACGCCTTCCCGGCCGGGCGGGTGTACTCTCCCGGGAGACAGAGACCGCGTTTTCTACAGCTTGTGCACTTTCTGAAGCATCTGGTGCAGTTTTAAGTAAATAATCAACATTTCAAAGGGAACCCACCTACACTGCTGGTGGGAACGCAGTTTGGTGCAGCCACTAGGGAGAAAAGTATAGCGAGTCCTCAGAAAGCTAAAAATAGACATATCCTATGATCCAGCAGTCCCACTCCTGGGCATGTATCTGGAGGGAACTCTAATTCAAAAAGACACATGCACCACAATGTTCATAGCAGCACTATTTCCAATAGCCAAGACATGGAAACAGCCTAAATGTCCATCAGATGACTGGATAAAGAAGTTGAGGTATTTATACAATGGAATACTACTCAGCCATAAAAATGATAAAATAATGCCATTTGCAGCAACATGGATGGGCCTGGAGATCATCATTCTAAGTGAAGTGAGCCAGAAAGAGAAAGAAAAATACCATGTAATATCACTCACATGTGGAATCTAAAAGAAGAAAAAAGAAGACACTAATGAACTTATCTATAAAACAGAGACAGACTCCAGACATAGTAAACAAACTTATGGTTACCAGGGGAAGCAGGGTGGGAAGGGATAAATTTAGGAGTTCAAGATTTGCAAATATTAACTACTATATATAATAAAGATAAGCAACAAGGTCTTTCTGTACAGCACAGGGAACTATATTCAATATCTTGTACTATCGCGTAATGAAAAAGACTATGGAAACGAATATATGAATGTACACATATGACTGGAAGTGTGCTGTACACCAGAAATTGACACACTATAAATTGACTACACTTTAATTTAAAAAAATCAACATTTCAAAAATTTGTGTCAGAAAAACGATTTGTTAAAGATACATATATTATATATAATACATAATATAATATAAAATAACATAATACATCATAAGGTAATACAAAGCAATATTTCAATTTTAATTGAATGCTATTAGTGAGAGAAAAGCTATTGTATTTGAGGAATATTCTGTAAAATTTAGCCCTCAGTTATTCACTTGGAAAATGCGAAGCATTTATTGGCTTTTCTAACGTGTTTTATGTTTCAGGAATGCCAAGGACATTTTCTTTAAACAACACAGTCGGTGCTTTAATTAGAACAGTGCTACATTTTGTCTTCTCTACTAAAGGAACGAATCCTCTATTTAAGGAAGGAAAAAGCCCCACTTGCTAATGAAGCAGTCTTCCCTGAATCTTCCACAGAATTACTGATCGTCTTCAAGGATCTGTGGGCTTTTTAAATAGATCTCAGCACCAGGTACCACCTGGCAAGTGGATTTCTTCTCCCTGAGCCTGAGCCATCCAGGCATCACCCTCTGCATTTATCTTGTCTCCTTCCTTTTAACTAACCCTGGGGGTCTCAGTCACAGCATTCGCCAAATGCCAGCCTCTCTGCGGAAAGCTCTCATCATTCTAATTCACATTATCTGTTACTGAGTCCAGGCCAACTCACCAATAAGACAGGCACCTTCACAACCATTAAAACAGAAATCTGATTCCACGTGAGATTTTTCTCTTGTTCAAAGGGTAAGGAGGTTACTTTGGTTCCTCTCTCCAAAACAAAGCCTAGAGCCTGGGGAGAAGAGTGGCTGGGAGGTCCTGGGAGATCCCCTGGTGTCAGATCCCAGGAGATCCCCTGGTGTCAGATCCCAGGAGATCCCATGGTGTCAGATCCCAGGAGATCCCCTGAACTCAGATCCCAGGAGATCCCCTGGTGTCAGATCCCAGGAGATCTCCTGATGTCAGATCCCAGGGGATCCCCTGGTGTCAGATCCCAGGAGATCCCCTGGTGTCAGATCCCAGGAGATCCCCTGAACTCAGATCCCAGGGGATCCCCTGGTGTCAGATCCCAGGAGATCCCTGATGTCAGACCCCAGGCGGTCCCTGGCTATGCTCAGGACCAGGAGGGTGGCCTGGGGACACCATTCTGCCCACGGCCGTGTCCTCGCCCTGTCCCCCATCCTCCAGCCAGGGTGTGAAAGGAAAGTGAACATTTGGCAAATATGAAATTCTCTTGGCTCAATCTCTGTCTCTCTCAGAAGGTTACACATGTTTACAGTTATCTCCAGGAAAATACAGCCATATCAACTTTCGTATCTCTAACTTATGCGTAGGTAATACAACACCACACACCCTGGAAATGATGGAAACAAACAAGGAGCACCCCTTCTCTGATCTTTTCTCAGCTTCGCTTCTCAAAACAAGAGCCAGCAGGCTGGGTCTTTTCCTCTGCTCTGTCCTCCACCTGCAACGCTGTGAGAGCCCTTGCCCGCCTCAGTGTTCATAATGCTTGTGAGAAAATCAAGGTGAGCAGTTTTGAGGTTCACGACGAAGCAGCAACATTCACGCCAATTCAGAAAAGGCTCCCTCGGGACGTGGTAGGGGGTGTCGGGTCCTGCACAGGGCAGGGGTCCCCATGGACGCGTGGGAATCAGCGTTGCCAAGACATCACCGCAGACGCTATCTCCGCCTGACGTTCTGAGGGACCCGTTCACCGGCGGTCGGCTTCTCTCATAAGGTCATCCTGTGGATGTGCGCTGGGGTACATAGCAAAGTGGCTTTGCGTGGTGGAGCGAGCCCTCTGGGGGCTCCCTGCGGGACCAGCGCCGCGGGCAGGTGGGTGTGGCGTTACCAGCACTGCCCCCAAATTCCACTTGGGAGTCTGGCTTTCCCGTTTCTGAGGAAAGGCCAACTGAGGGGAAGACAAGCCACATCCATCAGCCAACACAAATCGTTCTATTTGGAGGAAGGAAATACCTCAATTACGGAAGTTGCTCCATGTGGAATGCCTTCCCACCACCTTCTCCGTTTGCCGGAAAGAAAAAAAAGAAAAGAAAAGCAGCGAGTCCTTTCCTCTTTCCATCTGATGGAAGCAGGCACGTGCGTGCCGGCAGACCTCCCTTCCTGGAATCTGACATGTATCAACTGAGGAAGAGGCAGTTACTCTACAGGGGCTGGAGTTTTCTTCAGGGAAGATTTTTTTTTCTCTTTAAAAACCAGATTGTGTCTAAGAATGAATGTGATTTATATACACTTGGTCCTCTGACAACACTTGATGATTGGATTTTGTATCTCTACAAACTGAAGTGACCACTCTCAGGGAAATAAACGAACAAAAATTTCCTGGGAACAGAAACAACACGTAAGGCGCTCGTGGCCAGAAAGTCTCTCCCAGCAAACTGAGTGGCTACTAGCCTCTCTTTTCTGTTACTGAAGACGACTCCATAAAAGGAGCAAACAGGCCCACGTCAACCCTCTTTCAGTTGTGGCAGTACCACCCCCTTCCTTCTATAATAAAATGAGCACTGGACTTGCAGGCTCCAGATCTGGGCTCAGGAACTGGAAACTGGATGCTTTGTCTCCTGTCAAGCGACACCGTAGTTTGGGATGTTCTGTTACTATGACCTCACCTGTGACCACGTGAGCCACTGTCCTCTCCCTCCCTTGCTCAGGACCATCCTTCATCCTTGGACCAGGGTCTGCCCTCCTAACTGCCTGGTGTGGCGGGACGCCCACAATGGGATGCCCAGGGTGGCATGCCCTGCAGGTGCAAGCACAGAGCGAGGAGCCTGGAATAGCCAGAGACGCGGGGGACCACGTCCTGTGTCGGCCAGTGTCTCTACATCGGGACGGAACCGGCAGAAGCAGCAGGGCCTCAGGCTCCTTGGCGACCCCCAGGTTCTTCTCAGCCCTCCGCCCTTGGGGCTCCTGCACTGGGCACGTCATGGGTCACAGTGATCTCAGCGTCACCTTCCTGGGCTCAGCAAACCAAGTGAGAATCTGGGCACATCCTCCCCCCCCCCTCGTGATGCTCCCCACAGCGTGGCCGGCTCGTCGGAGGAAGCGGTCAGCTCCCCTGCGTTCTGCTCGAGTGTCTGGGGAGAAAGCCTCGGGTGTGGAATCCTCCCAGCTCTGTCCTGGGGGACCAGTTGCCAGTGCCGCATCCAGGCCGAGTGACCAAATCACAGTCCCCGGGGCTGAGCAGGGGCAGCACAGGGGGCACCAAGAGAACAGCAAAGCTGCAGCCTGCTCAGAACAAGCCAGGCGCCTGCATGGAGGAAGCGCCCCCACCCCACGAAATGTGAGAATCAAACCGAAACGCCTGAACTGCTGCTTTTCCTATAGACCGTGTTTAGGGGAGGAGCGTCCCAACTGCAAGAGGCTTCCGACTGGAATGGCGCTTCGTACTTCACTACGCCTCACGTCCCCCCTGCCAAGGGCCCAGGGCCGGAGGCGACCTGGGTGAGCGGACACCAGCGTGCGAGTGGGGCCGCCCCGTCAGGCACCACCCCACGAGGGGCACAGCTCTGAGACGCCGGTTCTTCTCGGAGAAAAGTGAGGAAACGACAGGTGACCCTTGGGCCACGCCGGGTCGGGCACCCACCGTCCGCGCGGCCGAAGCTCTGGGCGTAACTCACCGGCACCCCCGCGCGGGGCTCCCGTCCTCGGACTCGGGGGAGTGCGGACGGCGGGCCGCACCAGCGCCCCTGCAGACCCCGTCCCTGCCCCGGGCCGGTGGGCCCGCTGGTCCCAGCCTCAACACTCAGGGGCAACTGGTAAGTAACGCTAAGCCTTATTCTATATTAAAACGAACATCTATAATGAGGTAGACTGTAACTTTTATGAGAATTTAAAAAATAAAACTCAAGGACAGGAGGCGACTGGGGCACTAAGTGGAGCCTCGGAGCTGCCCCGCCCACACGGGGGAGCCCTGCTCAATGCTGGAGAGCCTGGAATTCAGGCAAAGACGGCTGTTCACCCAGGAGATGAGGAGCCCCAGGACAAGCCTGGGGATGTGTGTGTGCGTGTACCCATGTGCATCTATGTGCCTGTGTGTGACCTGTACCTGCATGTCCTGTGCGTGCAGAAATGTGTGTGCATGCAGGTGTGCCTATGTGCACGTGTGTACATGTGTGTGCCTGTCTGCATGCAGGTGTGTGTGCATGTAGGCACACAGGTGTGATTATGTACATGCAGACATGTGCACATTTGTACACATGTGCGTGCATGTGTGCCCGTGTGCAGGCGTACGTGTGTGTGTGCGTGCGCGTGTGTGCATGTCCATGCCTTGCACACACAGGTGTGTGCGCATGCATGCCCGTGGCCCTGGAGGGTAGGAGAAGTGGGCAGGACAAGAAACCAAACAGCAATGGCGAGTGTCTGTCCTGGGCCAGCCTGTCCCGCGGTGCTGCAGGGACTCCAGCAGAGCAGTGGCTTTGTCCAGTAACTTGCCCAGGCAGGGGCACACTGCCCGGGTGGATGCAGACACCGTGGTCGTAAAAGCCAGGCTGCAGGAGGCGGGGCAGCGAAGCAGCGTCTGAGAAGCAGCACAGAGGTGCTTGGAACTGCAGCCCGGAAGCCACCAGCTCTCACCTTGGAAGCCGCAGGTAAAGTAAGGAGAAAGCAGCCTGCTTTCTACAACTGCATGGTCCTCAGTGCAGCTGCGGGGGCAGGGGAGGGACGCGGATCCGGTGCGTGACCCACCGCCCTTCAGCACCTCGTCCGTGAACGCCTTTCACGAAAAACTAACACTGTTTTCTTTGTGACGTCAAACAATAAAATCAGGTGTCATTACCTGCCTTCATTTATTTTTATGTGTTAAAAACACCAGGTCGATCCATGTATCACACTTGCATCCGTGAGCTCAGGGGCCCGAGCTTCCGATAAACATCCTGGTAAAGCAGGCGAAGAACCAAGCTGCAGGTTACCTCAAACTGAAATACGAACAGGCTGGAAGTGCAGGCCTTCCCCTCCAGAACTTGCTGCCTTCTCTGTTTGGGCGGAGCCGTCACGGCCCCAGAGCACCATGTTCCCTCGAGGTGACACCTTTCGCCCAGGTCTCACAGACGGAAGGCCTTACCCGGGTGACTCGCCATCAGGCGTTTACTGCGAACTCACCCATTCTCACCTGTGCGCCTGCAAAGAGGCCCCGGGACAGAGCTGTAGCTGAAAACTTGGTCTCGCGTTAAACACACAACCCTCGGCTAGATGGGGAGTGTGAATAAGACGTAACCACAAGTAGAGAGGAGCTTGATCGGATCATTGTGGGTTGGAGACAGGTTGTAATTCAAACATGCGAGTCCACGGAGGTCACCCCTGCTGCGACCAGAGCTGCACGTTATCAATCGACCCAGCTCCCGAAGGATTTCTTCCACTAGGAATTCTGAACGATGACAAATCTACTCAATTCTTAACAGAAACTGGTATGACACTTCCGGAAACTTACTTAACCGAGTGTAAGTGAAACCAGACGCCTGCCTCCTCTGTGCATTTCCCTGACGACCTGGGGAAGAGGCGGCAGCACTCTGGGCACTCAGCGAGTCAGGAAGGCAGAATACGACGCTGGGGGTTAGAAGGCCTGTGAGTGGCCAGCAGCTGCTGAGAGGAGCCCACACGTCTGCACAGCAGAGGGACTGACTCGTTCCTGCTCCTGCGGTTTGAGAAAGGGAAGTGCCCTTTAAAGGGAGAGCAGAAAAAGATCACAGGCCACCGTGCAGTTTTCCTAAAGCCACGTTTGGGGAAGATGTTCCTGAGCACGAGCCCAGTGGGTGTGCCCCGGCACCGCTCAGCCCCCCAGACTCGGCTGACAGCAGAGACGTCCTGTTCCATCCACATGCGCGAGGACGCGGGGACGCGGGAGGCCGGTGGGGCCGGGGGTCGGTGGGACAGGCTGGGGAGGAGGCGCCCCCATCCTCAGGCCCCGGGAGACCCTCCCTACTCCGCCTCCTGAGTGGTTGCAGCGTCTGTGCTGAGTCTGCACCTTCTTTAATCGGTTACCCTACTGAACTCACCACCGTCCCAGCAGAGCAGCCAGCCTAACACTCGGGAACGTCACCAACCGGCAATGAAACCGCTGGCAGCCTGAAGTCTACACCACTGGCAGCATCTACACCACGGGAATCAGCTCACACTGCAGACCAGGCCTTTCCCTGCCTTGCCCCGCCCACAGGGGGCCAGTGACCGCCGATCACCAGGGCCAGGGTGCCAGTTTGAACTACATCTCAGTGGCTTCTAGGTGACTGAGGTCACTCAAGCGAACCCTCACGCCCAGCACGGAGTGGCCAGCTCTCCGTGTGCCCCATGAACACACCACCTTACAAACACCCACAGGGGTCAAAGCGTCAAAATTGAAAACTCTTTTTCCAATGACTTCTAGGTCATGTGAGCGCCACTGACGGCAGGAAGCTTTGCTCAGTCACAAGCAGGGTAGAAGTGTCAGATGACAGACGTGCCTCTTAACGTCTGATGGGTGGAGAATGACAGAAAAGGCCTGGAGAATCCCAGGAAGGATAGATTTCTCCTCCCACCAAAAATAACTGCCAAGCCTCACGCTGGAGACTCCTGAAACCAAAGACAAAGAGAAATCCCAGAAGGCATCTGAAGGAAAAAAAGCTTACGTACACATGAACAAAAGCAAGCAGATTTTAAGCAAATCAGAAGATGCTTTTAAATTACTGAGAAGAAAACAAAAATCTAAGTGAAAACTTTCAACCCAGCATTCTATGCTCAGCAAAAATACCTTTCAAATACGCAGGCAAAATAATATAAAGACGTTCTCAGGCAAAACAAAAGCTGAAGAGGATTTAATGGCAACCGCCCAGCCCTGCAAGAACTGGTAAAGGATGTGCCTCGGGCAGGCGGACAGTGGCCCGGAGAGAAATCTGAACTTACACAGAGGGATGAGGACTGACGAAAGGGAGGAAGAGGAGGGTCTGTGTTTTTTTCACTTGCTATAAAAACTACGGATCATGTAATCAAATATAGAAATAATAAATTGTGTGGTTCCCAAAAACACAGAAGCAAAATTCACGGGAACTGCAGCAGGAGGGAGGTGAGAAGTGCGTGGGAACTCGCGCGGCCCCTGCCCTGCTCCTGAGGGCACAGCCCCACGTGAGGCGGACGCTGACGGGTGAGACACGCATTGTCGACCCGCGCAAACAGCACAGGATGAGAAAGTGGCATAATACTTAGTAGCTCAGGGACGGGGTAAAATGAAAGCATGAGACACTCAGAAAGAAGGCAAGAAAATCTGGGCAAAGAACAGAGTATAGATGGGATGAACGGAAGGTTGGCAAGATGATAAATGTAAACCAAATCACATGAACAACTATGTAAAATGCCTAAACACCCCCCAAAAAGCAGAGAGTACCAGACTGAACAAGAATAATACCAGATTCCACTTACATCTCTGCAGGGGGCCCACTTTAAGTATGACAAGTGGACTTCATTATATAATTTTCATTTAACATAATGAAAAAGTTGGAAAATGTACATCAGACAAATAATACTGAAAGCTGGAGTTTATTTATTAATATCAAAAAAGTAGACTTCAGAATGAGAAAGATTTCCAGGGATGAATGACAACAAGCAGACAGAAAAAGCAGCAGCTGCGACCCGCACGTCAGGCCACTGCACCTGCCGGGCCTTCGCAGAGCCCTCGGCAAGCAGCAGCAGAATGCGCCTTTCCTCAAGCGCACACGGAGCGCGCACTACTGGACCATAACACGAGTCTCTATAAATATAAAGAGGGGACAGAAGTAGAGCCCCACTCACAGGAGAATCAAAGTAAAAATAAGTACCTAGAAATTCTCAAACATTTGAAGAGTGAACCCTGTACTTCTTTATAAACCATGAGCCACTGAAAGAATCAAAAGGCAAATTAGAGGCTCTTTGGGCTGCAGACACGTGTGCTGAGCGTCCCCAGGACCTGTCCTCGGGAGCGCCTCCAGCAGCAGCACTGCCATCAGGCTCAGGGCGAAGTGCCTCCCCACAGGCAGGAAGGGTGCCCAGCCGGTCCCACGGGGACAGGCGCTGTCTGGGGAGCCCCCCGCTCACCCTCCAAGGGGCTCTCCGCGTGCTCGCTCCCAGCAAAGACACGCAGCCCTCAGGAGACCTTCCGGCATCCGGGGCAGCTAGAGCAGGGCGCGCAGGCGCCCTCTGCCGGCACACCCCAGACTCCACGGTGTCTGCAGAGGAGCGCAGCAACAGCGGCGGCCTTGTCAGCCAAAGGAGGGCGGGGACGCTGTCAGGGCCCAGCCCCAGGCGCCAGCAGACCTCTCTGGGAACAGCCGTCTCAGGCCTGCTCTGCGGACTCTCTTGCAAAACACAGAAACACAAATGTGGGAAACACTTAAAACAGTGGTTCCTTGGAAGCGTGTAGTGTTAAAAGCTTCCAAGAGAAAGCAAGAACTCTCTCAAATCAACAATCTAAGATTCTACCTTTGGAACCAATAACTGATGAATGTCTTTAAAAGTGTGAAAACTGTCATTTTGTAATGAGAAGTTTTAGAATGCAGAATAAAATCTGTATCTAAAGGATGGCTTTTGCTAATAGGATACGTACTGAAAAAGAAGCCAGGAGGAAGCGGTGAAATGCCACGCCGCCACCAGGTCACAGACTCTCATCTCTCAGGCTGTGCGACGCTCCACACCCTTCCACGCTGAGACAGTAATAAGATGTCACTGTCACGCAAAGGCCAAAACGTCAAAGAAGCGTATTTAGACCAGAGGAGGTAACAGAAAGGGCCAGAATCCCACCAAGGAGGGGCTGGAGAGGGGCTCCCGCGGCCACGTCCAGGCGCTCGCGCCCTGCTCCAGCTCCAGCATCCTCACGTGTCACCTAGGTCCTCTTCCAGCTCCCTGCAACCCACGAGACTTTCACAGCACACAGTGCTGACCCCGCAGCCCTGGCCACCCCTTCTCTGCCTCTTGCCCTCCCAGGACCCATCCTTATTTCCCCCCAAACCTCCCCTCCTCCCTCCCACCTGTGAGAATGGAAAGGACAAATCTGAAAGCATTTTGATTCCACCCCAGGAAAAATGAGAGGGACCCAAAGGTCATAGTGAAATGTGAGAAAGGCAGAATGAAATAATTCCAATGCACAAAGCACCCAGCATTCCAGAGCTCTGGGCTGGGCCTGCCCGCCTAGGGAGGAAAGCCTGAAACCCGGGCACGTGACTGTGAGGTGCGGCCCAGCTCTGCGTGTCGTCCTGAGAGGGGAGCTCTTCAGTTCTGCCTCCTCTCCTTCTTCGCTACCGGCTTTTCCCTCTCCTGTTACTTAGTTTAATAAACCATGTTATATGTGTGCACATCAAATTAATAGTAAACTATAATGTCAACCAATTTAGAAATTAATTTTTTAAAACATAACTAAATCTTATCCAAGATCGGACTTCCCACGTGTATTATTAGTTACTTTTGCCAGTTTCACTCACGTGCTTAGAACAAATCTACTTCACATACAGAGAAAGGGCAGTTTATATGTATGTGAGTGAGCGTGTCTTCATTCATCTTCTGTTACCTTTTCTGAAACTCTGTTAGCAGTTTCAGAATTGGATTCTAATTTCTTAAATCTTAAAGAAACACAATGATTTTAGGTAAATATTATTCCAAAAGTCTAAGTGTCAATTAAGAATGTTTGACATTATAACTATATCAACATCAAAATATAAAAATACATATGTTTCATTTATATGACATCTTGAAAATTAAAATAAAATAATGTATGTAAGCTTAATTTTTTTATATCTCTCCAGACTTTAAGCGAACCAGTTTCTTTCAAAACGCCACTGATTTTGATGACAAGAGGTTTCGGTTGTAAATCCCGATTCCCACTGCATTGTAAATCTAAGCACCAACTTAGGTGAGAGGGTCTTCGGAGTTTTTCTCTAACGCAGTTACAGGAAGTTCGTCTGCATCAGCTTCCATACAAAGTCACTGCTTAAAACATGCCATGTTTTACATGCAGATCTTGCATCCTGTATTTACCAGTTACCACCGCGAAGAAATACAGAGTAAAAGTCAAACAAAAATTACTTTATTTACTAGTAGCTGTTAATACAGAGTAATAAAGGAAATGTTCCTGAAAATTCTATTTTTTCCAAATTTATTAAACCATCTATTTTATAATTTGAAACTGAAAATTGAAAATGTTTATGTTTGAATTTTAAATTTTCACGATCGAAATAAAGATAACTTAGAAATACAGTTCTGAGGGAGAAGCTCAGTCTTCAGGAACTAACTGATGATCGTCACTCTAGAGAGACGAGCACCTGCCCCACTCTCCCCCGGCGGGACAGCTGACCCACAGCGGAGCCCAGCTGCCCGTCCGCGGCCACTCGGTCGCACACGGCAGCCTCTGGGCCCCGGGCCCCAGGCCCCCGCGGCGCCGGCCCGGAGCCCCCCACCGGGACTCGAGGACACGGGACACCAGGAGGGGGGCGCCAGCGGAGGCCGCGGGAAGGGAAGGGGGCCCCGACCCAGCGCAGCCGGCGGTGGTGTGCAGGAAACCTGCCGGCTGGGCCCGGAAGGAAGGCGCCGGCGGTGAGGAGCGTGGACCCCGCCCTGCCTGAGAGCGGAGGTCACGGGTGTGGAGAGAAGCTCTGGTCTGAACGTAAAGTGCCTCAGACTTTCTCTTGCCGCGACGCCCGCGGAGCCATCCCGGTCCCGACGGAGCCTCAGAACACACAGATCGCCACGTCCGCACCGCGGCGGGCTCCTGTGTGACCGCCGGAGCCCCACCCTCTGCGCCCACCTCGGGACGTGCGGCTTGTTTAGTCCATAAAACACCCCGGCTCCAGAAGGTGTCTGCCCTCCCTCGTGAGGGTGACCTGGGCGCCGGAGGCCCTCCCACCCCGCAGCCCTGCCCGCTCCCGGGGGTGGAGAGCCCTCCACTGACCCGCCGCGGCCGGGGCCGCTCTCCGCTCGGGCGCGCAGGTGCAGCAGACACGCCGGGGGCGGACTGCACCCGCAGGAGCCTTCAGACCCGGCACGCGTGCGTGTTGCGCGTGCACGGAGTGTGTGGTATGTGTGTGGGGGTGTGTGTGTGTGAACGCGCATTGCACGTGTGTCTGTGCGTGTGCAGACGTGGCTCTACCCGCGCCTGGCACGCGTGCCCAGGCCAGTCAAACCCGTCCTTCCGTCAGGACCCCCGCCGGCGGCCCCCTCACCCCCGCCCTGAGTCCGCGGTGCCCACCTCCCCGCTGACTCAACCCCGCTCTCGCCCGGCCTCCCCCGGACCACTGACCCCGGTGGTCGCCCAGGCTCAGTGCCCCTCGTGAAGCTGTAACAACCTATTGGCTTAACACGGCCGTGATTCTCCCAGCAGCGTCTCTCTCCTCCCCTTAGACGCCCGTAGCCATCTGCAGTCGCAGTGTGTGTGTTCACTCTTTTCTGCGACCACACGGCGGTCACATCCAGCAGCCGGGGCAGTGACCACACGGGCAGCACTTCCCCCCCCCACCCTCCCGCCTGCCACCTCCTGTCTGGACCCCGTTCCGCCCCGTACTGTCACCCGGGTCCCCAGCACGGCACACGGTACCTGGCAGGTGTTCAAACACCACTCTGCAGACATCATCACGGACGTGCACGTACGTATGAACCGTGTGCACGTTTACAGTAACCACAAAGCACTCTTCCCAATGATGTCGGACTTCACCTTCATGAAGTCCCCACCCTTTGGGAAGGGCCTGGAAGCTGAGACACAGGCCAGCCTGGCCAGCCCCTCCCTGTCCCCTACCCCGCAGGAGACAGTCACAGACGCTGGTGTCTGTCTCCTCGTCACACAAACCAGACTGGACCTTCCATCGGGACGACAGTAGCCGGCGCTGCCCGGCGGGCCACACACCCCCAGAGGCACTGACCCGCCTCAGCGTGGTCACCCCAGGTTTAGGGATGAGAAGGGACTCCATGCTTCCCAGGACCGGCTGAAAACTGAGGATAATTACCATGTGAAGAACCAAAGTGCTAGGGCCATTTGGCAAAGTAAAGTTACCTGAAGAAAATCATTAAGGACACTATTCACCAGGATAGACGTGAGAACAGAACAAAGTATATTTTACCATTAATGGTTATGCTGATTTGTAAAACTGATATTAAACTCAGCTACTATAAAAGTATAAAGGCACAAATTTCTCAAATCCAAAACAGCTCATCATAAATACAAAATAAATCCTCAGTACAAGAGCCATTAACGAACCTTCTCCTTCTCACTCAGAGCACCACATACATTTACTTCAGGTAACATTTATTCACTCAGCTAGCCTGTGTGCATCAGCATTATGCACCTGCTGAATAGCTGACTCACCCAGCCTCGGGTCTCCTTCTGGAAGCAAGGGGACTCTCCCAGTCACTTATACGCAGCATCACTGGCACAGCTGCAATCACGCCCTTTTGAAAGACAAGCACTGATCAGATTATCCATGTTTACACCTGAGGGAGGGCACGAAGCCCATAAAACACAGGGGCACGGAGCACCCAGCAAAGGGTCTTGAGAGCAGGGCTGTGCAGCCATCAGAGAGGCTGGGCTGCACAGTGACGAGGAATTAGCAGGGGGACAGTGCCGGTGGGTGGGCCCAGAGTGGGGCCCAACGTCCAGGGAGAGAACAGCAGAAGCAAAGGCCCCGGGGCAGCCACAGGGACACCAGCGTATCCGAAGTTCAAAAAAGTCATGATTCGGGTCATGACACCAGCTGGAGGGTGTCGCTGTCCTTCTCTGGCACATAAACACAGAGAGGACCAGGTTTCAGGCTAAGGCTAAGAGTCAGTTTCGGAAACATTAACCCAACAGCCAAGCAGGCCTCACACTCAGGCACGGCACTGGGGGTCAGCGATGTAGGAGGGCGATTTGACCAGAGGAGGGAGAGGTTACCTAGAAACAGAACGCGGGAAGAGACCCTCCAGCAGAAGGGCTGCACCCTCCCACTCTGAAAGGCACAGCCAGGGGCGGGGGGAGCGGCCAGCAGCCCCAAATTGCTGAGCGGTGAAGCCAGAGGCAGCAGGTCTGGGCCTGGGGACCAGCCGCCCAAGGGTCTCGGGTACAGAGGCGAAGATGGAGGTCAGCTGGGGACAGTGACCGGCAAAGGACAGCACCAGGGCCACCACACAGAGGAAAGGGTCGGGGAGACAGGCTCAGCCGCCTCTTCCAACCCCTCTGATTTGGAAAGAGAAGCTGGTCTCCTCTTTAAAAAGCACGCCGGGGCCACGGGACTTAGTTTCTGGAGGGTTGCCAGCCAAAGTGTGCGCAAGCATTGCCAAACGTGACACTTATTTCCATGGAAAGTGTTGTAATTTCTGACAGTAGTAACTGGCAGCTATGCCAGACTTTAGAAACACAGATGATTCTACTGCATGCTAGCTCCGTGGGCAAAAACGTTCTCACGTGGAACGTGGGTGCATCCACGTGGCCATGTTTTTACCTGTGGTAACTCATGGAACAGACAATGAAATACCTGCCTGCCAGAGCAGTCACATTCATCTAGAAATGGAGCGTGATTCTTACTATGATCTGTCACGTAAACCACTCTGATTACAGCATAAGCAGTTACAGAGGCTCTCTTTAGTCAATGCCTCAATGCAGTCACCCCTCACTGGGCAGGAGGGGTCTGTCTTCCGAGGCTGGGGTCTAACTAAAAACAGCATGAAAACCAAAGCAGAGGAGCGCTCACCAGCACCGCGGCACTTACAGTGCTGGCCCTCCACATTTATATGATCGTGCTTCCAGCACAACTTAGGGCCTCAAGGCAGCGATACGTGTCCAGATTGCAAATGAACTTCGGTGCCTACAAAAACTAGACAGAGTGGATGTCAAAATGTCAACAGTTTCGAGCCAGATTTACTCCCTCACAGGAAGTACGACTGGAAGTACGAGGCCAGAGCCGGGCTGGTGCCCGCACACAGCCGGGGAGGACGCTGACGGCACTGCTGGGGGGGCAGGGGCTCCAAGGCGAGTCCACCATGGGTCAACACGTAGCTGACCATTTCCAACCGTTTCCATCCGTGGCCTCTCAGAGTGGTCTCTAGACAAGTTAAGAGGCACGTTCACTTTTCTAAAATCTTACTTCTTTGTTTAATTAAAATACAGCTCATTGAGAACATTGACAGGGCGTCACACTACAGCCTCGGCAGAAAACAAGCTGTTTCACCAACAATTTTATTGAAAATCACATCATAATGTTCACTGCACTTCTTAACCCCACTGAAGACCAAGTGCAAGAGAAGAAGGAGGGCTGGGACTGGGGGGGAGCGGGGGGGGCAGCGGAGGGGCAGCGGGGGGGCGGGGGGCAGCAGGGTTGGGCAGTGTGGGGGGCAGCGTGGGGGAGACGCTGGTCACAAAAGCAGGGAGGGTCCTGCTCAGACAGAAACGCCAGGGACCAGCCGGCCTCCTGTGCCTCAGAGGAACTTCGGTGTGGCCTGGGGAAAGTGACATCTAGTGTTGGCTGAAAACAACCCCAACTATCTCCAAAATGACAATCTGGATGAAAACAGGCATCTGGACAGTAAGGAAGAGCACATGCCAGTTTAAATGCAAATACATTTTTTCTACGAAATTCTCATTCATTTTTCCTCCAAAAGCATTTTTTTTACTCTGCCTTGGTTTATCCCCCAAAACACATGCAGATTCTAATTAGCAAGTTTCTGAGGGTGTTGGAATCAGCTTCAGAGTGACTTCAGAACCCAAACCACACAGTCAGCAGGTGAGGCCGTGAAGACAGGGGACTCCTGGCTCCTGGTCCAGGTGAAGCGTCCAGTCCTGGACTGGGCCCGGCCATGACCACCCGAGTCCACCTGCCCTGGTGCATCTGCACCGTGCAGGACACACAGGGGCCAGGAGGGCGGAAGGGACC
Source organism: Vicugna pacos (assembly GCF_048564905.1). Taxonomy (NCBI): domain Eukaryota; kingdom Metazoa; phylum Chordata; class Mammalia; order Artiodactyla; family Camelidae; genus Vicugna; species Vicugna pacos. The sequence continues at coordinate 60,671,378 of NC_133001.1, forward strand.
TGGCGTGCCCGTCTTACTGGGTCTTCCTGAGGGGCAGGTGAGCCAGGATATCACACTGCTTCCAAATTCTAGAGCGAGCGCACCCACTCAGCAGACGGAGCTGGATACAAAATCTCTCACGGGGCTCACCTCCCTCCACCCTCCACTGAGCTGAGTATAAAGCAGCTCAGTGTCTCCACATGTCACTCGTCCCTGTGGCCTGATGCGCGTCACTCTGCCCTCCTGCCAGCTGCCTCGAAGTGTGTCTCCTGGGCCGTCTTGGAAAATGGAACTAAAGTCGACATTTAAAAAGCTGTATTTATATTTACATGTCTACACAGATGTGTCAACGTAAAAGGTCGTGGTTCTACCCATGTTATTTGGTGAAACGAGGCAATTTTTACATCTGATATTTTCCATAAATAAGCATGCTTTTCTAACTTGGATCTTATTAAACTGTTCATTAGGAAACATATCTCCTGGTCAAATCAGGGGATTCCCCATTTGAAAGATATGAATCTTGCTTTGGGGTCACGGACATCATCAAAAGTTCTACACCTGAGATCAGAGACGAGTCAGCAAGGACGAGGCACATAACAGAAGTGTAAAAGCAACGGACAGCCTCCCCACGGGGTTCCTGCCTAACTCGTGCAGGGGTTCGCATCTCTCACCGGGTGAGTAAGTGCTTCCATTCCTAGACGCACATTCTAAACGGCCTGCCGTGGTCGCACCTTTCTGTCCCCCGGCTCCTCAGGGGGACTCACACATGGCTGGCTCTCCCCTGCTTCCAGCCCCTCAGACTGAAGCAGTGTTGCTGATTAAAAACAGAAGATGTGTGTTCATCACAAATCCACAGCAGTGTTTGAACCCAAAGCAGGGCACACTCAGCACACCATACTGGTGGTTCTCCAGCCGGGGTCCACTGTGGGACACAGGGAGGGTCAGGGATAAGGGTGTGAACTGGCTCAACTCAGGAAGATTGTGTAGCAGAGAGCAGCTACCTAAAGCCAAGGAGGAAAAAGCAGCTCCAGCGCTGAACAGGCGACGTTCAAATCTGGCCAAATTCTGATTTAAACAAGCAGCCACAAAGAGCACGTTGTGTTTCTGACTTCAAAAAACGTTTACAACCAGAAATATAGTGGGTTTAAACCAACTTGCTTTGTTGTCATCATTTTTCTACTTAGAAGCACTAAGTTCTCCTTCTTCACCGAAATGATTAAATAACTTTGCAATTCAATGATATTACGGATAGTTACTGATAAGAAAATCAGTAAATCTGCATGGTTGTCTAGTCTGCAGTGATTCAAGTACAAACGAATGGCTGTTAAAGATTCACGGAGCAAAGGTGGACATGCCACTTTGCAGCAAACGTGCCAGCCATGACTGTGTGCGATGAACGGTCCTGTTTTAAAAAGACATGTGTAAACAGAACATTCAGCAAATTCATTTTAAATGAGCAGAACCTGAACCTTTCCGCAGGCTGGAGCACACGCAGAACGTGTCTTCTATTCGTGAAAGCAGAGGGACCCTCCTGCTCTTGCCTGCTCTGTCATAATGCTGACATCGGTTCCCTGCCAGTGCAAGTCACATAGGTCGCATGGGAGAACCCAGGCCCTTATTATAAAGGGAGCACTAATTACATCCTCAGTAAATAGGATGGAGCCCCTTGTCTGAGCCCCGAATTCAGTGTCTTAAAGGAGCCAACACTTAGCAGCCTGGAGAGAACTTATTTCAGGATCTCAGGTGACATGCTTTTGAAAACCTGAAGTTATTGCCCATACCCCTCAGCTGGGTCAAGCATGCAGTACGATGAACCCACTTGTTTGCTCCTCTATGATCACCGCGGTTGTAAACAAGCCGGCTGTGGGACTACCGCAAGGAGATGTGCAGCTCCCACCCAGGGAGCATCACTGTGAACTCAAGGCAGTGACGAAGCAGAGCGCCCCTGACTCCCAGCCGCTCTCCTCGCTCAAGCAGCTCACTTCCAGTTATTCCAAGCCCATCTGGTGGTTTAATTTCCAGTAGCTGGAAAACTGCTCCATGACAAAGAATGTAAAACACTCAACACAGAACTTCACGTGAAATTTAATTTCAAGATTTCGCAGTAACGTCTCAGAATGATATAGCTTGGTGGAAGAGGCAACTATCTCTACATATATATTTTTAAAAGAAAAACATACAAGAATTACTGCCTGGTTTAGAGGCATTCTGACATGAGAATTTATAAAAGTCTTCAATCCACAGTCTGCTGAAACATTTGTCAGCTGTCCTGAGATGCACAGCTATATACGTGCCGGGTTTTTGGTCACTCCTGAGATCAGGGGCTCTGCAGGGACAAACCCTACAGAAGGCGGTTATGGGAGCACGCGGATTAGCCTATTAGCCCAGAGCCTCCCGGGCTCAGGATCCTTAAATTGTTTCCAGAACACTCGGTTATGCTGTGGGTGGCAACTCGAAGGTTTCCAAGAACTTTTCGTTTTTGTCTGAGCCACATTTCTGTTTTCCCCCGGTAGTTCAGTTATTTAAAAATAAGAGGGTGGAGGGGGAGTCTTTTGGGATAGGGGTAGAATAGATGTCACGCACAGGCTCTGTATTAAGAATTCGGTGCTGAGAGCTGAGCTGTCCCCTGAGTTGCTGGGCACTCGGCTAGGGCCCTCAGAATCGGGCAGAGGCCCCCAGGACGAAGCGGCGCCAGCGACCCCGACGCGCGCCCATCCAGGGGCTCGCCTCCGCTGGACCCTGGGCTCCGAAGATGCACACAGGAAGATATGAGGAGTGAATCCCCAATCCCCAGTTCTGGAAAACCGGGTTCCCACGGCCACAGAACCCAAGTACCTGCCCAGCCAGCCTTCAAGACAGGGAGAAGGCAAAGCCCACAGTTTCCATCTGGGATACTGGGGTTGGGGGACTGAGTGGTCAGGGGGCGAAAGCCCACTGTGCCCGGGGTCCTGGCGCCCGTCAGCCTGCACGAGCCCCCGGGGAGACAGGGATGGGGACGCCGGAAGGAAGGGGGAGCCGGGTGAGGAGGGGGCGTCGGGAAGGAAGGCGGAGGCGCAGAGGGGAAGGGGGCACGGGGTGAGGAGAGGGCGCGGGGAGGGAAAGGGGGCTCGGAGGGAAGGAAGGGGCGTTGGGGGAGAAAGGGACGCAGAGGGGAAGGCAGCGCGCGGAGGGAAGAAGGGGGCCGCGGGGGGGGGGGGCGCCGAGAACGAACGGCCGCGGGGGTCGGCACTCACCCGCGCGGGCACCAGCAGGCGGCCGGGGTCGGGGCTCCCTCGGCGCTCATCGCCCCCAACTCGGCGGGGCCCGCACTCCGGGCCGGGGGCGCTCAGCGCCGGGGCCCCTCGCGAGCAGCCAAGGGCCCCGTGGGCGCCGCGTCCGCGCCGCGCTCTGCTCGGGCTCCGCGGGCGGCGGCGGGAGGGGCCGAGCTCCGCGCCCCGCCCACTGGCCCCGCCCCGGCCCGCCCCCGGAGAGGAGGGGCTGCCAAGGGGCGGGGACCGGCTGCAGGCGCGGGCGGGGCGCGGAGGCGCCGGGGGCGCGGGCGCGGAGGGGCTCCCACCGGTGGGGCCGAGGCCCGGGCGCTCGGGGCCCAGCGGGAGGATGATAGGTTTGGGTGCTGAGGCTCCCTCGGGCGGGCGCCCCCTTCCCGCCCCTGCCCCCTGCTTGATCTGACTGGGGTCGACCCTTAGACCACAGCGTGGCGCCCCTGGGCCTTCCAGGCCCTCGGACGGTCGCCACCGCGCTGCTTTCCGGGTCCCTAGGGACCGCCCCCCTGCGACCTGCCCTTCACACGGGCGCTGACGCTGGACCCCGGGGACCTCCAGGACAGGAAAGCGCACAGAAGCCTAAATGCGCGCCCGCCCGCGCCCGGGCGTGGAGGCTCCGGGGGCGCCTCGGGGCGCACGGCTGGGCCTGACCCTGGCCTCGCACCCCAGACTGTGACTCGGGCACCAGCGCGTGGGCTGTTCCCTTGCTCTTTCAGGACGACGGTACTGGGGTGTGTAGACTCAAGTCATCCTAATTTAAATGTAAAGGAAAATTAGTTTGGGGCAAATCTCAGAAACACACACACACAAACCACGCAACCAACCTTTTAAAAGAAGCATTTATTTTCCTCCCTTCCCAAATCGATGTCTCCCTAGTCCCCCGACACTCGCAGCGGCACGAACGCGCACAGCTCTTCGTCCCAGGAAGCCGGTTTCATTGTCCTTCCAAGGCCAGGAAAGCCGGACAGCTTGGGTGGCGGGGTGGCGCCCGCCCCCCTCCGCAGGTGGAATGGAACAAAAATTAAAGACGCTGCTCTTTCTGACGCCAACCTGGTGTTTTCCAGCTCCATCAAAAGAGAATGGACTTGAAAAGTGTTACTTTAAGGTGTACGAAGTGCTGGGTTCATACACTTCTAATACTGCAAAGTGATCACCACCCTAAGTTGGCTGATACCTTCATCAGCTCACATAACTACCATTTCTTTTTGGTGGTGAGAACATTTATAACCTACTCTCGGCAACTTGCAAGCATGTAACACAGTACTGATCAGTCACCAGGCTGAACGTGGGAGCCCCAGGATGTGTTCACCTTATAACTGAACAACATCCTGTGTCCCCCAACCCCGATTTACTCTCTTCGTCCGAGCCGGGCTTTTTTAGACTCCACATTTGAGACTGCACAGTATGCATCTGCCTCTGACTGACTGGTCTCACTTAACATAATGCCCTCAAAGTTCATCCCTGTTGTTGCAAGTGGTAAGTTTTCCTTCTTTCTCGTGGCTGTGCAATAGTCATCACATGTGAGCATAATACACACGGATGCACACGTGTATGTAAGTCAGGTGCACACGCGTACACATCTATCTGCTGTATCATGATACATACACATACACACACGCGCACTCTCACCCCACGTCTTCTTTATCCATTCATCCGTTACCGGACACTCGAGTTGTACCTATGTCATGGCTGTTGTGAATAATGCTGATTGAACATGAGAGTCAGATAGCTTTTCTCAATACCCTGCTTTCATTTTCTTTGGTTATATACCCAGAAGGGGGATTTCTGAGTATAGTAGTAATTCTATTTCTTTTTTGAGGTACTTCCATACTGTTTTCCATAGTGGCTGCACCAATTTACAACTTGTTTCAACTGCTGAGCAGGCTGGGTTTCTAACCCAGATGACGAGAAGAATTTGGCTTTGCAGATTTCTCTCTCCTTTGTATCCCCAAATCTCCTGCGCAGAAATCTACTGACGCTTCTTAATGCTCATTGGGTTACACTTAGAAGCTCCTGAAATGCAAAAATTAGATCCTTTTAGTCCCTGGCACAGTGCCCTGAACACAATAATTTCTTGGGTGAATTGGTAAGAAATATTGTACCATTTTTTTTATTTATAGCAAAATCTAGCATAAGAAAAAGAAAGTATGAAGGATTGTTATTTGATGTTACATTTTTAAAAAAGAGTGCATGCGTATAACCTCTGAGATCCTAAATTTCTGCAAGATACACAAAGACACTGTCTTATTAACCCCAAGGGAAGACCCATCCCAGGAGCTGAAGAGAGAGAAACGCAGAAGTGTTGAGTTTACAAGACTTGAGTTTTGTTCAAATTTTACTATTAAATTGTTGAAAGAATATGGTCATAGTTTTTTTTTCCAGAGTAAAGTTAACTTATTTATAAAATACAGTTTTATTCAACGATTTCTGGGATCCTTTCTACACTAAAATTGTGTGATTCTGGTCATTTCAGGTGCTCTGGGGCTGCCTTTGGAAAGCTAAATGATTCTGCTTTTAACAGCAGCACCTCTGTTTTCATGCATTATGTGTTAGGGTTGTGCATGTTTTTTTAATAATGGGGCTCTAGCACAATAATAATGATCATAAATCATGAAACACTGAATATCCTGAAACTCTGAGAGGGAATAACCTGGTATGAATTTCCTGTCCGAAACCCAACTCTAAAATTTTCATGGTCAACATAGAGTTCTTTCTCGGTTGTGTCTGAAAACTGCGTGTAAACAGTGTCTTCTTAACTTACTGACTTTTAATTTTGAAATAATTCCAAGTTTACAGAAAAGTTGCAGTTGTACGAAACCTTCCACTTACCTCGTCTAGATTCCCGAGTTGCCCGAATTTAACTGCACTTGCCCTAGGATTCTGTTTCTCTCTATTTATATACAGATTATTTTTTGAAGTGAGCGAAAAGTACTTTGCAGACACAAGGCGCCATCACCCCGAGTACTTAACATGCTTTTCCTAAAACTCAGACACAGTCTCTCACCTTTGGAGCATACACATTAAAATTGGAAAATTACCACTCACACGATAATGACGGACCACGGTCAAACCGCACCAATTTTCCCAAGAACGTACTACCATAGCAATACATATGTAATAACTGATTTTCTCCCTTTTCTGTCATCCCTCCTGCTTTGAACCAGTTCAGGATCGTGATCTGCCGTTAGTTTCAGGATCGCCAACTGCCATTAGCTGACGTCCCTTTGGTTCCCTTCAATCTCAATCTTGACATTTTCAAGAGTATAGGACGGCACACAGGAGTCGTCCAGGTTTCCTTCTTTCCTTGATTCCTTAATACATTTTGGCTGAAGTAGCACACACACGGCTTTGTGTGCATCATGGCAGAAGACTCACGGTGTTCACTTGTCCTGGTTCTGGTGACATCAGCGTTATCTCTTGGCTAAAAGTGTCTGCCGGGTTTCTCCACTGTGGAATGAGTTAATGAATATGGGGCCGTGCTCGTTAGTAAGTAACAACGAATACATCTGTCAATAAGAGATCACTGTAAATTTGCCTATGGGTGGTCGCATTCCGCACAACAGACCACGCTAAACGCAGCGGCTTCCAGCTCTGCTGGTGTACCGTCCCACACGGATTCTGTGGACCAGACACTCGCGAGGGGCCGGTCTAAGTGCTTCTAGCTCAGAGTGTGTCTGGAGGTCACAGCTGGGGGCACACCAGGCCTGCAGTCCTGTGACAGTCAGACTGAGCCTCTGGGACCTTCTCCGTCTGGTCCCCTGTGAGGGGCCGTGTGAGCGTCCTCCCAGCACGGTGGCCAGCTTCCCCCAGAACAAGCGGTCCAAGAGACCCAGCTGTGATGTCAGAGGCTCACATCATCACTCCCTCTGCATGAACATGGTGGGTCACGCAGGGCCACCCCGGACTCCATGTGGGAGGCCAGGACGCGAAGGCCAGCTCATCCCTGCGTCTCTGGAGGTCGCAGTGGAGGCTGGGCTGCCCTGTAAGTTGAAAGTGGATATTTAGTAACCCATTGCTGACTCTTGCTTGAATCAGTTGTTACTACAATGGTTGCCAAAAGGTGAATCTGTAGCTTCGTCTTTCCCCACTCGCTGCCTGGTACTCTGCACAAATGTATTTACTTACTCGTTCATCAATCTGTATCAGTGTGAAGACATTTATTTACACCTCTTCCATTCATTGGGTTATATTCCATCACTATTTTGATGCTCACATTGTGCCAGATCTGGCCAATTAGAGCCCCTGGGAGCTGACTCCTGTGTCCTTCAAGTGTCCCCATCATGCCCTGAGGACTTCCTCATTTCTGTCCAGACTTGCTTTTTCACTCTGTCCCAACAGCAGCCCGCACCCCAGGAGCCCTGACTCCTGTTAGTGGAGAACAGAGAATGGTACTTAGTGAAATCTATGCTCGAAGGGCTCTCTGCTGCGAAACTACGAGCTCCCAGCTCCCTTGGCAGATAGAACTACGAAGCACATATCTAAAATTTCTTATGTATAAATGTAAGTGTGTCTATGCACACACTTGTCTTTCTCTGCTGGCCGCCCACACCTTTGTGCAAGTTCACACACACCCTTCCTTCCAGATCCCTGCGCAGGGTCGCCCACCCTCTTCACAGCTCTCTTCTCCATCAGGGGCTCCTGTTACTCGCAGATCTATTTGCTGTTTGACTTAGTGCCCGTGTACCTAACCGAGCTCTCAGAAAGGTGGCCCTTCTACAGGACGTCGGCTCAGCTGGCCCCAGATGCTCAGGCCTCTCTCGGCCCCCCTCACCCCACACACAGGGGTGCCAGCCTGCCGAGGGCCTCCCAGGAGGACTCAGGACCCCTCCAGCCCCACCTGTGCAGGGCTTTCCTTTCTCTGCGGTCTCAGCCCCTCAAGTCCCGGCTGCTTCGGGAGCTGGAACTCCACCTTTACTTCTCCAGACCTAGAGGACCGCAGAGTGCTCGAAGCTGCTGTGTCTGCTCAGTTTCTCGGCCCAGAGCTGTTTACAGATGCGCAGATTCCCTGATCAGAAGCCACACAGGACGTGAGGTAGTCTCAGAGCTCCCTTCTCTTGCATCCTCATCCAAGGCTCTGGGGCACTGGCTCTTCTCCCTTGTGCTCTAACCCAGTGCTGTATCACACCCAGCCTTCACGCTTGCTCTTTTTTCCAGAGAGGTGGTCGAATGCAGCTTTCTCCATCTTCCTACATGCAGAAAACTCTTGTGTTTTTAAACCACATTTGCTACAGAAGAAGTATGTTTGCCTACGACATAAGCTCTTGGTGTTGTCTGAACTAGAAATTCAGTAACTAGTAAAACAAATCCACGAATTTTTTAAGAAAAAGACTATCTCATGATCACTTACCATATTTCTACCAACTAATGAAAAAACGGCTCAGTCTCTGTAGTTACTTGAAGGCCCAGTTGCAAGTTGAACTTCAGAAAATTAAAACCATAGTTAGTTATTTTTCCCAGAACATTTAAGAAAGGGGCCAATGGTCAGGGTCAATCTGGACAAAGGTAAAAATATATTTTCAGTTTCACTGACCCTAAACTTGGTCTGTGGGGTTTCCCCGTTTCTCTTAACAGAAGAGGGCGTGGTCTTGGGGGTCTTCAGACGGCGTGGGGGAGGAAGGGTTGCGTCCGTGTCTGCTCAGAGGACAGTGCTGGGGAGCGGCTGTGCACCTCCCAGTCACACTGGTGCCTTCAAACACTGATGTCATAGTCCCCAAGTTGAGGAAAAGGAGACAGACATTGAGAGGGGAGTATGTGGGCTTTACAGCTCAGCAATGCCCACCTGTGAATTTATCTACGCCACTGTGAAATCCGCCTGCACACACGCACAGGCGTGCACTCAGACCTGCATCACAGCCTCGTTAGAACAGAGAGGTACCGGGAATGCCGTCTTTACACAGTAAAAGGGACTAAACTTGCATCAGTTAAATACATGCATTTTTTTTGCGCAGCTGTTACTGAGAATGAGGTCTATTTACCATTTATGTGTGTTAGCCGAGGTCCACAATGTGGTAGGAGAAAACGAAGTTAGAGAATGGACACACTGAATGATACACTTTATGACAAAACACAGTGCCGTATATGTGACAACGTGCACCTGTCAATAAGGTGTGTTCTGGAACCGGCTCACGGGGACCAGACGTTTATGTCTCTTCCTGAGTCTGCCGGGGAGGAAGGCGTGTTTGCAGCTGGAGGTCGGCCGCGGTCGGAGTATTGTCGCCCGAGAAACTGGCAAGAGGCCCAAGCTGGAACTTTTCATTAAATGAGAGCTAGCTCACCGGCGCCCAGTCTCACGTGTGTACGTGCATTCACACCTGTGCGTCCATGAGGGTGCTGACGGCGCCACCTTGGAAATAAACGTGATTATGAAGAATACTTCATCCTTAGTAATATTTGTGTTTTTTACTTTCCAAAGAGAAAAGGTAATATCTGTACTGATAACACAGTTTTTTGCTATCAATACCATATACCTTCATATGTAGCATATATGATATACTACATGATAAATACTATGCAGAAGTAAGTTTTTTCTGTGGAAAAACCCGTTAATTTATATTCAGCTCAAGATGTTAGTTATTCATGTTGTATTTTTTAAAATAATTGCCTAAATCGAGCTGGAAGAGCATAAGCCATGTGGCTGTGGGTTGTAACACAGTTCTGTCCTAGAGGCAAATATTGCCCAAAATACAAGTAAATAAGAGGAGATGTTTTATTTGAAAAAATACGCATAGAACGTCCCATCCATTTGCTCTAAAAGTGAGGACAGAAAGTCTGGGATGAGTCCAGGCTGATTTCAGGAAGCGCTCCGCCCAGGGGCGGCTCTCTAGTCCTGCCCTCACTTTGCAGCATTTGTAAACATCTTTAGGCCGCGCTCACTAGATACAATCTGGTGTGAGTGGAAGTTACGCACACACGCTCACATGTACACACGCACAAGTGCACACACATCTTTTGTCTCCCCGCCTGGACGTCAAACTCGAGGAACGCCGGTGCTCTGCTCTGGGCTGACCTGGTGTTTGGGGCCCTCACTCCTGGGGGTCCAGGCAAGCTGGACTTGTCGGCTGGCCCCGAGACCTACTGGGCCTTCGACAGTCACTGAGCAGGCGCATGGAGTCCCACGCCGGGGTCTGCGGGGGTCTGTGTTGGACCCTAGAGGTGGACTGGTCCTCCCAAGTTCAGGTAACCGTGACTTTCATTCCGCGACGTGAGAGTTCTGAGACAAACCACAAGTCAAAAGAGGAGGCTTGTGTCTCCGGAGGAGACGGTCTCATCACGGCAGGATTACTGCTGCTCACTGATCAAGTCGGTGTCCGCTCAGCGTCTCCGCTGTGGTCACTCCTCTCCTGTGAATAACGCTCTGTGACCTGCTTGAGGCCTCGGAAAATCCTGTTACGCAGCAAGTCAAAACCCTGTAAGTTTAGGTTTCATGGACGTGAAGATAACATCAAAATGGATAATTTAGGTGAATCTCTGTCTCAAGTTGAAATTTATCAATATTTCTGAAAATGAATCTGGGTAAGGGCACTTTCAAGACTTTATGTGAAAACTGAATCACATTTCAGAAAGGTTTTTATAATGTTTTCATGTCCACCAGGTGTTAATAAAGACAACCAGGGGCTGAGCTCTCCCCTTCATTTATGTTTACCTGGTTACATACACGTGTGAGTATGTGAGGTGTGCATGTGTGTGCGTGTGCATGCAGTGTATGCTGTGAATGTGCGCACTGGGTGCGAGGTGTGTGAGGTGTGGGTGTGTACACGTGTGCGAGTGTGTTCCAAGGGCTTCCACCTCACGTTCACCTCCCGGCGGAAGGAACGGGGTGGGGCAGTGACGGGTCTCAGCGGGTCTCTGGTTCCGGGACTCCAGCTCGCAGGCCGGCTGGACGCCCGTCGATGCTGAGATGCACCCGCCGCCGCCTCCCGCCCCCACCCCACGTCCATCTCGCCGTTCGGCCGTCCAGGGTCACAGCCCCCCCAGAGCCCTTCAGAGCGCGCTCCGGCGCGGGGCTGGGGGTCCTGGGTCCCCCGACGACCGCGGGAGGGGCCGCCCGGCTGCGCTGCGGGGCACCTGCCGCGCAGGAGACGGTTTTCTGGGAGCGGAGACGGGGCTCGGCCGGGTGGCCCCCGCGCGGGGCCTCGCTTCCTCACGGGTCAGATGAGGGGCGCCCCAGCCTCCAAGGCTGCTGCGAGGTCCAAGTGAGGAGCACGAGGAGTTGCAGGCGCGCTGGGCCCGTGCGTTTCCCGTGGACACTCGCAGCGCTAGCGCAGGCGCCTGATCCAGCGCCCACGGAGCTCGCTGGTGACGGACACGCTCCAGCCCGGGGCCGCGAGGGGCGGGGCGAGCCGCCCGGCCTATCAGTCCTGGGGGGCGGAGCTCCCAAATGTTACCTCTTACTCCTGTACCAAAGGATATCCAAAAATCATAAACAGACACCTTAATTGTCTTAAACTATGGTGTGTCAGGCAGAAAGATTTTTAAATTTTAAGTTCTAATGATGAAAGGGCATTTTATTCATCTTTCTCCCATTTGATTTGAAATTACTTAATTCTCTGAAATGTGCTTTTATCTGGTCGCGGACATGGAATTAAAAAATTCTGGGTCATGGAGGTTCAAGTACTAGTTGGATGTGTATTCACTGTCAAAAATATTTTTGTGACTATTTTATGGAAGCTCGTGAAGTGAACAATTTTTATAAGAAATCTTATTTTCAAACCTACCATTTTCTCAATGGTCAGTTGAGGGACACTGTGCCTGCTGCACCCCGACCCAGTGCCTGCTTGCAGTAAACGTATACGCTCACTGAGGACACGCGTGCACACAGATCACGCACAGTGAGAGTGTGATGCGTTACATGGGCCAGCGTCCACAGCGAGATGTCACAGAGCACTCACCCGCAAACCGAGTGTGGTGGCAGGAGCCGGCGCTCCGGAGAAGGAACGGCCCCACCTCCGCTTACTGTTGGTCTATTTACATACATAACGTGTAAAAATTTACCAAAACTTGCATCTCCTGAAAAAGTTTTTGATAACATAAATGTGCAATATTGCGTTTTAAGCCTCACTCTAAAGAATCTGATGGACTCTTACTCGCAAAGTTTTTGTGCCTTTTCTCGCCCCTGCTTTTTGTGAAAAAATCATTGATTTATTCACACAGTAATTCTTTGCAGATAAGACTGACACAAATGGCTGTTCTTTTGCTGGGCAAAGGGGATCATGGGAAAAGAAGTTTAATTTTTTTGGCTGTTTTGTCTTTGGGGAGGAAAAACTGTCTCTCGGGGAGTTGAGTCTGTTTCTGTCCACACTTGCAGAACCCCACTCACCCACCCCCCATCTCAGGGGGCAGGGAGAGAGGAGAGCGTTCACCCTTCAAAGATCTTCCTGAGATGGAAATGTAATGTGATGCTTTGGACAGAGAAAGGCCAGATTTAAGGACTGAAAGAGAGTACACCTTTGAGAAACTTGTCCCGCCTTGAGGATCATCTTGATTTAACCGCATCCTCTATGACCCCTGCCTACGTGCAGTGGTGTCGGGGGTGGGGGATCGCTGAACCACCGACGTCGTGGTCTGGCTGACGACGAGGCGTCAGTTTCTCCTCCTGTCCCAGAGGCAGTGAGAGCGCAACTTCCTGGAGAAGGAACACGCCCCCTCGGGAGAGTCCCGGGCCCGGGGCGGTGGGGGTGCTGGGGCAGTCCTGCAGTTACGCGGCAGTCCATGCAAACGTCAGAGCAGAAGCTCGCCTTGGAGCCTGGACTGTGTGAGTAGGTGCCGGACCGTGGTCTGCGCAGCCGTGGGACCGGTTTTCTTGATGAGAACTTACAGTGAGCACAGTTTCCAAATCAGTGGGTTGGATTATTCTAGTTCAGTGGTTACAATTTTCCAAATGATTGAGTTTGGAGTAGAATTTATCCAGAACGGACCAGTTTTCAGGCTTTTTGATAACAGTGGACTTCCTCAATTTGGGAATGTCTTTTACGTCTTCGGCAAAGGTTGTTGAGTGCTGATTTATTTTATTTTACTCAACAGGCACAGAAAACGCCGAAGTCCTGGGCTTGTTCAGTCATTATTCCTCAGATCAGCATCTTAGCTGCGAAGGAGGCTTCTTGCTGTTGCTTGAAGGAAGTTTGTGTCACACCTCCTCTGCTAACCGTGAGACACGTTAGGAAAACGTCTCTATTGCACACAGAAGTGCACTGTCAGGAGACTATTCCCAAAGCCAACAGGGTCCTGCAGACGTCGGGCAGCTGCTCTGAGACCTCCCTGGCCTTGCTGAAGTGTCCACAGCTCTCCATCTGCCTGACCTCGCGGAAACGTAAGTTTGATCTCATTACTACATATGACTTCACCACAGAGGCTTTGCATGACTTTATTTAAAAATGATCGCCCTTTAAATACAGGAATCAATGTGAGTTGTTCACTTTGACTTGATGGAAATGTCAAAGAAAAATACGAATATAAAATCTGTACTATTGGCAAATGTCAAACTTATGAACACACACACGCGCGCACACACACACACACACACAGCCACTTTATGTATATTTTCTCCTTGTATATTTCCACCTGCTTTCAGATCTAGGTAGGAAGACAATGGAAGATGTATAGTATGTTGACAACAGAGCCCTCTGGGATGAGAGACCAGGGCAACTTACCAGCAGACACTGAGTCACAAATTTAACGTGCTTGATTCCCCCTGAAGCTCAGTCTGAAATAGTGCCATCGAGTTCCTTCTTGTTTCCTGATGCTTCACCGGGTCCAGGCGGGTGGAGAGACAGTGGTGGGTGGTGCTGGGGGGAGGGGGTCTCCTCTGTCAGGTGGGGCGGGGCCGCCACAGGCAGCCGCACCTGTCACCTGTGCTGGGAGGGGAGCAAGAGCCACCTGCACTCCTACCACTCGTCCCAGTCCTCGTCTTCAGATCCCTGGACACGTGTGGAAAGCCAGTGTGTGTACTTTTTTGAGCAACCTGAGAACCGAATGACAGATTTTGCTTGTGCTGTAATTGTTCATTTATGTGTTGACTTCCTGAGGAAACTAAGTCTCTGGAGGATTTTAACTCATGAGTTCCTCTTTATAAACTCATTATTTAGCATCTACCTGGCACAGAGATAAAATCGCAGGGCATGTTTGCTAAGGAGCTAAACAGATGAGCTTTCTTTCTCTTTTGTACTTTCACAAAGCAAGTTGTCGTATCTGAGCTGTGAGAAATGAAATAAAAGTAAGTAAAATGTTAAGAAAATCTAGAACTTAAACAGCAATACTACAAATCCATCATATTGATTTATCACACAGCTTTAAGGTAATCACCGTGTGCTGAGAACCGCTCTCGGTGGTGTCGAGCCCATGGAGCAAGGCTGATCTGATTTGCGCCCTTACCCTCAGCGAGGTTGCTGTGTAGCCACGGTCGGTTCTATTAGCTGATTTATCTTTTCCAGATGAAGGTGAGACAGGCCCCGTGGACCGAGCAGCATAATATTTGCAATGTTTGGTGACTTGAGTGGACACCGTGCCCTTGCCAACTCACACTAGGGTATCTTTGCAAAACATGTGGATGCTCAGTAGGTGTTTGGAATCTGTTTCCTCAAAAATAAGCCCTTGACACAGGGAGAGTTACTCAGGTGGCACAGAAGCTGGGGCGAAGGGCGCTGCCGATGCAGGCAGTTGGGCAGCAGGTCCCCCCGGGACACAGTTAACCCCTGTTGTCCGGACCAAGGTCTGGGTGCCGCATTTTCTCCGACGCTCATTCGGGCTCACCAGCGGTGCCGCTTTCCGAGCCCTCCTGGGAGCACTGTCTGTGTTCAGTTTCCATCAGAGCTCTATGCCTAGTGAGTTACTCTGAAAACTCCACGTCCCTCAGTGCCCACGGGGAATGTTTGCTTATCTTTACCTAATTATGTCCAACTTTTCCTTTATGGATTAGCCAAGTTATTTGAAGGAAAATGAGCAAATCCGGATATTTTAAAACGCGGAGAGGTGTTACCCAGAATCCCCTGCACTGGTGTACGTGCCCTCAGACAGCACCCTTCCTGGGTGCGAGCATCGGGTATGACATCCGTTACTACGGCACAGGTGAGCCGTTGTGCGTCGAGGTCCACTCTCTGTTATGTTTTCCCAACTAAAATACACTTAAACACTTGTCTATGTAATTATGGGGTTTATGTCGTTTTAATTGCTACATAAAATTGCCTTTTGAGGATGTAGCATAAGATATTTAACTCATTTTATATTGTTGAATACTGTGATAGTTTATTATTCATGTCAGCTTGATGGGGTCACAGAGTGCCCAGATATTTGGTCCAGCATAATTCTGGGGGTTTCTGTGAGGGTGTTTTGAGGTGACGTTAGCATTTACATCAGTGAACCAAGTAAAGCACATGGTCCTCCCTGCTGTGGGTGGGCCCTGTGCGATCAGTTGAAGGTCTGCGTAGAACAAAAAGGCTGATGCTCCCCAACTAAGAGGGAACGCCTCCTTCCCAGTGACCCTCACTCTGGGACGCGAGCTTTCCCATGAAACGTCGGTGCATCCTCCACCTCAGGGCTGCTGACTCACCCTGCAGATCCGGGGACCCAGCCCTGTCATCACACCAGCCACCTCCGCGTCGTTGAGCTCTTTAAGGGGCATATTCATCCTGCCTGTGTCTCAAAGGTCCGGCTGGTTCTGTCTCTGAAGGGCTCTGACCAGTGCGGATGCCCCAAGTTTAAGAGTTTCTAGAGAGAATCCCCAGGGACGCTTCTTTGAACATTTACTCATTCGAAGTAAACGGTCTTAGGTGAAATTCGGTCTGAGTGTCTTTGCCCCATATCTCTGCATGTCCAGAGCTGCTCCTATTTAAATTCCTTGATCAGGGCATTCCATCCAGAACCAAATTTCCTTTCAGCGCTCTCTGAGTTTATTTGTCCTTTCTTATCGACTTTGATCGTCACTTACAAACATGCATGCATTATGCACGAAACCTGAAAGGAGAGACCCTGTGACTCCCCCATCGGTGGGGCTGAATAAATGCTCTGCACACAGCAGCTGCCGAGAGTCTCGGCCAGAAGGATGCGTGAACAAGGCAAACTCCACCCTTCCAGGGAGGTGACTTTGCTTATGCAACTAGGATAAATCAGAAGGTCACTCTGCCCGGAGGTAAGAGCACATTTGCAGTGGGTTTGTTTAAGTCACATCGTGTAGCTTCATCCTCGACAGACCTCGGTGTATTTGCTGCGACATCTTAAGTAACTTGTGAACCAGAAATAACAGCTCTCAGGGGGCTTAAATATAAAACCCATGTGGGCACCAGGGGACGTCACAATGTCTTCTCTGGTGCGGCTTCTCCTTGCTTGTGACAGAGCTCAGAGAGCAAAGTTTATTCATCATGAAAGGATTTTTTCATTGCTTCTTGTTACAGTGTTTTTTCGCTTGGAGAGCAGCCCCCGTGACCCGGGAACATTCACATGGTTCTAGGTCAGCATTTCTTGGTCGATGCTGCCTTATCTTCTCGTCTTCCCAGTCTAAGATCCTGAGCATTCCACTGCCAGATGAGCCTTCAAAATAGCCAGCACAACAGGTACGGCTGTGTGACCACCACCAGAGCCCAGCACTGGTCTCTCATGTGACAATTTCACAACCATCTCCTTCCCTCATGGCTCCAGGGACATCCACCCTAAGGGGCAGGAGTTCCAAGTCTAACCCTACCCTTAACCCTAGGGGCTTCCCTGGACGGTGGTGATGTTGTACACACAGAAATTTACCTCCTGGAAACCGCAGGATAAACGTGCTCAGGCCCCTCGTGGGCTCCCGGGGCCCCGGCGCAGGGCCGACAAGCTGTCGTGCGGAAGGTCCACGCAGTCTGCAGCCGAGGCGTTTCCGTGGCTGCTGGTTCTGTGAATAAAGGTGCTTTCCATCAGGCTCTTAAGCCAGGAGCTTAATCAATACACAATGTCATCCTTTAAAACGACCTAGAGAACGTTAGTAAGTACAGGACATTTCTAAGCGTGAAAATTAATAAAATGAAATTAAGAATTTTTCATTGCTTTAGAACAGGAAGGGGGATGTCTCTCAGGCCTGGCAGGCAGAATGTGAGTGAGCCAAAACCTGCAGACAGAAGCCGTCCTTCACTATTTCTCAATATTTCCCAACACCTTCTAATAACCAGGATTCGGCGAACATGTCCTAGAAGATAATCTAATGTGGGCAGAGAGCTCTGGGGGGGACACTCTCTTCTCCTCCAGAATTCCTTCCCCGGTGGCCACCCATCCCGTGTCCCCGCGGCGAGGCGGTCCCACTCCTCTCCCTGAAGCACTCGAACCCGTCGGCGACACTGCACGTCATCCGGGGAGACACTAACTTACCCCGCCTGGAGCTGGGTGATTTCAGCACCAGGTGACTGAGCTTTCCTTCGGTCCTCGTGGGCTGAACGGTAGATGGGAACAGTCGTGGTCTTAGAGGACAAGGAAGCGAGGTCCTTTGCTCCAGCTACCCGGCTTCCTGATGATCGGGCTGGAGGAGAGCCTGAGCCCCTTCAGGACGGCGCCGTGGCCCTTCTCGTGCATCGGCAGGCCCTGGGCCTCACTTGAAGAGCAGCCTGCCTACTCTGTCGGCTGGGACACCTTCCAACGTGCAGAAAGGAGGCTGCACAGTCCAGACTCGATGCTTTGGAATTCTCATCCTTACCTTCAAGTTTTTTCAGTCTTGGATTCAAGATTGTATACGAGTTGAGTCAACTGAATTGCAGACTGCACAGTTCCTGGTGCAGAGTCAGGTTAAAATGCGTGTGTATCGACCAGTGGATGGGTGGATGAACAAAATGAGTGTTGTTACACTTCTGCGGTCCTTTCTCGCTTTGGTGAGAACCAGGAAATCACACAAAAGGGCCGTCAGACCAGAGCTGTGAACTGCTGACCAGTCTGATACAGCAGCGTGAGAAAGGGCTTGTTTGATTCTCAGAAAGAGCCGAGTTCAGCTGATGGCTCGGGAGTGTGGGGCAGCAGTGTCCCGAAGTGCAGTGGGACTGGGGGGTTACCTGAGTCCCGCTCCAAAGCGCTGCCACCTTTGGGTGAGCTTCTAAGGGAAACCGAAGACAACAGCAGAGGGAGATTCAGGAACCACGTCATCAGAGCTGCCGCAGTGCAGGGCCTCAGTGCAGTGACAGCTGGAAGACGGGGCCCCAGCACGTGGCTGCAGGACACAGCCCACCCATGGCATCGCCCTCCCTGACTCTGCAAGTCAACCTGAGCCCAGGATACTTGAAATTCAAATCTCACGCTCTTTCCCCTGTTTTCAAATTCAAAAAATGGAATTAAAATTTTAAATAAACGTTTCTCTTTGGACAAATGACAGCCCCCTAACTACTCGCTTCCCAAGTCTTCTGTCTGTAGACTTTTTCGTCCTGCTCGGGCCAGCCGCAGGACTGCAGGACGCCGGCCCAGATGCCCAGGCAGGGCCTGGGCTCCTCACAGGAACTGCCCTCTGGGCATCTCCGCTGGGTCTGGTGTGGCTCCGGGTGGGGTCCTTTCCATGAGTGGGGCGGATGCTCTGTTGCCATCACACTCATGGCTGTGGTCCTGACGGGAAATCGGGAATTCAGCCCCGTGCCCCTCACTGACTCCCACTCTCACCTGGGACCCAGCGGTGTGGGCCGCAGCTCAATAGCCCCAGACCAAGGTTCAGCCCAGCACGTGCTGCACACTTGCACCTGGGCAGCAGGCAGATGTGAACGCCTGGGCCGCAGGCGGGATGCCGCAGGCTGGGATGACACTGGACCCGTGGGCAGAGCTCGGCGCCTGGCCAGCGGGAACGCTGGGCTCTGGTAACAGGACGGCTCTGCTTCGTTTGGGCCGAGGCTCTCAGTCTATTGGGAATCAACGCGGCTTTCCACCGAGGGCGAGAAATCCTGCACGTCCGAGGGGTTAAGGTGTGAATTGCTCTTGCTGGGGTGCAGGCCAAAAAGCAGACTCAACACCACCAGCTGTCACACAATTTTCCAAAAACCTCAGCGCCCCCGGGTGTTCCGTTCCTGCCTCAGCCACAAAGGTAATGATTATGTCAGAAGCATCTGCATGAGTTTTAGGGTGACTCAGGCAATTCTCAAACTAGAATGAGGCACCTGTGTGGTTTTCTCCAGTCCCTTGCTGGGTGAATGTGTCCTCTAAGTGTTACGCCCTGCCATCGCTATTTCCTCCAAAGCTCGACTAATCTAACTGTGAATGGTCCACTTTGCCAACATTTCAAGCAAACCTGTAATCAGAGCGCAGCCCCGAATGGCTGTCACTGAACTGGAATCGCACGCAGGCCCTAGAGGCGCAGAGCAGCCACCTAAGCACTGGCGCTCTCGTCGCGCGCGCTTTCCCCCGGGGCCCGTGCTGTGCTGCCAATGACGCTATTTGGGTAAATCGGGGAGAGAGAGGGACCGGGAGAGTGGACAACCAGATTTTCTGAAACTCTGTTCATTCCACGGAAAGGTTCTGACACATCGTGAAAACCAGCTTTACTCCTAGGATATAAAAGCTACAGCAGCTTCTCACACTAAGACGTTACCTGGGAAAAGTTACAGGAGCTGACTCACAGCCGCTGGGTCAGCAGGAGCCCCCCCACAGGCTGGAAGATTAGTGTGCGTACGTGTTTAGGCAGGCAGGCAGTAGACACCCACACTGAGTCTCTACATAAAACACAGGGGTATTAGTTTTGCAGTTGCATTAGCTTTATTGACTGATATTGATGATTTTGATAAGATCAGTTTGAATCAATTGACTAAAAGTAGGACATGCCGACATACTTAAGACTTGAAAGCTTTTTAAAGACATCTTTTGATCTAAGCAATCGACTAAGCAGATGGATCCAGCAACAAGTCAAAGACGACTAAAACCCCAGGAACACCGAACGCTCCCGCTCGGTCAGCGTCCTTCAGCGACCACGAGGGAGCTCCAAAGCAGCGTCTGCACCGTCAGGCACAGCAGAGTGATGGGGTTTTGCTCGTTTCCACAACGGAAATAGCGCTGGACCTCCCTGTCCTGGTGTCCAGGGAGCAGAAGACGTGTTTTCAAACATAATACAGCGTGTCCGAACTTGGACAACTTGGCACGTGTCTATTGACACGTCAATAAACACGACTTTAAGGAGATTAACTGAACCAAACATTTATAAATTTCCCACTTCTGAGCTTTCATACCTTCCCCCAGAGGACCCAGTGTGACTGGCCCAGAATCCAGGTCTGACCACGTGGTCGGTGAGTATCAGTTTGCACAGACGGCTCTCTCGAACCTCCGCCTGTCACCCGCCCCTGGTGTCTAGAGCCGCCGAGCTCTCAGACTCTCGGAGCAAACTCACTGGAAAGCACAGTTTATCAGGACACTTGCTGTGGCTGTTTTGCTGCGGGAGGAGGGAGGGTCTCCTTGACGCCCTGGGGGGTGAGGGTGAAGTGGTCCCTCGTCACCGTCACCGGCTGCGATGGCCCGATTCTGGTGCCAAAACTCATCAAATGACGCTCCAGTAAAATGGCTGCAGCCTTGCCCAAGAAATGTCCTGCCAGCTGTTTCAGGTTTTTAATCTATGGAGACAAATGTCACGCCACAAGAACGGAAAAAGAGATTATGCATATTTATGAGACTCTTTCGCAGAGAGAAAGAACTTTTTAAAATGCTTTCAAAAGCCATATTGAACTCACTGTCTTTTTCTGAGAGTAGAAATCATGGCCAAAAATAGACATTCACTGATTTTATTGCTTATTTTCCATGAAAGCCCGCTGGCTTCGTAGGACAAAGGAGTCTGTTTTGAAATATGCACCCTCCACCGTGAGAAATAAATGGAAAAGTGAGTCATATTGATTTTTTATGAAGAACTGATAAAATAAAGCAGTCTTATGGGCGGTTTCAGGGAAAATCAGTTCCACAACGGTGAGTCCACGGGCTTCCGCACCATGCGGCTGTCAGTGGAGTAACAGAGCAAACACTGAGTCCGAACACCAGAAGGTTCGGGATGTTGATCCCTAAGCCCCTGGAGTCCTGCTGTGCTTTGTGACGCGATGACCGTCCGGTGACTGGGAGGAATTCCAGTCTTCTGTGTGCGTAGTAATAAAACAGCCGCTAAAACATTCACCTGCATCTTTATCATCAAGTGGTAAGACGTACTCACACCAGATCACTGCGTCTCTTCCAAAAGTAAATAAACTCACCGCAAGTTAGATTAAAAAGGAAAGTCACTTGCAGCGTCCATTTATAAGCGTAATCACGTGCTTCTTTGCGCATTTCCCCTTGCATAAAGACGCCATAGAGTCCTGTTACAGGGCAGCTTTGAGCAATATTTTAATTGTTTAGTCTTCTTTTTTGGAGAATGGAGAACAATGTTATTTCCTCACTTAGGGTGGGGGCGGGGGGCGTCCAGGGGCAGAAAGGGTCACTGATAACGTAGAGAGTGTTAGTGGAGGAGGCGTCCTGCACACATCCCGCAGGCGGCCTCACACTGTCCTGCGTGGGAGGGTCGGTGCGCAGCGAGGTGTCCCAGCTCCCCTCCGACCCCACCCTGAGCATCTGGACGAGTCCACCCTGCTCATCCCCAGGACGGGGCCCCCTGCTCACCATCCCGTGGAGACCAGGGAGGAAGCTTCCGTCCCTCCAGGCAGAGGAAGGACAGGGGAACCCCCGTCAAGGGCGGAGAGCAGTGCGGAGGCACTGACCCAACGGCGGCAGCCCTGTGACCTGAGTGACCCTTCTCGAGGCCGCAGGCCCGGACATAACCAGGAATGTGTGCATCAGGGACTTGCCGCCGACTCAGAGCAGCTACGCCTCCAGCCCCTGGACCTGGAGAGAGCCTGGCACCCGCTTCCCGCCGCTGCCCCCGGGACCGCTGCTCCCCGACGTCTAAGAGCTCCCGGCAGCTTCACCTGCTTCGTTCTGCACACACGGCCTGCCCAGCGTGCCTCCCGGTGTGTCTTCCCTGCTGGACGTGTGTCTGTGAGGAGGCGACGTCCATGTTGCTGAGTGCAGCTGGCCTGGTCGCGGTCCTGGCTGAGAGGTGTGAGTGTTCCCCGACCTGATATCCATTCACTGCTGAAGGGCACTCAGGCGGCTTCTTTGTCTGGTTTGGTTTGGTTTGATCGGTGTTCGCATTCGCTGGTCTGCAGACAGCTTCGTTAGGCTGCTTTCAGTGACTGTCACATGCGGGGAAGTGTCAGTGTTCAGCTGGCGCAGACGTGGCCGTGTGCTTCTCGCAAGTAGCCCTACTGGTGGCCAGTCCCGCCAGCGAGTGTGGGAATTCTGGTTGTCCTAAATCCGCGCCTACCCAGAGTTTTCTGTCCTTTTCCTTTCGTTTTATCTCGTCCATTCTGGCAGACGTCCACTGTATTGTGTTTTCACTTTGTGATTTTTGATACTTGGATTGTGGATTCTGATTCTGCATGCTGGATCACGGGAGGAAATGAAAAGTCTTTTAAATTATATTACAAATCGAAGAAATACAGCCTCCAAAGGGTGCTGTATGTCCTTCCTAAGACTGACAGACAAACACACAGTTGGGTTTGAGGTTTGCCTAGAACAGTCGACACGAGAGCGCTGCTGCACTCGCACCCAGCCAGCACAAGCGCCTACCGCACGCGCTCGGGCGCGGGGGTTTGTTGCCTGCACTGCGACCACATTTTGTCTCCTCTGCGTTGCCTCCTGGTTCATGACTCGGTGAGGACGCCAGCAGGGCCCTGGTGGTTATCCTTTCTGGAGTTTTAGGAAGTGGCCATCAGGTCACCTACTGTCTTGGGAAGAAAGTGCTTCACAGGGGGGCTGGACGTCAGTGTGGTCAGAACTGAGTCTCGACAACAGACTCAAAACCTCTTCTACTGTTCTGACTTGAACACGTTGGGCAGAGTCCTGTCTCAGATTCACTGAACTGGAGTTAGGGGGGCAGGGTTCCCCGGAATTATTTCTGCGACGGAACATCCCCTCCTCGCAGGCTCCTGGCGTGGCTGGCAGAAATCTCCCCACCAGGCACAGGCTGCCCCGTCCTTGCTCGTCATGACAGTAACTTCTTCTTTATCACTTGCATTATTTGCACGAGAAAGTCCAAGTCCAGCTTTGATTGTTATTTTCTACCTTTCTCTCAAGTCTCTCTTAATTCAAGTTCTGTACAGTCAGGGCATTTCTCTTTCCCAACCCAGCCCGTTGTTCACAGGCTTTGAAACTAGGGAGACACGAGGCTGCAACGACAAAGGACGGCAGAACCCCCCGCTCCCATCAGCGGATCGGCTGCGGCACCAAAGCAAACCGAGACTCCCGGCTCCCCGTCTCCTCTCTGGGCCGTTAGCCAGGCCTTCTTCGGTTAAATCATGAACGTACTTCACAGTCCAAAAGAAAGCATCACAATCATTAACCTGCATACAATACATAGTTCATATTCCAAGTGAAATGTCTAGGTTACGTGTGTGAACAGAAAGGTGCTTGCATTTCAACTTTGATTTTTCTCAAAAAAGAGAATTCTGAATTGCAAAATCATTTCTACTATGAATCATAGACATGTTTATTGCATGATAAATAACAGATCTGTATATGAATAAAGTTTCACCAGAAAAATACTGTAAAACTATTTTTGGCTTGAATTTTCACTTTGAATTTTAATAAGCAACACATCATTATCACTTTGAAATTTTATAGGATGGTTTTGAAAATGCCAGGTATTTCAAAGAAAGGTATTTTTAGACAAATGAAAAAAGTTCAACAGAAAATTTAGTATAAAAAGAGAATTATTATGATGTAGTTAAATAGAGAATAGTTATTATGTGTTGAAGTACATTTTAAAAGCCTTTTATTATATCAAACAAAGTAAAGTTCTGTTCGAATCGTTAGAAGCTGTTCTTTAAAGACGTTCTGGCTGCTAGTGTCATGGGAGCTTTTGAATGACTGTTGCGCCCAGAATTATTCCCACTGCTCTGCTTCCGCGCCGGGGGCCATTCTCCCACGGAGACAGATCTCCCCTTTCCCTCCCAGCCTCTCCCCGACACCCCTGGTCAGGCAGCCCAGCCCCTGGCTCCAGCTGACGCTCAGAGACGATTAGAGATTAGCTGGTGATCCCCCCCTAATGTTCGGGACATAAAGCACCAAGATGGGCTGACTTGTCCCAAATCGAGCGATGGGCACAGAGGACCGAGAACTGACTGAGACATTAGAGTCTGAGACTTCACGGCACTTCTTAGAGCCCAGCAGTGGGACAGGTCAAGCTGGCTGCGTGCAGATCAGCAAAGGAGGCGTCTCGGGACGCCACGTGGTACCAGCTTCTTAGGCTGGTCCTGTCTCCTGCTGGACCTCTGGGAGGGGAGCACTCCACTGGCTGTCAGAGCAGATGTGTACTGTAGCTCTTAATTAGCTATCTCTGCTACAAGGGTGGGAAAGCCTGCTTTCTCACTAACCCTACCCTAACCCTACCCCAGCCCCAACCCCAGCCCCAATCCCAACCTTAACCCTAATCCTAACCCCAGCCCCAATCCTAGCCCTAACCCCAGCCCCAGCCCTCACGTGGCACAGGACCTGCACATGCAGTGGGAACCACAGCAGTGCTGTCCGTCGGAGGGGACTCCAGCCATTGCTTACTGATTAGTGTTTACATGGAGCTAGTGTTTCTTGCCCCCAGGGGTGTTGTGACTGGCATCTGAGCTCTCAGTGCTGCACGAGGGTATCGGACGCTTTGGGGTTTACCTTGCAGGCAAGGCTCCAGGCGCCTGCAAGTGTGTCCTCCAGCCAAAGGCACCAGATCACCTGAATCAACATATGCGCCTGCCTCAGTGTAGCGCAGTTTCCATGTCTGCACACGCTGGCTTGATTCAGCGTTGCAGACGCTGTGACCATGAGTCACATCACATTGTTCATTTTCTTTTAACTGAGTGCAGGCAACGTTAATTACGAAGATGAATGGTTGAGTTCTGTCTTTGTAAACTACCTGTTCGTATGTGTTCCCATGTTTCCACTGGTTGACTTTTTCTCACTGCTGAATTTTGTCCCCCTGAAAATCACGTGCTGAAGCCCTGACCCCAGCACCTCAGAACGTCACTGTGTTTGGAGGCAGGGTTTGTAAAGAGTTAATTACGTTAATAAGGCTGTTAGTCATGTAATCAGTATGCCGGGGGTCCTGTGAGAAGAGGAGACTGGACACAGATGACTGAGAGGGACACCAGCCTCCACGTGAGGACACAGGGTGGACGGCCGTCTACCCGCAGGGAGAGAAGCAGGAGGGACCAGCCCCGCGGACCCCCGGGCCTGGACCCCAGCCCCCAGGGCCGGGCGGGTTAAATCCCTGTGGGTTCACACGCTCCGCCTGTGGTGCTTGTGTGGGCGGGAGGCCGACTGGGGCAGCTCGCCAGCAGGTCTGTGCTCACGAGCACGAGCGAAGAGACCTCGTGCGCATTTTCTTCTGCAAGTTCTGTTTCCTTTGGTGAAACCTTCTCTTTCATGAAGTTAGTTTGAAAATAGTTCCCTCTGTTCTGCAGTGACAACTCCATCCTGCTAGACACGTCTCAATTTCTATCTCTGTCCAGATTGCCTGGTCTTGCTTTCTTTTGTATCCATGATACATTGTGCAAATTGATGTGCTGTTTATAATTCTGGCTGCTTTGCTGGAATCTCCACCTGACTCTTGATTTTCACAATGTCCTGACTGTCCTTGACTCACTCTCCTTCCATAGAAATATTAAATTCAGCTTAGAATATTCTTCCAGTATCTGTTTGGAATTTCGAAGAAAAATGCTTTGCATCAGTAGATTAATTCAGGGAGCCCTGGTGTGTGTGCTATGCCATCCCTTCTCATCCACACCTGTGGCACAGTTCCCCATGTATTCGTGTTTTTAAATGTTTTCCTCTGTGAAGACTTTGTACCTCTTATATTAGTAGCACCTTTTGATAACTCAGATTTTTACTCCAGGACGAGTGGGATCTTTTTTCCCATAAACATTTTCATTATGACTGTTGAAAATGAATGCAATGGCTTTAAAAATACTGGTCTTGTACATAATTAGTAAAGTTCAGAGAATCCGGAAACCATATTGTATTTTCTTCTTAATTAAAAAAATCTAGTTGTTAGCTATTCACACATATAGGAGATTATGGAAAATAACACAAAGGACCTCCAGGTAACAGTTTTTGTTGTAATAAGGAAACCTAACATGAAATTACCCTCTTAACAAATTGTACACTGCAGGTTCAGTGCTGCCACCTGGACTGTGCTCTGTGCTGCACGGAAGATCCCCACGACCAGTCACCTTGCAGGACTGGAACCTCAGGCGCGTTGAGCAGCGACCACCATCACCCACCCCTGAGCCCTGGCACCCACCATTCCTCTCTCTGTTTCTGTGAGTGTGGCCTTTGCAGCACCTCATATAAGTGGAATCGTGCAGCATCCGTCCTTGCACGATGACCTACTTTCCTGGGCATGGTGTCCCCGGGCTCCCCCAGGGTGTCCCACCAGGCAGGACTGCCTTCATCTTGAGGGGAGGCTGTATCGCAGCACAGGTGCCCACACACCATCCGGATCCAGCACCCGTCCATCAGTGGGCGCTGGCGGTGTCTCCACGTCTTGGCCGCAGTGAACACAGAGGGTGGTTGGCGCTTCTGGGTCTTGACCTCAGTGCTCTTGGGTACGTTAACAGGTCAGACTCCACATCAGATCATGTTGTGAATAGCTACTCGTGTGGTGTTTGTTGCAAACTTCTTTCTGGTTTAAAACTTCTCTTTAAAAATGGTTATAATGATGATGACCAAAATTAGTACAGTTTGAGGTGCTCTGATCTAATAACATTTGCTTCTTCAGTGTTGATTTTGCTTTCTTCCACATCACTTCTGCTTTTGTTTATTTTTTCGACCTATGATTTCTGCGATTCCATTATTATCTTTTTAAGCCGGCTTTCTGTTGCCGTTAACTTGATTGTGTCATTATTTTTATTTAATATTATGACAGTAAAAAAGTTGGCTAAAATTAATTACTACCTTTACAGTAAACATCTCAGAGTTAGTGAAAAAACAAGATGTCACTCCCTGAAAATTGGTCACGATGAGATGATTCTTAGGATGGGTTCCTGAGCCTGACTCACACTGACGAGGGCGGTGGTCAGCACCCTGGGAATGGGTCTCGCAGGGACAGGTGATCTTCACGAGCTGCGGGCTGAGGATGAGGGAGGCGCTCTACTCCAAGGACACTGAACGGCACGTGATTCCAGGGAGTCAGGAAGGAGGGAGAGAAGTCGCTCTCATCTCTGACTGCGGAGGGAGAAGGCGGCCGGGGACCCAGACAACCCCGGGGAAGCGGGTCTGCAGCGGGAGCGCCTCTCGGCAGGTGCAGGGTGAGGCGGGGGCTGGCCCGGCCTCTGTGTGGGGGCGCGGGTCCCCTGGGAGGACCAGGTGCTGAAAGGTGCCCAGAGCTACGGGTGTGAACGTGCTTGTGTTGCGACGTATTTTTCCGTGAAAGATCCACATGCGTGTGTTACTCAGCTGATTAGAATGTAAGAACCACGTTGTCAAAACAGAAAACCAGTTCTAAAAAACACGGGGTGAAGATGGCTGTTAAAATCAGAGCAGTATTTCCCTGCGGTTTCCTGCAGGACAGGGAGGGCTCACGGTTGCTTTCCTCTCTAAGTATCTGTTGGACATTCAAGTTCATCCACAGAAGCCTTCTCATAAAGTAGATCTTCTTGTAATAAGTTGAAACACAAACATTAAAATAACATTTCAATCCATAATCAGTAAAGACACTGAGAGCTGATTTCCTGCGAACAATCGTCTCCACTTCCAGGCTGTAAATGAGAGGCCAACGCTCTTCACAGATTAATCCCCAAGAAAGGAAGGCGACATTGTGAGCAGAGACTTCAGACCTGCTCTTGTCGCCTAAATGTTACCATTTCCACTCGTCTCTGAAAAGGTCCTCTGTCAGGTGTGATCACTGAGGAGACGGAAGCCAGCTTCACTGTATTCTGTGGGAAGCTTCTGGCCTGTGGGAGCGAGCAAGTGCCCAGAGGCAGCGTTTCTGAGCTCCTGGCAAGAGGAGGGCCTCATCTCAAGCTGTGAAGTTTCTCACGTGTCTTCTCACGTTTTTCTTGCCCTGCAGACAGTGGAGCTGTTCTCTGAACAGAACCGATTACCATATAAAGGGCAAGTTTCCCATTTAAAGGACTTGATGCGTTTCAGTCTTCAAGTCCTCTGCAAGTGACCTTGGTTTCAGGACGTGTGTGCAGTGATGTCCT
Organism: Vicugna pacos; assembly: GCF_048564905.1. Classification (NCBI taxonomy): domain Eukaryota; kingdom Metazoa; phylum Chordata; class Mammalia; order Artiodactyla; family Camelidae; genus Vicugna; species Vicugna pacos. Next base: position 60,699,795 of record NC_133001.1, read on the forward strand.
CTGCTCTGGAGATAAAGGGAGGCTTTGCTGAGAGCAGAGGGGGCCCTCGATGCAGCCCCACCGCAGACTCCCGAGTGATCTCCGTCAGGGGCACAAGGGCTGTGTGTGGGAGGAAGCCCCACCGGTTCCACTGCACTGAGCTCCCAAACGCCTAGTAATTTCCTGAATAATCTCATTGCCCTTTCCTCAGTTTTCAATTTCTGCTTCAATTTTCCTGCTTCAAAACTCACACCTTTCCCTTTCCTCGCAAGGGGAGAACCAGCCTTGATGGCTTTCGTGGTGCCCAGACTGAAGCACCGTGGGGTTCAGGCCCCTGTGTCTGCGGTTTGGCATCTGCCATTGGGATGTCCTTGGCCACTGGCCGTTCCTCCTTCAGGTGGGGGTCCGATGGCCAGCAGGGGGTTCAACCGCAGCCGAGAGCCCATGTCTGTGAAGGAAGCTGGCCCCACAGGTCGATTTCCAACATGGAATCCGACCCCAGAAAAACAGAGCAGGTGTGAATCAGCCCACTTTCCAGGCCCCCCTCCAAGGGCTGCACCGTCTGACGGCATTTCAAGGATGATCCAAGGACGCCTCCTTGCTGAACCGCACACACGGCCGTCCTGGATCTGGATCTGCGGGCGGGCGACACAGGTGTAAATGGATCTAACGATCAGCGGTGGGCCAGCGGTGAGAAGTGCACTGGCTTGATTACATAATCCCTGGGTGTCACTGAAAGGCATGAGTGCTGGCAGCGTGTCTTTCTTTCTTCTTCTGTTTTGTTGGGCAGTAATTAGATTTACTCTTTCAATGGAGGCGCTGGGGACTGAATCCAGGACCTCGTGCAGCTGAGCACACACTCCATCCCTGAGCGACAGCCTCCCTCCTAGACTTTCAGCCGAAGGCGAACAGCCTTCCTCGTGAGTCTGGTTTGCTGGATGATCCGCGTGATGGCAGGACTCAGACAGGGGGGGCAGGCTCCACGCACGGTCACCCTTAGCAGCTCCCATCACACAAGCAGAATTTTAGAGTCTCCCAAGTTTTTATTCATTTATTTCCTAGTGCCCTCCTCCTTCACACAGAAAGATTTCTGAAATCCCTGGGGCTCTCTTGACAGGGCATAAATGCACTTCCTCTCTCAAAGTAAAAGGGAAACAATAAAGAAGAAGAAAGTACAGAGGAATGAAAGAAGCGTGGCCACTCAGACAAAATGGAAATTATGCAACAACACTTCTCTCTTCTCCAGCGGAAATGTGCGCCACCCCGAGGAAGCAGCCGCAGTGAGAGTGGACGGAGCTGCGGGGTCATCGACACCCCACCCCGGTCAAGACAAGGCCCAGGTAACCCTCGGCTTATCTTTCTGTGGAAAAGCTCGGTTCTGCTGGGAGGCCCGGGCCGGGGTCAGGCAGCCAGAGCCGTGTCCTCTCAGGCCCCGCACCCTCCGTGGCCCCGGGGGCTGGACACCGTGAAGAAGGCCTGGGATTCTGTCTCAGAGTCTCAGTCGGACCTCAAAGAGGAAGATTTATTGAGCCCATAATGTGGGTCTATCACATAACCCGTCACTTTTCTTAAGGAAGTGCGGACGTGGGTGCAGCTGGGTCCTTGCTCTCAGACCTCGGTCTGCAGTGCTGACTTGGGACGGTCTGGGGACCCCGTGGGCTGGATGCGCAATGCGATTCCCGAGTCATCGCGCGGCCCGGGCCCCACGGCGGGACCAGCTCCCGCAGCGGCTCAGGGAGGGGCTGGGGGTCGGGCTGTGTGGCTGGCGGACCCCGAGCACAGGGGCTGGCCAGGGGACGCCCGCCTGGGGAGCAGGGCAAGGGGGACAGCCATTACTAGGGACCTGGACAGCGGGCCTGCCCGTGGCTTTGAGTCTCTGTCACCGCGTCACCGCAGGCGGTGGGAGACCAGGGAGGTGTGTGTGGTGACACAGCCCGGGCCCCAGGGAGGGACAGAGTGGTGTCGAACGTGGGCCAGGCGGCCGTAACCCCGCGCGGTGGTGAGGACAGAGATGCCCCACGGTCTGACCCGGATCCGGTCCTGTTGAAGTCACGAGTGTCTCCACCATCGGGCGGGAGGAAGACCCCTTAGATGAAACTCAAACAGCTAAACTTTCATCCACCACAGAGAGTCTCATGAGGCTGCAAGAGCAATGGGAAACCAGCACGCTCACTCCCTCCAGCCGTGGGTGCTGATGAGCGTGGCTGGGTTTGCGACTATAAATGATTAGCACTGGCCCAGTGGTACAGAGCAGCTAATTTTCAAGATACTGTCAGTAAACACTGTAAAACTGTATTAAGTGTTCATATAATCATTGTGTACTTAATCCGTAAAGCAATTATGATTAAATGAAAGTGCCTTGTCTTATAAATCAGCACGTAAGACAGAACTGTGAAAGATGGGACGTTGTCGCTGGACGTCTGCGCCGCCCGGGCGAGAGCAGAGCTGCGTCTGGGCTGCAGAGGCTGCACGACCTTTCTCATTTGGTTGCCGGTCTAGAAATAGGTGGCCTAGGGTTCAGTAGCAATGCTAAATTCACAGATGAAGTCCAATCCTCCGGGATAGTTTGTACAATATTAGCAAATATTTCTTCTTTAAACTTGGAATTACTTATCAAGAAAGCCACCTGAGCTAGGAGACTTTTTGTCTATCTGTGTATTGCAATTACATTAAATTTGTTTAGCAGATATTGTACTACACAAAATTTTGGTTCCTTTTTGTTCCAATTTCTATTAAGTTCTGCTTTTTAATGGATTTACCCATTTCATCTACATTTTTAAATTTATTGCCAGAGAATTTTCCATAAGATCTCCCTTTTATCTTTTTAATGTCTGTAGAATCTGTAGTGATGTCACCACTCTCATTGTTTTTATTATTAATTTGTGTTTTTTCTATTATCTTTTTAAAAATAATCTTGCTGAGGTTTAATTCATCTGGCTTAAAGTGGCTGAATTTGTTTTGTTTTGTTACTTTTGATGTTAAAGACATTTTTCTTCTCAAACAATTTAGGGTCATTATATAAAAACAACATAGCAAATGAATTCATAATAAAACTACAATATTTAGTTAATAATTAACACTTCTAAAGTAAAAATAATTCTTCCAGAATTATTAATGAGATATACTCTGCTAAATGCTCTGAAAGTACACTGGGATCTTAGAAACCAAATACATTAAGGCTAGTTATGTATTTGGTAAATACTGGGATCAATCTCTTTATAATGGAAACTCCATAAATATTTTACCATCAAAAACCTGCATAGACTAAGGTTCCTTTTTATTCTGTCAGACTTGCTCCCAGATGCAGAAGAGCAGGCTCCGCGGGGCAGCCTGGAGCACTCGGGCACGGCTTGCTTCGCACAGAGTAGAAGCTGCATGAAGTATCGTCAGATGTCCTGACTGTGTCTTGTCATGAGAGCGTGCTCCGCGTTTTTAAGTCCAAATTCTCACCGTTTACATCAGTTTTCTGCACTAAAAATTCACGGAATTGCATTAACCTTTATTTTTCCTCTGTGTTTTTCTCATCGAAATTGGATCCTTACCAGCAACCGACAGGCCTGTGTCAACTTTCTTACTCAGATTTCAATTTTTGATAAAAACGAGCCTAAGAGCTTGTCTGCGATGCTGACCGCTAACAAGGAATTTCAGCCAGCGACACGCAGCCGTCGTGATTTCACAGGTTGCAACTGTTGACTGGGGTTCATTCTCATGTTGGTCACTCAGAGCGGCCTGTTTGTGTGGGATGTACTTGCTAGTTTTTGGTTTTGGTTAGCCTGGGTTTTTGTTTTTTTATATAACAGTGATTTTAGAAAAGAAGCTTTCTGTTTAGACAAAAACAGCGATTCGTGTCCCTCAAGCCACCCTGCCCCTCTTGGCGTCTGTGACAAGCGAAGTGTGTTCACGGAGGGGAAGGGCGCGGGGCTGGCTGCCCACCCTGTGCACCTGCGGGAGCTGCGTCTCGTGCAGAAGCCGTTCCTGAGAGGAGGCTCCGGCTGCAGAGGAGCGGCCACGGGAGAGAGGGGCGGGCGTGCGGGCGTGCGGGCGGGCGGGCGGCAGATGCAGACCCGTGTGCCTGTCTACAGGCTTCAGGGTCTCTTTTCCTTTGTAATATTTTATCAGCAAAGCAATGAGGAAAAGCCTGTCCAGGCTGACAGGGCGTGCTTTCAGGAGGCTCCCTGCCCCCAGACAGGGACAAGCGTCCCCTGTGAGCCCGGAGTGCCCCAGGCCCGCCTGCGCTGCGCTGTGACCGTGTGCGCGTGCTCCCGGTGGCGGCTGTTGGGCCTGATTCACCTTCACCGCCGCACCGGGCGAGTCAGAGGCGAACACAGACCAGCAGGCACTTGGGCAAACGTGTGGATGAATGGAGAATGAATATGCGCGAGGTTCATCTGCGGTGCGAGCGCCTCCTCCAGCACCGCTGGGGCGTTTATTATACTTTTAAATGTCTGCCAGTGACACTTGAGAAACTGTATCTCAGTATCGTTTTAATTTGCATTTTCTAATTGTTCATGTTTTAGCATTTTTAGTATGTTTAAGGACAATTCTATGTTTTTTGTGAATGTTTTTACGTCTTTTAATTGCGTTCTTCTTGGGTTTTGGTCTCAACTTTAAGGGTTCTTCATAATTTGGAATTACTAGCCATTTTCCACAGCATCTATTGCAAATTTTTTGCCAGTTTTTCAGTTCTTCTGACTTTGTTCCTAGTCTTTTATTGTCAAGATTTATTTCAAAAATTTGTAGTTAAATTTTCCAAGATTTTTTGGGAAATCTTGTGTCAAAATGCTTGCTTACTATCGTTATTTACCAGATTTTTGTGCTTTTGTATAAACAAAAATAAATCAGTTGTTAAAAATTATCCCAGAGCTTAATTATCCCAGGGCTCTCTGCCCCCCCTCTGCCCCCACCCCTGCCCCCCCTCTGCCCCCACCCCGTCCCCTCTCTGCCCCCCCACCCCCCGCCCGTGTCTGGCACGCTCTCAGCCTGGACTGCACCTCCTTGTAAGGACGCCGGCCAGCATGGCCCTCAGTGTTGCTGGTTCTCTCCTTAGTCTTCCTTTGAACTGACCTGAATGAATCTTCTAATTCAACTTAGAAATGGAGTCGGCCTCGGTGGAGGCTCCAGGATGTTCCCTGTGAGCAGGGGCAGTGGGGACTCTGAGTAAGACTCCTTGACATGCCGAGTCCCACATGGGCGCCTGTCTCACCAGCATCGACCGTCGTGACTAAGTGTCAACAGCCGCCTGGCCAGGATGCTCCTGTTTGAAGCTTCTCACTTGCAACTCCGGAGGCCAGTGTGTTAATTTCCGAGTCTCCAGGCCTGACACCGTCACACACACACACACGGGGACCCGAATGTCAGCGGCGCAGACCCAACTGTGGCAGGAGACCCGCTCAGGGAGGGAATGGACCGTCCCCGACCCCACGCCGGTCACACCCCACACCCAAGGCGGCTCTGCTGACCCAGGAGGATTTTGATCATGTTCCTGTCTTCCTGCCACAGAAGAAAGTGAAGGCAGGTCACCCACATCAAGTCACAGGCTGCAGCTCCTCTCTGTCCTCAGGTGGAGATGCCAATGTGTGGCTTTCCAGCCCCGGGAGCCGCCTGCAGTGCATCTGAAGTATGGGAGGCACGTGGCATGTGTGCCCCCCGCCAGGCTGGGCCCTGCTCTCAGGAACCTTCCTTACAGCGTGGTGTCTCAGCCACCCAGCAACTATGAGGCCTGGGTTAAGGTCCCCTCCTTTTAAGGTTCCCAGGTCATCCTGGCCACCGGCCAGGTGCTCTGAGCTCTGACAGCCCAGCTGCAGTGGGAAGACAGGTCGGGGCAAAGAGAGAGAGATGGGGAAGAGGGTGGACAGCCCTGGATGGCGGAGTCCAGGGGGCATCTCTGCACCTGTCACCCCGCTCACCTGACTGGACTCCACGAGGAGCAGGCCCTGTGCCCTGCGACTGTCTTGCGATGTGGGGAGCGAACCAATGGGCAGGTACACAGGGACCTTGTCCAGTGCGTATAATACCCACCCCCGACCAGCTGGGCAATTTGAGGGACTCAGTGCAAAATAAAATGCAGGGCCTCTTGTCCAAAAATAATTTAAACGTGGAAGACAGAGACAGCACCAAAACCAAGTTCAACAACTAACACAAGAGTGGGGCCCTTCCAAGCGTAGCGACCTCGATGGACAAGAATTAGGGATATCGGCAACATCTCATAAACGCGTACGTGGGAAACCATTAAACATGGGACATTGAGTCTTGACAAATTGTGAGCTTCTTGGCAAAAGTCAGTGTCCCTGCCGGCGTGCGTGAGAGGGCAGGTCTGACTGCAAAGGGAGGAGGTGGGAGTTACTGTTTTCCCGACTGCTCGTGGGCAGAGGAGGCCCAGCAGCTGCCCGGGCTACACTCGGTGTGAGGACGCTCTTGCCCCTGCAAGCTCCGTCTCCAGGGCCCCTTCCTCCAGGTGAAGACCTTCAGGGAACAGAGTGAGATCATCTTCACACCACATGACTCCTGTGACCAAAGTCTTCAGCACGACTTCTGTAGAGCAGCTGGGCAGACAGCCCTGAGGCTAATTACCAAACCTCCAGGAAGATGACCCTTTCTTTGGACTGAAATTTCACCCGGAGACCTGGGCTTCTAATAATGCAAGTCAAACTCCGGAGCTACACGCCTGGGTCGGCTGTCGGTCTGTCAGAAGAACACGGAGATGTGTTTTGCAGAATGTGAAGTTATGAAGTGAATTTAAGCGAATCAGCGTGTTTATGAGAGTGATTTTTTAATGGAAGCGTTGACCTTATGCAGCCAGATCGTTACTTCTCATGAAGCCTTTTGAAATAAACGCCTCGTATAAATCAGCATCCAGCTCAATAAAGACTCAATAAGTGATTATTGAACTAACGTCGACTGTGCTAGTCACTTCATACATGCCTGGGTTTTTAATCTTGCAGTTTCACACATACACTTGAACACGCAGAGGTGTGTGTATTCAATGCATACATGTGTGTACATATATGTTACAGACACGCATTATATTAAAAGGTGCGTGTATATAAATGTATGCACACATACAAGGGTATGTATATGTGAGTGTGCGTGTGTGTGTGTGCAAGCATATGTACATGTGAGTATGTGTAAGAACCTCCAGGCATGCGTCCACGCACTACACACGGTGTGTGCATGTGTGTGTCGTGTGTGTCTTGTGTACATAACGTGTATAATACAGTCCCCGATATATGTAATTATCTTTATGATACATAATAATTGCAAACATATGTATAAAAATTATCCTACTGAAGCAAGATGAAATATCCGGAACAAATTTTGTTTTCGGAAAGCTTCTTGATGCATCTGTGTCAAAAGTGTAAGAACAGAGCGAGGCAGGAACTTAAACACAGGATGTGCGGTGAGACTCTGAGGCAAGGACTTCTGGGAACGTGGGCACCTGGTATCTTGCGCGCCAGTCGGCCGCCGCTCTGTAACGACATGCCCGAAGCCGTGTGGAGGAGGCAGCTCTGTATGATTCTCCGCAGTCTCTCGTGCTGGTCAGACTTCATCAGTGAGTCTCACCTGGTGTCTCGTAGACGCCGCGGTTGGAGGACAGCTGGTCATCCAAGACGGCGCCTTCACGTGGCCTCACTGGACATGGCCGTCAGCGTGGGGCCCGACGTGCTCCCACTGAGTCCCCTCGGCTGCTGAGGGCCAGCCGGACGACGCGGAGGGACCCGCTGGTGGGGGGAGCACTGCCAATGGGGGTGGGGGTGCTGTTTGAAGATGAGGCACCACGGTTTATTTTCAGTGCTCCATATTGTCCACTGTGATTAATGATACAACCGTTAATTAATAAAATTATGTTATATATTGTTACTGAAATTTACCTTGACTGTTCTATAATTCTTTATGCCGTCTCTGCCACGTGTGTGTGTGTGTATGTGTGTGTGTGAGACACGGGGCGGGAAACACGTCCCAGAGAGGCACGCGCTCTGGACAAAGCTGCTGCACCGTGCATGCTCTTTCTTAATTACCTTTCTTTTTGTCATTTTGTTTTCCTGTGTGTAGTCCGGGATTTACTGATGATAGACCAAGCAAATGTCTTGAAAGCACAAGTCTGAGCGTGTGTGTATAATTTAAACCTCCGTCTGCAAGTTTCTGCATCTTGCAGAGTCCTGGGTATCCGACCCTGTCGTGACCGTGACATCGTGTGTAGTTGGCAGAATTGTGCTGGGATTAATACTGGTGGTTTGCACTTTGCTCAGTATCCAAAGTGTTTACATCAACCCAAACATCATTGTAATTGTCACCGCACAGTCTCACCTCCTCTCCGGAGCTGGGAAGCAGGGCTCAAGGGCACGTCCGTGTCTTAGCTCTCTCCTAGTGAGGCTGACCCGTCTTGCAAGGAAGCGGACGCCGCACAGAGCTCGTTTGTGTGTCTGGTTCTTCCTTTCACATTTTCTTTCCTTTTGGTTTTTCAGAAAAGCCACCCTCTCAGAGATGAGAGTTTTACTTAATAACTTAAGAACTCTTTCAGAAGAAATCACGCTGCCCTCTGGCTGTCAGCCCGTCGGCTGCCCCCTGTAACCTGGAAGGAGCCGCCTTGCTCCCCCACGGGACGCCAGGCTTCAGGCCCGCGGTGTCTCTGAACGTAAGCGCTGCCGCCCTGGGAGCCGGCACTCTCCCGTCGTCACCGCTCTCATGTCCCCCAGGGTGAACTTCTTAGAGAGAAACCTCAGTGCCTGCCTCCCGCAAAGAACACCTGACTAACCCCGGGGCGAAGAAGAGAAGACAGGGAGAGGTGCGCGCAGCACTGGCCGAGGCTTCCTGAAGAGCAGATCTGGCTCCGCTCTCTCGCAGCACAGCGTGTCTGGCCGATGGCCGGGAGAAGCGCGGCCTCGGAGGGCACACGGTAGTGTCTGCGTTAAACAGGATCGTGCGCATCACCAGAGGGCCCAGGACAAAGAGGCTGGCCTCCTGTCGTCCAGCCGGCAGGAGAATTTACGTGCGAGGGCACGTGGAGGAGCTCCCAAGCGTAGCTTGCTGTCTGGTGCGCAGGACTCGCCATTATCAGCGAGGCAGCGCTGACTGACTCTCGTGAGCCCGCGGGGTCCTTGTGCAAAATCAGCGCATCTGACAAAGCCTCTGCGACCCGGATGCTGGCACCCAAGACGGACGGCGCTGAGGCAGTGGGGGTGCTGCCCGCGGGCGGATTGCAGCTGCTGCTGCAGGCGAGGAAGGGAGACGTCTCAGGAGCGACTTGGCAAGCGACTCTGAAAGGAGGATGGGTTCTCCTACAACTAGCCAAAGAACTGATAAAAGATGCAGGTTTTTTTGTATTTTTTTATTGAAGAATAGTCGGTTCCCAGTGCTGCGTCAGTCCCTGGCGAGCACAGTGCGTCAGCCACACAGGAGCACACGTGTATTCACTTTCATGTCTTGTTCACCGTAAGTCACTACAAGGCATTGAGTATAGTTCCCTGTGCTGTGCAGTGTAAACTTGCTTATCTAGTTTGTGTAGAGTAGTTAGTGTCTGCAAATCTTCAGCTCCCAGCTTATCCCTTCCCACCCCCTTCCCCGAACCCTGGTGACCTTAAGTTTGTTTCCTATGTCTGTGAGCCTGTTACCGTTTTGTAAATAAGTTCATCTGTGGTTTTTTTTTCTTTTAAGGTTCCACATAGGAGTGATCTCACGCAGTATTTTTCATCCTCCTTCCGGCTCACCTCACTTAGCATGACCGTCTCCAGGTCCGTCCACATTGCTGCAAATGGCATTACTGTGTTATTTTTTCATGGCTGAGGAAAGATGCAGAAGTTTAATGGTTGTTCAGTACAGGTCAAGCCTGGTCAGAGTTTATTGATTTTTTCCAAAAGCTATTTCAAGACCCAGAGAACAAAACTCAGGAGCAGGAGGGTGTCCAGAGAGAGGCGGACTTCACAGGAGGCCTCCAGCACCCACACTCAGACGGGAGCGCTGCACATGGGTATGCTGAAAACCTGCGCCTTCAGTCAGGGGCCTCGGAGCAAAACCTGAACTGTGCGCTTGGGCTCCGAGAGCTCGGGGAGGTGCGCTACAGTCTGGGAGTCGTTCAGATCATCTCTGACGGGGGTCGCTGGGGCGTCTGCCTTGCGTGGTTGTGCTGGGAACTAAAGAGGCAACAGGCGAAGCTTGGAAACGGCTTTTTTTCTATTCTGAGGACATAACGCATCTCCTCCTATATATTTTGTTGAAAAAACAATCATTTTCACACTCATCTCACTGAACCTCATCTTTGGCATGACGTTAGGTAGAAATTAGCTGTTTCTCTCTAGTGGTTTGGTCCACCTGCTCTACGGCTACCCGTGTGTGCACGCACCAGGGTCTCACCCAGGGCGGAGGTTTCCGCGTTTCTGCACTGAACCTACTGGGACTTGATTACGACACAAGTAGAGTCAGTCTACTGCCTGGTTAGCCAACCGGCCTTCCTCGTTCTGCTTTCTCAGACTTCCCTTCCCTTAAACTAAACTCCTGAACTCCGTGGGGATTTTAGTCTCACTTCTACTGCCCTGTGGACTTTCATATCTCACTGAGCACACAGATTAACTTGGGGAAAGCTGACAGTTTTAGAATAGTGAGCCTTCAACACCATGATGTATTTCTCCATCCATCCACGCTACGCATCCAGCAACGGGGTGGCCTCCGGTGAGTCGAAGGCCCCACGCATCGCGCACGCGTCAGGCTTGCTGGGAGGGGCCGCGTCGTGTTTTGTTGCTGCGGGCATTTTTTAATCCTTGGTCCTTTCTGGCAGATAATAACAAGCAATGTTTTCTTGTGTGTGCTTATACCGAATACATTCATCCGTTGAGTTTAGCTCTTTGTAATCATTGGTAGAAGGTCTTGAGCTCAGGTTGTTGTTAAGGGAAATGTTACTCCTCCCCTTAAGACACACCCGCCTCCGATTTCATCCTTGTGAACTCAGGGCCATTGCAGTGTTCGGTGTCAGCCATGATCTGTACCTTGCTCTTGACTTGAAAGGAAATGCCTTTTTAAAACACTGAACGTGATGACACTGGTAACCTTTAGAGAAAACAGCTTAGAGTCTCACCGTTGTTACGTTTGGTTTTTTCCCTCATAAATATCCCTTATCAGGTCAGTGCCATTCCTCTCCATTCCTGTTTCGTAAAAAAGCCCTCTTTTGTTATCATGAGTAGGAATTCAATGTTATTGACAAGTTGGTTTCTGAGCCTGTTAGATAATCCCAAGGTAATTTTCCACGTTGCTCCCGTGGTAATACATTCTCTAGCATTTAATCACACTTGGCTGCTTTGAGAGAAACTCAGCCGGTCGTGGTCTATGCACACATCACTAGATAATATGGGTACACTTTTTCTTTTTTAAAATAATTTTTGCATTTAGATTTTTAAATAATGCTAATTCATGGTTACCTTCTTTAGTGAAGTTTTGTTTAATGTCACAATTTTGCTCGACTTACAGAATGCTTTGGCTGGTTTTACTTCTTTGTTTTCTCTGGGATCATGTCTTCGAGGTAGAGGGTATTAACTCCCTAGAGCTCTGGCCCCTCCGCTGTAACTCGGAAAGCAGCTTGCCTGGTTCGCAGGCGGTGGGAGGTCGGGCGGCTCTCGCCGAAGGAACCTGCCCCGGGCAGCGCCTAGATTCAGGTGTCTTATTTCTTCTTATTTCTGAAACTGGATACAGCCACATACAGTTAAAACATCAGCTGCATAAAATTGTTCAAACTATCGCCGGGAGTGTGTTCACTGCTTCATTACTGTTGATTTTGCCCCCTGCCCCAGTGGTCCTCGAGGAGTGGTCCACAGGTCAGCCGCGTTAGCACCACCTACAACCTCGTCAGAAATGCGGACTCTCCAGCTTCACCCAAACCTACAGAATTAGGAACACAGGGTGGGGCCCACCCGTTTGTTTGAAGAAGCCCTCCAAGCAAATGTGGTGCACACTTGAGCGTGGAACCTGCTCTCTGCGTCACAACCCTAGTTTCAGGGGGTTTTGTGTCCTCAGCGTCTCTCCCCTCCCTCCCCCTCCCTCTTCCCCTCCCCCACCTCCCACTCTCCTCCCCTCCCCCTCTCTGCACCCCTCCCTCCTCCCCTCCCCACCTCTCCCCCACCCCCACCCTCTTCCCTCCCTTCCCCTCCCTCCTCCCCTCCCCCACCCCACTGTCTCCTCCCCTCCTCCCCCACCCCCACTCTCTCTTCCCCTCCCTTCCCCTCTCTCCTCCCCTCCCCCTTCTCTGCACCCCCTCCCTTTTAAGCCTCATTACAGTTGTATGCCTATTATTCTATCCATTTTTTTATTTGGGGGGAGGTAATTCCGTTTCTATTTATTTATCTTCAGTGGAGGTGCTGGGGCTGAACCCAGGACCTCACGCATGCAGTGCAGGTCCCTGCCCTGCGTACCCGCCCCTGTGCCTGTTACTCTTCGCGGTGATTGCGTCTGGGTGACGAGAACCACGTGCGGATTATCTTCACTTTCATGATTTCTGTCCTTGTCTTTATTTCTCATGTCTTTACTGTCTTTGCTGTTCATTTTAAGTACGATTGAGTTGAAGGCCTAACCTACTGTTTCAGTTTTTTAACTAGTAATGTGTTATAAACACATGTGTGATTTACATTTAAGTTTGAATTTATTAAGATTTAAGATGTTTAAACTTTAAAATGTTTTTGAAATCTTCATTTTCAAAAAGTGTGTTGCAAATAGTCCCATGAGTAACAAAAAAAGACCATAATCACTCTTGTCACTTCAGTGACGGAAATGATTCCATGTTTTTCTTCAGTTTTAGGGAAAATGACTCACATGTTCCTTCAGAAATAATTGCTTCTTGAATGGCCCCCAGCTGCTGGGCCCGGTGACTTCTGTCCAAACTGAACAGATCAGGCGGCCAGAGGAGAAAGTCAGCCACTCTTAGGGCGTGACGGTCAGAGCTCTCCTGAAGCTTCCTTCGCTGCTTCTTTCAGGAGAGGCAGCTAGTTGAAGAGCTGACTTTTGAAAGTAATCTCCTTGCTTTTCAGGCGTCATGAAGTGGTCACAGTTGGTACTGTGCTAATGTGAGAAATCTCACCTACACCCAGACTAACCGAAAAATGACCACCCCTAAAGTAAGTTCAAACAAAATGCTAGCGTGCGGGACACCGGTCCTGGGTTTGACAATGCGCAGGCCTGCTTTTTATCATAGGTGAATTATAATAATCAGATAAAGGTACTTCTAGATACAAAAAAATCACAGGCCAGTGGGTCTGGCTTAAGCATTGTGGAATATTTTCCGTCTTCTCGCAAGTTACTGAGAATTGTGTGCGGTGGTGCGACAATCTGAAACGGCATCCAGGGTTAAGTACAGAAACAGAAGTCAGAAGAAAGTCACCTCCCCATAAACCTCATGGTGTTTCTCTTCCTCTGGGTTGATTTCAGCTTAGTTTTAATGCCGCCTCCAGGAGGAAAGTGGGGGAATGAAGGGTGTCCGAGGACCCGTCTGAGATGCAGCGGGAAGCTGGGTCCCGGGAGGACGGGTGCTGGCCCTCGAGGGGGGGCATCTGAGCGCTCGGGGGGCGGGGGCTGAGGAACAGGCTCCTGGGGAAAGGGTGAGGCTCCTTTCAGGGGCAGCCCCTTCCTTCAGAGACCCCACTGTCAGACCAACTGGCCCCAGAACCCTTCCACCCACAGAGAATGCTGGCCACCAAGTCAAACGGGCTCTGCCAAGCGGAGATCGCACTTCTCGGCCAACGTGGGGGCCCAGAAAGCTGGGGGTTTACAACTTTCTAAATTGCGCTGCTTTTCTCACATGGTGTCACCATTGCACTGCACCTTGTTTTGTTGCTGACAGTCCCCAAAGTGTCACAGCTGAGCTTTCGGGACCGGGGTGCTTCCTGCTCCACTGAGATCACCCCTCAAACCTTCCACTACACACAGGAGAGGTTCGGCAGCTCTGCCTGTCTGACCAGCAAGTCCCAACACTTCCACCAAAAACAGACAGCTGTCCACTTTGTAAAGATGCCTTTTGACAAACAAGCCCACGTGAAAAAGTGAAGCCTGCTCATTCCAGGAGCTGAACGCGTGAGAGGCAGGCCTGTGCTGACGGGGCAAGATGCTCGCGTGTTGCTACCCGGAGAGACGGCATCACCGCGCTACCACTCTCCCTCCTGGCACCTGAGACCCACGGCTCCCACTCTGAGGACATGTGACAGGAGTGTTGAGACAGCCGGACGGGTGCCAATTCGGTGTAACAACTGCATTCCTGCTTATCCAGGCGGCAAGTGGACGTTCACCACATTATGCCAAACAGGGGAATCTGTCACTACACGTTGCCTGGAACAGAGGCGACGACTCTCACTTCTCAGGACAGGAACAGACGCCTGGACCAGAGCGGGAGGCCGCCTCTGCTCCCGTCCGGTTCCTCACATGCGTGTGAGCCCCAGGGGTGCCCACTTGGGCTTTTTTCAAACATCTAGTTGAGGCTGAGCACAGGGAAGGGAAGCGTCTGTGCGCAGAGGCTCTTGGAGTCACAGCCGTAGGAACACGCGATTTCCACTCCGAAGTTTTCTGATGCCACACATGTAGGCGAGATGTTCCGGTGAGCGTGTCTGGGGGCTGTGAGGGTCCAGGTGAGTTTATTTATAGTATCCTTTGAAACATAAGGACACCCCAAGATTCTTTTACAATATCTTTGATTTGTTCAAATTTATTACCAGATTCTGAAATATTTAGAAAAGAGACTGTCAAATTTGACACCTTGTTAAGAATCCATACTTTGAAAATAAATCAAAGTAAAAATTAAAAGCTAAGTTAAAATTTATACCTACTCAACTAAAATAAATTTTACATCAAAGGATTTCTATGAAGAATTAGGTATTTTGTAGGAATAACCTCTGCTAATTAAAAGTGTCATGGACAGACATTAGAGTTGATGAATCTGGTATGTTTGTGTCCTTCTTTCAGGCTTCAGAGGACGCAACGCCGGGAGAGAAATGGCCGTGCTGTTGGCAGAGCCGTGAAAGGGAAAGCCAGGAGGGATAGGTTTGATCACAGTAAGTTAGTGGAGGAAAAAGTCAAGATACCATCAAAAGCTGCATTCTGAAAACAGAAAGCCCTGTGATCTCTCTGGGTGACAAGCTCACAGGCAGAGTTAAGGGTTCTGTGGCCTGTGGCCTGTGGCCTCTGTTGGAAATGGGAAACTATAAGTTCAGTGAAAATGAAATGCGCCGTCCCCCCCGGGACTCCAGGACAGACACGCAGACCAGGTGAGCAGGCAGCAACCGGCGCTCACTCCCGGAGCCCAGCAGGCCCACAGGGGAGCACCCATGAGCCCCCCGGGGTCCCATTTTAGGAGAGCGTGTCCAGCTGGGTTGCTCTCCTCCAAGTTCCCCTCCAGCTCAGGACGCAGGACGCCCGAGGGCAGACTGTCTGTTCCGGGGGTGGCTCCCTTGTGCAGGTATCTCCGGTGACAAGGGATACCCTGCAGCTCCAGACCCACGGGTGGACCCAAGGAACAGGACACTGACTAACCCAGGACCATCTCACCCAAGGAGGGGCCCACGAGGAGGGCTGCGGTCCCCGCTTGGCTGGCGTCTGAACCCGTCCTTGGGAAGACGTCCCTTACAAACAATAAGACATCCTGTGAAACTCAGAAAATGTTAAAACTCAGGATTAATTTGAAGATTCCCCTATAAACATACAGCTCTCGGCTTTCCCACAAATCCGGTTTGGTGAAAGAAACATTTACAATCAAAAGGTGAAAATGTAAGGAAGTCGTTTTGAAAGTTTTGCCTACTGGTCATGGGATGTAAGCAACGACATCGTGATGACGAGGTTGGCGCAGGGAGGCAAGCCCCCCCGAACGTGAAGAGGGAAGCTGGGCTCGCAGTGGGCTCTGCGAGAGTTTGTGCCCTCACCTGGAGCATTACTGATGTGCCTGGAGAGACACGGGATGTGTCCTGTTCTGCTAAGAACCGGAGATGATAAAAGACAGAGGTTTTGAAGATAAGAGGGAGAAGGCATTTGTGCCTGCATCCATTTTATCTTGCTGTCAATTACTCTCCAGTTTGTAGCTAACAGACTTCACTTTTGTATAACTTACTCTTTTCCACTTTGGGAAAGTCATTGATGGGAGAGTGTCGGGCAGGCTGAGGGTCAGCTCGCTGTAGATGCTGCCCGGACCGAATGCTCTGCCCGCCTGCAGGGGCGTTTGCTAGAAAACCCAAACTCACTGTGATGTGAGTGAACCCTCCAACAGAAGGGCACTCCTACTCAAAAGACGGAAGATCTATCAACGGACAAACGGGTGAAAGAGTCACAACCGAACTTTCTGAACATTTTGACCATGTGGAGGTTTAATTTTCAAGAAAATTCCCCGAAGCATTCACGATGCTTGTGGCGTCAAATCCTGTAAGGGGTACACAAACCCTCGTGACAGAGATAGAAGACTGAAGGAAAACAATCTCACAAGCACATGGAACTTCAGTTCATCCTGCTGTGGGGAGAAGAGACAACCCCGTGTCTCCCGGGGTGTGGTTTTGACAAAGTGAGCACATCGCTGTCAGCCCAGACGGGGACAGTCAGCAGCCTGTTGGCATCGGGTCCAAGCCCTGCTCCCTAACGTCGAGATACCACCACACACCCCCAGGTAGGCTCGTTTTATTTACTTCACATCTACTGCCTGCTGAGCGGGAAAGTAAATAATGGGACGATTCTACTATGAATCCAGAATCAGTTTTAATAAAAGTTCATTGAACTTGTAGCAGCAATGTTGTCTACATGTGAAAAGGGAAGACTTAGATGCCAATGGCACTGAACGCAGACAGCTGTGGGCTCGCCAGGGTTCCAGATCGTGGTGTAGTGAAGGGACCCAGAGGTCACTGGGATACCCGGAGCGTCTCTGTAATTGAGGACAGACTGAAACCACAGCGGTGCCACTGCAGGCCAGGCACCCAGGATGGAGGCGGGTGGCCTTGAGAATCTGGTTTCAGACACATCCCTGCGCCCTCGAGCTTTCTGTGCACGTGTCAAATCCAAGGACACCAGGGCTTTTTAAAACAACGCTGGCTGGTTGCACACTTAGGGTCTCCAAGTCTCCGCTTGTGACCGTGCACCACTCAGACCCCAACACTGCTTCTTGTCTCTTCCATTACTTTTTAACCTTTATTCTGAAATAACGGCGTGCTCCGCCAGGCGACGAACCTCGGCGGCTGCGCTGCTTCACGCCCCGCCAGCAGCACACGGGCTTCTCCGCAGCCTCGCCTGCATGTTGATGCTGCTGTTTAAGTTTTAAGCTGTTTTACTAGGTGAGCAGTGGCATCTCCTTGTGGTTTTAACTGGCGTTTCCCTCGTGGGTGATGATGCGAGCGCCGTTGCACGTGCTGGCCTGACATCCCTCTGGTGAAGCCTCTCTGCACGTCTTTCACCTGTTTTCTAACTGCAACTAGATCGCTTGGCTTCACTGAAGTGCTTTGAGAGCTCTCCGTATTTTCATATGCACGTCCCACCTCAGACGGTCTCTGCAAATGTGTCCTCTCCTCCCGTATGTCTCCGCCCTCCTTGATGTCCTTATTGTCACGTGTGCCCATCGCACAGGCTGAAATTGCTGTTTAATATGCATGTTTTTCTAACCACACAGAGACAGGACTTACAGACTGAAGTCACAGCGGCGCTGGCAGCTGCATGCGGCAGTGCTCCTCACGGTCCTCATGCTCAGGTCACAGCTCCGCATGTCGGTCTTGTCTGTCCGAAGGAGCCTCTCAGCATCTCTCGTCCAGCGGGCACTGCATCAGACACCTCCTGTCTGCCCGAGACGGACTCATCTGCCCTTCAGGTTTGGAGGACAGTTTGTCACCTTGTATGCTTGTGTATGTTGTATGTTGTGTGTATGTTACATGTGATTGGTGTGTTATGTGTGAGTGTTGTGTGTGCGTGCACGTGTGCACACATATGCATTTGTCCATGTGTGTACACATGCACACATATGTGCACGTGCACTTGTGTGTGAGTCTGTTTTTGAGCATGCGTGACAGTATGTGCATGTGTGCACATGCATGTATATGCGTGTGTGCACGTGCATGTGTGTGCGTCCTCATGTGTACACGTGCGTGCCTGTGTGTGCACGTGTGCATGGTGTGTGCATGTGTGTCTGTGTGCATGTGTATGTGTCTCTGCATGTGTGTGTTGGCCTGCGGGTGGTCTCACAGACCCTCAGGTTCCGCTCACATGTCTTCACTCGTTGTGCTTCCTGCTCCGCTAACTGAATAGCTCAGCTGACCTGCCTCAAACACATTGACTTAGAGGATATTTACGTTATATTTATATGAATATTCAAATTATCCATTTCACATTGAGTGATTTTCCTTGGCTTTTGTGGAAATGTACGTTGCATATAAGTTGTTAAGCTCATTGCACAGAATGGTCTATGATACATTCTTGTGATTCCTGTGAGTGGCGGTGACGTGACACCACTCACGTTGGTAGCTTGTATCTTTTCTCTTTTTACCATTTGCTGTCTCACTAGAAGTTTGTCATTTTAAAAAATATTTGAAAAGAACCAATTGTTTGTTTCATAGATGATCTGTATTATTTCTTTTTTTTCAACTCTAGGGTTTCTGCCCCACCCCCTTGCTCTTCCATGATGGGGTTTATCTCCTGTGTTCTCCTGAGCCGGGAGCACGGCCCGTTTGTTCAAGGACGTCGCCCTCGCGAGTGCTAGCATTTCCTGCTGTGCATTCCCCTCTCGGCCTGGCTTAGCTGCTTCCCATGGTGTTGATAATGTCATATTTCCTTTTGTATTAATGTCTGTCTGATTTATTCTTATTTTATGTGAAATTTTCTCTTTGACACATGAATTATTTTAAAATGTTCTGTTAATTTTTATTTTCAAGGATTTTCTTATTGTTTTTATTTTATTGATTTCTAGTTCAATTCCATTTGGTCTGAGAACACTCTTGGCATGGTTTCAAGTATTTTAAAATTGTTCAGCTTTTCATATGAACTAAGACATGGTGCATTTTGGTGAGTGTTCTGTGGACTCTGGATGGACGTGTCCGTGAGTAAATGTCCGTTAGCTCCACCGCCCCTGGTGTCCAGCTGCCCTCTGCCTGCGGTGACTTTCCGAGAGCTGCGTCCGTTGTTGCGAAGTTGCCGCCGGCCAGTGGGGCCCGTGCGCTCCTCGCTCAGCTCCGTTGGCGCGGGTCTCCTGTGTGTGGAAGCCCTGGTTGGTGGCGGGCGCTCAGGGTCGCTATGCCTTCTGCTGTGCCGCCAAGGTTTCTACCCAGAGGTAGTATTTACCTCCGTCTCTCGTAACTTTTTGCCCTGAAGTTTACTTTATGTGATGTTGATACAATAATTCCTGCTTTTTAAATTTAAATTTAATTAAAGTGTGACGGTCCATCTGTCTACACCCTTTTATTTTGATCCTATGTGTGTCACTATTTTTGAAGTGGGTTTCCTTTAAACATCTTCTTTCAGTCACTTAAAAAATTCATTCTGACAACCTCTGACTTTTCGTTGGTGTATTAGACCATTTTCATTTACGATAAATGACCTCATTTTCTATTTTGTCCCCTTGTCCTCCGTTCCTGGTCTGTGCTCTCCCTCCCACAGGCACTCACTCTGCCACGATCAATGGATGTCTTTGTAGCCACGTGGGTGAAAAAACAGATGATGTGTTCTTCATGTATTTTAATTTGCATACTTAATATGGTGAGATACGTCTCATTTTGTTTCTTGCTTTTGATGTAATTGGTTACTGCATGTAAATGTGATTTATCACTCCAGATAGTGGAGTGGTTCTCCAGCGCCTAATTCTATTCTACTAACGGCAAACCCGTAGGCTTTCCCAACGTTTACCACCACAGAAAGAGTTATAATAAATGGAATAACCACGTGCATTTCTCACGGTGGAGGGAGGCGGGAAGGGATGAGGAAGCAGACACACCCGTGACCACGATTCTTTGCATTATTTTCGGAGGCTTTTGTTATAAACTGTAATCATCCTGGGAATCCTATTTTGCAACTCAGTCATAAAAGAAAAGTACATTCTACAGCTTCTAGCATGTATCTTGTCTCCAAATACTGTTTTATATAGATAAAAATAACTGCTTATTTTTTCATGCTATTTAAATGGAATGACATCACGTTTCTGAGATGCCAGGTTATCCTGACAACAAAGGTATTAGACCAAAGAATTCACCACGTATGGTTCACACACATGTTTACATCTCAAGTAGATCAGAATGTGCTAGATTTTTACCACAACAAAGAAATTACAAACTGTCTCTGGGACTATTACCACTGTACGTATTTTTAAAGAGGAGCATTTTGTCAAGTGCATGCAGCCAGCCTAGCACTTTTTTCAAGTTAACAGCATGAAATTGTTCCCTGAAAATACCCGCTCCAGCCCGAGTCTCGTGTTCTAGAACACACCTGAATTAAGCGTTTCCTTCGTACCAAGACGGCAGAAGTCCCAAGCACGTGATCGGGAAAGGCGGCATCAGCCCTAAGACATCTTTTCCTTCGCATTTTGGGAAAACCAGAAATGAAAAAATTTTAAAAATTGTAACTACTTTCAAAACCATCGGGCAAGTCAAAATTTGCTACTTAAAATAATTTTAAAAATCAAACATGGAGAAGTAGCCAGAACTGAACTGAGACCCGCAGCGCCCGCTGGAGGGAGGAGAGGAGACTGCTCCTGCTGTGGTGTTCACATCCGTCTCCACGCTCTTGCCTCCTTTTCTCTTCCACTCATAGTCCGGTTATTTAAGTTCAGTTATTGTTTTTGAAGTTAAGCCAGTCAAACTAAGTGTCTAGTTTCGAGCATTAGCGATCTCCAAACGCGGTACGCTGGAGCTCAGACGCCAGGCTCGTTGGAGCGGGAAGGGGCGCGTCTCCGCTGCGCGGCGGGGAAGCCGGCGCGCCGGGGCCGCAAACCCGCCCACGCGGCGGCCTGCGAGTCCTGCTCCTCGGTTCGCGCCGCCAGGTGCAGCAGGGGCTCGCGGATGCTCGCGGATGCTCCCGGTGCAGCAGGGGCTCGCGGATGCTCGCGGATGCTCCCGGTGCAGCAGAGGCTCGCGGATGCTCGCGGATGCTCGCAGATGCTCCCGGATGCTCGCGGATGCTCCCTGGGCAGCGGTGGCTCGCCGATGCGGACGGTGAGCCCTGCCGCTGCAGGCGAGCCGCGCGGTCCGAGAGGCACGTGCTCCCTCCCGCAGCCCACGACGAGCAGCCTGGCCGCCCGCCTTGGGCGCCGCGTCGCCGTCGCACTCGTCTGCTTTGCTTTCTCCGCTGCGTTTTTTGGCCGATAAGTCGCTCCTCTCACTCCTTTCATCAGATTCTACCACGCCGGCCAGAGTGCCTCGTTTTCACGTCGCCCTCCTCCAGCGGCTTGTTAGGTGAGGCCAGAGCACCAATAAAACCTGAAAGATCGCCTTCAAGTCCATCCTTTAAAAAACGGCAAGTGACACCAGCTGGCTGACCAGCTGCGTCAGCACTCACACTGCTTTCCCCACGTTACAAACAGCGAAAGGACCAAGTGGAGAAAATGTGAGGACGAGAAGTGGAAACGAGTTCCGGGAGAGGGACGCGCTGCTGACCCAGAGGCCCCACCCCACCCCGGGGAGGCCGCGGCTCAGCGCAGGTGGACGGGCCCTGGGCTCCGGGCGGGGAGGCCTCCGGGCGCGGCTTCGCGCAGGGAGGGCTTCGGGCCCAGGGCGCCCCCGGGACGCGCGGGTGCCCCACGCGGAGCCTCCGTCCCGGGGCCGCGCTGCGGCCTAGGGGCCCCAGTTGCCTCTGCAGAAGGTGTTCACGCGTCCTGCATGTTCACGGGGGGAGACACGCGTTTCAAAAACTCCAGCCACGTCTTTTCTCACAGACACAGTAAAATCGGATCCACCACGGCTGCTTCCCTCTTTGACGAGCTGTTTTGCTCTGACTAGTTCTCAGTGTCTTAAAGCATCTCATTCCAGTTCAAACTGTCTGTGTTGACAGAAAACCATGCTTTACCTGAAAGTCAGCTCAAGCGTGTCGTCTGCAGCCCAACTCTGACCCATGTCACCTTGATGAGTGCTCAAATCTCGCGGCTGGGCCCTGCCTACAAAGTCACAATTTCGCCATCAAAAAATCTTCAGTTTTCTATGTGATTTTCAGGATGACTCGTGAATCCCTATAGAAAATTTCAAACCTGCAATCACTGAAGTTGAGGGGGTGCTTGGACTTCTGTGCAAGAAAGGGAACTTCTAGGTTATTTTCTTGCCTCTCCCTTTGAAACTCTGCCTCTTGTTTTCCTCTGATACAGACACACTCATGGGGGGATGGAGGGAACCTCTGAAGGCTGTCTGAGGACGCTTCTTCAGGAGAGACCCCACGTCCACTAAGCCTTTCACCCAGGGCTGGCCCCACCGACCCTGCAGAAGGTCACTGACCACACACACACACACACACACACATCTGCATGAAGGACAGAGAGAGAGACCCAGAGATACTTCAGGGGAGAGTTTGTTTAAAAATGTCTGCATTTTGAACTGCAAGATCATGATCTATGCTCAGCTTTCAGCGATGGAGGTGCCCTGAGACGTGCTCTGTCCCTAAACACATTTGGATGCTTCTCTTCACATTTGAAGCAAACGTGCAAAAGCCCCGCGTGTCTTCAGCGCCAAAGTGAAGCAGTGAGCAGGTGACAGAGACTGCTGGGGAGGAGTGTGTGGCTTCGCAGCACCGTGTGGAGCTGGACTGCATGGCCCTGGGGCCAACTCTGACCCGAGCACCGTGTGGGCCAGTGAGCAGAGCTGAACACTGAGCTCCCTGACCTCAGTTCTCATACCTTCAATAAAGACAGACTCATGCCTGTTTCACAGGATTTCATTTACTTCCTGGCATCCTCATCACTTATGTGCTATTTTCAATCCTCATTTTCTAGATGGAAAAACTGAAGCTTAGGGTGGTAAATTTACTAATCCAAAGATGTGCAATTAACAAGAGAAACTCAGCGCTCAAACCACGTGGATGTGAGAACCCAGCACCCCTGCTCTTAACCTCAGAATGTTAGCTTGTAATAAAACACATAAAACTGTAAAGCTGGATGACAGCTAAACTTGGTAACATAAATAGGTGTTGAAACCAGTTTATAGCAACACACAGAACGTGCTAATGAAGTTCTCCAAAGACCTCCCTCAGCACCAAACTTCACCTCTCGTTCTTCAAAGCCTGGTTCTTTAAAAACATAAATGGTTATCTTTATTTTTATTAAGAATCCACCTTATGGTCACAGATGCAGTGTCTGAAAGAACGCTTTCTGCTGGGACCAGTGAGATTAGCCCTGTTCTCATCTGAAATCTCTATTCCAGTGCATCTGAACTGGCTCTGGAAGTCAGTCCTCTGTCATTTACAGAGACAGTTTCCCCATACATCTGAAACCACAACCAAAAATTCTCAGTGCCTCGACAATTTCTATCTCAGTCCCTGCGGGGCAGCTGGTTAAGACAGCGTTTATGCTGATGCTTGTTTAATCCGAGGCCACATTTGCTGTGGCCTCATCCTGAGCCCCTGCGGGTCAGCACAGGCGGCAGGGGTGAGCGGGTGGAGGGCAGTGAACACACAAGATGTGAGTCCGTCAGAAAGACCAAACCCAACACAGAACAGAATCACTGCAAGCCCGCACCGAAACGCGATGGGAGGAGAGGCAACCCAAGGGCGACAGGCACGGGAGTGGCCCCGGCCACCCGCTCCAGCCACCCTTGTCTGATACCGCACAGCTGGAGCGCAGACCCCACACTCTGTCACGTATGTGTTTCTCTCCATCCCAACGCGCAGGTGCTTCAGAGCGTTTCAGGCTCTCTACATGCCACAATGTATGTTAGTCGTTCTTGGGTATTTAGATTACTTCCAATTTTTTTTGTAATTATTTATTCTAAATAAACAGTTGATCAGTTGTCACCTTTGTTCAGCAATCTTAGTGTGCATGCTTATTCTTCTAGTGAAATTCTTAGAAGTGAAACTTCTGGGTAAATGGTAGGAACTATGTTAAAGCTTTTTTAATGCATTTAAAATGTCCTCTGTTTAAATTTTGTTCTAATTTCTGCTCTGGAACGATAACCCCTGCAGCCTTCTGAAGACGGAGATGCTGTTCATCTCTATCCCTCTCGGGTCTCCCTCCTCTCCGTTTCCACAAGCTCTGTGCTGGTCGTCCCCCTCTGAGTGTCAAATATCACACTTGGTGTCACTTACTCAGTCCATCCAGGCTGGTGTCAGTGACGCCCCCTCTTTCCCCACTAGGCTCATATTTGATATCCAGCCACAGGAACAGTGTCCCCAGCTGTCACACCTCCTCCTCCCCCAGTTGTGCTCCACATGTCGCCATGAGAAAGCACCCTTGTGCAGACACCCCGTGAAGTAACCAGCGTGACTGTATCTCAGTCATGCTTTAAAATGAGATTCCTTTCATACTTAATCATTTTTTAATGAATGGGGCTGAAAATCTAATCTCATCTATGACTGACTAGTCAATACACATATTTTTCAAGCAAACACCTAACTTTTCTTATGAGAAACTATTTTGGCAAAAGTCCAGCAGCTCTCACATTCAGTTACTTTTTCTAGGAAATAGTGCTACTTGCATACAAGCAGAAATTATTCCCGCAATACACCCCGGGAACCACCACCGGTTACAGGTCCCCAGACCCTAAGCCGCAGGAGGCGCCAGGTCGGGACCTGAGGCGCTCTGCTCCTCTCCGTGGCCGCAGCAATGAACAGGTCCACCAGGTGACCACAGCGGTGTTTCCACATCTATTTTAGTGCAGGTGCAGGCTGTCCTCGGGCAGACAGCCGCCATGAACGCAGTGCTGGCGGGACGTGGAGGGGACACCTTTGCTGTCCTTTACTTAAAGACTGGGTTTTGAAAGTAAAGTTTTCTCTCCTGGCTTGAAAAAGACAAACAAATGTCACCCGAGGAGGTTCAAGAAGAAACCTGGGGTTTTGAGAACACACGTTAGTCTCATGACCCTGGATAACAGTGCGCATTTCTGAATAAATATAGAAAGTTTGGTTTAAAGAGTCTTAAGGCGGCGTCTGTGTTCAGCTACTACTGTCTGTGCAGGAGCCCCAGGACTGCCTAACACGGGCCAAGGGAACTGCAAAGACAGGCCGACAGTTCCCACGACCCCTGTACCCGAGGGACGCGCAGGTGGGTCTCCGTGCGGAAAAGAAAGCGGGGTTTCCGAGCTGAGACGCATCAGTTCTGGGCTGGATTCACACCACAGAATTCAAGGCAGCAGCATTTGCCACCACAAGAGAGGACAGTGCCAGGTACACAGGAGGGAGGAGGGGCCAGGTGACCCCGAGCCTGAACGTGATGGTGGAGTCAAGAGACGCAGTGGAATTAAACCAGAGCCTGCACGAACGTGACGCTGCGGAAGTTCAGTCCTCTGTCTACAGTGCCCTCCGTCCTCCGGTCGGCGCCCACATCCTCAGGTGGCCCTGGAATGCTGACTCAGCCTCCCCCGCCCCGGACCGTAAGGTGGGGAAGTTCTGCGGTGTCGCCCACCTGGCCCGCGGTGCTGTGTCCCAGCAGCCCAAGCAGAACGTCATGCAGAACATCACTGGCAGCTCTCATGGAAGGACTAAGGTGCTCCCTGTGAAGCCTGGGTCAACCTCCCTGAACGCCGCGGGACACCGACCCCCATAGACTAATCACCACATACCACGTTGTGATCTCACACCAATGAGAAGGGTGCAACCTTCAGGGAATCCTGCCACCTCCATCCTGACGCACGTGCACACAAGTCTCTGAACACCCGTCTTCCATCAGAGCACGGAGGCCCCCACACTCAGTGAATCCCAGACGCTCTTCTGCATGTCAGAGCCCAGAAACGATCGCCTGCTGATTCTGCTGGAAGTCACGGCAGGCTTCTGAAGGCTGTGTGGTTCAGGGTGTTGGGCCTTGTTTTGTCTGTGGCCCCAGGACAGTAGCAGGTGCCTCTACATGAATAAGGTGAGAGAGTGTCTTCCAAACACCTTTGGCCCATTAACTGGGTAAGAATGAGCCAAGGCTTGCTTGAAGTACAGGTGATTTTGTTGTATTTAACAATTGCATTTAAAATTAGATCTTAGTTGTCTCCAGTATCTTAAAAAGAAATAATCTTGGCCCAGATGCCTTCTCTAGGTCCTGAGCTGTTCAGGAAACCCTAACCCTAACCCTAACCAAAAGGTATGTTCCAGTCCCAGCCCCTGGGAGTGGGACCCTACTGGAAACAGGCTCTTTGCAGGTGTGATCAAGTTAGGATGAGGCTCCACTGGGGGACATGGACCCGGGTCCAGTGGCCGATGCCCCGATGAGAACAGAAGACAGAGGCACGTGTACATAGAGGGTTTGTCTCCACCTGAAGCTGGAAGACATAGGAATGGCCTCCGTGCCTCCTTCAGAGGGAGCCCAGCCCTGCTGCCCTCACGACTTTCCAGCCTCCAGGCTGAGGGCAAATAACCCCTGCTGTCTCCAGCCCGCAGTCTGGTGGTCCGTCAGGATGGCCCTGAAACAATGCAGTGCTGCCTGCCTGCGAGTTTAGGCCCCAGGAAAGTGCCTCCAGAGGCCCCCACATCCCTGCTCAGTCAAGGCAGCTGGGGGTGGGGAGGTGGGACTCGTGTGCTGCTGAATGGTCCAGGGTTTCCAGAGTTCACTCCTTGGCCCTCCCTGCAGAACCATGTGGGCACCATCATCTGCTGGACCAGAAACCCCTTCACAGCTGGAGTTGCCCTGCAAAGGCCAAAACGAATGGCTTCCCACGGTGCTGCTAAGACGTGTGTACAATCGAGCTCTCGTTGAGCGTGCATCTCTGACAGCATCGACCCCAGTCCCTGCCTCTGTGGGACCTACATCAGTGCCACGTGCAGAGGCCAAAACCTGCCTGGCTGAGCCCAGGTCTGCAAACCACCACAGTTGAAGCACCTGCCTACCCAGCTCGGAGCCCACGCCCAGCCTGAGTCCACCGTTGGCCCCAAGCCACAGCTTGGCAGCCCCTGAAAGGCACAATGGTGACACATGATTTAAATCCCCAAGTTTCATTTAAAAACTTGTTAATATGTCTAGGCAATGCACAAAATGCTGTGAGTTTGAGAAAGAACAATTAAAAATATACACATTTCCCACGTCTGAGACAGAAGCAAAAATCAACGGAACTAGCACGTAGTGACGCGCCCTGTAATCCACGAGTTACAAACTCCTCCCGGAGCACTGAGGTCGGGAGGTACTAACAGAATACTGAAAATATTAAGTGAAGATGAGATATTACTTTGTTCGATTTTATTTGTAAGGTTTTTATTATCCCTAATTATGGGTTTTTCCACCAGCAAATTTTTAAATGACTATAATTTTGTAAAGGCAAACTATGAAAAAGAGTCAGAAATAACAGATCTGGCTATTCTACGATACTCAGAGGGAAAGTATTTCTCTACCCAAAATTAAATGGTGTAAACTAAAACCTCTCAACTATGTATGTATGAAAATGCATTTGTTGCTAACAGCTTCACCTAATTTACGTTTCTAAAGCTGGCTGTGCCTGTGCTGTAGAGGCCTGTGGGATACTGACAGAGCCGGCCCCAGGGAGGGGTGGGTGGGTGGGGGTGATGGGTAGAGTTCCCTGAAAGACACCCCTGGAGGCTGGACTGGCAGACTTGCCAATTCACCGCATGCGGAGTTTCAGCAACGCTCCTCAGGACAAGAAAGCCCATGCAGGCTGGCTCCCGTGTTTGGGTTCAGTTCTGGCGATGCTGCCGTCCAGGGAGGCCACCGGCCAAGAACCCACTTTCTCCCTCCCCTGCCCCCGAGCAGGTGCCGAGTCCCCTCAAGTTGGCGAGGGGCTCTGGTCCTTTCCCCACACCCTCCCCCAGCCCCACCCAGAGAACAGGGACCACCTTCTCTTCCCGGGCTCTCAAGGGCCTGTGAGCAAACGCTTCCCCATTGGCCTGCGATTCCCGGTGGGATGCCCTGTGCTTATTCCACTAAACCTCAGTGCCTTGAATCAACCCTCTGGGAGAGAATTCAGGATTCCCTGATTTGTGTGAAAATCAGTAAAAGGACCCTCATGTAAGACGGAGGTGGAAGGGGGCGCCCTCAGGCAGGTGCCACCCGGCTCCTCTGCAGACCCAACAGGAGCAAGGTCTCTACTCAGGGAAAACAGAGAAGGGAAGATTTTTCTCCCCGCCCGGCAACAGCCCAGCCAATAACAGACCGTCACCCCTCAGCCAATAAGAAACCCCCAGTGCTCAGCCAACAGGAACCCCTCACCACCCCGCACTCTCGCTTTCTTCCAATGGACTTTACTTCAAAGCAGCCCTTCCCTCTTCCGCCTTTTTCTCTCTAAAATAACACATTCCTCTCCTTTGTTTGCCCAACTTAGATTACATGTCCCCAACTGCAATTCCTTTCTATTCCCAAAGAAAGCCATTTTGCTGATAAAATAACAAGCTGTTTTATTTTAAGGTTAGAGTCAGCTAGAAAGCCATTTTGCTGATAAAATAACAAGCTGTTTTATTTTAAGGTTAGAGTCAGCTAGAGGCAATCAGCACCCACTGTTAGAGCTGAGGGCAGAGGGAGTTCTGGAAACCCTGGCTTCTGGGGGACTGTCCCCTCGGTCCCTCTGCAGCCCCTGGGGTCGAGGTCACGGTCCCCTGTATTCTAAGAATCCAGAGCACTGCCTCCTCTGTCCCCCCGGGGTCCAGGTCACCCCCCCTTTTGTCCCTCAGAGTCCAGCTCACTGTCCCCTGTGTCCCCGGGGTCTAGGTCACTCCCTCCTGTCCTCCGGGATCCGGGTCTCTCACCTGGGCGATGCCCCGCATCCCCAGCCGCAGTGGAAGAACTGAAGACGCCACGGCGCCGCGGCTCGGTGGGAAAGACAATCCTAAAGCCTGCTTGTAACCGCCTTATATTTACTTTAACGCCACGGACTAACGCGAGATTTGGGCAAGGTCCCGGGGACTGGAGATGTCGCGAGATTGCAGGGTGCATCGCTCCCGCTTCCGGACACAGCAGGCCTCGCGAGAAACGGAGATTTCGCGAGAGGACGCCAGAGGCCTTCTTTGTCCTATCCGGGAGGGGCGGGGAAGACAAAAAGGTGGTGTTGAGGCTCGGCCTTTCCAGGGACGATGCCGTCCGCATTCTCAGTCAGCTCGTTCCCCGTCAGCATCCCCGCCGTGATCACGGTAACTCGCAGCCTCATTGGCCGCCAGTTCGGCCGCTGGCGGTTGGGGTTGCTCCCACTTCCCGGCGTCCGCCATGAACGGACGGGGCTTGGGGGGGTAGGGGGCGGGGCTGGTGGGGCGGGGCATAGGGGGCGGGGCCTGACCGGAGGCTTGCCTTGGTGGGCGGGGTGTAGAGGGTGGGGCCTGGGGCGGGGCCGGGGCGCGGGAAGGTCCGGGCAGAGCGGACCCGCGGTGGGCAGAGTGGTTGGGCGCGGGCTGCTCTTCCGGCCCCCGTCCCCCCAGGGGGGCCCTCGCCTAGGGAGGGGCCCGCGTTCTACCATGAGGACGTGTCCACCCAGGGCGGAGCAGACTCGAGTCGCAGCAGTGTCTGGAGGGCGGGGTGTGTGGCAGAACGGCCAGTAAAAAACACGTCTTGCGAACTAGGGCGGCCCGGATTTCCCGAGGCCTTAGTCCCTGGTCTGCGGAGCCGGAACCCCGGGGTAACCGAGTGCGTGCCTGACCCCGGAGTCCGCTTCCTCCTGTCCGCACGGGGGCTGGTCTTCAGGCTCTCCCGGCCTGCCGCGCGATTCCGTTCAACAGGCAGCACAGCTCTCCGCCCCGTGTGGACGCCGGACGCGGGTGCAGGGAGGGCTCCCTGCCCCCCTCCCCGTGTTCTGGGAGGCCTGACGAGTTTCTCGTGTGTCCTGCAGCAGACAGACTGGACGGAGCCGTGGCTCGTGGGCCTGGCCGTCTTCCACGTGCTCTGCCTGCTGCTCACGTGTTTCTCGTCCCAGAGGTACAAGCTGCAGGTCGGGCACTTCCTGTGCCTGGGTGAGTAGAATCAGCAGTCCCGTGGCTCCGATGGCTGTGTGCGTGTTTTCTCTGTAGCCTCACCACGTGATGAGATTTTTAAGACCTCCCGGCCCTCCTGTCACGTGTCCTGCTCTGGCTTCAGGGCACACCCAGGTTCCACTCTTGGGCATTATGAAGTGTGTTTCGGATCCTGGATTTGAAGGGACTCTGGAGGAGCACCTGCTGTTCCCAAGAGGGTGCTGAACACCTGTTACACAAAGAACAGTTTGGTTTGGTGAAGCGCTCTGTACAAGGTGCTCTCCTCTGTGGGCTTCAGTGCACTGCCTGCTCTGTTCTGGGCATAAAATAACATGTCGCCCAAATCAGTTTTAAAGATTAAGACCTACAGGGATCCGAAGGGGAACCGAGATGGGTGGAGTCATTGAGAAAGGTTACACAGAGAAAATAAAATCATGGAAGGGGGTATAAAGAGTGATTAAAATTTCTTTTTCTTAGGTGAGATAAGGGACAGATGTCTGACCCAGGCACCCCATCAGAGCACAGGGGGTGTTGGGCAGAAAGAGTGGGTCAAGTGTCAGAGAAACCGCATTTCTGATGCAGAATAGTTGGCAGTATTCTCCCATAGGAAGGGTGGGCCAGGACCTCAGCGGCTGGACCAAGGCTGTTAATCTTGTGGACCTTGGGAAGACACTAAACTTTCGCTTGGTAGTTTAACAAAATGCAAAACCTAATCTGAAATGTGATTTTTCATTTGACCTTGAGCAAGGTGTGAGTTCCAAACAAGAGGTTACCTTAAGACAGGAGCGAGGCAGTCTGCGTCACAGGAACATGTATGGTCGGGGTGGATAGCACTTCATTTCTTCATGTGAGAGCCATAGTAAGGGACGCTGGGGCTGCAGGGGTGAGCAGAGCAGATGGCGCCTGAGCCTTATGGGATAGGTGGGGCTCCGCCTCCACTGAGCAACCACAGCCCTGCTGAGCACCAGGGCAGGAAGGCAGGAGCACTGTGAGAGCCCGGAGGGGGCCTGCTGTGGGTCCCTGCCGGATCGTTTACACTGGGGTGGGAAGGATGGGCAGGAGCGAGTCAGGCAGCGATTGTGCAAGGGCGGAAGGGGCACTCCATGCCTGGGAACAGCATGTGCAAAGGCCCCGAGGCAGGAAGAAAGGTGACAGCCCCTCCCAGGAGCTGAGACTGGAACAGTCTTGTGAACCTGGGAGCTCCATGTGGGTTTGTTTTCTAGGATGAAGAGGGGGGAGTTTCATGCTCGGGATGATAGAGGCTGTTCTCAGTGCATGTACAGACCTGATGCTCGTTTGATTCTCAGACGCATGGACGATTTGGGCATTTTTTGCTGCAGTTTTACAGACGAGGCTCAGATCGGTTGACTAAGCCTAGGTCCTGAGTGGGTGGCAGGTCGACATGCATACCTCATCAGCGGGGAGGGGCCCCCTGCCCACCAGCCCCTCTGCTTCTCTCCCGTCTCCCTTCTTTTGCTTCCTTGGCATGCGTCTTGGGGTCCAGTCCTGGAGGGAGGCGTCAGGAGGCTTCCGGTTTCACACCAGGAGCGAACGGAGGGCTTGCACGCTTTCCTGGGGCTGAGACTCAGGCGCCAAGTTCCTGGTCGCCGCCCTGCGCTCTCTCCAGTGCGGGAGCAGCGTGTGCTGGGCAGCCCACGTCCTCTTGCCCGGGTTGGGGTGAGCCCCACTCCCATGCTCCCTTGCCCTGAGTGGGACTGGTCCCTGTGGAGCAGACCTGGGGGTCCAGGCTGTTCCTGCTGCTCTGGTCGCCCTCGGGTCGGCTATCTCTCCCCTGTCTTGGGTCTTGGCTGCCAGCACTGCTGGGGGGTTGGCGGGCAGCCCAGCCTGGCCTGCTCCTGCTGAGGGTGGGCCCCCTTCCATGGAGACCACCAGCTGGCCTGTGTTCACCTTGGTTTCCTTCTGTCTCATTTTACAGCGTTGTAATTTTCCTTCATAACATTGTATCTGAGATGGAAATTACGTGTCTAGTCAAACTCATGCTGTTCTGTTACACGTGTGTTAAATATTCTTTGTAAAGAGCATGTAACGCCACACTGGTTGGCCATCATCTGACTTCTGACGCGTGGTTCCTCTTCTCCAGTGATCCTGGTCTACTGTGCCGAGTACATCAATGAAGTGGCCGCGATGAACTGGAGGTAACCGTGCCTGGGCATGGTGACTATGTCTGAAACCACGCCCATCAGCTGAAGGACATGCTCAGAGACGTTCAGTTCTCCTTCTGCAAATGCCCTCTCTGTCCCCTGCCTGTGTCTCCGGCTGCTTAACGAGGAGACCTGAGCGGTGGTGGTGCCCATCCTCCCAGCCCACCGCGCTCACACCCCACCTTGAGGTGGAGGTGCTCTTGTGATCCGTCCATTGTTTCCTTAGTCCTGAAAACGCTAGTTCCCTGGTTTCTAGGCCGCTAGCTGGGATCCGCCTTTTTCCCTGCCAGTGCCCTCTCCTCTGGTCCTTTCCTGCTCTGGTCTCCAGACGCCAGCCTGTGTTACCACCTGGGCAGCCCACACCATGTCCAGTAAACATCATAAAGTCATCCTACCCCCCCTCCCCGATCCCCACTCCATCTGCACCTGCCCAAGCCATCTCTTCTCCCGGGGCGGCTTCTCCTCCTGGCTTCCTAGAACAGACCTGCAGGTGACACAGGAACCCTTGGGTGGTCATGTGGCCTCTGCCTTTGAAACAAGTGGGCAGGGGAGCACAGCCTTTCCCCCGCCATCCCGGCTGCCTGTGGGTGACAAGGCCTGTCCATCAGCATCCTGACCCCACAGGCCTCAGAGTAGAGTCACAGCCCCTGGGCCCTGTTGGGTCCTCAAGCCTGTGTTTAGCCGTCCTTGCGCCCACATGCACATTCTGCAGGCCATCCCTGCTTCCTTTCCTCTGAGTGTGATCAGGACACAGCTTCCCACCACCCCGGTTGTCTGAGCCGCTGCCCTCCAACAGCTCCGAGCGCAGGGCTCCGCCTGCCCGCTGTCCGCCCCTTGGTGCCGTGGCCGGGCTATGGGCGGTGCTTCGTGACTGTCACTGACGTCGTGAGTGGGTTGCCCGAAGACAGCCGTGCCCGGACGTGGTGATC
Organism: Vicugna pacos; assembly: GCF_048564905.1. Taxonomy (NCBI): domain Eukaryota; kingdom Metazoa; phylum Chordata; class Mammalia; order Artiodactyla; family Camelidae; genus Vicugna; species Vicugna pacos. The sequence goes on from NC_133001.1 coordinate 60,732,829, forward strand.
CCCTCCACCTGCTGTGACAGGTGGCCCAGCCGCGGCATTGGGGCAGCTGTCCCTGCGCCTGGAGCGGCTCCTGCCCCTCGTAGCGGCCACAGGGTCTTTACCCCACGGGGTTAGGAAGGGCCACGTCGTGTGCAGGGCATCTGCCCCACCTGTCTGCCTGTGCACACGGGTCCTGTGTCTTCGCTGAGGGGTCCCTGCATCCTCTCCAGACCAGGCAGCGCAGTCCAGGGTCCAGATCCTAAAAGACGTGGGTGGCTCTGGACCTAGGGTGGGCTGTCCTGCCCTCACCGAGGGCCCCCCAAAACGTGTGAGACGAAGAATATACAGTAATGCCGTTTTGTTCCCCCAGGTAACCGTTAATTTCTTCCTTGAAACAGGCTGTTTTCGAAATACCAGTACTTCGACTCGAGGGGCATGTTCGTCTCCTTAGTGTTCTCAGCGCCCTTGCTGCTCAACGCCGCGGTCATTGTGGTACGTGCCAGGCTCCCGGCCTCTGCCGTCTCCGAGGGGCACGCCCCTGTTCTAAGTGCATCTCCCACGGTTCTCTCTAGGTCCTGTGGGTGCGCAAGACCCTGAGCGTGATGACCGAGCTGAGGGGCTTGCGGGAGAGGCGGCGGGAGAGGCTGCGGAAGGAGGAGTGACGACCCGCCGGGCTGCGCCCTGGAGACGTCTTCCTAGGACCGTCCGCTCCTCCAGCAGGCTGTGGTCAGCGTTTAAGACACATTTGACTTCGTGTCCGCCGTGGCGCTCGCCAGGCCTGTGTCTGACCAAGGGGTGTTCAGTCTCTGGTTCAACTGTAAATAAACCATTGCTACCCGGGCACAGTGTTCCTGTGTCTGGTTGTAAAACAGCCAGTCAGTGGGAAGAGGTTGAGTCGTAGACAGTGCAGTCCAGGCAAGGCCCCTCCGTCACCCTGTCATGCTGTGTCACCCCCGTCACCTCCTCACCCGGCCTGGTCCGTGCAGTGTTCGCCTCTCTGCAGCAGCTGCGTGAACCCCTGAGTCATTTCTCAGGCTGGAAAGTTCCAAGTAAGAATAGTCAGTGTTCACCTGCCTCAGCTGACAGTTTACGGCAGATACTAAGGTCAGTCGTGCTCCTGTGTCTCAGCTCTTCTGCTCGCGGGCACTCTGGGCGTTGGTGTCCTTAGAGCAGGTGCACGGTTCCTGTGGTCCCCGTGCCCAGGCCGACTCCTATCGGGGCTGGGGCTGCCGCTGGATGGTGAGAGGCGAGCACAGGCCCACGCTGCTAGAACACAGCGACCCACAGAGAGCACTGTGGCTCCCGATTTGGTTTGAAAAGCAGTTTGTGAATAGTTCTCTTAATTCTAACAAGATTTTTTTTCTCTTAAGTTATATTCTTCGAAATTCAAAAAGAAAAAAAGTGGTTCATATGAAAGCATTTATATTTAGCAGCTCAAAAGGCGACATTTTGGTAGATTATGAAATTAAACGTTGAAATCCAGATACATAATGTTTTTATAGACACTTGTAAACTCTTAGTAGAGAAATTATTTCCTGAAATTTGACCTCAGCTTTAGAAGGGAGCAGATGGAGCTTCCTAGGTATGGGGGTGTTTAACCTGGTATTTTTCCAGCCCCTTTTTGAGGTGTTAAACTTTTAAATTGAGCATTTCTTAAAATGACTTAATAAACAGCCTCCCTTGTGAAGTCAACTTTTGAATTCCTTGTACCTGACAGCAGACTTAGTTACGCATTTCTGAAAATGACCAGTCCAGGATGTTTCATGGTATTGTGGCTTCAGAAGAGTCCACTGTATCACAAGTAATTTCTCAGAGAGCAGGACGGGCTGGCGGGTCACCCATGAGCGGGGTGGTGGGAGGGCTGCGGGCGGGTGGCTGGTGACCAGGGACAGGAAGCCTCGTGGAGACGTCCTGGCCTCGGCCTGGGCCACACAGAGGTCGTGGGGGCCTTTTCATTTCCCACAGTTACTCGGGCTGTAAATCGGGACTGGCTGACTGAATCTCATTTTTCCTGTGAGAATAGTGTGATAATACTGTTAACTTTGCATGAATCAGGTGTTAGGGACTCGATCTAAAGACAAGACCGGGGGCCTTTCCTTCACTGGTGTGGGTAATTTTTTTGGAACAGTTATGTCCTGTTTCATGAACACAAACTTTGTTTTTTAACTGTTTTTAGAAAGTTCATGATCAGTGACTTAAATTACAGTGTTAGCAGATACTTCGCTGTCCTTGCACTCGGGGAAACCCTCCCAGCTGCAGTCGTCCCAGACAGTTACGTGATGTGTCTGGAGTGTGAGCCCTTTAGAGGGTTTGGGGTGCACGAGGCTGCTGTGCTTGGTGGAGCCCTGGGGGAGCAGGCGCCGCTGGAGGCCCCGCGGCAGGCTGCAGGAGAGCGCAGGTTTTGTTGTCTTTATGAACAGGAGGAGAGGACTTTCATGGTGAACGTGTGCTTCGCGTACCCCAGATCCTTGACGCCTCATCCGTTGTGAAGTGAAGTGTGTATGTAACGATACGTGGTATGTTTTTTCTGCACAACTGCACTCGGTTTTGACTCTGTAAACGGAAAGGGGCTCCCAGAGGGCTGGCCGCACCCGTGCTGCTGGGGCCCCTTGATCCAGTGTCTGACACTGGACTTGAGGAAGAGAAACTCGCTTTCCTCGGTGTGGACAGGCGGCACGCGGACCTGAGTGAGTCCCTTACAGTGAGACGTCGTGCTGAGACGTCAGCATCTTCTCACCCCTTAACCAAACGTGCTGTAGAGCTTTAAAAATTAAAAAGTTTGATGGGGAGTCGCAAAAGAATGTGGAGGTGTTTCCCAGGGCTTCGGGGGAGGTAGGTGGTAGCGGGACGCTGGGTGAGGTCGCGTTGCCTGGACCAGGCAGCACGTCTCCACGGAGACCTGGGCTGGGATCGAGCTGTATCCCCTGTCCTCGCAGCCCAGGGCCCCGCCCCTGGGTTTCGCTGCCTCGTGGGTAAAACGTGGTCTCGGGCTTGTACCCTCACGTTCTGAGTTCAGCTGGTGTGTCCTAACCAGGTCTCAGGCTGAGAACCTTTCTTCAGTTTGTGAAAACTCCTGGCTGTTACATTGTGGAGTCAGAGCCTCATTGGAGAGCACACAACACAAGCCAGGGCTGGGCCAGGTCTCCAGTCCACGCATGGGAAGCTGGGCCACGGGGGCAGGCAGCCCACTGACAGCCTCGCAGGGGCCACGCTGAGGCCGCCCGGGCCCCAAGACTCCACACTCGGCCTCACGCGGAGTCGGCCCCAGCCCCGTGACCTGAGACCTGCCTTTGTGCTTCGTTGTTTCTTCTTGTATGATCTCGGGGTATTTGCAGGCACCCATTCACTGCCTCGTTTTTTCCTTAAAGTCTCCTTTCTGTGATCTTCTCAATCCCTTTTGCCGTGGCCATATTTCAGTATGGAACATAATTTTCAGCGACCACTGTGTACAGTGTGGGAGCCTTGCTGTACGGGGGCAAGTTCAGTTCACTGAGCCGGTTCCTGGTGTTGGAGGCGCGGCGCTCTTTAAAATGAACACGGTCAACGGAAATCTGCAGCTTCAGAGGCGCTCGTCAGCGTGTCAATTACTGACTCGGAATAAGGTCCAACAAGTGAAGTGAAGTCAAAATCTACTGACATTCCATGGCAGTTGGTGACTTGCTAAGTCAGTTTTCAGAAAACACATGCCAGTGTCAGGGGCACATTATTCCTCAAATCCTTGTCTAAATGGCAGTGTTTTCACAAGGCCTCCAGGGGGCGCTGATGCACCGAGGCCGGCGTCCAGCCGGCGGTCGCCCGCCCGGGAGGCTGGCGTCTTTGATGGAAGCCTGCTGTTCCAGCTAGAGGGAGCCGGTCAGGACTAGTGGGCGTGGTTCCCCTTCTTCACGTGAACCAGGTTGACAGTGCCCAAGTCACGCTGGGTCCCAGATGCACACACACGTGTGCACACGCACGCGGGCAACGGGAGATCGTGGACAGCGCTCACCTGCGGCCGCACGCAGCCTGTTCCTGGTCCCCCTCAGTCCCTTAGCCTGTCTTCTCGTCTCAGGACACCATGTCAGTAGGCGGAGGAAGTCAGGAAAGGGGTGTGAGGGGTGACAGGCTGTTGGTGAGGAGTGTGTCCCCGGCCCAGCAGACCCCCGGGTGGAAAACATGGGAGTTCATTACTCACCCACTGTGGGCAGGGCCCAGGGCCCTGGGAGCAGAGATGAAGGTCTGGCCCTGCGCTGAAGAACTCAGACCACGGAGTCCCTCTCGGTGGTAGGTGTGAGTTGGAAGCTGACGGTCACCTGCCTCATCCCAGGCTCCGACCGCTCGGTCCTGGGAGGTGGGGGGTGGGAGGGGGCCGCCTCACTGGCCTCCCAACCTCCGTGTCTGTTACAGGGCTGGCACTGAGTTTGGCCTGATGAGCCGAGTAAACACGCAGAGTGGTTCCGGCTGAGCCCAAGGCCTGGAGCACCAGGTGGGGACTTCGTCCCTGAGTCTCCAGCTCCTGCGTGACTTAAGTGGGACCAGCCTGCCGTCCGCTTCAGCTGTTCACATGCGTCCTGCCTGACCGTGGACGGTGTATGACGCCCGTGTGGTCACCACTCTAGAGGGAAAGTGATGAGATCACAGGGACGCCTCATCAGAACCTGGGCTCACCTGAGAGCAGGAGTGGCCTGAGGCTTGGTCCCACCAGCCGCTTTTAACCAAGTTCCAGCGAATGGGTGCTTCTGTTCCAAGGTTAACCCTTACGCTTACACTTCAAGGTACACGGTCTAGAAATGCCAGCGTTTTTTCTAGTTTTTATGCAACAAAACTAGAAGAAAGGCCAATAACTGGAACTGAATCTGATGAGTTTGAAGCCACTCGGGGAGGCAGAGTCAGAAGACCTGTGTGTCAGGGTGGGGGTGTATGTTCATCGGAGGATGTCCGTTGGGGTGGGGGCATCCAGGGCTGCAGAGACGGGGAACTGTGAGGTCCGTCGGGGTGAGGGCATCCAACCTGAATCATGATGCAGCAAAACGAGCAGGAATTCGGGGAGCAGAGCACAGACTGACCCCCTGCTCTAGCAGATGAGGGAGGCAGAGTCTGGTCGGGAGTCATGCTCTCGGGCTGCAGAACCAGCAATGCCCTGTCACCTCAGATGCAGAGACTCGAGTTTGTACAACAGGGAAAGGCCAGGTGATTTCTGACAGAAGCTAAAAGAGAAAATAAGACCTGGAATTTTCCCAAGATTCAACTTAAAAAAAAAAATAACAAGGTAGAAGTTTGGTTGTTTGTGTTACAATATAAAGGCTAGAAATCCAGATTTACATGTAAATTGATGGAATTAATCCAAACTGCAATTTCAGGGGAAAGCAATGCTTGTGCCTGAGAACGCGTGGCAGGTTAGCTTGTTTTCTGCTCTTTTTTGCACGTATTGCTTGCTTGTTTTTTAATTGTTTCAGAGTCTTTGTTGAAAACATCACCGTGTTTAAGGAAGTATCTTTATTACTCGGGTGGCTGGCTGGTGCCCTGTCCTTGAGGACGGTCTGTCATTTCTGGAAGATTCTCGGCCTGGCTATGCCACCAGCATTGACCTCACTGCAGCCGCTCCTTGGGGACTGTCCAGAGGGCCCAGGGTAGCTCTGCTCTTGGGGGGAGGGCGTGATAGAAACCCAGATGTGTCTGCTGTGAGCCAGAGGCGATGGGGTGAGGAGCGAATTCTCATCAAGCATGTATTATGCAGCAAGGCCCGAGTGCGGGCCCCCCCGGACCCTGGATAAGGCGGTCCAACCCAGCCGGGGCGCTGGCCGTGTGGCCCTCAGCCCCGGACCCCAGGGGGCTGAGGGGGACCCGCAGAGCTCAGAGCGGGGGCCACTCTGCCACGTCACCAGAGCTGCCCGCGCTGGGGCCTGTTTACCCATCACCAGGGACGCTGGGGCTCTTGGGCATCAGCGCTCCGCCGTTTGTGTCTCCACAGCCAGAATCCCCCCAAGGGACACACACACGCACCTTGCCCCAACCAAGGACGGTCCCCCAGGAGGCAGCTCCCCCAAGCAGGGTGCACCCACCTGGGGAGCCCCTTGCCAGCAGAGGGGAAGCTCCCTCCCTGGACCACGCGGCTGCACTGAGGTCACGGTCGGCATCAAAGCCTTGGGGTTTGCCAGCCCCCGCCCCCCGGGGTCCCTCACTCTCACAGGCGCCTGATGCCCTGGGTCCTACAGCCTCGGCCACCTTGAGTCTCCACACCTGAACTGCAGGCAGGTCTCGAAGCCCTGGCCAGAACATCCGGGGGTCGGACGCGGGCAGCGCAGCCGTGGGAGGTGGGGAGGCCATGGTCTGCGGTGTGTGGTTGCATTCAAACGCCCGGACGCCCCATGGAGGACACGTCTGCACCCCACTGCTTCTCTCCTTGCGTTCCTGAGTGTGAAATGCTTTTCCTCTGAGCTCAACCAGGTGAATGTAGAAAAGCAAGTCAGCTTTTGGAGCCAGGAGCCAGGAATCAGCGTCCCTGCCTGAGGCTGGTTGGCACAGGCCGCTGCCCCCGGGTGAAGCCCAGGTCCTCAGGACCACGCATCAGGAGGGGGAAGAGGCAGAGGCGGGCTGAGGGCTCCCTCCCAGTGGGATGCTGCCCCACGTCCGTAAGAAGGTGGACACGGGCAGAGGAGGTGGTGAGGGGTCTCAGTGGGAGAAGCATCATCAGGGAAGAGCCACGTGAGGGTCCCTGCACTGGGAGTCTGGGCGGGGGGCCCGGCGGCATCAGCTCCAGAGGAGCAACTGCCAAAGCGCTGTCCACCCCGGTGGAGGGTGTGTCAGGCCAGACTGGGTGGACTGAGGCCTGGGATGGCCCCACGAGGCAAAGGGGGCTCCTACCTCTTTCCTGCCATCAGATTGCCACTGTCTTTGCGACCAGCTGTCACGTGGCGCCCTGCCTCCCGGGATGGCTCCCGGGGTCCCTGCCAGCACCTCCTCGGCCACGCAGGGTCCTGGAGGGCATCACAGAGGCCAGACCTCCCCTAAGGCTCCGTCTCGTGTACAGACGGGCTCTTCCCCCGCGGGCCCTGATCTGCACCTCCAGTGTGTTTCTTTGTTCACCGTGTTCTGTATTGTTTTGTATGAGACCCTTTAATAGACCGCAAAGCTTTTCTTTCCACGTGTAGGAGAAATCTCACTGTCAAAGGCTCGTGAGGAGAAGCTCGGGACACTGGGGCTGTAGGGATCTGGGGCCCTGGCGTTGCCTCCTCCTGTTCTCATCCAGCTTGGATCCAAGTCCCTGGGGATTCCCGCAGGCCTAGCGCGCGGCGGGCCCCAAAGTGCTTTTTGGAACTGAGGAAGGTGTTTCTTCTTTAGTTTAACCCTAGTTTCTGTGGGTGCTGGCTGGCGGGTTTGCTGTTGGGAGCAGTTTGAAGGGAGTGGAACCGGCGCACAGGTCCCTCTGTACCAGATGGAGAGGTGGTGGGGCCTCTGAGACACCAAACCTCCCGTCAGCGAGCAAAGTGTAACGGGCGGTAATTCTGGGCTCTGCAGACTCCCTTCGTCTCGTTCCCAGGGAGGGCGGTGAGGGGCGTTCCACCGCAGACTCTCGAAGGGAAAACAGGCCGAGAGTTCAGTTTGTCAAGTCCCTTTAAAACCGCTGCCTGTTGAGCAGCCTGAACACACGGTCACGTGGCGTTAATGCAGAGCATTGCAGCTCGTGATTGACCGGACTTTACTGCAAAGGCCGACAACGCCCACCCCTGTGTTGCAAGTATTTTAGAATCCATTCCAGAAGCTCACTCCCCAGATTCTGGGCAGGGCTGCTGCTGATTCCATTGCATCCACTCGAGTAAACAGAAGAGGCTGAACACTTGGTGAGTTTCCCACGATCTGGTGTCACACACACCCCACAATGGAGGCTTGTAGCAGGAAGATCTGGTGATAAGCAGTGTTGGGAAGCTGACTGCCCGGCGGTCTCTGCAGGCAGGTCCCAGAGGACGCAGACTTCCTGGGAGCTCGCCGTCCGGAGCTCCACCAGCCCCGAGCAGAGGCATATGCCCCTGCTGCCCCGCGTGTGGGCACGAGCGGACGACGCCGGCAGCAGTGCTCGGCCGTCAGGGCAGGGGTCCCGGCCCCGGGATGGACATTGCTTCCCTGGACAGTCTAGCGGCCGTGCTCATAGGTGGAGGAGGCCCCCTTCCCTCCTGTCCACACAGGGTGGGGACGGTGGACACAGCCCAGCCCAGTGGCTGCAGGGACCAACACGAAGACCGTTAGTGTCAGCCCTGCCCTTGTTCCGACCTTGACGCTGAGCAGTGTGTCTGCCCGCCTTCCAGTCCCCCTGCTGCCCACACTGTCCTGAAGCCAGGCCATCACTCCCAGGTGACTTTGCCTGGAATCTGAGAAGGCCCTACAGCTCCCATGCCGTGCACAGAGCTGCATTTTAACCGCCCTCCCCACTGCCCAAGCCCTCGTGTCAGCCTGGGAAAGGGCATGGGGGCCACGCTGTGCCTCGGGGTCCTCCAGGGTCCTCGTGGCCTTACCGTGTTTCCACCTCCTTCCACGCACTCCCCTACCCCTGCCACCGCTCCCAGGTCATCACAGCTGTTTCTCCTTCAGACTGGCTTTTGGACCAGCTGTCGAGGGCTCTGTGCTTCTGATTTTTAGAGAACATTCTGTCCTTTGATGAGAGTGAAATTTCACTCATTGTCAACCCAGTTATTCCCTCACCCCACCCCACCCCCCACCAAGCTAGCATCCTTCAGGGACGGTCCTGGTGCTCAGGCCCCGAGAGCTTCCTTCCTGCTGAGTGTGGGCTGGGCTCAGGGGCTTCCAACAACTGGCACAGAACGACAGGGCCACCTCACCATTGGGATGTGACCGTTTCTGCCCGTTTCCGGCTCTGGTGGAGCAAGCCGCCAGGCTGGAGAGGCCAGAGCTGCAGGAGGCCTTCGGTGAGGAACTGAGTCCCGCCAGCGACGCCTGGGATGACCGCCGCCTGCAGTCCGGCCGATGGGGGCTGTGGCTGGGGACCCACGGGCCGGCCCTCAACCCTGCTGTGAGTCTGGACGTGCACCGGGCAGACGCGGGCAATCAGGGCCCCTAAAGAGACGGTCCTGCAGACCCCACGACAGTGGCCGCATGGAGGTCTCGCAGGGCGGGCACGGTGGGAAGAGACAGACATGCTCTGATTTGACAACCTGGTTCCGTGTCTCAGCTCTGCTTTTTTGAGTTTTGGTAAAACACTCAACCTCTCTGAGCCTCAGTTTCAGTGGGAAGAAGGGATGTTTTGACAAAAATTAGAGGAAATCATGGAAAACATGACACTTTACCTGGGGTCTGGCATGCGGACGTTACTGAACAAATGGTAGCACACGGCGTTTGGTTTCACCCATCCCTTTAAGTGCTTGCGTATCATCTAAGCAGATGACTTCCCTGAGGGCACAAACGAGGTCATACAAGACAAATCAGATAATAGAACACGGCAGTAGTTATTCCAGGACCCAGGGCTGTGTCGTTGCTTCTGTGTCCTCCCCACAGCGCCTGCAGTCCTGGCCGTGAGTATTTACTGAAGAACTAACATGAGTCTTCCAATTTGTTTTCTGGGAAAGTCCTATGGAAGCATGAAGTCTGCAGGGGAGAAAAAAAATAAGATATTTGCCCTGAACTGTAAATGCAAAAGGGTATTTTAGCAAATGCAATGGCATGAAAATTGGAAAAAGCGATCTTCTTTCTGCCAGAACAGATGTGCCTGGCGCGCAGCCCACGTTTCGGGAACACAAGATGACGGCGGCATTGATTGCTGACACAATCGTGTGGTTTCTGAGAGCTCAGGATTGCACCTAAAGGTATGTGTTGCTCCAACTGTCTGCAGGTGTGTCATACTTAATTCATTAAAGATGCATTTCAGAGTCATCTTGAAAATATTACCTCACTGATACGAGCCAAGTGTTGTCGGGAAGTGTGCCCTGCACGGTCCTGACCCACCTGGTCAGTGAAACCCAGTGTCCCCTGTGGCCTCCGCAGCTTCCAGGAGACGCGGGCAGACTGGCACTTGGGGGAAGCACCGCCGTCAGCTCACCTGGGAACTCCGACGTCCGAAGTGCCTTGGCCCCTGCTCAGCTCAAAGGCCCTCTTTTTTTTTTTCTCTTTTTGCCAAATCTGTATTAGAAAAGAATGACCGCAGTTGCAGTTTTAAATCTTCATGTATAGATACATGGGCATTTTGTTCTGTTTGGCTATATTTTTCATATAGAGAAAAATATTCCTAATACTTGAACCTGAATTGCGTTTTGGTGCAACTGAAGGATGAAACGGCAGGCCGACAAGGGAATTTCACTTTTTCAAACTTAACTCTTTCCTGGGACTAACGTGAGCAGCGGGAGGTCACTCAGGAAGCAGTGACTTCTTTGCAAAAGGATAAAGCAGTCATTCTAAGAAACTAGAAGGCCGTATCTGCGAAACATCTTGCACAGAACTGTCTCCTGCACTTTCAGGCTATAGCTCAAGTCTGCTCTACAAGTAGAAGTGTCTCAGGGTTTTAGAAATTGTGAGTAAGATACAAACACCGTTGGGATCTGAAGCACTGGGAATTGTGAGTAGCCATTCCCGCGCAGCGTGGGTTTGCTTCGCAGGAATGCTGCCAGCTTTACGGCCCAGGAAGCCTCCTCGGCTCCCTGAGCAGGTCTTCCTGAAAATCAGGCTCTTCAGCCCCCTCCCCTGTGTTGCTCTGGGTGTCTGGGAGGGTGGCCCACACCCTCAGCCCCGCAGGTCAGGCTGTGCTGTCGCTGTGCCAACAGCATGCCCCGAGTGTCACCGCCTTCACTCGAGGAGCCCGTTTCCCCCGGCGGGAGGCCGTCCCAGGCTCCACGTCTGAAGCGGAGGGATGCGCACGTCTGGCAAGTTTCAGGGACGGGCCTGGTGTGGACGCTGCGTGTCCTCCGGTCGAAGACTTGGGAAACACAACCGTGCTTACAGACGCTTGTAAACCGAGCCAGGTGTTTCTTGGCAAATTGTATGTATAAAATATACATGTGTTAGTGTACTTAATCAAAAATACACAAATTCATACACAGATAATGGCCAAAACGTTCCAGTAATAATTATCTTTAAAACTGCAAGGACCTGGTGTAATACTGTGATGTTGTGATTTATAATGAGAAATATGCATTTGGTCTGAGTCCCAGCCGACCTCTGACCCCCCAGGAGGGGAGCAGGGCGGGAGGCGGAGTTCAGTCACCACCCACGTTGGATGTGAAGGCCCCACAGGGACAGGAGCCCTGACCTGTTGGTCAGAAGCACAGGTGATGTCCTGGCCACCCAGGTGACAACTGAAGCGGGGGTGGAGGGGCTCTCATAGGACACAGCCCTTAACCCGCGTGGGGTCTGGCGCCATCTCCACGCGGACAGTGTCAGAACTGAGTTGAATGGGACACACGCAGCCGGCATCGAGAATCACTTGGTGGTGAGGAAAATCCGCAGCCCCTGGGATTTGGTGTCAGAATTGGAAAAGTAGGTTAACTCTGTACCATTTCCTTTAGTTCTTTGTGCATTCACTCTGTATCGCCATTGTGTGGTTTCTGGGGGCAGAACACGAGAAACCGCGGGCCCAGAAGGAGACCAGAGCAGGTGGTGTCACCGTCTTCAGTGAGCTGGGCACGAGGCTACCATCCAGAGCACAGCGGGAAAGAGGACAGCTTGTCTTTCTGGGGAAACAGAAGAGGGCCAGTGCGCGAGCATGTTAATGAGAAGAGGTCTGGTGGTGTGAGAGGACAGTTCATTGAGCTGTTCTGCCAGTTTCATCACAGCAACTGCTGTGACTCCTATCAGCACGTTTTTGGTAACACCTAGAGTAGCGTGACTGTCGGTCATCTTTGATTATCGACAACAAGGGAGCCCAGACTTGGTGACCCAAGTGCTCTCGGAATGAAACCCAGCCAATCCACGAATCCAAACACAGCGCTCACTGCTGGGTGTTGATACACGTCGACTCCTGTTTCTCCAAAGCCAGGTGAGGAAAGACATACTTGAACTCACTTTCATATGAACCACACACAGAAGTAAACTGCTGTCTGGCCCCATAATGGAAGGCGACGGGGGAGCTGTGACTTGCCCCCAGGGGCACAGCCGCCGGCTTACCGGGCAGGGAGTTGGCCCTGAGGCGGCCAGCGCGTTTCCACAGGCCGGCTCTGCCCCGCGGTTCCCAGTCCGTAAACCCTCCACCTGCCTTGTTTGGTGCTTCGTGCAGAAGCTGTACCCCGCCTGCACCCACAGGGCCTTGCTGTGTGACTTCACAGCCCCGTGTGCACACAGCCTGCTCACTGGCTCCGTCCTCAGTTGCAGAGAGCCGCTCGTGCCCGGGGTCAGCAGGTTTCAGCGTCCGTCTGCAGTGCTTCCCACGAGCCCCACATCTGCTCCGGGGCCGTCGGATGCCCCTCACCCTCGAGTCACAGCCTACATCCTTCCTCTCCAGGAGGGGTCTGCAAGGCGCACCCACATCAGGGTCTGCCTCTGCTCACTTGGGTCCAGGGAGTCAGAAGTCGAGTCTGGAGGAAGAGGTGTTTCAAAGCCTAGTTCCATTTTTGTGATAATCTTTAACTTTGGCAGTTTGAAAGGCCTATCTTGTAGTGATACTTAATAATTGATAGAATTAAAGAAATTTAGTCTTTTAGGCAAACAGTTCTCAAATTAATTAATTTGGGTGATTTCCCCACTTTTAAAGGGTGGGCACATCACCCAGATTTGAGAAATGCTGACTTCCAGACTCAGCCTGTGTCCTGGACAGGCCGCGTCTCGGCTCCTCTGACCAGGCCCTGAGTGGTCAGTTCTGCCCCAGCCCCGCTGGCCCCCAGCTCAGCTCAGCTCTCTCCCCGTCTGAAAACTCTTCCCCAGTGACAGCTATGGACGTGAAGCGATGACCGTGGAGACGCTGGGAGCCCCCGCCTGCCGCCCTGTGCGTCCTGATGATACTGCCTGACAGACTGTGTTCCGAGAAAGTGACTCCTCCTTTCCAGGCGACCTCCCTGGCTCAGGGAGGTCCGGGCAAACGCTGAAAGGGCTGGGAAACCAGACCCAGGACAGCACCTGCTGTTGCTGTGGGTGGGCTGGGGAGGGCTGCACTTCCGAAACCTTCTCCCCGGCATGCTCACAGACGTTCCCACGTTTGGTCTCAGAGTCCAGCAGGCTGCCTGGATGCTCGGCTGTGGAATGGACGGGGGACTGCAGGTGAGAAGGCGGCTGCACGACTCGCCCCTGGAGCTCGGACGGACGACAGGAGAAACTCTCTGGGGACTCCCCATGTTGCCATGGGTGGGTTGGGGGCCTGTTTCACCCTGAGACCCCCTGGTGCTCAGATGTTGCTGAGGCCCCTGGAGGGGCTCTCTTGAGGGAGGCGTTTCCTGCAGGACCTGGCACGGCCGTCAGGAACCCCCCCCCAACAAGCCACGCAGCCCGCCCCCTCGGAAGGGAGGCCCAGGACAGCGCTCTGCAGCTGTCTCTCCTTCCTTCCTTTGCTGTCTTACCTGGAACCACACCACCTGTCTGTGCCCTGTGTCCCTTCCAGGTGAGTGTCGGGAACGAGGCTGGGGCGAGACTCTAAAGTAGACGTCCGGCACCTGCCCCTGTGTTTCTCCTTTCAGTGAGTAACAGGCCTCAGACGTGGTGCTTCCCTCCTGGGGGAGGAGAGCAGGGCTGGCAGCTGTTCCGAGCGGAGGCGGCAGGGGGCACCAGCGCCTTTCTGAACACCACGCTGGTCCCACCGCCTCCAGACACGTGGACCTCGGTTTCCTGCGCCCCAGCCTGAGGCCTTCCGTGACTTCTTCGGTGTTTTCTCTGTAAAACTCTCCCACCCCGTCTTCCACGCCCTCCCGTCACCTGCAGCTCTGTCACCGGTTCCCAGTCTGGTCCCCGCCACACACCCGTCTATCCATCCATTTATCCCCTCCTCTGTCAATTTGTTGGTCCCCCAGGTCAGACCCACAGGGCTCCTCCCTCTGCGCGCTGGTACCAACGCCCCAAACACCTGCTTGGCCGTCCCACCTTCAAGTCTTGGTTGTGGAGTTTCCTGCAGATGAAGGACACTCCTCTCCTTCCTGCACCTGAGTTGAACTTGGCCTGAAGGCTTAGCTGACTCCCACCCGCTGGCTGCCCACCCCACCCCGACCCCGGTGTGGACCCCCAACCTGGTGAGGAACTCCCGTGGGGCTCAAGTGCGGAGTCTAAGGTGGAGGTGCTTGATTTAGCCAAACCTGGTGCTCCCTCCATCCACGGGGCAGCCAGCCCCTCCCAGGGCTGCACCTGCAGACACCTCAGAATCGGGGAGAGTCCCAGAGCGGGGCGTTTCCTGAGAGACCCCCTCTGGGAGCCCGACATCCCGGATTCCCGCCCAACCAGGCCTGTGTCACAGCAGAGTCGGGGGCGTCCGCCCGTCCCCTGCACCCACTTCCCAGAGCACCTGCACTGGTGCTGCTCACCGTGGGCACGGCCGTGACCCTCTCCTCCAGCTCCCCCACCAGGGGCCACAGGACACTGGGACCCTGGGGCGCCATGCTCACCTCACATCCTGAATAAACAAGTCAGCCTTTCCTAGAACAACACGAGCAGACATTCCTGTTTCTCACATTCTTCATTCTAACAAGACAGTTAATCCATTGATCGGTGAGACCCTCCCTTTAACCCCAACTCTAACTTTAGTTGTGAAAACACCCCATGAAGCTGAGAGTTTTGAAGACCAGTCGCGGCTGCTGGGGAAAGTACAGATTCCTTGGTTTTCCTGCTAAACACACGTGTACAGATGGCGTGATGCTCACAGTACTGCACAATCACGCTTACAGGCGTGAAGGCCAAATCAGTGGTTCATGTGAGGTTGTATCTCTTTAAACCTCTTTTAAATGGAGGGACTGGGGATTGAACCCAGGACCTCGTGCATGCTAAGGACACGCTCTGCCTCTGAGCTATGTCTTCCCCAAGTGCCTTAGTTTTATGAAGCAAAATGTATTCAACTACAGCTAAAATTATCACTTTAAATAGTAACCTAAAGATGCCATTTGAGAATAGGGTTATGAAGCTCTTTTTATTCACAAAATAAGGAAAGCCAATTTCATAGTGTAAGAGAGATTTTAGTCATTGTGAAGTAGCATGTAAATATAGTTTGACTTTTAAAAATCCAGTTCAGCAGCAGTAACACATTTAATGTGTCAATGACAGATATTTAAGAGAGCAGATTTACAGTGTCAGTAATACAGACAGAACTGACATAAAGTGTAATGTTTCATGAAATTCTCACCCAAATAGGTGCCCTCAGCCCTTTGCAGTTCTCATCTAAACACTGAGTGTGTGGTGTGCATTTCGTTCTTGTGGTGAATGTTCAGGACAGACCAGTCGCCATCCCACCTCACTCAGGACACCAGACGGGCCCCCTCGGGAGGGGCAGTGGAAGGAGCAGGGCGTGGCTGGCTCGGCCCCAGCGTAGGCGCCTCCCAGGAAGGGAAGCTGGCAGAACACCTCGGCTAAGATTCACCTTTGAACTCCGGCATTTGCCGCAGGAAATGAAGAAATGTGGAAATACGTGTAAATACAAGTACGTGTGTACACGTGCCCTCCTGTGTCCAGTCAAATGGCTCCCTCCCCCAGTCCTGGGGGCTGGCCTCACATCCACCCCCGGCCTTCTAACCTCTGATGCCCATGGCTGGTCCGCAGCCCCAGACAGGACGCCACCCCGGCTCAGCTTGAGGTCCTGAGTGACTGCACCTCCGGTTAGTTCTGGGGGCGCCCTTCCACGCCTGGGGATATGACCAGCAAAGCCCCTTTGAAGGTGGCATTGGTAACCTGGCTGACCACAGAGCAGGGTCCCGCAGCCCAGAGGGGTGACAGGGCAGGCCGGGCTGTGCCTCGGGCTGTGGGCCCCAGCCCTCACACTCAGACGGCTCAGTGATGCCCTTTGCCTGGTTCTCATCTTTCTACTGACGCATTGATGTGACTCATATAGAGCCTTCAAGACTACTAGTCGTTTTGTAAGTAGATCTTAAACCACCCATCTGATTAGTTTAATGGCATAAACATTTACATATATGTATTTTTGATGACTGCTGGGAATTTATTGTCTACTTGGTGCAAGGCACAGGGTTATGAGGTGCCAGCAAGGCTCTCGTGTGGCTTGGATAGTAAAGAGTGGGGTTCTCTCAACTTTCTTTTTGGCGTTTTGCTGTTTTGATATTAAAGAACCCAACTGTTTCTGTTGGCCGAAGCCTGCTTAGTCTCGGGGAGGGGAGGGGAGGGAAGAGAAGGGGGCGGGCTCCTGTGGGCCTAGAGCCTTGGAAGGGAGCCTGGCAGCTGGTGGCGGCCACTCAGGACGGGGGCCTGCTGTTCGTTTTGCCAGGCTGGCCACCAGGCCGCTGCTTCGCCCCGGCCTCCCGAGCCAGGGCACCGGTGATCGTGCTGGTGGAGGTCTGGGTGATTCCAAGTGCCCTGGGAGCTCCAGCACTGTGGCCCTGAGTGGGAGAGTGGGCTTCCCGAGAAGGCAGCTAGCCCACCAGTGTGCCGGGCCGGCTCTGGGGAGACCGAGTGTTGGGGGCTGGCTTCCCCGGGTGCTCCGCACTCCCGCAGGAGCTGGTCTTGGAAGTGGGGCTGGGCAGGCCCAGGTGGAGTCGGGGGTGGCCCCGAGGGAGCCGCAGGCTGGGGTGGCTGCCATGCTTTTGCTTGTGGGCTGTTAGAAAGCTAGGCGGCCACCCCTCACGGGCCTTGGTGCACAATCACAGGTGGCGGGGACGGGGACGCTAGACCACGGAGCCCATTTGCAGAGGTGACCACGAGTGACAGCTCCATGACCCAGACGCGTGGGGCCTACTTATAGTCTTAAATTATTATTTTTCAGCCCTTAAAAAACCCTCTAGTTTGAGTACCTATGACTATAAATTGCCCTCTGTGTACTGTTTAGCTGTTTTCCAAAGATTTAATATGTGGTATTTTTGTTATTATTTATCTATACATATTTTTAAAATTTCTTTGATATGCTTTTCCTCTATGAGTAATATGTGTTGAAGTATTTAATTTACTTTACAAATGCTGTTTATGCTGTTATATGTTAAAATAACAGTTTACTTCTAATTTCTAACAGTATTACTGTGGTCAGAAAAGTTTTATGTCTTACACTGAGTTTTTGTAGTGATTTCAACTTGTTTTATGGCCTGATATGTGGTTAGCTCTGGAATGTTCCACGTGTGCTTCAGAACGTCTCCAAAACTTGACAGTGAGTTTTTGTGTGTATTAAGTCAGGACTGTTCATTTTGTTACTTAAATTATCTGTAGCAAAATATAAACACAACACATACACATACAACAACAACAACAAAACAATGTATCAAGACTAATTTAGGGTGATCCCAGAAAGGAGTAGATGGTTTTAACATTACAAACATATGACTGTGTGAAAATTGCTATCAGACTAAATAAAAACCATATGATCTCCTTAATAGATGGAGAAAGAACAGCATCTGAACAAAGTATACACCCATTTATGATTTTCTAAAATAACTCTTAGCAAATCAAAAGGACTAAACACCAGAAAACTAATGAAGGTTATTTACCAGAAAATAGAGCAAACATTATAGCTGATTAGAAGAGAGACAGAGATGGCCGCTGACAGCATTTCTACTCGGCAGCGTGCTGTAGGTAGTGTCCCTCTTAGATAATAGTCCAAGACAAATAGAAGAGGCAAAGATTCAAAAAATAAACTGTTACTATTTGAAGATGATATGTTTGTTTGCTCAGTAAAACCAAGAGTCTACAGAGAAGAAAATTAGCACTTCTTGAAAAAGATGAAAGAAAAATCAAGGGATTCACTTATGATATTCATGGATAGAAACACCTATTATGAGAAAGATGCCTTCTGTCCCTAATGAATCTGTACGTTCTCTGTGGTTCTAATAAAAATCCCAGTAGGGTTTTACATGGGCTTTGAAAATGGCCCTTAAATTTTATGTAAACAAGAGAATTCTGAAACCAAAATTGGCATGGCTACTTTTCCTACTAAGTGTCAAGATGTGTTAGAAAGGTGTGGTGAGCGATACGGCCCACAGAGAATTAGCTGCTACAGCATGGAGAAGTGCTGTAAGACAGTGCAAAATGCCGAGCCCGGTTGCTACAACGGGCAGAAGATAGCACACTTGTGCACAGATAAATACCCAGTGATAACGATACTGAAGCAGGGGGCACTAGTAGTCAGGGTGGTGCACAGTAGAACTCCAGCAAGATGCCAGCCCAGAATCGCCACGCTCTGGTCAGTGTCTGGAGCCATGTGGGACCATGAATGGATGCACAGAGTGTCAATGTCTCTGCCACCCAAGACACCGGTGAACAGCAGTGAGCGTGCGGCAGATTTGCACGTGCAGCGTTCCCCGCTGTCTGCGCTTCAAGGAACCTATCAGGCATATCCCAAGGAGACACATAGTCATCCTCTTGGCTGCATTATTTGTAGAAGAGAAACTCTGGAATGGAATGGAATGGAAAAATCTATCGCATTATATCCTTCGCAGAGAGCAGTAATATTTCATTATCATTAGATAGTAGTTTTTCTTAAAGAAAGTTATCCTAACTGAATTCTTCCAGATTTCAAGATATCAAATTATTGTAATTCAAAATTCCACTCCTAATAAAAGTATTTGTTTTATGCATTTTCCTGTTAGATAAATTGATGTTTTTTTCCTTTTCTTCTCTCCCCCCACCCCGCACACAGATGTGCGTGCACACACACACACACACACACTCTACAGTTATAAATGAAGTGAAGGTATCCCCTGTGCTTTAATTTTCCTGGAATCCAAGCAAACCAAACCAAACCAATATTCCTAACCATGCGGCGTCTGACGTGAGAAGATCTAGCACTAAAACACAGGTGGCCACTTGCAGTAAGGGGCAAGGGGCTTTTTAATCAGTTTTTGTGGCCCTGGAGCTGCGGGCGGTGCCCAGACTTGTAAACAGTGACTCAAGAAGTGTGCGTGTAGGCTGTCTCCGCGGGCGGGGACGTGGGTGTCCCCATGAGCCCTACCCGGTGGTCCCCCAGCGCCATCAGCTGCGTCCTCCACCACAAGGGCGTTCTCCGTTCTCCACTGCACAAAGGTAAAGCCCTTCACGTAAGTGCCAGGAACGACACGCTGATTCGTCTCCCGACTTCCACACTTCAGCCGTCATCTCTCCTCAGTTTTCTTTTAAGCAACACACATACTTCTCTCTTTTCAAGTCTTTTCAGTTTTCTACTGGGCTTATCTGTGTTTATTCTCTAATCAGGGTTTCTCTACACCTTACTTTTAATGTAGTTCTTTTCTAAAACATCGCTTTTCTCGGTGTTTTTGCCACGTCTGAATCTGGGGGCTGCTCCTGAAACGTGAAGTACTTTAGTGCACTTCACGTGATAAGTGTATCACTGTATGGATTACTCTCCTAATACTCAGGTGCTTATTTTCAGAAAAGCATCCAGCGTGGTTCGACGATAAACATTGTTTTAATCATTAGCATAAACGTTACTTCCCATGGTCGCGGTCAGGCGTGTTATGTTCAGCGGCTGGCGGGACTGTCTTCCCAGGAGACGGAAAGCCCCAGGGGTGCAAGCCCCTGGGTCTGGTTCCCTGAGCACAGAATTCCCACTGGTGCCTCGCAGGGAGACGGGCGCTCCCGGACTTGTTCACAGCAGTTAAAGTCACCTCCTCCAACTGCGTGATCAGCGTGGACCCACTGCACAAGAGCCACTGAACCAAAAAACAAACCAGCAGAGGCCCGCACAGCAGACAGCAGCCCCGTGTTACTCGGGGCCCGTGTGTGTAACAGGCACACGGGGAGGCCGGCCCAGCCTGAGGACGGGGCTCCTGCGGGGGGGCCGGTGGCAGGATGGGGCCCCGTGTATGCCGTTCCTCCTCTTGTGTGCTGGGGCCGCGTGCGGTGGGTGAGGGACGCCGCGGGGCCAGGTCTCCAGAGAACTTAACACGTAAAGCCACTACAAGTCGGTGCTTTTCCAGCGCCTGCAACTCTAGGCAGTTTAAGGTTAACGAAGTGCGCTGTATACAGTCGCCTTGGTCTAGTGGTTACCCAGGGCAGCTTCGCGTCCCACTGTGATGGGAAGTCACTTTGAGAACCCTGGTGAAGGCGGCCGCTCCCGGGGCCTGGATCGCAGAGTCCCCAGCCCTGAGTCCCCAGGTTTAAACGGCAGATCTGAAACCAGCCGCGAAGATGAAGCGAACGTGAGGACAAAGGACAACACGGGAGACCAGGCCTGGGATTCTGTGAACGAGGAGGGACAGCAAGAGAGTCCCAGGCACTCAAATGCTCCCGGCAGCTTCTCCACAAAGTGGACGCTCCCTCCTTCCAAACAGTGGGCCCAGTCATGTCCCTCAGCCGCGCTCCTCTGACGCCTGAGAAGGTGAGAACCTTCGGAGGTCTTACGGGACGTATCAGGAAGTGTGGCAGGTTCTCTGTGAAGACAGCTAGAATGGACCCCAGAGAAGGCCACACGGGTGGCGCCGCCGTGCCTGGAGCTCACTGAGACATGGGCTGTTCACAATCTCGACCCAAATTGTCTTAATGCTTAAGACGCTTCCTATCTGCATGTGTACCTGTTGCTTCATGCTCACAAAAAAATCCAAATTAAAACGATTGAACTGTGTTTTCTGACCCCGTGGGAAGATGGGCAGCTTTGGGCTGCATGTCCGGGAAGTGTGACCCACGGAGAAGGTCACCGATGCCGGAGCAGGTCACGGAGTCATTTGTGACTGTTGGTCCTCACAGACAGACCCTGCGGCACACCTGGCCACTACGGGGAAGTCCAGTGTTTACCATGCATTTCACCTTTTTTCAAAAATATGTCAGCATAATTAAACATTTAACACATTGTTTTTCCCTTTTATGTCTATGTTATGTATTAATTAAAAATTAATTTAGTGGCATAATTATAAATACAAAGTTCAGTAAAAGCAACCGGGGCTGTGCTTCTTTTCTGACCACGATCATTTATTTTGTCTCCTGGCTATTTTGAAAAATAATTTGTTGATAGATGAGGAGTGTACTGAAATCATCTGCTCTTGGTCAGAGACACAGTGCATTATCTTATTCTACCTCCACAAGTCGTAACTACTTCGTAAAGGCACGTTAGGAGTGTCAGCAGGCGGCAAGCAGGTTTCCTTAGGGAAGTGTGTCGCTGGGGCAGAGAAGTGGGACTACAGCTGCGCCGAAGTTGGGTCGAGACACACGTATACCTGTGTGTATGTTGTGCACATTTGATAGACAAGAGATACAGTATGTTAAGTAGTTTCTAGAATTTTAAAGCTAGCTACAAACTAAAGCTTTAATAATTATTAATTAAAATTTTTGAGTGTTCTGCTTTATTTAAAGAGATAATTGGTAAATATTCCAGTGTAACTTCATGTTTCACTCCTTCCTGGACATCCTGCTGGGAACACTGTCTGTAAATTACTATAACATAGTACTGCGGTCTATGCTGTAGAAATTTAAAGAAAGAAACTTAAATTTAAATATATATTCATACACATATATGTTCTGATTTTTTTTTCTGCTCACAATACATAAAGTTCAACCACTTTGAAATTACATGGTTTTGTAACCTTGGGAGTTTAGAGTTATTTAAAAATTTGTACAGTAATTACAATTTTTAAATATATTTATATCTGAACATTTGAAAGTTGGTTAATTGGAATGACCTGCCCCAGAGCTGCACCGTGATTCCAGAATTCCTCGGTGGCGTCTACTTTGGATTTCCGGCTGCCTTAGGGAGCCCCACAGCGTGGTCCAATGACACGACCTGTGTATGAAAACAGCCCCAGAGTCGCCGGGCCTGTGTCCAACATGCTGTGCATGCGTGTGCACATGTGTGTGCATGTGCGTGTGTTTGTGGTTTCTCTGTGTGTGTGTGTGTGTGTGTGCAGACTAATGCAGTCCTACCTCGGACGCCTGGACTTCGGTGCCCCCCTTCCTCCTCACTCCTGACCCTCTTGTCACTAGCTCAGCGCTGGTGTTGGGCTCTCAAGAGCCCTCCGGGTGCTGGAGATTTTTGAGTGGCCTCTCCACGCCTCATTGTCTCTGCGGGGGACTCTCTGACAGACTCAGGGGTTGCATCCTTGCTGGAGTCTGTCCAGACGCCCTGGGCCTTCTCCGCCTCCCTCTCCTTGGAATGACTCGACCGTCCAGCGTGGGCATTGCAGCCCGACAAGCCTGTTGGAGTAGTTACGTCAAGATTTCTGAAAGGAGCAGCTCCAGGCTGCCCAGTAACCCTGGCCGGCTTCCTTCACGCATGAACCGCACACACAGAGGGAGCACAGAGCGGGGCTGAGTCAGTCGTATGGTACACAGAAATTCAGTTTAAAGCAGCATCATTCTTTTTCTCAGTTGCTTATTTATTTAGCATATTTATTGAATGTCTACGGTGTGGAAGGAGTTCGAAAGATGGTTATATTAAAAAATCAATCTCATGTTTTAATTAGATTGAGCAGAACTTCCAAGCATGTTTTAAGGATGACTGTGATAGTTTACAGTTGTTTGTGGGGCTCCCTGTGAATATGGGTTCTCCAGTTGGTTTAAGACAGGCTTCTGTTGAGAGTGGTTGCAAGGTTTTATTTTACTGGGAAGATGATTGAACACATCTCAGTTGCCTGGATGATGCACTAAACTTAATTTCCTGATATTGGACCTCCTCATTAGAGAAACGATTGACTGCTCCGGATTCTCGCACAAATGTTCGGCAGTAGGTTTGTCCTTGGAACCCCTCCAGGCAGCGTCTCTGACAGCCTGGTGTCAGAGGTCAGAGTGAAGCTGGCGTTTACACAGGTTTCCAGGTGTTAATTCTTGAAATCTTGGGAGAACCTGCAGGCATGACATCTGACTCCAGAACCACTATTGGCGATGATGTGTTATTTAAAACTTTCTATTTTGGATACTTACATAGTCTATAACATTTGAAAATAAATTTTGGCCAATTGTATTTTTCATTGTTATCCATTTTATTGATTTTTCGAAGTCATTAGTGTTCAGTTACATCTAGTGTATGTTAGCTATTCCCAAACCTGACCACACATCAGCTCACCTGAACAGACCACCCGGAGGGTGGGTCCCCAGTCGTCGAAACCAGAACTCAGAGAGAAACCATATTCCAGCTAGTGAGGTGGAAGGTTCTCCCCCGACCCAGTGGTGATGAGCTCAGGGCCAAACCCCACTGCGTGTGCTGATCATTATTTTGATTATTCACATTCTTCCCCGAGAATTACCAGACCATACCCTTTGCCTTTCTTCCATTATGTCTTGTTCTTACTGCTTTCCAGAGCATCTTAATATAGTATAATGTTAACCTTCTCTGTTTATGAATTTTTTAGTAAATGTTAACAGTATTATCAAAAGTAATCCAATCTTAATATTTACATGATCAATAACAGAAATACTTTCAAGCAGTGCTCAGAGCACAGCGCTCGGTTAAATCACCCGGTGTGAGCGTCAGGGCCAGTAAAACCCGTCTCTCCGGTTTTCTCTGCTGTAAAGCCGTTCCACACAGAACCGTTGGAGCAGGTTCCAGGGAACGGATTACTTGCAGCTGCACATGTAAAGACGCTCTGGGCTCATGAATTTTTTGCGCTCAGTCTTGCTAATGAAAGGCTTTGAAAAGCCTTTACTTATTTATAATGCCTGGTAGTAACAGTGCCCACAAGTAATAAAGCAGGTGATGAAGATTCAGGAATTATCTGTCCGCGTCACGTGCTCTTCTCCCGTGTTCTATAATTCCGTGTCTGCTTTGTTAGTTAGTCAGTTTGTTTATCAGCGAAGCCAGTCACAGCTCAGAGCTGCGCTCCGGGCGTGCAGTCATGGAGACGCTTGGGACCCCTGGGGGCCTGTTCTGGATGTTTGACCTTTATTGTTATGACACTTATTTCCTCTTGAACTCCTTTTTTGGGGGAAAGTATACAAACAACCCAGACCATTGTCACCCGGGCAACTCCAGGTCTCACGGCTGCAGGTGGGCGGAGGCCCAGGGAGCGACTGACTGACTGACGAACCGCAGAGCCTGGGCGGGGTGGGGGGGTCAGGCGGCGTGAGAGCCGGCTCCGGGGCAGAACTCGGCGGTGGCCTGTGTCCCCCACGACTCCCCCCTGCCGCAGACTCCTGTCCTTCACGGGAAGTAGTAAACATAAAAAGGTGTTTTCTGTCAAGAATTTTAAACTCAAGGATAAAGCCTCTGTTATCTTAGTTAATTGTCCAAACAACCGTAGTCACAGCATCACGCACTCTGCCCAGCAAGACAACGCAGGTGTTTGCTGTCGCTGACAGTCTTTCACCACCCATTTCTGAGGGTCAGCAAAGCATAATCAGCACAAAGAGTGGATTTCAGACTCAGGGTCAGGAAGGGAGCCCCCCAGGACCCCTCGCCCTGGGTTCCCTCCCCGAGCTCGTCAGCTCCTGTGGCTGGCTCAGTGTCCTGGTGGGAGCGGGAAGGCTCCCGATCTGACAAAGGGGAGATAACCATCAGGGCTGAGACGGCACCTGCCAGGACGGGCCCCTTCCCCTTATTTCTGGGCTGAGAGCCAAAAAAAATGACATTCCTTATCCTAGCAAAACCAGGAAAAGGGCGGTTCTGAGAAACACAATGTCTGCCTTTCACAGCGAGCGGGAGCCTGCGGGTGAGGGGGCGGCTCTCAGGTGGAGCCGGTTAGGAACTGCGAGCCGCTCGCACGCACGCGAGTCCAGGCCTCACAGCACGAGCTCGCGGTGTCCGCGGCCAGTTCGGTGAGCGGTACTGGAGGGCGCGCGTCCGGCTGAAAAGCCAGATGTTCCATGACTCGTCCCTTGGGAGCTCACTTCCCCTCCTGAGCCTCAGTGCTCCCACCTACAAAGTCGGGATTCTGTTTACACGATACTAACGCTTTATTCCTTCCTTAGCATTTCATTAAAGTCCCTTTGAGTCATTTGCTGCAGGTCATACGAACAAAAACTGGTTCAAGGAAACAGGAAGTCCGCACTGATCGCGTCAATGAAAAACGCTCGTCCTTTCCCCACACGTCCCTCTGATCTCGGCACCTAAGACTCGGCTGACAGCTGCATTAACACTGAGTCTGAGTCAAGCGATTTAATCCAACCTGGAATCGGCACTGGAGAGGCACGGTGCCCGCACACGGGGGCTGCGGTCGTCCACCAGGAAGTGCGCGCAGGTAGACACGAAACTCCATCCACAGTCATTGGCGTTAATTAGCTTCATTTTGAAGAGTGCCTGAGTTAATTTTACTATGATTGTATCTACAAAATAACTACTCTGTGTGGACTGATAGAATTAAACATGGATCGGTTTTCAAAACAGCTCACGTGAACACACACACACAGAGACACGCACGGGAGCCCGCATACTTCGCAGACACACAGAGTGGAGACCATCATCATGGCAGCTCCCGAGGGCCTGGCTGCCCACTCGCCAGGCTGGGGCTCCTGGAGACACCGCGGGGCATGCAGGAAGCTGCCAGGTCCAGGTGACACGTCCTGCGCCGCCTGACGACAGTGAGGCAGAGGGGCCACGAAGGGGCCTCCCCGAAGCCATCGGTGTTGCTGAGAGCAGCCCCCAGCAAGCCCCGCGCAGCCTCTCCATCTCAGGGCCTCTGTCCTGGGGACAATGACCACCAACAGGGCGCCTCTCTTCTCCCCAGGAAACTGCAGGCACGTATTCTGGAAATTCACAAAACTCACTGAATTCACTCACCTGGTTAGTCTTTGAACAAACCCACGTGGGGTGACCACAAGGCAGCTTGTATGTTTTTACACAGAAGCACACACACACATGCACACAGACACACACACGTGAACACATGCGCACACATGCACACACACACATATACTAACGTCTGGACGCTGCCAAGTGTTGACAAGGACTATGAGCTACAGGGAAACTGTGTAATAGGCAGTATAAATGTGCACAAAATTACTGTCTATGTTGTGTATTTACTGTGTCACATAGAACATAAAACACATAAAAATACAACATGTGATGCATTCCTTCTAAGAATTAAAGAACAAACGTAACCTGCAGCGTCGTACCTGGTTGCATATCACAACACGGCATACCTCGCACTAGTGTGAGCTCACAGCTGCTGGTGGCTGCCTCCCGCTCATTCTTCCAGGTGGTGGAAGAGCAGGTCGCCCAGGTCAGGCCAGGGCCCTGGGTAGAAGCTGGATCACCGGGAGCTGTGTTTTACCTCCAGAAAGATGAGTCAGTGGGGACGAATCAGATTTCAGCGTGCATGGCCGGTCCCCCCGGGCGCTGGCCTGTTCATCCAGCTGAAGAGGAGGCGGTGTGAACGAGGGGGACCCGTCCTCACCCACCTGCCACCGGCCGAGTGTCTCCCGAGGATGAGCAGGTATGGGGACAGTTACCACCCAAACCCGGAGGCCCCGCTGCCTGGGCCTGGCTCCTGTGGGGGGGGAGACCCCACGCCGGGCCCCGGTGAGCAGGACAAGACAAAGAGGAAGGTGTCGGGGGGTCAGGGCTCCGTGCCTTCCCCTGCTCTGTGCCCCTCCTCACGTGCCAGGAGAGGCCAGCCTGCTCTCAGTCTCTGTCCTCAGCTCCACACCACCCCTCCTTGGGTGACTTTTCATTAACAGACTCCTGTTAGGTGCCCGCCTTGTGCACCAAAGATTCAGAGGTGACAAAGCTCCTCACCATCTTCCTCTCTGAATGAAGCTTCCATCTCTTGGACTCTGGTGTGTAACAAGGTCATGACTGCCTGTTGGATGTAAGACGGTCAAGGAGTCGGAGCCCTTGTGGGGCCCGGTGTCAAGAAGGTCCCTTGTGATGAGGTGAGACCGACTCAGGCCCCAGGTGGGGGGCAGCCATGTCCGTGGGGCATCCTGAGCAAGGCTGAGAAGCAGAAAAGCCTCGAGCAGCCAAGACTTCGGGGCCAGGAGCAGAAGAGGGGCCAGGGTCGGGTGGACACAGACCAGCTCAGGCAGGCCTCAGGGCTGGCAGGAGAAGAAAACCCTCAGTTTTCTCCCAGGTTGGATGGAGACCATGTGGAGAACTTGAAGCTGTACAGTGAGCTAATCGAAGTCCGGCTTTGGATGGGCAGCTGGCAGCCCTGCGGTGTTGCCTGTGAGCTCGGATGAGGACTCGGTCTTGGGGGGCAGCAGAGATGGAGGAAAGAGGGTGGATCTGGACCCCGTTTCAGAGAGGGGCTCACAGGACACCAGGGAGCTCCAGGTGAGGGCTGAGGGCAAAGGGACGAGATTGAGGAGGAACGTTCCAAGTTTAGTTTGAGAATCTGGGAACACAGCAGGGGGATAAAATGAAATAAGGGAATTTCTGGAAGGCAGGTCTGGGGTCACGGAAATCAAGAGATGTGGGTACCTTCAGTCGTGCATGGGGCGTGTTGGGCAGAACTGACCATTCCTTGGTGTCCCAAAGCCTGGCCTTGTGGACAAAAGAAAGAGGTGGGATGGTGCCCACATGCCCGGCCACCCTCTGGTCCCCTCCTGGTGTCCCTGAAGTCTTCCCAGACTGGCGGCCGAGAGCGAGGGGTCAGTTTCAGACGAGGCAGCATTTGGGGTTTGGAGGTCTAACCCATCACTGCTGCACAGTGACCAGGGCCTCTGACAGTGTGGTTAGTCTCTCTCATCACCCATAGTCCATGAGCATTTAGCTGGTAAATGACCAAATGTAATTAATACTCCAGAGGGCTGGGAAAACATAATTTCCACTGTTCTTTGTACTTTTCTACAAATACAATTCTATTTCCTATGCTATTTAGGATTTGTGATGGTAATATGGTAATATTTCATTTCACCAATGAAATTAAAAAAACAAACAAAATAAATTATTAAAGATTTGTGGGATTTGTTGTCTAAATCCTAGAACTCATCCTCTCCCCTCAGGCCGACTGGAGGACAGAAAATGCAGGTGACTCTGCCAGGAGGCTCCGAGTACAGGCTTTGTTGCCAGTGGGAACAGCAGAGCCTCTGCATCCTACTGAGAGCCCCCACCCCCCCAGAACCCCACCCCCCCTTCCAGAAGCCCTCCCCCAGAGCCCCACCCCCTCCAGAACCCCCTCCCCCCTCCAGAACCCATCCCACCCTCTCTCTTTGGGAAGCGGAGACTGCCTCCTCCTGACCCTGCTGCAGGGGAGAAACAGCTACATGTAGGGTCTGATGAACGTCTCTTCCAGGGACGAGGAAGACAAACAGAATTTAGCTGTAGACTCATCCCTCGACTCCTGTTGTCTACAGTGTTACCGTCGGCCCTCTGAGCTCTGGAGGAGGAAGGACGCCCTCAGCTCTCTGCTGGAGGTCCCCATGTCCCCTCAGTCCCCGTGACCACATGTGCCTGGCCCCTTGCTTTCCAGTGTCGCACATGAGGTCCAGGTGGGGACCCCAGGACACTGGCCGGAGCAGCTGCTCTGTTGGTGGGGGTCAGCTCCCCCCACATTCCTGCTCGGGGAGAGTGGAGACAATCATCACCAGGGCCCGAAGACGGAGAGTTTTCCTCCAGAAGGAGGCCTGATCCTGGGACGGGGGCCAGCAGTGCCTCACGTCTGTTCCTGGCCCAGCGAGGGTGCTGGCTGGTTGGAAGGAGGCCCAGCACCCAGGGTCCTAGAAGGGGGCCCGTCCTTCCTTGGGAGGGGGTTCCCAGAGCCCGCCTCTTCTGGCAGACGTGGTGATGGAAGCCGTGTGGGCTCAGAGGAGGCAGGCGTCTTCTGGTCTCAGTCCCCTCCGTGTAAAGCACAGTGGTGTCAGCTTGTCTGAAACCCCAGCGACTGCTCCTGAAGGTTGTTCAACACCAACTTCAGCTTCTTTCACGGCTCTTTAAATAAATGCTTTTTATATCTAAAGGGATGCCCAGACCACCAAGGTCTGAACAGTTGGCGTTAGAACTGAGCAAAATATGATCTTCAACGTTGAATGATGACTTAGCACAAACATGAAAAGACAGTATTTTATCAAACATTCCTGTCGGGTGTTCTACAACGTGTCTCTATTGAGTTAATGTCACTTGACCTTCATGAATGAGTTGATTCATTTCTGTAGAAACGAATAAAACGCAACCCAAGATCCGTCTTCTCACGTAACGTCGTTAGGGACCCGCCGCATGGCCCCCGACCTCTGTCTGGCTTGCTTTGTCTGGAACTGAAGGCCAGGACTAGAAGCTGACCTTTCCTGCTGCCGGGAGCGTGACTCCCAGATCTAATCACGGCCGAATTCAGAGGGAGCAGCCCAGAAGGAAACAGATTCCACTTTCATTTTAGCCTCAGACACACACAGGCCTAAAACCCCTCACGTTCAAGCCTGTGGCCTTGGCGAAGGGGCAGACGGCACGGCCCGACCTGAGCTGGCTGTGGTGAGCCGGGCGCTGACGAGACGCCCGGGTCCCTTCTTGACGTGAAGCCACTGCCTCCTCCTCCGCCTCCACTGCCAGGAAATGAGCGGTTCGTGAGGGACCAGACCGCCGCCACGCGCCTTGCAACACGCAAGTCAAAATAGGTCTAAACTGGAAGCGGGACCGTGCAGACCGTTTCCGAGGAGCCATCCAGCGGCAAGGCGGACACCTAAGCAGTGTTGATGATTTTTTGTGAGATTCGTTCTTGTGAACAGGGCAAGTTAACT
This sequence comes from Vicugna pacos, assembly GCF_048564905.1. Taxonomy (NCBI): domain Eukaryota; kingdom Metazoa; phylum Chordata; class Mammalia; order Artiodactyla; family Camelidae; genus Vicugna; species Vicugna pacos. The sequence goes on from NC_133001.1 coordinate 60,762,370, forward strand.
TTGTGAGATTCATACAGAGGCCAAGAGAATCAGGCTTTTGTTTGCTTCCAGTGCCATTCATTCTGAGCGACGGAGCGGTTATTACAGTCTTGTGCTGCCGCGACAGCAAAGGGAAGACGCCCGACTTTCAGAAGCGTGTGCCGCCTCTTCCCAGGGCCCGTCAGCTGCCCCTGCATTGCGTGTGCATGCTGCGGACCGTATAGACGTGCACACGTGGGGACGTGGGGAAACACGTGAGCACACGATGGTGTGTTTACACAAGTTTGGAGTCGTTTACAGTAAAACACGACACATGTTCTAACGGAGCCACAGCAACTCGAGGGAAACAGCCTGTGACCCGGTGCCCACGTCTCAGGACCGGGGGCTCCGGGGACGTGCAGACTCTCCAGGTGGAGCCCGTCTGCTGGTTCCCCGCAGGGACGCTCTGGGCTCCCAGGGAGGCCCCTGCTGCCTTGACCTTCACTTCACGTGTCTTCTCTCAGGTCCTGGGTTGGGCTTTCCAGCAGGGCGAGCAGACGACCGGGAAGCCCGGCTCCTGCTTGTCCTTAGAACAGTCTTTTTCTCTCCAAACGATCCAACAGACACGATTTTTAGGAGACCTTATTACCTCACAAGTGCTGCTCTGCTGACCTGGAAAACCCTGTCCCACAGGACGCAGGCATCAAGGTGCTTTCGGTTACTGGTGGCAACACAGTTAAGCTGCTGTATTTTATTTGCTGGAAAGGAAGGGAGTCTGTTCAGGGCCAGTTCTCTCCCAGCAAAAGCCTATTCTCTTTTATCACCTCCATGTTTGTGTCAGCAAGCCAAGAACCAAGGAGAGAGAGAGGTTCTCCCTCGACCTCTGTGCGTCCCCGAGCGGCTGGACCCCCTCGGCACGTCCTCATCCCAGAACCTGCAGCAGGAGGACGGCGGGGAACATGTCTCCACAGATCCTCACAGAGGGGCTGGAGCAGTTTCTGAAAGGTGAGGATGTGCTTCCCAGGAGGAGGGGTCGGGCTGGGAGAGATGGACGAGGGCCGGGCTCACGGGCTCCTGGATAGAAGGTTTGCGCCATGCTCACGGCCCAGGGCAGGCAGAGTGCGTGGGGTTGGATCCCCAGGCAGCCTGCCAGGGCCACTGTCACCTTTACAGGTGGGTGTGACAGTGCCCCTGCTTGCTTGTTTTCTCCTTGTAATGCTCAGATCTCTGGCGACGATCAAGTTTAAAGATGAACCAGCGTTCACTTTGTAAGCAGAATAGAGCTATTGATTTAAAACTGAGCTCCTCTTTCTTACCAGGTTCTTAGCAATTTCAGAGCCGAACGACCACATTTTCCTGAACCATTTACATTCTCACCTTTCTCGCAGGTCAGTGACCTCTCTGAACGTCAGCCCCACTCAAGTGACGTCACAGGGCTGATTGCCACCTTTCCCAGATCATTAATAACTGATTAAGGCTATTCAGACTCCCTAAAGCCAAGTCCCAGGGCACTTCTGGGCAAGTGTCCCCGACTCAGAGCATCTCCACTTGTCACCCCTCTGCGTTTGGTCTTCTCAGGAGCGGGGAGCGTTGTGCTGAGCTGCTCAGACACCTGCACCATTTTCTCTTTGGCACTCTTCTCTGGAATGCTCTAGTCCCCTAAGCAGGGTAAATTTGCACTATTTTATTCCTTATTTTTCCAACTCGTGGGTAAGAAGAAAGTTTGCTGAGGCATGGGCTGCATCTGCACCAGCCGCTCTTCTGCGGTCACCCACGGGAGCTGCCTTTCTCCAGACAGCGCCCGGCTCCGAGGCCACCCCAGGAGTGTGGTGGGAGTGATGGGGCCACCGGGTTCTCAGCCTGTGAGGTCCTGGGCAGACCCGCACAGCACCTCTGACAAAACCCGGTGTTCAGCTGGGGGGAAGCTCCCCCAGAGGACAGCCCATCCTTGGAACTGCATGCCTGCATCCCACCCACCCTTCAAGGACAGTGGTTTCCCAGATTACACGAAACCAAAGTCTCCTCGTGTGAAAACTGACCTCAGCAAGTGGAGGGAAGTGTAACGTCTAAAATCAATGCTCTGTAATCCATAAAGACTTTCTGCACTTGGTCGTTCTGTTATGCAGAGTTTTCACTCCACTTAGCAGATATATCGGATTACTAAATAATGTAACATGGAGCCAAATAGCAAAGCTAAAATTGTGCAGGTTAATAGTGGCAAGAAGGATGAAAAATGTTTTTAAATTACTTTTGGTAAAAACAGAGCTGCTCCTGTTCTGTTCTGTCTGCTCTGTCTTGTCCTCCCATGGAACTTGAGGACAGCGAGGTGTCACATCTCCTCCCCGTTGCCGGCACATCACTGTCCTTGCTTTCTGTGCCTCCAGGCTCTGGGGTTCTCTTTCCTCCGTCCCTGACTCCCCTCTTCCCTGTCCATCAACATCCCAGAGCGTGTGAGATGCATCTTTCTGTACATGACACATAAACTATGTGAGCGAGGCCACTGTGCCCCCAGGGCGTCCCCCCCAGAGCTGGTCCCCACGTGTCCCCAGCCCCATGGTTGGGACCGCTGCCTCCTTCGCACTAAGGCGCCGGCCGTTCTCCCCACCCTTCCTTTGTGAGGTTGGGTTTTGCTTGCTTTTGGTTTTGTCTCACTGTCAGAGTAGTATCAGCGGAGTAGGAAAAGCAGCACCCGCGTACTGTTCTGAAAGCGGTGTTGGCCTCAAGACTCCCTTAGGTGTCTCAGGGACCTCAGGACCCCCGGACTACAGTTCAGGGACCACTCTGCTCGAGTGACTGCGTTAAAGAAGGACTGTATTTTAATGTGCTGCGTTCTTTTGCAAACATTTCACTTTTTTGCATCATAAAGGAAAGTGATTCGCAGTTGTTTTACTTCACTCTTTGTTTCTGGAGTCAATGTTTCCCCCCTAATAAAGACAGATGGGAGGTTTCCCTTTTCCCCTGTGCTCCAGAATAATTTAAGCAGCACTGGGATAACCCCGTTTATGAAATTTGATAGAATTTGCCTGTTGGACTATCTGGGAGTTTTGTCTTCTACAGGAAAGCTCTGTATCAACTTCTTTTAAAGCTGTTAGTTTAAGCTTTCTGACCACTACGGTCAAATTCATAGAGCTACAAAGGGAAATTTTTACCTATTTTAGTGTTCACATTTTATACGTATAAAGTTGCACAACAGGTTTCCTGGATTTTAAATTTTTCTGCTGATTTATGGGGGTTTTTTCCTTGTCATTTCTAAGTTAATTTACCTGTTTTTCTCCTCTTCTTGATTGAGTTAGCTTGTGAGTTTTGCCTGTTTGGTTGGTTTTCATGAAGACGTATCTCTCCGACATTCGTTCTGCTCTTTGTGTTGTAATTCATTGATTCCTCCCTGCGTGGCTGATTCTGACCCGCGCTGGCTTTCTCCTTTTGTTTGTTTTGTATTTGCCTTAGGAGAGAATTTAGCCCGAGGCGCTGGCAGCCGCGTCCCTGACGCGCGGCCAGGCGACCCAGCGCCGCGCCGGCCGGGCGGGCCGGGCGGGCCGGGCGGGGGGGGTCCGGGCGTCGGAACTGGAGCCCCGAGGCGGGCGCGCCGGGCCGTGGGGAGCCGGCGCTGGGGACGCGCGGCTGAGCCTCGGGCCGGGCCCGCGCTCTCTGGCGCCTCCCCTCGACAGACACGCGGAAATGCGGGCAAACAGCCGGCTTGTCCCGTCTCTCGCTCTTTCGCGGTCCGTTACCTGACGTTTTAAATCCGATATTCGTTTCTTTTCCTTGAAATTTTTCGAAGTCTCCTCTGAGATTGTGTAGGTTTTCTTTGTGATCAAACTTCTAAGAACGTTCCTTGTGCACTTGAAGCAAAGCTGTGTTCTCCAGTGTCAGGGACCAGAATTCTCCACCTACCCGTGCAAGTGTCTTCCTGATCACCTTGATTGTGACGAACACACTTACACAAAGTCTTCAACGTCAGTGCCTGTCTCGGATTGAGAGAATTGCCTGCGTTTCCTCCTGTTCCCCCGCAGGTCTCCTGCAGTTTCCGGCCTGTGGCAGGTTCTGCTCCATCCTTGGGTTGTAATTATCAGGAGCTGAATCCTCAGAGTCAGAGCACATCCTTCCTCGTCTCTTAGGGCTCCTGCACAACCCTGCCCCATCACAGATGAAAACAGGGAGGCCCACTTCGTACCACTGACACTCACCGCTCTGTTCTAACCCTTCCTTTTAGAGCTTTTTTTTTTAACCTTTTGTTTAAGGTGTGTTGCTTATGTACAAAATACTTTTGGATTTTGCCCTGTTAGTCAACCTAAAACGTTTTCAGTAAGTGCGTTAAGCACACGTACATTTACTGAAGCTGGTGTTTCAATCTGAATCTCTTGTTCCATTTTACGTTGTGTTTATGTGACACCTGCCTTTCACAGTCTCTGCCTCAGCTTATTCTCTGCCCTCCGTGCTCCCCGCTTGCCATTCAGTTTATAGAAAGGTTTGTATTTCTGTGTATTGTGTGCTTTATCCCAGTAATCTCACCCAATACCCTCTGATTCCCTCTATTTTGAACGCTGTCCCCTGGTTCTCAGTAAGTGATCTCCCTCCTAGCATTTAACTTGAAGTAACACCCTTGTACTGGAAATCAGTATCTCTCAGGCAACTGACAAGGTTTTTCTAACTTTTCATATTCCCTTTCAATTCCTGCCCCACTCCTTTTAAATAAATTTGCTATATTCCCCTTTATTTTAGCAAGATGCATTCACTGCCTATAGAATCTTCACTCACATTTATCTGCTTTTATTATTTTTGGAGACACTCTTATGCAGAAGCTTCTGGCTTCTTTGGTCAGAAAGTTAGCTATCGGTCTCAGTTTCTGTTTTTGTAAAACGGCATGTCTTTTCTTTTCCAGGCTGCTTTTAAGATTTTCTGATTGTCTTTGTTTGTTCTGGAATATTATTTCTTTATTCTTTCATGCTTATTCTGAGTGGGGGGTCATGGGATTCTCAAATCTGCAGCTTGATGTCTCTCATCAGCTCTGGAGACTTTTCATCTGTTCAGTGATTACTTCTCTCCATCCAGGGCTCCTTTCCCTCCAGGGCCCGACTGCAAGTTCAGCAGGTCCTGCACTTTGTTCTTACGGATTCTCTCCTGTGTCTCTCTGTGCTTTGCTCTGAGGCTCACCTCTTACTGTCTACTTCACTAACTGTCCCTTCTGGCAAGTTTGTTACTGATTTCAGCTACTGATTTTTTAATTCTAGAATTCCCAGGAGTCTTTCTATAGCTTCCAGCCCTCTGCTAAAGTTCATTGTTTTACCAATTCTTGCACATACTAATCACAGACGTTTTAAAGTTCATCAATTCCTCCTCCGGTATCTGTACTGCTGGTAGGAGGTGTTCTGGCTGAGACTGTCCCTCAGGATCCAGGACATCTGCAGCCCCGCTGGGCAGCCAGTGAAGGAAGAGCCCACTGCTGTCTCTGTGGTGGCCGGATGATGCCAGGCTGGCAGGAGGCTGGCCAACAGCTATGTAGCCCACTGCGGGGAGCCCTGAGCACTGCCTGGAATGGAGCTGCCCCTCGTTGCCTTGTGTTGGATTTGCCAGATGTTTCCTCATGCCTGCCTCTGACCCACCCAAGCTGGTGATGGGGTGGACAGCCACTAGGGCCGTTCCCGTCCTTGAGGACATCAGGGTTACCTGGCAGCTTCGGTCTTGTGGAAGAAACTCTCAGAGGGCCCTGGCAGAGGTGCTTCCTCTGAGCTGGAGGTGGGGGTGGCGACTGGCCTGTGTGTGCTGGGACTCTGAGCTCTGTGTGGGGCAGACGCATCACATTACCCATTTGCCTTTACTGTGAGGACCTCCTCCCCTGTACCCAGCGTGCTCCCAGGTCGTGTGTCGTCCCTTAGTTGGGAGTGAGGAGTGTGGCATGCGTGGGAAGTTGCCTGCCCAGAGCAGCCGTGACAGAGCCCAGCATTTTCCTGGGAGAAATCAGGGGCCGGAAAACCACTGACTCTCAACAGAGCAATGGCAACTCCATTTGAGCACCCCTTGAAACATTTTGTTCTTCATTCCTCTCACTGATACTTGAAGGTGGGTACTGCAGCTCCACATGTCAGCAGAGGGCCGTTTACGAAGTCCAGCAGCCCTGGAAGTGAACCACGGTTGGCACTGGTGTCCAGACACCAGCTGTCAGACTCAAGGACCTGCCACCTTCCCCGGGACACAGATGAGGTGAGTCCATCCTGCACCCCTGGGGCTGCCCACCTGACTCAGACCCCAGCCTTCCTGTGTCTTTTCATTTGTACAACTTTTAAAGAAGGTCTTTTTTAGAAGACTCATTTCCCCTTATTTAGATGTGTCTTCAGTATGTTCCATAATTAAACTTTGAAAGCCCACCTCATTTCCATGGACATAAATGTCTTAAGAGGATGCAGCTGTGTCATTCTTGGCATCTTTCAAAGAAAATACACAGATTAGGAAGTGCAGAAAGAGAGGTCCGCTGCTTTCAGCAGTTACTCAGAGCTGCCCCGCCTTCAACTGCCTCCTGCAGATCCATCGCTGGTGCTCCAGTGTTCCTGACGTGGGGAACCTGCCTGTCCCGGGACCAGGGCCCTCTTTCAGAGTTGTGGCCTGGAGGTCTGACATTCCGCAGGCATGAAATGGTCCAAGGCTCTAAGAGGTGAGGAAGACGTAAACTCCTTGTTTTGACTCATTAGTAGCATGGCTTTGGCAATTCTAATTTATTCTTCATGAATGGATAAATCACTGTCCAGGGGGGCACGTGGTCACTTCCATTAGCACAATCTTGAACCTAATAAAAGATGATTTTCTGTCTCTTCAGGCCCAATTGCTCAAGTAGCAATCAGAGTTGGGGATAATAAAATAGAGTTACAGTAAACAAACCAGAGTCTTGGCTTCTCTGTCTGTGTAAGGTGGCAAATATTCATATCTAGAGATGTCTCTCTAGATATGAGAGTGCATAGAGAGTGCATAGAGCTGATGTTTGATATTCCTCCCAGTGAACCAGAACATCTACTTCCAAATAGAAGGAGGTGTTGAGAGACGAGAAGGTCAGTTAGATGGCAGGGTCTTTATGAGGGAGCGGCGTGGACGTAAGGCGCTGTAGACAGTCTGCCCAAGTCGAGTCACCTGGGCCACAGTGTTTGGCAGACACCCCTGTCTTTACCAGGTGAGAACTGTCAGGGAGAGGCGACCTCCTTTCACTTTGCACCTGTGACAGTGGGTGCAGAGCGAGGACGTGTCTCACTGGGTGGCACCTGTGGCCCGTCTGCGGCGAGCTGGGTGCATGTCCTCGCCAACAACACGCCCACTGCATGTTGGGTTGGGGCCTCGCTGGAGGCTTCAATTTTGAGTTTGTCCTTGATTCTTACTTTTTTCGGTTGGAGCCTCTCCACCCTTTCAAAGATGAACTGGGGACAGGGAGTTGCATTACAACGATACTCAAAATCCTAAGAAAGAATGAATGAAGCTGTTCCTTAACATGCAGAAGTGATGAAGAGGGGATGGAGGGGGTGGAGGGCAGATGGGGATCGGGCTGTGGGGGGATGGAGGGGAGGATAGATGGGGAGGGAGGGGGAGGGAGTGGGATCAAGGGGGATAGAGGGGCGATGGAGAGGGGATGGAGGGAGGCTCTGACAGCAGAGGGCGCCTGCAGCTGAGATTCTTGTGGTGCCTCCAGCTCTGCTGACCGCACTGCCAGGCCCACCACCAACTGCACCACCGCTGACCCCGTCCACCAGACACCTGGGCCATCATAAAGTGCCACGAACCCCAAGTTTCTCCTCATCCAGTCCCACTTGCCAGCTAATGACCCGCCTCCCCCAGGAGTACTCTGAGAAAACAAACTGAACCAGTCCGCCCAAATAAGTGTCGAAACACTCGAAAACAAAACAAAGCAAAACAAAATCAGCCCACAAGGGAGTTAAATAACTCTTGTCTTGGTAACCTTTCCAGTAATTTTGCAAGAAATCCACATTTTGCCAAATGTTTTATAAAAACTCGGTTTTTTACAGAGCTGCATATATTCCAAAATCGAACGAAAAGCAAGAGAGGTCTTGAAGAGACAGAAAGGAGAGCGGGTAACTGTTTGTTTCCTGCAAGGTTTTGAGGCAGATTCCCGGTTAAATGCTAGTTTGCCCCCCAGTCAGCACCTGGCATCCTTTGAAATCAGCAGGGTCCGGGGAAGAGCAGGCGCTTAGGCGCAGCATTCAGCTTACTGTGTGAAAGGGCTCCCACTCTTCTCCCCACAGGGACCCTCAGGCCCCCACGTGCATCTGAGGCCAGAGGGCTGGGGGCTCAGGGGCCTGGGAGCGTGAACACAGCTCGCCTGCCCCGTTGTCTGCCCCCAGAGCCACAAAGAGCTGAGAGCCATCGAAGGGCAGAAGACCTTCCGTTCCCCTTGACTGAAACGAATGACGAACACTCCATGAAACCTACAGGACCATACTCTTTACGCATTCCACATCAGTGAGAGACTCTACTTCTAAATACCATGTGAGTCTAAAATCTTCCACTTAAAAGTGACTTTTTAAAAACCTTTCATCAAAAGCAAAATTTCTAACAGGTTTCATGGAAGCAAACGCTAAGAGTCTTGACAAAGCACAGACCCTAAGCGTGTGGATGATGATCGTTTCCAGAACCATGAGCTCTAGCTTTCTGGGCACCAAGGGAAAGCAATTTCTTAGAAGAAGAAGGAGAAAAGGAAGAAGAGAGAAGGCAACTGTTCCCTCCCGCAGGCGGGCCCCCAGCCCCCACCCGGCGACCGGTACCCCGGGCCCAGTCTCTCCCTGGGGTGGGGTGGTGGGGGGAGAACGGCAGGTGCGGTGGAGGACCCCCTCCCAGAACCCAGGCCCCTGAACGAGGGCCCGGGGCAGCAGCATCGTCCCAGCCCCCGAGTGTCCCCACCCACACGCTGACGCTCAAGAAATGACCACGAAGGGCGGCGAATGCACCCCGTGGAGACCCAGCGACGGAAGGAGCGAGGGGCAGGCGCAGTGAGTCTCTGTGAAGACTGAGCCTGCGCAGCACGGCTGGCGCCCACTCGTTCAAGTGGTTAAACCTGAGAGCCCTAGGTTCTGATTTCTGCCAAGGTAAACTCCCTGGGGAGGCCGCAGAAACAGTGTGACCCCTGAGCCTACAGCTCACATTGGGAGGCAGCGTGAGTTCACGTGCGCTGGGCTCTCCTAGAAAGTGATGCTTGCCATTATTCTTTCAGACAAAACGGGAAAATTCTGACATTGAAGAGGGGACTCGGATTTTGGGGGTATTTATTGTAATGTCAGAAAAATTGATACAATATGTTAAAATTGGTGCACCTTGCTGCAATATGTGTTTATACTTTTAAGGGAAAAATACTTTTTCTCCTTGTAATAGTACTTTATGTTCATTATAGAATATTTAAAAAATTAACAGAAGTAAACTACATTAAATCATCCATTTATCTCATCACCCAGAAATAATTGTTCTTAGCTATTTAGTATGTGTTCTTCCAGGTTTCTCAGTTTGTGTACTTTATAGTTTTCAAAAATAGGATACTGCTGTTTTCCTCTTTTGTAAACCTTTCTTTTTCACTTAACAGAATATTGCCAGCATGTTTCCAAGTAAGTCAACCTATAATTACGATTTTGGGTGTTCATAGAATTCTACTTGTGGATTTATCATAATCTACCTGACTGCTCTTCTGCTAACTGAGAATTATTTTGTTTCCAGGTTTTTTCCTCAATTTTTAAGATTGCTGTAAAGATTATCCTTAAACATGCATATTTGCTTCTTCTCAAATTTTCTTTTCCTTACAAAAATTTTCTGGCACTGTTGCACATATTTTTAAAATTATCAGCACACATTTTTAGGTGGTCTTTCCAAAAGCTCACCCTGGACATCCCACCAATGAACACACAGCAAGGGGTCCTTTCCCTCCTTCACCAATTTGCCTGGAAAAGGAAGATTCTACTATTGTTTTAGTTGTCATTTTTGGAAATCCGGTGCTTGAAAGCCTTTTCTCACATTTCTACTGGCTATTGTATTCATTTAATAAGAAGAAAAAGAATGAGAACACTTCTGTTGAGGAAAAAGCTATCAGGGCACTTGGACTAGGAGACATCTGGGGACAGAGTGTTGATCAGCACTGGGAGACCGAGATGACAGGCAAGGGCTCGGCCTCAGAAAAGGGATACACTTGGGTTTTGCTTCTGAGAAGGGAAGGAGATGGTGCTTGGTGTGAGGCTGGGGCAAAGCGCCCAGTAAATCCCAGTCCTGGGTCGTCCACGTGTGTTTCAAGAACAAGGCTGTTCTCCGCTGCAGGACCCCTGTGTGTGTGTGTGTGTGTGTGTGTGTGTGTGTGTGTGTGTGTGTGTGTCAAGAATTGGAAATAAACTCCGACCGCTCCTCTGGAGTCCTCAAGTCTGAGCTATTTCAGAATTAGCGGAACAGGAATAAACCGTGACATGAGCGTGTAAGTCCCCAGGGACGCCCCAGAGGCCTGGGGCTGTGATCCTCACCTGGGCTGAAGAATGACAGGTTAGAATTCAAGGGCCGGGAAGATCCTGGACGGGACTTGGACTGCGAGGCCATGGCTGTGCGTTGAGCGGTTCTGGGGCAGCGCCGCGCTGGGTGTGGATTAACTCCCTCCCCTCGATGACGCGCATAAGCCACACGTGTAACGCCCCTTTCACATGCGTGGGCACAGGTCTCCCTGTGGGGCCGGCTAGGAGGTAAGTGGCTGAGCTGGGGCTGATTCTGGAACCTGCTCCTGACGGCCGCGCACGCACCCTCCGCTCGCAAGGAAGCACCTGGATGCGCACTGTGTGCTTCCACTGGTGATTCTGCTGTTTCTGACTGGTTTCTTAAAAAGTAATGTGTGCGTTAAGTGTTTCGAGCATTTTAATAGATGGCGGAAATACTTTCCATTTTCAGTGCTGTTTGTGGGTTTTGCTGGATGTGGCGGAGATCTCAAGGCAGCTCCCAAACCTCCCCCCCGGGGCTGTGGGTCATGCAGCGCAGCAGCCTGTGGACTGTTTGGTTTGATCCAATTGGAAATGTCCCACAGCGGATCTTGGAGCTCCTGTGACAGAACCGCTCAGGGTCCCACCACTGCGGTGACAGAACCGCTCAGGGTCCCACCGTACTGGGGTGACGTCATTGCCTGTGGTAGAAACTTGGAGACGCACAGGAGACTTCCAGGAAATTTAGGTTAAATGTCTCTATAAAGTCAGTTCTTCCACTTCGTCAAGTATGTGATGCATTTACCACAGCGAAAACAATGAGGAAGGTGGTCTCTTGTCAGTGAGACCCTGCACGTTGTCCTCTGCGTCCAGCTGACTTCAGTTAGCATAGTCAGGATACCCACGTTGTTGCAAACGGCAGGGCTTCCTGTATCTTTAAGGGTGAAGAACATGCCACCATATACACACACACGTTTTTCATCCGTTCATCCACCACCAGACACTTAGGTTGTTACCGTCTCTCGCCTGTCGTGAACACGGGGTGCAGATGTCTTGTGCAGAGAGTGATTTTATCTGATCACACACCCAGCAGGGGGGTTGCTGGAGCACACGGTAGTTCTCTTTTTAATATTTTTGAGGAACCTCCATATTGTTTTCCAAAGTGGTTGCACTGGTTACATTCTCACCAACTGAACTGTACGCCTAAAAACGGTTAAAATAGTAAATCTTATGCTACATGTATTTTGTCAATAAAAACACTGGGAAAAAAAGAAAGAAGGAAAGGCACCTTTTTAGCAGCAGGGCCTGGCTCAGCAGGGCCCTCTGTGTCACGGATCTTGCAGACCCCACGTAATTGAGTTCCTCCCTGCGGTCAGCCTGGCCCCAGCTCTGCGTCCGGGCGTGAGACTGGACTGTCCCCGGTCAGGATGATTAATGCACATTTGTCATCCCGCCCTTAGATCAGAAGAAGTTAGAATAAGTCAGAAGTAAAAACCAAACAATAAAGAAACCAAAAACCATATGTACCATGAAGGCGAGCTGTTTGTCAAAGATGCTGAAATACGTGGATGGCCAGGTGGGGAAACAGAGGCCCTGCCTCCAGCCGGGAGGGTGCAGGCGGCAGGGAGGCGGTGGCGGGAGGGCCCACGTGGGCACAGTCCTCTGGGCATCCATCTCCTACTGGACGTTGGTGGCTGTAGGCAGAGCTCAGCCCGCCTCACCTGGAGAGGCTGAGGTCGGGAGGGCAGCGCTGTTCGCACGAGTGCTTCCTGGAGTGGCAGGTGTCTCTGCGGGTCCTCGGGACCAGCGTGACTCAGCTCCCGCCCACTGGTGACTCCTCCCGTTCCTTCTTCTGGCTTCTCACAGCCCAGGCTGAGGGAATGAGCAGCTTATCAGCATAGCCTGGGTGCAGTTTTGCTTTGCCTGCTGGGCTGTGCGGATAATGTGGCCAGCTGCACGCCAACAATGTGTGCAGACAATGCGCAAATGAGCACTGTGGCGTCAGGACAGTTCGGGTGCTCCAGTCGGAGGCCCAGCGTCTGCAGATGTGACGGTGACAAGAGACAGAAATGCAGCCCGGCCCTCGGGGGACGGGCCTGCAGTGGGTCCAGAGCGGAGAACATTGGTCCCAGACAGAGTGAGCGCCCGCATGGAGGACACTCCCCAGGCCCTGGAATAAAGCTGGGGGGCTGGGGTTCACGTTTTAGGGAAACAGCACTGTGGCTCGTTCTGCTCATTAGCAGAGGTGAGGAGGGCAGCCTGCAGCCCGGGGACGAGGGAACCACAGGGCGGCTGTCAGTTGTTCAGCAAGGGCTGCACCTCTTAGCCAGCAGACTGCTCGGCCATGTGTGTCTGTGCGGCTGGGTAATATACACGTATGTAACTATAACACACACGATACAGATACGTGTGCCCACGGATGAGACAGTCTGTCCTCACGCAGGGGACCATCATGCTAGACTTTATTCTTCAGAGCAGCTTTGGGTTCACAGAAACCTGGGAAGAAGGTTCAGAGGGCTCAGGCACAGCCTCTGGTGGCACGCTCCCCGGTCATCAGCACCCCCGCCAGCCGGAGTGTCCGTTACAGCTGATCAGCCACGTCCCGTCTGGACGCGTCCTCACCACCGAGTCCACAGCTGGCTCTGTCCACTCGTGCTGTCGTGCATTCTGCGGGCATAGACACGTGTGATGAGAAGGACCCACCGTGACGGTGTTACCGGAGTGGCTGCCCGGCTCTGAAACCTTCTTGCCACCTGTCCATCCCCCAGCAACCCCCGGCCACCACTGACTTTCTTTACTGTCTCTGTGGTTCTGTCTTTTCAGAATGCTGCAGAGTCGGCATCGTGCATCATAGCCCTTTCAGATCCAGTCCTTTCACTCAGTTAACGTGAATATAAAGTGCCTCCATGTCTCTTCATGGGCAGGCAGCTCCTTTCTTTTTAGTGCTGAATAACATTCTGTTATTATGTCTGGAATGTTGCGCAGTTTACTTTTCCATTCATGTGCTGAAGGACATCTTGGTCGTGTCCAGGTTTTGGCAATTATGAATAAAACTGCAATAAACATCTGTGCTCAGGCTTCTGTGTGAACGTAACATTGAAGCTCCTTTCGGTAAACACCAGGGGGCATGGTTACTGGGTAGCGTGGTAAGAGAGCGCTTAGCTCCGTGAAAAGCCACCAAACTGTCTTCCAAGTATCGATGCTGTTTTGTGTTCCCACCAGCCGCGAGCCGGTTCCCGTCCCTCCACATCCTCGCCGGCCCGCAGTGCTGTCAATGTCTGCATTTGGTCCTTCTGATAGGTGAGGTGGCGCCTTGTTGAAACAGCGTCTGTAAACTTAGTGTTAAACGCAGTCGCACCAGAAGAAGACAGGAGATTTACCCGCTGCCGAATCACACAGTCTGCACTGAAGTCGTTTCGGCTCCCCGAGCCTCAGCTCATCAGCTGAGGGGAGAACGATGCTGACGCCTGTGCCGGGGGTTTGTCCAGGTAAAATGTGAGGACATCAAGGGTTTGGTAAACTGTGAGTTGCTAAATAAGAATTAGTTATTACCTGTATCAGCAGCACTGGATAGAATACTAAGTAGAAAAAGAATGGAGAGAAGAAAATGTTGGTAAACTGGCGAGTCTGACACCCCAACAAGACACTGCCCATATGCCAATTCATCCATTCATTCATAAGTAAACATGACACATTTGTGACACACTTGGACCTCAGGACACAACACGGTCGAGGCAGGCGTGACAAGGACAGAGGCCCTCACCGAAGTGGCTGTGAAGGACCGCAGCTGGAAGTAAGAGAGAAATGCTGTGTCATTCAGTTGATAATTTCACTGACCAAATAGCCCACATTCAACCAGTCTCAACGAGAAAGTCAGAGCACCCCGGGCTCTGGGATTAAACTACGGATCTCCGGCAGGTGTCTGACCTCCTCCCGCAGACGTCAGCGGCTCAAGACCAAAGCGTCACCTCAGCGACTCTTAGGTTTGCTCAGTACCTGGACAGGCTTCCTCTCCTGCTGGACACGCTGCCCGGGAAGAGCTGCGGCAGGGGCGGCTGTGACTCAGCGTGGCGGGGGCTGGCACCCCGTGCCCAGCGGGGTGGCTCAGAGGCTCGTGCTCGCGCTCCGGCTGGGGTGGAGGACTGGGCCACTCGGCGTCCTGTAAACGATGCAGTCACAGCGAGGGAAAGTGCATCTGTTTGCTTCTCGCAGACAAGTGCAAGCGCATACCTCTTCTCAAGTTCGTGCTGCTCCTCAGAGCGGCAGTGACGCCTCCCCTTCCTCCTGGAGCCTTCAGCTCGCCCAGCTACGAGGTCACCACACCACCGGGTTTGATGAGACCTCTTCCCAGGGCTTTGTCGGGTCCAACATGTTACTCTATTTTATAAGGAAATGTATTTTTTGAATAGGCAGTGGATTGTCCGCGTTTCCCTGGAGGATGTGGCCTGCCCTCACACGGGTCAGGTGGCCCCAGCCGTCTGCAGGGGGACCTGGTGGTGTTGTCTTCTCTTACCTCCAAACATGTGTTAGTAGCCTGCTTGCTCTCAGAGGGGAGCTTCGCGTGCCGACCAGGCCCACAAGCAGGCAGGCTCGTGGGCTTTCTCTCTGGCTCTTGAACTGGTGCACCCACCACCGTCTAACCCATGGCTGATCCTCCCCGGACGTCCTGCAGGTGCGTTTCAGAGGGCGAGTCAGACCCATGAAAGAGAAGGGACAAGGACTCACATCAGCTCTGACTCTCAGAACCACGACCAGAGTGTTCACCTCAGCCCCAAATTTCACTCAGCCCGGCACCCACCTGTTCTGGAAACTTTACCCATCAGAGCATCCAAATGCAGACATGCACGTGAGTGTATCACCCTGCCCATCTGCAGACGGTCCTAACTCACCTGTGTGAGTCTAACTCACCTGTGCGGGTCTAACTCACCTGTGTGGGTCTAACTCACCTCTGTGAGTCCTAACTCACTTATGTGGGTCTAACTCACCTCTGTGGGTCCTAACTCACTTATGTGGGTCTAATTCACCTGTGTGGGTCCTAACTCACCTGTGTGGGTCCTAACTCACTTATGTGGGTCTAACTCACCTGTGTGGGTCTAACTCACCTGTGAGGGTCCTAATTCACCTTCTGTGGGTCCTAACTTGTCCTCAGACTTCCCCTCACCTGCTGTCTCTCAGCAATGACCTTACACGTGCACCAATATTGAGAAAGTGTGGATGCTGTGGGTGACAGGGACGGAGTTACTTACATTCCTTGAGCTTTGGTGTAATACTTCCTAAAATGGGACAATGACACCCTCTTCCCTGGAGGTGGGAATCCCCAGTTCTCAGGGACCAGAAATGCCAATGGTCCCCACTTCCTGGGGGGCACAGTGGACCCCAGGAGTTAAAACTGAAGTTGGATTTGTGATTGAGTGGCCAGGGAAAGGCTTTTGGTCCCAAGGAGAAGACGTCCCCATTCCTTTCACCTGAGTCTGTTTCACACTGTTGCCTTGTACCCTGTGGGCACTGGGGGATAATGAGGCGAGGGTCAGGGAGCACCCTGGATGAAATGAACCTGAGTCACGTTCCTCTGTCCATTAACCAGCAAGAGGTGCCTCTTACACGGCACCCAGTATCCTGCAGGGATGAAATTTAGTGCAGGGACTTTCTGGGCTACCCCTTTGCATGTTTAGGGGGGAGGGCTCCATGGTGCTGCTTCTCCAGATTTTGTATTTCAGGCCCCCGTCCCAACTCTGCGTTTTCTCAGGTGTGCTGACTCTTCATGTGGAGACGAGGCATCTGTCCACATGAAGACCCAGCGATACCAGGCCTGCAAGCGCTTGGGATTGACAGGGCCCTGCACATTCAGGAGGCAGACGGCGCCAGCTGGCTCACCCGGACACAGCCTTTACATCCACAGCCCCCCGAGGCTCCCTGTCGTCCTGCCGCTTGAATGCCCTGGGCCTTCACGAGGCTGCCGCTCGAGTTGGGCGTGGGAATGCTGATGAGGATGGGTATCAACAGAGTTTTGTGTAAAAGGAAGCCAGTGGGTTTTGTGCAAGTTTAAAAGAAAAAGGACTTGAATGTACAAAAGTCACCAAAACCCACGCTCAGGTTTTACTGCTTTGTTTTCAGGCCCTGTTGCTGCATCACGTGTTTACACGCGATCTCACCGTCAGACTCACCGACTGCAGCAGATTTGGCAACTTGCAGGTCACGGAACCCTAGGAGCTGGATGCTAGACACTGCCTGGGGGAGGACCGTGCTTCCCGTGAGACGGATCCTTCACTGACAGTGTCCGACGGCGGAAACACTCCTGCACAGCCATGCCGGGCACGGCCACGCCAGGCATGGCCTCCTTTGTCGTTTTCTTTGAGGGAAGCATATTTGCAATAAAACTGACACATGAGACTCTGCTTGTGCTGACCACCCGCAAGTCTCCCTCGTCCGTGAGGCTCTGCCCGGTCCGACTCACGGGGCCACATCTCAGTCTTCCAGGTGTCCCTAGGGAGCCGGGCAGAGGCCTCTCACAGAGAAGGGGAAGCTGATGGCCTGACCCTAGCTGGCACGCCGGCCACGCCCAGGACGCTGGCCGCCACTGGCCGCGGGGTCCAGCACAGGGGACACTTTCCTGATCACTGCGGGTTATTTGAGGGGTTCGTGGAGATGTTTCTTGTGGATGTCACGAGCTCCTTAGGAAGCTGTAATAACAAACCCTCGTTTGTGCATGGCTTCTGCGTGTCACACCTCTCGCGACCCCGCCCATGCAGCGCCACCACAGGGGGAGGCCCCGCTCTCCATGTGCGCGGATGAGCAGGCCCTGTGGGCAGCAGGTGTGGTGTCTGCTCCCTTCCCCCAAGAGGCCCTTTTCCTCTCCAGTGCACAGTGTCTGCACTGGTCAGGTTCTCCAGAGAACGGAGCCGGAGGACGTGCCCACAGGAGTCAGGGACAAGCAACGGTGGAGGCTGACAAGCCCCAGACCTGCCGGACGAGCCTGCACACTGGAGACCAGGGCGGCCGGTGCTTCAGTCTGAACCTGGAGGCAGGAAAAAGTGGATGTCAAGGCTCAAGGCCACCAGGCAGGAGGAGTTCGTCTACACAGGAAAAGGCTGGCCCTTTTGTTCCTTCAGGTCTTCAACTGATTGCATGTTGGGAGGCAGCCTGTTTGCTCCGTCTGCAGATTTACATGCTAATCTCATCCAAAGCACCTTCACAGACACACCTAGAAGGATGTTTCATCAAATATCTGGGCATCCGTGGCCCCATCAAGCAGACACATAAAATCACCCATCTCAGCATCTTAGAACTCTGTCCTTTCTCCTCACAGCGAAGTTGTTTCTGAACAACGTGCTCATCATGGGGCCTGATGACTGGGCTCCTCCAGGAACGGCCAGGAGCCCACAGGGTGCCTGGTGTCCTGCTGATGACACTTCAGACTCTCGCTGGCTGGTCACAAGCACCCACAGTGAGCGTCCTGCCTCCCTGCTGCAGGGAAGAGAGGGGACGTCTGTGAGAGGCGAGGGTTGCAGTGGCCACTGTACCGGCATCTGGTCAGGGTCGGCTCCAGCGATTGGGCGCCCCCTCCACTGCTGGACACGCACCTGGGCCAGGTGCCGGCTCCGGGGGTGGGAAGGGCTGGAGGGGACGCAGCCAGGCAGGGCCGGGGCTCAGGGCTGCTGAGAAGGCTGGTTTCCCCAGAGAGAAAGGCTGGAGCAGCTCCACAGAGAAGAGGCAGAACTGAGGAGCCAAGAGGCGAGGCAACAGATGGACCGAGGCTCCTGGGTCCGCCCCGCCCTGGCTGGCTTCCCGCCCTCTGTGACTGCATGGCTCCTTCAAGTAAGTTCCTGTTTCTGCTTCAACTCGCCGGTGGGAGCTCTGCTCTAGACCAGCAAATAGACAGTGATGGAAAGACCCCCGCCCGCCTTGCTGGCGCTCCCCGAGGCGGGTCAGTGCCAGCCCACGGCGAGCTGGGCTTCCACGTGCCTAAGCCCTGATGCCGAGCTCCGCGCCAGGCTGTGGGCCCCGCTCCCTCCCCGAGGGGAGGCGCTCGGGGACTGGTCCTCTCCTTTTCTGTCACCGCACAAATCACGCCGAGGCTGTTTACTCGCATCTCTGAGCCTGCAGGAGCAGAAGCCCAGTTCCCATCCCGGGCGGGCTGCGTTTGCACCCAGAGCAGCCCCGCGCCTGTCTGCGGTCCCACACGGGCATCAGCTTCGTCTCACGGGGAAGAGCAGGCTCAGGACACAATTTCCTCATCCCCACCCGGTGGAATGTTCCAGGGATGGATTTTCCAAAGCCTGGGGTCCTACCACCCACCCCCAGGCCCACCAAACCTCCGTGGCAGCCGCCGCCTTCCAGGACCGACCCACGCCTGCAGAAGAAGGTGACAAACACCCGGTCATGTTCGTCTGAGCGCGCTGACTCTGAGGAGGACTTCGTAGGTCAGGTATGAGCAAAGAGAAGTGACCTTACTTTAGAAAACGCAGTGTCTCAGATCTTCAAGGGGTTTCCATCAATATTCAAGCCTGATTCTTCCAGGATGTAACACAATTACCACGGTGAGGAGACAGTGAATCACCCAGCTGACTCACCTACTGACTTCAAGCAGAAGTCGGAAATTGTATTTTAATGTGATATCGGTGAAGCCACTTGCTCAGGGGCCAAAGTGTGAACCTGAAACCCCGTCACAGGCTTCGACAGAACGGCCTCCGCGCCTGGGGCTGCGCCGGGACCCCGCTTTTGGGGGCGCCACACCGCCCTGCCCGGCTCCCTGACTCGGGCCAGAGGCAGAGCCACGGCCTCTCGTGAACGAGACTCCGGAAGAACGAGGCTCTTCCTCAGAGGCTGCTTCCGAGGCAGCCTGCGGTACTGCAGCTTCACGTCGACAGCTGCTGCGAATCTGTTCCTCTGCGGGACTTTCTTACTCTTGCCGACGACGCTAGGACTTTACATGAAACTCACAAAACATGGGAGAAAACTGGCGTCCTTAAAATGATCGAGTCTTTCAATTCAGTTAGGTCTTCAGTTCTTTTCCATGACATTTTCTGGATTTTTGCCTAAAAGTCTCACAGGTCTTTTGCCCAATGTGTCACTATTTGACACTTCATGTCACTGTAAAGGTATCTTTCGAGGTCTATTTTCTGATTGCTTGTTGCTGGTAGGCAGAGAGAAAATGTTTCTGAGTGCGGATCTTTATCCAACGACTTGCCAAATTCAGTGACTGATTTTTAAACTTCTCTGTTTACTTTATTGGATTTTCTACATACATAATCAGGGCTCCTACACGTAAGGGTGGACGTATGTTTTCCTTTCCAGCCCTCGTGTATTATTCCTTATTCTTGTCTCAGTCCCCGCTGGTTAAATGCCAGCAGTGACAGGGTTTCTTGCCTCCTCCCTGACCTCGCGAGCGAGGGAGGCCCACCCCCTGCAGGTTCGCACACAGCCGCCTGCAGGCTGAGAAGGAGCCTTCTCTTCCCAGTTTGCCGAGTCTTTTCCGCTGACGTTGTGCGTTCTGTGTGCGTGTGTGTGTGCGCGGCGTTTCATCGAGGACGGTCTTCTGCGTCAGCTGCCGGAAGTCCTCTTTGCTCGGCTGCTGCGGTGACCTGGCTGGTTGGCCTCGGGACGCCCACCTCGTCCTCTCCTTGCTGCGTTCTTGCTGCCTTTTCTGTTAGGTGCTCGAGATGCGTTTTTAAACCAGACAGTACAACTGAGGATTTGTCCGTTACGTTGTGTTGTTTCTCCCAGCTTCGCTGAGGTGTAATCGACAAGAGCTGTACATTTTTAAGGAACGCACTGTGATGTTTTGACATCCGTACACTCTGTGAAGCAGTTCCCACAGTCAAGCTACCTCACACACCGTCACCTCTCACAGTTACCGTTTTTTTGCTTGTTGGTGTGGTGAGAACACAAGATCTGCTCTGTCAGTAAACTTTAAGTACACGAAACAGAGTTATTAGCTACAGGCACCGTGCTGTGCCTGTGATGTGCCCAGAACTCACTCGCTTAACAACTAAGCTTGTCCCCTCTGAGTCACGTCCCCACCCTCAGGCCCTGGTCACCACTTACTTCAGGCTTCCAGTGTCCTGCCCAAACTCTCCGCTGTGGACTAATTCTTGCGCGTACTGTCACAGTTACAGTAAAGTCTGTGTCTGATGGGCCCCTCGGGTCTGACTTCTGTTTTCCTCTGTGCTCCTTGGATGCAGGGACATTTTTGATTGAATGCTGGACATTTCATGTAAATAATCTTAGGCATTATTTGAGGCTCTGGCTGCTTTATTCCTTCACAATAATTTAACTTTGCTTCTGACATAGCCTGGTCTAAAGGGACAGATGACTTTACGACAATCAGGAAAGGAAAAGTTGGGGATGTTCTCTATTTCCTGTTTTTCCTTGTTTCTGGGATGTGGAAATTTGGGCCTCAACTGTGTTCCTGTGTCCCTGCTCCAGGATGAAACAGAAACCTAATGACTGTCCCTCTGTCCTCTGAGGCTTCAGAATCTCCAGCATGGATTCTGGTTTCTCATCATCAGACTCGCCTCCAGGGAAAAACCGCCCTCAGACTCTCGCCGTCCCCCGGCCCCTCCCTGGCCCGGCCGTGGATGTCCTCAGCCCACAGCCTCCAGGGCGCTCGGCCACCCGGAGCCGCGTCCTGCCCACCTGCTCCAGGTGCAGCCGCCGCTGCCGGTGGGGCCCCGGTCCGCACACGACTCTCCTCCTCCTCTGGCGACGCCTCTGCCTCACTTGAGACCTGGGTCCTGGGCTCTGTGGGCCTGACTGTCCTCCTGGAACGTCCCCTGAAAACCACAGGAGAGTCCAGTGCCTGAGCTTGGGCGTGCACTTCTCTCTCAGATTTAAGGACCTACCGTTGGAAAGCCGCACAGGTCTCGGTGTGAGGCAGGAAGCGTGCAGGGGCCTGGTCCTGCCCTTCTCGGTGTGAATAGGAGACGGCCCCGGGGTGTCAGGGTGGCCTCCGCTCCGCCTGCGCCGGGCTGACAGCAGAGGGCGTTGAAGTGTCGTCCCCGGCGTCCCCAGGGGCCCCGGGAATATTTTACCCCTCAAAATGGTTGGTTGGAATTGCATTTCTAAGGGATTTTACATTTTGTCTGAACTTTTACAAAGGCGGCATTAGGTCCCCGTGGGACTGGCCGTGTCTCTGTGGGGCGGCTCTCAGGGCAAGCCCCTCCCTTAGCTGATTACCTGGCGCAGGGGCGTTAAGGCGTCACTGATGCCACAGTGGAGACCAGACAACCAATACTGAATGAGGTTTCACTTAAACTCTGAGCGAAGTGGGCTCTCTCTCCACGCCAGAGCAGGCACTGCCGCACCTTTCAGGGCCGTGGGTGACAAGGAGCTGCACTGTTCAGGGCGTGTGGTTGCAGGAGGCAGAGAACCAGCTGTGGCACGGGGCCGTTCTCTGAGCCTGACGCAGGGCCGATGACCATCCAAAGCTAGTAGGATGTCCGGCTGGTCAGGGACGGGCGGGCGGCCTGCAGACGGCGGGACAGTGTGTTTGCAGCATTGAAGGCGGGGAGAGGGAGGGAAGGACCCACATCCTTCTGTCGAAGGAGGGTTGAGCCTTGTGGGCTTTGGGCTCAGTGGTTCCTGGAGAAGCTGACTGTGAGGTAGACATCGCTGTTCAGGAGGGTCAGTGAGGGGCTCTGAAGACCCCCGTCTGCCTGCAGGAGGAACAAGGAAGGACGGGGCCCAGGGAGAGGTCAGCCCCGTGGGCCCCACAGGGGCTCCAAAGCTGAAGGCCCTTCAGACCCGTCCAGGCTCAGGAGGAGGCCCGGGTCGCTGCGGTGTGGGCTGCCGGGAGTGGGGCCAGATGCAGCCTTGGCGCTGTGCGGGGGCGGCTGGGGGAGCACCCTGTCCTGCACACACACGGCTGGACCCCTTATCCTCACGTGGGCTCTGAGGCCTCTCTCCCCTGGCTGGTGGGAGGAAGGGAAGGCTGCTTCCACGGCTGCAGCCCTGGGGCTGCTTGGGTCTCAGGCCCACATGGGGACCACGAGCACCTGCCCCACCTTCCACCACGGGTCCCTTGCCCTCAGCTGTCACCTGCACCAGCCGTGGGGCGTGACCTGGGCCTCGTCCCCGAGGGGCTGACACCTGCTGACCACGCCCTCCTCGGTCAGCTGTTGCCCAGTCCCCTGGCCGTCCGGCTGTCTGGTGCTCCTCCCTGCCCCTCCTCTGATCTCTGCCAGTTGTCCCGTCATGGGGACCTGGGCCAGTGGCACCACAGCCCTTGTCCCCCAGCTCTCTTGGTGCTGCTGGAACCACCACAGCCCTGGAGACCAGGGTCCTCGGTCACCAGAGCCGGCTCTGTAGAGCTGGACACACGGCCCTGCTGGCAACGCAGAGGATGGACAGCGGACTCCCCAGCTTCCCAAGCACGTTGCCCACACCCTCTGGGGCTGCCACGGGGACACAGAGAAGTGGCAGCTGAGGGACTGAGGGGCTCGCCGCACTCCCCGACCCCTCAGCTCCGACCCCTCAGCTCTGACCCCTCAGCTCTGACCCCTCAGCTCCGACCTCTCAGCTCCGACCCCTCAGCTCTGACCTTCACCATGTCGCTTGGCCTGGCAGCTTCCAGGAGGCATGGAGGTGGGACCGGCAGGTCCCCTCACCGCCTTTGCTCTGAAGTTGATCCCTTTGACTGGTGGTTGATGGGATGGGTACAGCTTTCTGCACACAGTCAGGCTGCTTCCGGCTAAGGCCTCGGGTGGCCAGCACCTGCACACATGTTTGTGTCCAAACGCAGCAGGGGCCTCAGGAAAAGGGCTGCAGTGCAGCCCTTGGGACCCTCATGGCTTCTCTTCCTGTGGGTGTGATGTCATCAGTGCCACACGTGTGGGGACGTCCAGCTGGCTGGGCTCTCGGGGCTGCAATGCAGCAGAGTGAGCTGGCATCACAGTTTTGAGGCCCAACTATAAATATACACTGTTTTCTGCTCTGAGTGAAATGAAGACCCTCTCTGTGTGCCTCTGCTGATGAGGGCGGAGACACGCTTCCAGAGGCCAGTGGCCACAGGTGCCCCGCCTGGGCCCTTGTCACGCCGCCCTGGAAAGCAGGTCACATTGGAGATGGGCAGCAAGGGAGGGTCTCGTGTCCTCCCTCACGTGTGAAAGGTTCTATTTGTTTCTTTGTTCAGTTGGTTTTCTTTTCTGGCCTGTTTCGTAGTCACTGAAACAGACCCGTCCCTCAGGGGCTGAGGTGCTCCTTCGGGGCAGGGCTGGCACTCGTGGGACCAGGACCAGGGTTGTGGGGTCCCCCACCTGTGCACACACGTGGTGCCCCCATGGGTGTGAGGACGTGTGCCCCATGGTCTGAATGTCTATTTTCCGCTTTCTTAGGGCTGTAGGTGTGTCAGAGGCACAGGGACGGGACCTGCAGGAGGGAAGGAAGTCTCAGCAGACGCTGCAAACCCAGCGGATCCAGTGCTTGGTCCACAACGAGCCACCCGTCAAGAGCTTACAGAAGGGCGACCGTCGGATTTGGCAAGAGAATGACAGTCATGGGAATGGAAGCTCTGCTGCAACACGCAGCCTTCTTAAATTCTTGCCACAGAGCTAGTTGAAGAAGTCGCAGACGTTTCTCATTGACCAGTTTTGATTTTTGGTTTGTTTGTTTGTTTATTTTTTATGGTCAGTTTTCTAGGCACCTCAGGGACAGGGACTGTCTTTTCAAAATTAAATGTTGTAATTACTCCCAGAGCCAGGGTGGTGGAAAAATCCAGAAACCTGAAGCAAACGTTGGATTTCTGCTGGAAAGGATGAAGCCATATGCCTGCCCCACGGGCACCATGGGGCCCTGACCCTCCAGGTAAAAACGTGCTTGGGGGAGGCTGCTCGGAGCCGCGCCCAGACATGCGGATTCCAGGCTCAACTTTTTAAGCAGTTGCGTGATTTGAACGTGTCCCTCAAATTCCTTGAGCTACAGTTTTCTCGTGAAAGTAGAAATGTTGAAAAACTCCAGCCTGTCATAACCTCATACAAAGATGAGATGAAGAAGTGTGCTTGAAAGTATTTCAAAGCCCCTGTGTGTGTGCATGTGTGTAGATGTGTACACCTGCGTGTGTGTTCACATGTGTGTATGTGTACACCTGCGTGTGAGCACATATGATGTTCGGCTTCTAACCCACTTTAACAAATGGGTCTCCCTAGAGACAGGGAGTTGCCATCACTGCTGCCTCTCTGTCTCCCCAGAGCATGAAATACTCAGAACTTTCGTATCGACAAGCCCATCACCGTTTTCTACGCCCAGTGACAGAGGTTAAATGATTGGACGTAATAATTCCTTAGATCTTTCATTACCTACGAAGGTTGACGTCATTTCTTTATCAGCACTTTTTTTTTGCCAAACAAGTGGGCTTATGAATCGTTGATCTGTGTGCCAGCTTCTCAGGGCCAGTGCGCCACACTGGCAGCTCTGAGACCCACAAACACCCACAACCAACACCGCCAGAATCCTGCAGGCCTGTAGGACCCGGGAAGCTCCCCAGGAGGAAAGCTCAGCTCAGCGCTCTGCGGAGGAACCACGTGCTCCCTTCCTGGCTCCACACTGCAGTGCAGAAGCTGCCCGACTCGCGCAGACCCCCCCCATCGGGAGCTGCCCTGACGTGGTCCCCCCGCATCACCACGGGCTCCTTCTCCAGGTGGATTTTAGCGTCATGTTGACACTGCATGCTGACTCCTGTGCCGTCCAGGGGAGCAGGCGGGTCCTGACAAAGGGGAGCGAGCAGTGCTGACCAGTCCCCTCACCGGAGCCTCCGGGGCTCAGCAAAGTGCACATTCTCCTCCACTTTGTTTTTCACCTGTTTCTTCACCAGGTCTCACCAATCTGTACATTTCTCGACTTTCACTAACTTTGTTTCTGCCATCCTCCCTGGATGTTTATGACTCACCCAACGCAGCCCATTCATCTTCGGTTTAACACTTCTCACTCGAAGTACACAAACTGGCATCATGCCTGCTGTTAAACTGGAGCTGAACTCAGGTCGGGTTGTTGTCTGAGGTGGTGGCTGCAGGCTTCTATGGTCATCTACATTTGAATAAACCGAATTAAAATTTACATCCAAGTTCCCAGCCCCACTAGACAAGTTCCAGGTGCCGGGGCCACAGCCCAGGAACGTCCCCACCACTGGAGAGTTCGGTGGGACAGAGCAGGCGAGAACGTCAGTCACACCGGGGGCTGGTCTAGTTACCAGCTCCGCGCCCTGCACAGAACACAGGAGCAGAGGGGACGCTTTCTAACTCCATCTGCGAGGCCAGCGTTGCTCTAACTCCTGAACCAGAGGAAGACGTTGCATGAAAGGAAAACCAGAATCCAGTATCTCTTAAGAACATAGATGCAAAAATCTTCAACAGATACTAGCAAATTGAATCCAACAATGTGTAAAAAGAATCAACCACCACAGCAAAGCGGGATCCGTCCCTGGCATTCCAGGCTGGTTCAACATTCAAAACCCGGTTGGTATAACTCACGGCAGCACAGGCTGTCGGGAACGCCACACAGTCGCACTAAATGACGCAGCAGACGAGCCTGAGAAAACTCAGCACTTGTCAGGATTCATGAGAAAAACGCTCAGCAAACTGGGCCTGGAGAGAAGGGCCCTCACTCGGCAGGGGACCCCACAAAACCTGCAACTCACGTCTCACTCAGCGGTGAGAACCCCAGTCAAGGTCCCAGCCAGCTGTTTTGTGGATGTTGACAAACTGATTCTAAACTTCGTCTGAAGAGGAAAACCCAGACCAGCCAACACAGTATTGAAGGACAGAGTAACGCTGGAGAATGGACGACACCAACCTCGGGAGCACCGCAGGGCCCCCGGTGGCAACGGCGTTGGCAGGAGAATAGACACTCAGATCAACAGAACAGAGCAGAGAGCCCCAGAATGGACCCACGTGAATAAAGTGAGCTTCTTTTGACAAAGAAGGAAAGATCTTTTCATCATGAGACGCGGAACAATTGAATGTCCGCATGGGAATAAAAACTGAGTCTATACACAGACATTACACTTTTCACAAAAATTAACTCAAAACGGGTAATGGATAGAAATGTGAGATGCAGTATTATAAACCTTTAAAAAGAAAACAGGAGAAACATTTTGCAGCTTTGGGTGGGTGATGGTTCTCATGCACGACACCAGAAATGCGAGGAGGTAAGAAGTGCGACCCGAGAAGAAATGCAGGAGCGACCAGAGACTCCAGCTCTCCTACGTGTGTGTGAACAGCCTCACTGAAGGGGGTGGAAAAGCCCGACCTCATCTCTTGGGAGGGCGTGGGGTCTCACGGCAAAGGAACGGCACATGAGCCCCGTGCGAGGCTATGCAGGTTGTGTCCCGGGGAAACCAAGCAATAACTCTGGCGCCAGGACACACACGCACTGGAAATGCACAACCAGGCTCACAGGTGGTGGGTGGTGGGTGGTGGGTGGTGGGCACCCCTGCGGCAGTGGACGTCTATGGAGGAGCACCAGAGGGAGGCAGGGGGCCCACGTGGTGGTGGATTGGAGCTGGAGACGTCAGTGTGAACTCACGCTTAGTGTAATATAGACGCAGAGAGTTACATACGGAAATATTTAGTGAAATGTGTCTCTACATGGGTTAGTGGACACATTTTTCTTGCTCTGCCAGTTGACAGGGTCTAAAAGAAACAACAGCCCAGCTGCAACTCGCACACCCAGCACCAGACCTTGGTTTCTAAGACCGTTTCCCAGTGAGAGGAACCAGGGCTGCACGGAGAACCGGCTGATCCTAGGGCAGGCGCGAGAAGTGCCGAAGGTGAGCTTCCTTCCGTGCTGGAAAGTAAAGACGTGATCCAGAACATCCAAAGACAGCAGTCCATTGACAAGGTGGTGAGGGAGCAGGCCCAGCGGAAGGCTCCGTGGCCAAAGCTGGAGCAATTAGAGCAAGAAAATGAATGAATTAATGTTGGATTATAATCTGAAGCGTGAGCCCACACTGGAGTGAGCGACTGAATCAGCAGACACGGTGGTGCGGAGGACAGCGCCCCGATGCAGAAACCCCCAAATAAAGCACGTGGATGCTGCCGTCCCAGGAAGGGGAGGGAGTCCCGCCCCTCGTGTGAGGCCTGCACCTGCGACTTCCCTCCGAGTCCGGGTGGAGTGAGGCGGGGGCGTCCACGCGGGGAAGGCTGACGATGCTGCCGGAGGCAGGTGTGCGAGGCCAGCAGCAGCACCCTTGACGCCGCGAGATGGAGACAGCGCTTCGCCTCTGCAGCCTTCGTGCTGGGAACCCACAAACTCATCCTTTTCACCAAAGAAGTCATAACACTTTCAATTATGGGTATCCCACAAACTGCCCGACCAGAATTCCTCGAAACTGCCAACGTCCGCAGAAAGCAGGAACCACGTCCAAGAGGAGACCAAGGGGCCATGACAACTGAGTGTCCTGGGTGGGGACCCTGGAGCAGAAAGGGACATCAGGTAAAAACCAAGGGACCTGGAAGGAGCTGCGGGCGTTACTCAGTGATGCCGCGTCAGTGGGGGCTCCCGATTGTCACAAACGTGCTGATGGGACAGTTAATAACAGTGCTAACCACAGTGCGTCACGGAAGATGGTCACAACAGAGGAGCCTGCGTGCCGGGCCCGTGGGGACTCCCCGCACTAAATTTGCTACTTTACCACAAATCTGAAGCTGTTCTACAAACTGAGGTCTACTTTTTTAAAAGATGAAAAGATGATATTGGTAATTCCTCAATTATATTCAGAGATGTGTTGGCACCTTTTTCTCAGTTGTTGACAGAATAAGAAGAGAAGCCTCCAGTGAGGACCCAGAAGACACGAGTAACACTGTTAACAAACTGGACTTAATTTTCACTTATAGACGCTCCACTCAGCTGCAAAACACGTATTATTTTCAAGTACAAATGAACTTTCTTCAAGGTATATCATATACTGAGCAATTAGAGCTTCAGTAATTGTGAAGGATTGAAAACATACCGAGTAGATATTCTGATTGGAGTGGAATTAAATTAGAAGTTAATCACAGTCAGATCCCTAGGAATATCTGGGAACTTGAAACGTATGTCTAGATGAGCAAAGATTAAAGAGGAAGCGTGAAAAAAATTAGACATATTTGGAACATAGTGACTATAAACACCCAGCATATGAAAACATGTAGGACTCAGCCGAAGCAGTGCATGGAGGGAAGTGTGTAATAAAAGAGGAAAGGCTGAACGTTGGTTAGCTAAGCTTCTGCGCTAAGAAACCAAATGAAGAGCAAATTAAAGCCAGTGCAGTTGGAAAAAAATAGTAAAAAATAAGAGCAAGAAATTGGTGGAAATGAAAATAGAGAATGTTAACAATGTCGAAAGTTAGTTTTTTAAGTTTGATGAAATTAATAATTCTTTAGCAACACTAATCAAGAGAAAAGAAAGAATACAAATTACGAGGATCAGGAGGAAAGGTGGGGCAGCACTACAGACCCTGCACACGTTAAAGGGAAACGTGGGAGTAAATGACCCACGTTACAGGTGTGCGTTTGTCAGGGTCAATGGAATGAGCAAATTCCCTTAAAAATACAACTTACCGAAACTGATGTGAAGAGATGGACAACCTGAGAGCTTGCACGCACTAGAGCAGCCGAACACACGGTCGAGAGTCTTCCCAGAAAGAACACCTCGGGGCGCTCGGCCTCGGGAGGAGCTGTGTGGGCCACTCAGGACAGAGAGGTCGGGGCACGGGAGGGAAGGGCTGCCTCCCAGCTCTGTCCGTGAGACCCGGCTGGTGGGGGGAGGGTCCGCAGGGCGACGTAGGAGCCCTTTGTCTCGTGTTGGAGGGTGGGCGCTGCGGTGGCTCGCTGGGCAGGGCAGTCAGGGTCTCTGCGTTTCACTTCATACGAAGTACATTTCAGTAAAAGTTGAGTGTTAAGAGTACATCTCACACTGACCTCCTTTTCATTTCTGCTTCCAGGGCCTGGAACAGAGCACCACGTTTTGCTGGACTCTCGCTCGCCTCTGCCCTGCTTCCTTTCCTTGGACAACAGCTCCCAGGTATGGGTCAGGAGCTGCGTGCAGAGGCCAGTCCACAGCCTGCCGGGGGCGGGGCGGGTGCTGTGGCGGGGACACGCCAGGAACACGGTGAGCAGCCCTTTCCAGGCATGACCACCAGCACCTGGGCGCTGCTCTCGGGAGGCGCATCGACCCCCGACCCGCATCCGCGGAGTTCTTTCCCTGGGGGGCTCCTTTCTGATTGGATTACCCAGGTCCTCTCTGGGACAGAGTTCTGGGGTCTTTTCCTGGAAGCCTCCATATCTGCACTCATGGGCCAGAGAGGTATAGCCCCGCCGTGACTCCTGGTGGCCTGGACACGTCGATACCAGATTTCAGGCCCCGTGGGGACGAGAACACGTTTCACCGTCCACTGCTGCCCAGGGTCCAATGCAGCGGGGAGCGCACAGCGGTCCTTGATCTCCCAAATGAACCAGCAACTTGACTTCCTTCCAACTCCTGTGCCGCTCCACCGGCCGCATAGCGCTCTGTGCAGATGTGTGCAAACCTGGCTCGTTCTGCCTTCCCTTCGGATGTGGCTTTCTGGAGCCACCCACCTGCCCTGGGGCTCTGCCTGGGCCACAGCCTGTAACAGCTCTCTCTCCCCTCAGGACAAGTGGCACTGACTCAGTTCAGCTCCATTTGTTACAAGAAATTTGATTTTGAATTTAAAAGAAAGTTTTAAAAAATGTCCCAGCACCCCCCTCCCCCCATGACTTGCCAAATATGTTAATTCTGGACCTTTCTGAAAGCTTTGTGTGGACTGTGTGATTAATGAGCTGTTGCTAGTAAATTGCAAGCATATTCACACCTCTAAGTCACATGATTTAACCTTTAACTTATTGGCTGGTAAAAACTTAGAGGACGGAGAGTGTAATTTTGTGTGTCAGAGAGATACAGCTAACTTGAGAACGTGGAATTCTGACAGAGGAACTTCAGATTTCTCTTCACTGAACATTTGCATGGAAATGATAGCTCTTCACTCATGTCTCAGTTTTCTTAAGGGGAAAGTAAATGATCGTGTTCAGGCTCTCAACCAATCATGTTTTTTCCAACTCAGGCCATTGGCCAAATCAGATAAATTAAGGCAGAAGCAGACGGACGCCAGCCGGCACCTGGAGGACCCGTGGCACACAGCCCCCAGGGGGTCACCCGCAAAGGTCCAGGCACGGCCGTCCCGCCCTCCCCGAAGTGGGGGCAGAGCTGGAGCCATGGCTCGCGGGGGAGTTTGGTGAGGAAGGAGGGCCCCAGCCCAGGTACTTACGGGTTTGTGCAATGCTGTCTTGAGTCCCTAATTGAAAACAGATTCAGGCTGGGGGCTCTGTTCCTCCTGCCTCCAGAAAAGCCCACACGTGCGTCGTGTTCACACGGGATGCCAGCAGCCCCCACCCTGCCCTCCGACTCGGGGCCGGCACTGGGCACACACTTCCCGAAATGCCCCCAGTCCAGCCTGCACTCCGGACAGAGCCTCCGTGGAAGTGTGAACCCTGGGGGTGGCCTCCTGCCAGAGACACCACCCCCACGCTGGTCGACCTCCTGGAGCGGACACCATCTCCACGGGCGCCGCCTGCTTCGACCCCAGATGTCTGATAGACCCTCCGCGTCAGTCTCGTTCCTGCTGCGCAGCCCTTCCCGCGACAAAAAAGTGAGACAAAACAAACGAAGCTGTTCTCAGGGACCCGCCTGCGGCCAGCACATTGTCCAGGCTGCCCGCGAGGAGACCCGCTCCTGTCGGGATAGCCCCGGCCCCCCGCCACCCTCGCCCGGCGGGTTCCTGATCCCCGGGCCACCTGCAGCCCCTCAAGGCACCAGAGTCCCCTGAATCCTGGGGCCTGGGGCTGCCTGCAGAGTCCTGAGACGCTCAGTCCCCTCTGGGCCTCGGGGACTCCCAGGAAAGCTCCCAGGTCCAGCCAGGGAGGTGCCCCGCCACCCACCAGGCTTTAGCAACACGCACAAGCTCTGATTGTTTCCGGACGTTCTTATCCGTCACCATCGCACCTGAGACCTGAGACCTGAGACCTGGAGGGCTGCCCGCGCGCAGGTCCTCGTATTTGCAGAGCCCACCCAGACCAGGGTCCCCCCTTGGCACTCAAGAAATCTCTGTCGACTCCGGGTGGTTCCAGCCCTCCAGCCCCGCATTCACCCTCCCTGCCAGCCTCGCAGTCTTCTCTGTGCCATCGAGAAGCTGTCTTGGATGATAGGGTCCAACTTTTCTAAACTGAATTTGTATTTTAACAAGAGAATCTTTAGCAAAAATCATACACACATGAATCAAAAACAAAAAGCAACATGGCAGAATCTGCCGTCAAAACAACAGCGGCCGAGTCACTGGGAGGAGACGTTGCGGGATCGCACCCACTAACGAGGCCGGCCGTGTCTCAGAGCTGCTTTCTCAAAGGGGATGCCCGTCCCTAAAAACCGGAGAGGTGTTTACTCCAGGCACAGACCTGCAGAAAGATAGAGATCTTTATTTTGCAAAAAAATCATGAGTAGGCTCCAAACTGATGTACCCTGAAAACCCCCTTAATTAAACCATCCGATCCATTGGATGGTTCTTGGTCCAATGCTGGGCCCACACGGGCGGGAGGCCTAACTGTCCTGAGGCTGAACTTGACCCGAAACGGCCAACGCAACACAGACACAGAATCCTGGTTTTGGCTAAACGACTATGCTTTTCAACTGAATCTCAAGCTAAATCTGCCTGCAGAGGCGCCTGATGGGATCTGCACATGGTGTGGCCGAGTGCACGGGGGGCAGATTGTTCGGCACAAAAGCCAACAGTCGACTGAGGGTCGGCACCCTCTCTGCTTTGCTGAATCTCAGGAACAGATGAAAGAACTGGAAGGCTGAGCCCCTGTTCTGCCATGTCTGTGGGGGGATGCGGCGACGTGGGACACAGTGACAACCAGGGGCGGATAGTGTCCCCTGCCAGAGGGCCGGGTGGGAAACGCGGGGCACTGCCCCCAAGACCCTGTGGAAGACAAAGACGAGGCACCTGACCACACGTGAGCCCTGGCTCCTGCAGGTGGCACTCGTGTGACTCTGGGGCGCACACCCTCTGCCCAGTCACAGGCGGGGACCCTGCTCTTGCCCCAGCGGACGCCACATGCTGGGACCTGGAGCCACGCTTTCTGGCTCCAGCGACCCTCTCCCAGCACAGACCACCCCCTTTAACCACCCCCAAATGACTTGGTACCGTGCTGCCTGTGGAAAACAGACTTTGTAAACACCGGATTGTTTGCTTTGGTTACAGCTAAACGCAATTGCCAGGTTGCTCCCCTGTTGATGGAGAAGCCGTCTGACCAGGGCCAGCTGGGGTGTGTGCCTGGAGGCCGCATCTGCACCAAACACGCCTCGGGCTCTGCCCTAGATGCGGACAAACCGGTGGCAGCAGCGACGTCCCAGGACACTTGACCGGGTTCCTCTGACACAGGAGCTGTCGGGGCTGTGTCACCCTCCCCCAGCTCAGGCGATCAGGGCCAAGGCACTCGGAGGTCTGTGGGGAAGGACCTTGCCTCTCTGCCGGCTGGTGCCAAGCTCAGGTGGGGCCAGAGTCGGAGCAGGGTCCCCCAGTGGAGCCAGAGGCCGCTGGGCTCCAGGACTGGCTGGTGGGACGGGGCGGAGTGGGCCGGCTGGTGGGCATCACGTGGTTTGGCATAAGCTCGGGTTCTGGGGGGTGGGGGAGGCTGTAAGCTGATGTCATGGTGCTTGGTCCACGGCTGCCTTCAATTATGCTGATTTCACCCACAAAATTATTCACAGCGTCTAAGCATCCACGTCTCCCCAGTCGTCTTCAGTCACAAGAACATGGTCTCGTGCCAGCCCCTGCTTTCCATTTCTAAAGGAATGAAAATACACTTGGCCTCCACTTACACAGGTCGCCCAGATGCAGCAAAAGGCTGTGAATCATGTAATTGCTCAGCATTTGGCAAATCGACGCTGAGAGCCTCAGAACGAGGGCTGGATGGGCAGCCTGCGGGGCGGGAGGGGCGACGAAAGTCACGGCGCTGGCATGTGGCCCCGACACAGTGTGGGGGTGTCTCCCGCTGCGATGTGCCCTCACCAGTCAAAGGTGAGAAGGCACAGGACTCAGAGCACCCCCTGGCGACTCTTGGTTTTAAGGTCGTTGAAAGGGGTGTTTGCAATTGTGCTTTTCTGCGTTAAGGGATGTGTGAATTGCAACAGAACCCAACGTAGAGGGTGAGGTGTGGGCACAGGGGAGAGCTGCTCCAGACGGAGCTTTCAGCCCAAAGGCTGGACTCCCCACGCAGCTAATTCCAATGGATACAGTTCTTTAGAGAAGCGCCTTCCCACAGCCTGTGCTTGGTGGCCGATGTGAAATGTAAACACGTGTGTGTGTGTTTTCTCTTTTAGCATGAAGTTTCTGCTTTCATGTTTTTAAGGAGTATCTTTTTAATGTAATAGAACCTTTCGTTAAGTGGTCAGCACGCAAACCTCTGTGCTTCTGGAATTCGGAGCGTGTGTGATTCCTGCCACCTCCACCCGAGCTGGTCCCCGGGGGTGGGGCGCCACGGTCGAGGGCCCCGACCCGCAGCTGGCTTGTCTCCTCTTTCACCCGGGTCCTGAGCCGCCCTCCACCTAACACCTTCATGTATTTGTCAGCGGTTGTCTTTACCTGACTGTGACCCTCACTCTGCCCCTCAGGTTTGTTTTTTCATTTCAAAGCAAAGCAATCTAGTTCCTTCAACCGCCCCTGGAAGACAAGGTTCTGAGGACGGGCGTCATCCTGTTGTTTTATGCAGACGTGAAAACACGTTGCCCAAATTGGACAAAATGCCCCAGGTGTCATTTGCTCCCACAACGGCTGCCTGAGATCACGTGAGGTGTTCTCTGTCGGCTCAGGGTGAATAGACAGCGGCTCCCCGTGTCCCTGCCGTCCTCGGTTTGACTTCCGCACTGGCTGCTGGCCAGAACCTCCGTCTTCCCTGCGGCTGCATCTGCCCTGAGCCGCTGCTTCCTGTCCTCCTGGTCTATGGGATCTGCCATTGAAGGGCTTTCCCAGTCCGGGGAGACCCTGCCCATCTGACACTCCCCCAGGTCAGGGGCCCTGAAAGGCAGGTGTGGTGGCCCCTTGGAGAGGGGCCCAGAACCCGCCTTGTGTCCAAGGTCAAGGTCAAGGTCGTAGTCTTTTGCATTGATCTTCTTCTCACATGAAGTCTCAACAACCAACAGAAAAATGCTGTGAACAAACCCCACCGGCAGAACCTTGCAGATTTCTTCTTAAAACGTCACAGTCCCCAAAGATCCCTGCAAAACCTGAGCAGAGGCCTTGACTGCGTGCCGCTCCCAGACCCCCGCAGACCTCCCGCCGAGAGCGGCCACCGCCCTGGCCAGAGTCTCCTTCGACCTGGGACGCCCCGCCCCTTCAGCACAGGCTGCTGTTCCCGGACCGCTCGTCACCGCCCGGCGTCCCTCTGTGCATGGAAACCATGGCACTTCTGAGCCGGGCTCCTGGCCGTGCGTCTGCCCCGCCGCCACGCCCTTGCCCCCGTAGTGCTCGCCGTATTTGTCAGTAAGTGTCGCTGAAGCCTGCCCCACCCCAAAGCCCCCACAAACTTGGTGATACAAGAAAACTGAGGCAGAAAAAGGCTCAGAGTTTATCTGAGCAAAGCTGGTTGGGCAGCTCCAAACCACAGTGTGTCTGGCCATGGGGGTCGGGCTGTGCGACCGGCTGTGTGTGCACAGACCGGGTGTGGCAGCTGTGCCCAGGCTCGCTGGGCTTCCGTGGGTCCCAGTGCTGGAGCCGCCTCAGCCCAGGGGCCCGGGGCGGCTAGCACCCACGCCGCTGGGGCACACAGTGGGGCCGCGTCGTCAGCGGGATGGCGAGCTCACTCCAGTCATTGCCAAAGAGGTTTCTGCGCAATTCCGTAAGATTAGGACCCTCAGCAGCGTCTCACCCCGGCCCCGCGCTCCTGGTGAGTGAGAAGCCAGCCGGGCTGCGCTGAGCCTGGTCTCCGCCACGTCCAGCAGCACGACGGAGGCTCGGGGTGGGCGCGAGCTCGGCAGATAAACTGATTTTTTACTTCTTAGTTTAGAGGCTTGTTTTCTAAAAAGCAGTCCGGGGGGTAGGGTAGAGCTCAGTGGCAGAGCACATGCTTAGCATGCCCGGGGCCCGGCTTCAGTCCCAGCACCTCCATTAAACCAACCAACAAACAAATTTGACTACCCTTCCAAAAACAGCTAAAAAACAAAAACTGAAAAAGAGAGAGAGAGAAATAATAAAAAGCAGTCCACACAATATAGTTAACGTGAGGGAAGCTTTTCAGGTCAAAAGACTGTAGCTCCGTGTGTCTGCACCTCTCTATCCCGGTGACGGTCTTTCCCGCTCCGGGGGCCTTGAACCCGCTGAGGCACCGCAGAAACGCTGCCCCGCGTCGCGCCGGGCGGGACTGGGAGCCGCCACCCCCGGCAGAGGGGTGCGCCTGCGACGTTGGGCGCAGGAGCTCCTCCTGCTCCCAGATTTACAGGCTGCAGTTTCAGTTCTGAAGGTGTTTCATTTTCAGGAGCCACCTGTCTAAATACTTCATTCTCTTCAAATACACTGAAGATGTGGCAGCTGGAGAAACGGGTGGTGTGGGGGGAGGCGCACGCACACGTGTCAGGAGGGGTCGTGCTTCCTGAAAGCTCTGAGGACTTGTGCGATGCTGGGTAAGAAGCTCAAAGCGACTGAGAGACTTTCCATGAGGATCTCGGAGAATCTCAAAGCAGCATTTCCTTTGTGTGACGCTAAGTAACGATGAACTGCTGAGTGGGGCACTTGGGATTTTAGCAGTTTTGTCCTGTACAAGCACGGAGCGTCCTGTGTGAGGAAACAGCTCCAACGCGATGGCTTCGGTTCCACGTACCTCGTCTACGTGATTTGTGGGGTCTGTGTTCTGCAGCTCTTCAGAAAGAGCGCGTGGGCGTGTGAGGGGCAAGGAGGGGAGGGGGCTGCTCGTGTGCGGCTGCCGGGGGCTCTGTTTCCAGGAGCACCTCTTTCCACGCACAGAGACAGCGGCACAGTCTCCATAAGTCAGCTGGTTTGCTTGAGACAAAACTCTCGGTGTTTCCTGGAGAATAAAACCAGCAAACAGCCAGGCAGACTCACGGGAACACCCCACCTGCCAGCGAAGCCCGGAGTCAGGGCTCCCGGCTCAGAGCTCGTGGGACGAGCCCCAGACTCTGCGCAGAACCAGGCAGGGAGGAGCCCGCGCCTCCTCTCAGGGACCTCCCCATCGGTGGCCCGCAGGGTCCTCCCGCCGTGAGCGCTAGCTGAACACACCAGCGGCGAGCTGGGAGGATTTATACAACATTCCAGAAAGAATGCCACCACTCTTTTTCCCAAGAGTCGATATTTTTGAAAGTATGTTGGCTTCTGTTAAAATCAGCTTTTGGACTCTTGTTTGCCAAAGGGAAGGAGCTTGAAAGGATTATTGAAACTGGGGGTGGGTGTGTGTCCAGAGCCCTGGAGGCTGGTGGAGGCTCCAGACAAGCTAAGAAGTCAGGTGAGGAAGATGGAGTTTGGACGACAGACATTCACGCAGACCAAGCACCTGCCGGGTGAGGACGGTGGGCGGGCCCGCTCCTTGGAGAAGCCACCCCCTCCCTTCATCTCAGCGGTGGCTCCCAAGGCCGCGCTCTGGGCTGAGAGGATAAGCACCATCTGAGGAGAGAAGTGCAGAGCGAACTAGCGAGCATAATAAAATGTTCAATGTGATTCAGTTATTCTCAAAAACTCCGTTTGGTTCAAATGTCTTAAAGTCTTGTGATGTCTAACACACAAGCGTTTTACTTACACTGCTGTGTTCTCCCGTCATCTTTAGAGCAAGACGTAGAATTAATAAACAAGTAGAAACTACCTGACTCCCACCACTGACAAAACTGAGCCATCAAGACGCAGAGGAGGAGACGGGCACGCTGTGTCACGCTGTGTCAGACGGTGTCACACGGTGTCACACAGAGTTGCAGAGGGGCACACAGCTGCACACACCACTGGCCTTAGTTTCAGGATGAAAGAACTTGGACGTCCTCTGTGACTTGTTAGCAAAATGAGAAATTATTTAAAATGTAGAAAGGCTATTTGAAACTGTGATTCCATCTAAGAAATTAAATCTCTAAACCCGGCCATGATTTATCCGTCCCCTAAGGAGGCAGCAGCTCGTACCTCCGCGCGGTGAGAAC
This sequence comes from Vicugna pacos, assembly GCF_048564905.1. Taxonomy (NCBI): domain Eukaryota; kingdom Metazoa; phylum Chordata; class Mammalia; order Artiodactyla; family Camelidae; genus Vicugna; species Vicugna pacos. The sequence goes on from NC_133001.1 coordinate 60,799,929, forward strand.
CCTGGGGCTGGGCCGGCCCGGTGACACTAGAGCACACGGCGCCTCTGTTCTCCCAGTGAGGACTGGACTCCTCCTGAGGCACCTGCAGGCTGTGCGTCTTGGCGTGACGCTGTTCGCCTCTTGTCGGAAGGCCCGCTGGGACGGTGCCCCTCCAGCTAGGGCCTTCGGGACGGGCGCAGCAATCATCTCTCTGGTTTCTCTGAGTTCAGTCCGATATCGCCTTAAATCATCAGAAAGAAAGTGACTTTGGACGGCATTACTCAGGCTGCCTGTAGAAATGCTGTCACAGAATTGCAGCTCAACGTGTGCTTCCAGATTGAGGGTCATTCACACCGAGGAGCAGCATCCGAAGGACGTCTGGACGCCTGCGGAGCAACTGCGGCAGAAGCTCTCCGCGCCCTGTGTGGGCAGAGGCGGATCACACCTTCCTCCCCGAGCTCAGAGCCAGGGCAGCTCAGAAAGGACACGCACCACCTGCCTCTCTTTGCTGCTCCCGATCTCGGCGTGTGTTTAACCCACACACGCCCACGCAGCCCCATCTCTCTGGGCTCGGCTGCGGCTCTGAGGGCTGGAGACCCAGGGGTAAAGACATCCTTCCTTTGAGGAGCTCAGTGACGTGGGAGCGGAGCAGGGTCAGGAGACCACGATGCTTGAGTCCTCGACTAAAAGGCTCTGGGTGAGAAAACACTAAAAAAAAAAAAAAAAACTTCTGATTTAAAAAAAAAAAAAAAAGCCAAGCTGTTTGACCAGACAGGGAGAGGGCAGAGACCGCGGCGAGCTCAGGGCACGGCAGCGGTGGGGCTGCAGGTGAGACAGCAGATGCGAGAGATGCTGTCAGTGAGCTCACACGCCAGGACCCGCCCGAGGAAGGTCAGGGGTCCTGGGGTGAACTTACATGGAGAAATGATCTGACCGCGTATGCGTTTAAAAAGATAATGGTGGCATCGGGGTTAGAAAGGAGGGAGACTGGCGGAGAGCATTCAGCTGGGTGTTAGGGTGACCCAGACAGAGGAGAGCCAAGGCCTCAGACAGAAGATGCGGGAGGTCCCAGGGCAGCCACTTCTCCGTCACACCGGCCGTCTCTTCTGGATAAGAATCTCCATTCTCCACCACGGTTCCTTTAATTGTTGTTCTTCTTTGCACTGTGTGTGTTCACGTCACACACATTTTAAATATAAGCCACCTCTGTTGGGAGTGCAAGATTTGCAGACACTACTACATACAGAATAGATGAGCAACAAGTTAACACCGCACAGCACAGCGCACCACACGCAGTCCCTTGCAGTGACCTGTAACGGAGAAGCGCACGACGATGAATGTGTGTCTGCGCACGTCTGACTGGAGCGTTGTGCCGTCCCCGGAAGCTGACACAACGCTGTAAACTCGTGGCACCTCAGCTGAAGCAGCACATAAACCTCCAGCACTTTTCGGAGGTAAGTGTGATGCAGGTAATGAGTTTTATATGAACAGCATCTCCTCTCCCCTTGGTGTCCCAGCAGGTTCCTGGAACAAGCACCGGGAGGCCCTGTGGGTGACGGGACACAGACCAGAAGAAGAGGACCCTCCGCCATCTTCGCAAGCCTGTGCCCAGTACACGGACATAACCAAAGAAAATGAGATGAATACTGTTTAAACAAGACTCAGTCCAGAAACCGCATGGCGTAGAATCTTAACTGACATTTCTCACGAGGCGCTGAACGTCACTGTAACCGTCCTGTGATGAGCTCTTGAGCTGAACAGAAAGTGACTGGACGCGAAAACGGGCCTCAGTGACAGAGGAGGCAGTGGGGTCGCCCCGGAGATCTGAGCCAGCCCTGGCGTGCAGCAGGGCCCTGTCCACGAGCTTGTCTCCTTCTCTGCTTCCTCAGGTGTCCCCAGGTCACGGCCAGAAGGCCCAGGAGATCCCCCCTCGGTGGGTGTGAAGGTGGGGTCTGTCAGGGCCCGTCCCACCCCACCGCCCCTCCAGGGCTGGTCTCAGCGTGCTTGTCTCTCCGAAGAGCCAACTCTGCTTTTAAAAATAGAGACAAGGCGGGAGTGAGCTTCCAGAAAATGCTTTTCTGGACGTCTTCCCAGCACAGAGCATTTCCCTCTCATTCTCCGGAGCTGCTTCTCGCCATGCAGATGCTTCCAGGAAGGGCTGGCCCACGGAGGGTGAGAGCAGGTGCGGGCCTAGTGCTGAGATGGGAGGCGCCCCGCCACCCACCCCGGAAAACGCTCCTCCCCCTCTGCGAGGAGCTGCACCACCAGTGCCAGGTGTGTGATGTCACCTTCCCTGGAGGCGCCTGTTAAAATGGCGAGCAGCCTTCTCCTCTGCGGCCAGTTTCACTGAGATGCGACTGACGCGCGTCCCTGTGCAGGTTTGAGGGGCACAGCGTGACGGTCTCACCCTCGCGTCTGCGGGACGATCACCACGGTGGGTTTAATCATCACCCACTGTCTTGTATCCACACGATGAAAGGGAAGAAGCAAGAACTCCCTGTGATGGGAGCTCTCGGGAACCCTTTGGCCTTACTCTCCAGACACTTCCACAGAAGCTGATGTTCTGGGCCAGTTGTGGAGGTGGGGAGACAGCAGAGATCTGAGACCCTGGAAAGTGACTCAGGAAGGGGACACGCTTCCCACAGCACCCGCCGGCGCCAGGCCCCAGGGCCCTCCCATCAGGCCCGCGCAGGCAGAGGGGAAGGGCTGGGCAGGCAGGCGGTCCAGGTGCGGGCAGAGCCCCGTGGCGTGTCTCCCTCCAGAGCACAGTCATGTGACCAGGAGCAGGTGCAGCCACGGTGCCAGGGGGCGCGGGGCGACGTCACGGCCACTCCCCCAGGGTCCCCTAAATGCTGAGTGTCCCGGGCCAGCCCCAAGTCTGCTCCGACTAGTCTTGTAGCCAATGTGACTCACTCCAAGGCCAGTCACCTTGTCCCTAAGGCTTCACTCCCGAGCCCCAGACTTGGACACCCCCATCCTGTCCTCCATCCCTCTCAGACACCTGGCAAGTGAGTTAAAGTGCCCAGAAACACCTGTGTTCCTGGGGCCCCGCAGGACCCGAGGGTGCAGGCCAGGAGCCCGGCCCGTCCCTGCTTCCCCTTGCAGGGGTGCCACACGGGCTGTGAGAGGCGCTGGTGCAGGAGCGTCCCCTCAGCCCTGTCCCAGCCGCGACCACCCTGAGTGCTGCAGACCCTGTCACACGCTGAGTGTCTCGGGGCTCTTGCCCCGCATGGTCCTCCTGCCCCAGGCCCACCTGGCTGGCTGCCTGGGGGTGGTGACACTGTGCAAGTCCACAACTAAGGCCCTAGCGGGGAAGGCCAGCGTCCTGCCTCCGGAAGAGTCCCCTTCTCCGGGAAAAGAAGGTCTGCTTCAGGGCGTTCACCTGGGTCCAGTCAGCAGCACTGTGCTGCTGGCACCAGGTGGACGTGCCGCACACCGCGAGGGGAGCGGCAGCGAAGACGCAGGAGCAGGCACCCGGCAAGGAACCGGCCGGGGAGCTAGACAGCAGGCAGTTCCTCCTAAGGTTTTAAAAACTTGTCTCACACTGTGAGTCACGATTTTAAAACTTAAAAAAAAATCATTTTAAAGGAATACATTACATAAATTCTTGAAAATTTTCTTTATTTAAGAATAGCTCTTGAAAAAGCTATTAAAACGTTTTCCTGCAGTTTGTATACATATATATCTAATTTTACATGTATTTTAATTATGTTGCACATCTGTGTCTCAACGGCTCTTGTTTAGTGAACATCCCTCCCAGCTTCTCAAGGGAACTTCTTCTGTGTGTCAGTCATGCTGGGTTGTGAACACAGTTACGATGAGGAAGGAAAATGATGGGATTTAAAAGAAAGTTTGAAAAGAAGAAGCAGGTTTTTTTAATATTATAATTGTTTTTCCGTCTTGTCATTCTTCCACTTTTTCCGCCACCATAAATTTATCTATTTTCTTCAGGAAATTCTTTACTCTTTCCTTGATCTCTACCAATAAATTTTTCTTTTCTCAACTAAAAAAAGTAAGGACTACTCAGGGTTTCTTTGCAAAATAAGTACAATTTCAATTTTTGAACAGGAACAAGCTGGTAAGAAAGACATTCCACCAAAGGGCTGTGAGACGACACAGCTGGGACCGTTCTGGAGCTTGTGGACCCCTTGGGCCCCTGGCTTTTCCAAGCTGGGTTCGGGCATTGGAATCTGCTCTAGAAGTATCATGAGACTCACTGTCATTCACTCACTCACTCACTCGCTCAGTTTATTCACATGTCAAACCCTGCTTCCTACTCTGAGCTGCTATAAAGTGAAAATTCTGACTGGAAAGCCTTTTTCTCGTCCTCCTAAGAGCGTGAATTCATTCAGTAACTCCTAAGGACTCTTTTCTGGGGTGAGAAAAAAACATGTCACAGCACCAAGGAAATACGCTGTGGCGATTCTCCAGCTTTCCTCTCGTGGTCGCTTTGTGGCCTCTCCGTGCTGATCCGTGTAGATCCAGCTCATTGTTAACACTGGATGCTGTGAATTCAGCATCATTTAACTTATTTGCGTTATCCTGTTGTAGTCGCGCGTCATTATTGAACAACTGACAGGAGCATGGAAAGGGTGTTATTAATGAGTGTTCACCTGCTCGTAAGTTAGCAGTAGCCCACGAGGGAAGCAGGACCAGGAAGCTGTGTAGCCGGAGTGAGGAGGCAGCGTGGGGGCAGCGGGCCTGCGGGCTCCGAGCACCCTCCCGGGTGGGCCCACTCCCTTCCCTGACGGCCGCGAGCCACCTGGCTCCAGGCACGTGGACCTCACAGGAGCATGGTCGGGGCGGGCTGCAGCCAGACCTGTCAGCGTGGGGTGACGTGGCCTCAGGGAGGAGGGAGGACCCCGTGTGTGCAGGGTCCCACGGCTCGGCGCACGGGATGGGGGTCTGGCTCCATGTGCCCCGGCTTCACTGGGGAAGGGGCCCCGGATGAGGTGCTCGTCAGATACTGAATCTTTAAAGCAGCTCGTTGAGGTGTTTCTGTTGCTGTTCTGCGTGTGGAGACGCGATGATGCAGAGGATTCATGGCTTACGTCCTGCAGGTAACATACGTGGGGGGACACAGCTGCTGTGCTGGGTGGGATCTCCATCAGGGGGCAGCCCCAGGGACAGGGGCCTTGACCAGACAGCCACGTGTGTCTGACCTGGGCTCTGTCCCGACTGCGTGTTGCTGCGTGTCAGGGTGGGCGTCCAGGAGGACGTGCCGGGGCTCCAGCCCGCGGCGTCTGCTCCCTTTCCTCCAGGACGGTAGCCTTGCTGCAGAGTGTGCGCGTGCGTGTAGGAGAAACGCCGGGTTTCAGCTCCTGGCCCAGAACGGAGTCTCTTCCCCACCTCCACCGCAGAGCCAAGTGTGCTTTGTGCCTGGACAGGCGATTAACTGGACTCTCATGAGAGTGACTGATTCTTCCTAAGAACTTGGCAGCACCACAAACTCTTTTTACAATCAGTTTCCTTCTTTGTGTGTATCTGCAGAATGAGCCTAAATAAATTGCCGATTTGGGGTCCAGTTCAATAAATAACTAAGCAGGTGACAGGAAGGAATACCCCTAATTCATGAGCCCCCGGCTTTCGTCCAAGTTCTGAGCGTCACCTGCTGTGTAGTAAGTTTTTCATTTCCTGTTACTTTGTTCCATTAAAGAAACTCCGAATATTACATTAACTCATTGTGACATTTTTTTAATGATAGAAGAAAACCTTTAGTAGAAAATAAAACCGTTTATTATAAACAAGGCTAGAACATCCTGGGAAGAAAAGCTGAGGACTCAGTGAGAAAGTTGCTCTCAGAACACTCACAGACCTTCCCTGAGGGCGAAGCATATGCTGGAGACGTGGGAGGCGTGGACCCAGGAGCGCGGGGTGCCTGTGTGCCTTACCGGGGCTCACCGAGGGGGTGGACCCGCAGAGGCACACACGATGGACGGTAAAGCACCGTGCTCAGAGGACGGCGGGGAGCCCTCGGGGCTGCGCAGCTCAGGCTGTCCCTGTGTTGTCGTGTCCACACGATGGAAGAGTCTGCAGCTGAGACAGAGCCGTAAGAAGTCCAGGGGTCTCCGGAGATGACTTTCAACCTTGACTGTGAGGAATACAACTGAGCAACTCAGGTGAAAAGGAGCTTGTAGGATATTATATCCACAAAGACCCCCCCCAGGTGAGACAGAGTGACAGCATTGGGCAAACAGCCCTGAGCATTTTCACTTTGAGGCAATCAAGGTAAACACTGACACATGCTGAGGACAGGGTGTGCGCAAAACCACCTGCTGTGATGGCTGAACATAGGGCGTAAATAATTAATGCAAACCGTGCAAGTAAGGAAAAGTGAATGGGGGGGAGTCCGCAGTGGAAGGCAGAGCGTGGGACAACCAAGACCACGGCAGTCACTGGAACACTGGCACGAACGAGGCTTTGCTAAGAAATAAGCCAAAATGTCTGCTCAGCGAAGCGTCCCTGCCCCACGGTGCTCCAAGCCCCCACTCCGACGTGGGCTCAGCCCCCGACCCCCTGTGCCCCCACCGGGGGGTTTTACACAGGCACGCACAGACACGTCTTCTTTTCCATTTCTTTGCACATTTTGGCCCACTTCTGGCCCCTTCTTACTGCTCCGTCTCACAGCTGCAGCCTGTCCCATCGCGTGGCCACCATGCCGACTTCTCTCCAAGGCAGGGACACAGGTTGTTGTCAACACTTTGCAGCTTCAGCGAGGCCACGGGTGCCTGGTGCACTTGCGTCTGTATGTGCAGACGTGTCTCCTAGAAAAGAAATCGCTGAATCCAAGCACAAACGCGTATGCAGAGTTGACGATCACTGCCGAGCATCCGAGGCTCTCCTCCAGCGGGCGGGGCCTGCAAGCCTCCGCGGTCACGTCTCGTCGGTCCTGCACGTGCGCTCGGATTCTGCCCAGTTTCTTGGGTGAGACGCGGCAGCCCACACAAACTTAACTCGCATTTCTCAAACCATGAGCGAGCTTGGACATCCTTCCGTGTCTTTCAATAACGTCTTTATTGAAATGCAGTCCATACGCTACAAAATCCACCCTTTCAAGTTACACAGTTTGGGTGTGGCGTTTCGTCTGTTCTGAGCATTCACGCCAGGCCGCCCGCACCGCTGACCCAGGAGCCCTCACTCCCACCCCTTCCTCCTGCAGACCCCGGCCGCACTAACGCGCCTTCTGTCTCTGCAGTCACCTCTTCTGGGCGTCTAGCATGAACCGGCCCATACAACCTTTTGTGGTTTTGGACTTTGCGATCTTTTCCGTCAGGCCTCTCACTCGCATGTTCTTGCCCGTGCCGCCGTGGGCACGAGCACGTCCCTCCTTCACTGTGGGACAGTCGGCCCTTGTGCGGCTACAGCGCACTGTTCCGGTCCGCTCATCGCTGGATGGACATGTGGGTCGTCTTCCATTTGAGATGTCATGAATGAAGCTTGCATGTGTTTGTGGACGTGCGTTTTCAAGTCTGAGCATGTACCTCGGAGGGGAATTGTTGGGTCGCTAGTAACTCTGTGTTTCCCATTTTTAGAAAATGCCAACCCTGAGCTGATCTCTGAACTGACGGCACCATTCTATGTTCCCACAAGCAATTCCTCTGCGTCTGCCGGTGCGTGTTTCTGCCTCTTCGTCTCCGTCATCCTAGTGTTTTGATGTGAGTTCCCCTGATGCCCAGGGGTGCTGAGCAGCTGTTCATGTGCTCACGGGCTCTCTGTGCGCCACCTTCGGAGCGACGTCTGCCCAAGCCCTCCGCCCGTTTTTATTAGAGGCTGTCGGTCTTTTCTTGTTCATTTGCAGCTCTCATCCCCATAATCTGGACACGATTTACCAGATCCTGCGTCAGATGTGTGCTTTGCAAGTATGTCCTCCCGTCTTTTTACGTTCTTCAGATGAAGAACGGACTTTTAAAGTTGTGATGGAGTTCTGTTTTAGGGGCACAGACGCCAGCCCAGCTTCCTTTACCTCACCTCTGTGCTGTGTGTGCCGCGTGTACACGCACGTGCGTGCGTCCTGGTGCCCGCCGGGTCGGATGCAGACGTCTGTCCTGTCCTCCTCCTCCTGGGTCCTCAGGTTTCGTGACCTCTGTCCCTTCTTCCTTCCTTTCGCTCTCAGTTACTAGATGAACCCTGGGGACAGGCCTTCCAGCCTGCTCACAGTCACGACTCTCCCTCTCAGAGATCAGCACACTCAGGGGCAGGGGCTCCCCGTTGGCAATGATTGTTTTTCTGGGTTTTAAGGAAATGGAGTCTAAAGCAGACTTGAAGTAACCTGTTTGCTGTTCCCCCAGAGGTGCCGTGGACCTTCCCCCACAGCCCGAGGCTCCCCGCCTGCACTGGGGCCGCGGCAGAGGCGAGAGCAGCACGGAGCACCCTGTGGAGTCCTGGTGGGCGCTGGTTTCGTGGGATGTCAGCCTGCACGTGGGCGGCACCTGCTCATCCTCGTGAGCAGCCCCTGACTGGCCGCGTGCTGCACAGGCTGCCAGGCTTTCCCTGGAGACATCCGACTGACGGCCGCAGTGTGAGAGTTGTTCCCTGCCCGGCTTCCATCTCTGCTAGCCTCTGTTCAAGAAGGGAGATGCAACCTGAGGCCCACGGATGTGGACGAAGGCTTCCTCAAGGGAAACGCCGCCACGCCCTTGCACCTGTGCATGAATCCTGTTACTGAAACTCATGGCACAGGCAGCTCACTCCACAGTGGAGGCTCGGGAACGCTCAGCAAACGCCGCAGATGGGAGCTCGCAGCAGGGCAGCCGGAAGGCTTTGTTTCTGCTTCCACTGGAATGACCACATGTTTTCTGTGCTGTGTTCAATCCCTGCAGTGAATCATGCGGATTGAGTTTGGGGGTTAAACCAACCTTGTGTTCTTGGAATAAATCCCTCTTAGACACTGTGTGTAATTATTTTTGTATATTGCTGGATGTGGTTTGCTAGCCTTTTTGAGAATGTATGCTTGCTTATTCATCAGGTATAGTGAGCTGCTAATATTTTTAAATAAACATGATATATCATTTTTTAAATTACAATAAAATGTTTAATATTTTTTAATTATAAGAAATTATCAGAGATTAATAGACACTTCATCAAAGAGGGAATACAAATAACCAATGAGCGTGTGAAAAGTCTGCAATTTCATAAGTAATCTCAGACATTAGATTAAAACAACAACAGAGCATTATACATGTTTGTTAGGTCATCAGAAATGCATAAATCAGTGTTGGCTAATGACTCTAGGTGGAGACAACCCTAGGTGTCCTGCTGAAAGTTTCAGTGTGTATTATAAGTGTTAAAAAATATTCTTATTTTTCATTAATAAATTATATAATAAAGATATAAATTGAATAGTGATAATGACTAAAAGTAACAAATGATAAACACAAAGATTCATCTATCATGATATTCTGAAATATTGTATCTATTAGCAAAACATAATTTGAAACAGTGGGAGTTGGTTAAATATACTATGGTTCATACAGTGTAACACCAGGCAGCCAACACAAATGATGCTGTAAAAGAATATTTCCTGGCCTGGAGTGTTATCCGCAGCACGCTGCTAGGAAGTCATTGTTACAGCAGTGTGCCGTGGTACAGACTGGATGTGTCGCCCCGAAAGTCGTACGTGGGAGCCCTAATCCCCAGTGTGAGTGTGTCTGGAGAGCAGGTCTGTGAGCAGGTGATGAAGGTTAACGTCCGTGCAGGGGGAGAGACCCAGAGCCCCCGCCTCCACGTGAGGACACACTGAGAGGGGAGCGCTCTATCCAGCAGCCAGACTGCCCGGCACCTTGATCCTGGACGTCCGGCCTCCAGAACCGCGAGTCACAACTGTCTGCTGTCTGCAAGCCACCCAGTCTGCGGTGTCTGGTTCAGGCAGCCCAGGCCAGCCTGTCGTGCGGTGCCAGCCCATTTTCCACTTTCCTGAAACGAAGTCTGTGTGTGTGTGTGTGTGTGCGTGCGCGTGCGTGTCTATATATGCACACACCCCCTGCCCCACACCTTCCTTCGTTCACCTGTCGATGGGTGGTTAGGTTGTTTCTGTGTCTCGGCTGCTGTAAATAGTGCTGCTGTGAACGCTGGGGTGCATGTGTCTCTTTGAATTAGTGCTTGGGTTTTGGGGGTTTTTTTTAGCTATATACCCAGGAGTGGAATTGCTGAGTCATTTGGTAGTTCTATTTTAAAATGTTGAGAAACCTCCGCATTAGAAGTTTATAGAAACTCAAACTCTTAAAATAGCTGATAAACAACTTTCACATAAAATCCATCTGTAAATTTGGAAGGATGATAACTGAAAAGAAACATACGAATACTGGGTTACAACCCCCCAGAAAAAGCCCACTGCTGAAAAGTTATGTTCCTTGATTTAAGGTAGCAACAACTAACTTTCACACTTGCACCTGTATTTAAACACACACACTTGCATTTTCTGTTGGTGCAAGACGTTAACGCACACCTTCAGGAGGAGCGGGTCCGGTGCCTGCCCCGAGCTCCAGGCGGTCCTCCCGGGGCACAGCTGCTGCGCGGATTCCCGGGTTCCTGTCACCGAGACCCACGTCCATGAATAATCGTGTGTGTCCTTCAGGCTTAAGCTGACTTTTCAACGTACAGTCATGTTCCCATTTAAACAGCATTCTGATGAACTCATCTATAATTTTTTTAAGCAGAAGAAAGCAAATGATAACTGAATTTTCACTTCATATTCTTAGCCAGGAAGACCCTTCAAGCAGTCCCATCTTTTTTTTTTCAGCATATTTCTGTAAAATGAAAGGTAGCCGTAGAGAAAGTAATGTCTGCAGTCAGCCAACTATTTTATGATGATTTCTATGTCATTTCAGTCATAACATTTGTGCAAAAATCACTGAAGCCGCGCAAACCAAATGCTTCTGAAGAATAAAGGCACATTTGCCAAAAAGTGAGGGAACTAATTAGAAATTCTTTATGTTGTGCTTTGCAAACCCTGAAAAGCCGACGGATCACCTGTGGATCTTCTGGGGGCGCCCCATGCCCCCTCGGGACTGCATGTACATGCCATGTGGCCTCCTCTGGTGCTGAGCAGTCCAGCATCCGCTCCCCGTCAGGGGGTCACATCACCCCAGTTCATGCCGAAGTCTAGTGCTGACCCGGCCCTGGCCTCTGTCGGGGTTCTGCTGAGCCATCGTTTCTCTGGCGGAGGCTGGGGTGGCCCCGGTGGCCCCACCGGGGGACTGCACAGCAGGGCCCCCGGCTGCCTCCCCTCTGTCCTTGAGTTGGGAGCTGCTGCCTTCTTGCTGAGCTCCTGCTGACTCTGGGGCTGAACCACCGGCTTTCCATCCAGATCCCCTCTGCCTTACCCTGCCCTCCCTTCCAGTCCCCACAGCCTGAGCTCTCCGGTTCCAGAAGTCAGCCTTCACTTCAGCAGGAAGGTTCAGGGGATGCTTACCGACATGTGTCCCTGTCGGCCCAGCATTTATCTTGCTTGCTGGGGCTTTCCCAGTCAACAAGACAGCGGCATTACGTCCCGTCAAACGTTCACACCCGTGCGCTCGCACACGCCCGCCCAACGTGAGTTCACCAGGTGCACACACACTGGGCCACTGCAAGTCTCCACCAAGCACTTCACTGCGAATAAAGGAGCGTGTGGCCCATCTGACCGTCTCCGCACGTCTGCCAGTGGCCTTCGTCCCCTTCCTCTTCCTTGTGCAGGTGCTGTTCCATGCAGTAGCAGGTCACTGCAGCACGTTAGCACAAGTGGGACCTTCTTAAAGGTATGAAAGTGCTACTGAGTCCAAACTCATTCTGCTTGCCACATGACAGACCAATAAACCAGGAGACAAGGTGTTGGGGAAGGAATAACAACTTCATTCAGAAAGTTAGCAGATCAAGAAGAGGGGGGACCAGTGTCCCATAGAACCATCTTCCCCAGGTCAGAACTCATGCTCGTTTTATACTAAAAAGGGAGGGGGTGGGTGGTTGCTGCAAACAACACGGGGACCACATGCATCCCTGTGTCAGCCTCCTGGGAGCACAAATCACAGGCTCTTCGTGAGGCCTCACAGGACTCCCCAGAGCATCTGACACTTCGGCCTGCAACGATTTTTAGTCACAGCATCCAAAATTCCCAATCCTAATTTAGTGGAAAGCTATCCAGTTGTCTCCATGCATCTTCAGAGGTTAAAACTAACAAAGTTCATTTTATTTACATATACGTAGCAGAGAGCAGAACTGATTAAAAAAGAAGAAGAAGAAGAAAAAATGTGTATTTAAAATGTAGGATGAAGGCCAGGTCCAGAATCAGGTCCAGAAAGAGCGCCGTCCCCTGCCCTCTGCTCCAGGGCATGCACGTTTGCTGTCCCTGCCCCCTGTGCACTGCGGACTGTGTCGGGGGCTGGCTGGCAGGCAGTTTTAGACCTTCATCCAGGGTCTTTCTCTCAGGGCTGCGCTTGTTTGCATACATCCTGCATTTACTTAGGTAGTCGCAACTCAAACAATGCCAGTTTTTTTGAAACAAAGTATTAGTTTTAAAGTTGGTTTAAAAAGAACACTTGCCACATTTATTGGGCAGTCATAAGTTAGTAAGATGAGGATTACCAATTTAACAGGTTTCATTTCCCTTAATTTTCCTAAACAGCAGCGGGTGGCAGGGGGAAGAGGGGCTGCACATGCTGTAAGAGACACACAAGCCCCGTGGAGAGCAGAAACCCTGGGGGACAGGGTGGTGGTTGCCCAGCTGTCCCTGCAGGACACGCCCCCCGGGCACGGGCAGGGATTGAAGCAACAGTAGAGTTACTCAGAAACATTTCAATTGTGATCAGACTTGTCTTTTTCCTAAAGTAAGAAAACCAACCCAGTAATTTAAGATGATTTTTTAATCCCAGAAATACTAACACAAGAATTTGATTACCCTTGAAGAGCGTTGCAACTGCTTGGGGGTTTTGGTCCCCAGAAACGCCTTATTCACGGATGATGGCGATCAGAGCATTGCTGTCCTTGGGTGAGCGTCCTCAGAGGAGGTGGCGGGAGTGTTCTGTTCAGAGCAAATCCTTCCAAGCCCACAAACCAATCACTCCTTTCAAATGCACTTGGTGACCATCACGTAGGTTGTCACAAAGAAACACAAAATCTGTGAAGACTGGAAGATTTTGCATCTATTCACAGCCACATGCCCACAAGCCCCAAAATACCCACAGTATCAACTTGATTAAGAAGGCGGAGCAGAAGCAAAACAACTTTAAACAAAACCGTTTGACGCAGGAAGTCCCAGTTCGTTGAGCCTCTATTTAGAACCTGTGACTGGGCCTCTGAGCCGAGGATCCGAGCTCTGAGCAGCGACACCGGCCAAAGTTAGACGGAGCAGCTGTTCCGGCCACGCTCCATTCATGGGAAACCACACGGGGGCTGACTGTCTCTGAATAGCTATGAGATCACTGTGGAGCGTGAATGAAGCAGCAAGACTGTGCAGTAGCCATGTTTTACATTTTGGAGAAATTTTTTGTTAAACTAGAAATTTCACTACACTCATTGTCAAGACAAAAGCTAGAAATAGCTTTTAGCAGACATTGAAAGCCTGGAAAACGAGGTACCACTTTATTTTTTATCCTTTTCACTTCTTGAAAGTTTTTGGAATATTTACACTTCATATATAAAGATACTTCGTATGTAAAGACAAGAAAATCTGGGTTTTCAAAACCCCAGTTTGGAACAGGACAAGGGGAGCATTTAGAGACAGAAGAGGGAAGCCGGACTCTGCTCACAGAAAACGACCGTGATGCGAGGAGCCGACGTCTCCGTCAGCCCGACTGTCGCGGTCATTTCGCCACGCGCATCAAGTCGCCGTGCTGTGCTCCTTCAATACACATGGTTTTCGCTTAAAAACTTGCAAATAAGCTTTCTTAAGCTAACGAAAAAGAAGATAGGGAAAGAGCGGGCTTCGTATCAGTCTACCCAAACGCTTCGTTTGCCTTAGTATTCAGAGTCATTTCTTAGATGAAACAACTTTTCATCCAATAAGCACATTAGCCACAGAACAAACACAGTGAAATCATCTGCTTCTTACTGGGAATCCCGTGCAGCGGTGCTGAAAAGCTGGCCTGCTGGTGCAGCAGGGTCACATCAGCACGAGGCTGACGGTGGCGGCGTCAGTACTCGCCAGGGTTCTCTGGAGAAGCGGTCAATAGGATATATGTTTCCTACACACACTCACGTGTGCATCTGTGTGTGTACGTGTGTGCGTGAGCTCAGGGCTGGCTCACGTGACGTGGAGGCTGAGGGTCGCAAGGGCTGCAGCCTGAAGGCCCGAGAACCGGAGAGCTGATGGCGTCGGCGCTGGGCCAGGTCCGCCGGCAGGAGCAGCTCACGTCCCAGCCCGCACGCCGTCCGGCGGGGGCGGCGTCCCTCACTCCTCCTTTCCCTTCCGTCAGGCCCCCTGAGACTGGACGGCAACCCCCCCACGCTGTGGAGGGCAGCCTCCCCCACTCAGTCTGCTGACTGAAATGCTAATCTCGTCCAGAAACACCTTCGCAGACACGCCCAGAACATCTGACCAAATATCTTGGCGCCCTGGAGCCCAGTCAACTTGGCGCATGACATGAACTATCACAATCAAAATGTAAGTTAATACTTCTAACCCAAATCGGCGACAAATTATCTCCTGAGAGCTTCCAAGACTGCCCCGCTCCGCTCCCTCATCCAGCCTTTTGTCCTCCGCCAGCCTCGTTCTCTAGCACGCAGAGAGCCACAGAGATCGGTGGCAGGCGGCCCCGCACGGCAGCAGAGGCGCGGCGGGTCAGACCCCTCACCCAGAGCACCCCCGGGGGCACAGGCAGAGGGGCGGAAGGCGGGGAGCCGGGCGAGCCCGCCGTGGCTCTCTGGCTCCCCTGCAGCTGGTCAACTGCTCAGTCACAGTCTCCCCATCTCATGCTGGGGGCAGGCAGGTAAGATGACCGGTCTACTGTCTTTCTAATTGCAGCCTTGGAGCTGGAATCTTGCTGCCAACACGGAAGGTCCCTTCCTCCCAGAGTGGACTTGACTGGCAAGGTCGTTCTTTACCCTGGAGAATCGGGACGCTCAAGCACCAGATGTCAGGAAATGCACCCGCCCCCCACCATGGGCTGTGAGTTCCTTGAGGGACAGACTCGGCTCGTCTTTGTCCGCCCAGGACGTGCACAGCTTCCTGGCGCGTGATGCACACATACTGCATTTGTGTTGAATTACTCTATACGCCTTTGTCGTTGAGTCTTTTATATATTTAAGTATCTTAAAATAATTATCTAGTTTTTATTAAATACAAACTAAGTGCCATTTTTAAGAACATATATATTTTTTGTCTTTCTTTGTATCTACAAGAAAGCCATGAAGGAGACTTGAAAGGGTTACTCTGACTTAGAGAGACACGGGAAGCACTGCCGAGAGGAGGCTGAATCCACCCGGCTTTCACCCTCTTTACTTCACTAGACGCAAAAATCAGACTCCTGTGTTTAAAAACGCTCCTATGTGTTTGTGACTATGTTTGGCAAAAAACCCTAAAACTTAGTAAACATACCTGAAAATGGTGAAGATCCTTAGGATAATGCAAGTATTTATAAAATTATAATATCTACACAAAGCAAAAGTCAGTGATGAGCCAGTCCATCTAAAATATATCTTTCCAAAATTGAGAAGTTGGTAGACTAATACTAAGAAATATTTTAAAATTTAAATTTTGAAATACGGGTTTTAGAGGGAAAGAGAAAAAATGGCATACTCTTGGGGTCTAATCCAATATGCAGAGAGTTTGGCATTTCCACTCTCACAATAAAAAATTGAAAATTAACCACTTTGTAGATTCAATGTAGAACTGAGGTTGCTGGGCCAACAGCCACCTTGGAAACTGAAGAGACAGACAGGTGAAGACAGAGAATCACAGAACAGAAGCCCCTGGAGCCGGCAGCTGCGAGGAAGCCTTAAAGGGGGCTGAGTAGTTCCCGGAGATTAATCTGGACAAGCATGGGAGATTCAAGTCCCTTTGGGCCAACCCGTTGGAAGGCCCCAGCTTTTGTGAGTTTTACCTCCAGGAAGTCCTCCAGGTTCTCAGAATGAAGATCAGAGAAAACTCCCCTCAAGCTTTCGCCATGAGAGGGGAAAACGGCCGGTATGACATAAGCCTGGGGCTCTCTCCTGCACACGAGGCCTGCCTTCAAGGGAAACTGCTTTACCAGAGCCTCACCACCTGGAGGCTTGTCAGAGCCTGACCACCGGGAAAGGAAGACAGCCAGCGGCACTGGCTTCAGCCTTTCTGTGTCTCTCTGAGGGAGGCGTGGAGCAAGAAGCACGTGTTCAGGAAAAACCCCAGGGTGCAGTCTAACTGCAAGACCGAGACCTGGTCATGGGGTCTGGGGTGCATCCCTCCCTGCACCGCACCACCACACCCACGAGTCCCTTGAAAAACAGCAAGTTTCACAGCTGGAAGAGCCACATGTCTGACACTAAAAGACAAAAAGTGAGACAGACACAAGGACACCGGAGGAAGCACTGACCTCTGACACCACAGCTACGGAAAACAGGACACGCAGCCTAACCCCAGCCAGACAAACACGAAAGCTTAGGCCAAGGGCTTGGTTACCTCAGTGGCTTTAACCCGGTACATCACGTCGGGCTTTCAACAAAAAGTGACAAGACCTGCGACAAGGCAATAAACACAGCCTGAAGGGACAAAGTAAGTGTCAGACCCGCAATTTCAGAATGATCAGACGTGAATGTGAGACGGTGATGCTAAACACGCCAAGATCCTAGTGGAAAAAATACACAATGTGTAAGAAAAGATGAATAATGTAAGCAGAGAAATGAAAACTCTAAGAAGGAATAGAAAGAAAATGCTAGAAATAAAAAAAAAACACTCTAACGGAGAGGAAGAGTGCCTTTGATGGGCTCATAGTAGTCTGGACACGGCCAAGGAACCAGTGAGCTCGAAGATGCATCAGCAGAAATATCTTGAACTAAAATGCAAAAAGAAAAAAAAAGAAAAAAGACAGAGCGTCCAAGAACTGTCACACCATTATAAAAGGTCTATAACATATGTGTGCTGGGGATGCTAGAGGGAGATGAGAGAGAAAAAGGAATAGGAAACAAACTGAAATAAAAATGCCTGCCTGAGAATTTTCCAAAAGTAATGACAGACACAAAACTGCAGATCCACAAAGCCCAGAGAACACCCACTAGGATAAATAACAGAAACTCTGCACCTAGCAGTCATATTTAAACTTCAGAAAACTAAAGACAGAGAGAGTCTTGAGGGCGTCCAGGGACGGGGGAAACTGCCTCACTAAGCTGGGAGCAAGGACAAGAATCATGTCAGATTTGTGTGAACAAACCGCACAAGCAAGAAGAGAAAGGCTTATGGTATTTAAAGTGTGGAAAGGAAATACTCCTGCCTAGAATTCTGCATCCAGCAAACTAATTCTTCAGAAGTGAAGGAAAATTAAGACTCTCTCAAACAGAAATTGATTTAAAGCCAGCAGATCTGCCCTGTGAGAAATACTGAAGAGGTTCTGCAGAGAGAAGGAGAATTGCACAGGCCTGAAGCTCTGAGCTACGTGAAGAAAGGGTGCTGTGGAAAGAATAAATGAAGGGAGCTTCCAGGCGGTGAATCTCTTCTGTGTGACACTGTGACGTTGATACCAGATTCACACCAGATTTATCCAGCAAGCAGTTGCTGTCCCAGAAGACACTAATGTGGCTGCACATTCAGGAGAAGTAGCTCAGAGTCTGGCACTGTTCTGCCCATCCATACGCGTCTCTCACGTGTGTGTTTCTGTGTCTGCATTTGCACGTAGATGTGCAAACGCGTGCTGGACGCAGGCTCGGGGTCTTGGGTCAAGTGAACTGCGTGATATCTTAGAGTGATCTTTCTGGAGGGCAAAGAAAGGTGAAAAGCTTTGATTTTTATGACAATGTGAAAACCTTCATCTCTCTGCTGAGTTACAGTTGCATGTCTCTGCTGTAAAGGAACCAGCCAAGGGGTCTGGTTGAACATTTGGAGATTATTAGACTTTAGAAACTGAATTATAAATTTGGCCACATCATTTGTTGAGATGACAGATGGGGCTCAGAAACACACATCATTGCTCTCTGCATCGCACTACCACTATTTACTTTATGGGCTTCAGAAAGTGCTTTTAAGAGCATAAAGCCTGGATGCACTCACCAAAGGATCCAAGCGGCTTCATCTTCAAAATGTTTTTTGTTTTTTTGTTTGTTTGGGGTTTTTTGTTTTGTTTTGTTGTTTGTTTGGGGGGAGATAATTAGATATTCATTTATTTGTAATGAGCGCAGTAGGGACTGAACCCATGACCTCATGCATGCTAAGCACACACTCTACCACTGAGCTATACCCTCTCCTCAGCCTTCAACGTTGAGTCAAGGGCGAGTAAAGATAAACGATCTCTCCGCATGGAACTGAGGCAAATCCAGGTTGGGGTTTTTTTCAGACTACACGGTGAACCCTCAGAGTGAAGGAAGGAAGAACCTGAAGCACAATGACTCTTCCAGAACAGTCCCTCCATCCCTGCAAACACTCACGGGCATCTCGAGAACATGCCCACAAGTACCTGCCCAACAGCAAAAATATTAGGCTGGGGGTCCCAAGTCCGAAGAAAGATCATGGACTCCTTCATCACAGTTGAGCTTTCAGATTAAACTGAAAGAAAGGCAGCAGTAGCCTCTGACCTCAGATTCACCTTACCTTCTTGCCACAGCATCAAGCTCTATTACAGAACCACAGGCCCACGTGGACCCCAGGGTTACAGGAACACATGGACTGCACAGACCACAGGACCCCAGGGTTCCAGGACCACAGGACCACGTGGACCACACAGACTGTAGGACCCCAGGGTTACAGGACCACAGGACCACGTGGACCCCAGGGTTTCAGGACCACAGGACCACGTGGACCACAAAGACCACAGGACCCCAGGGTTCCAGGACCACAGGACCACGTGGACCCCAGGGTTTCAGGACCACAGGCCCACGTGGACCCCAGGGTTTCAGGACCACAGGACCACATGGACCACACAGACCACAGGACCCCAGGGTTCCAGGACCACAGGACCACGTGGACCACACAGACCATAGGACCCCAGGGTTACAGGACCACAGGACCACGTGGACCACACAGACCATAAGACCCCAGGGTTACAGGACCACAGGACCACGTGGACCACACAGACCATAGGACCCCAGGGTTACAGGACCACAGGACCACGTGGACCCCAGGGTTTCAGGACCACAGGACCACATGGACCACACAGATCATAGGACCCCAGGGTTACAGGACCACAGGACCACGTGGGCCCCAGGGTTACAGGACCACAGGACCACGTGGACCACACAGACCATAGGACCCCAGGGTTACAGGACCACAGGACCACACAAACCACAGGACCCCAGGTTACAGGACCAGAGGACCACATGGACCACAGGACCACATCTCTCTGCCTTGCGACTAGAAGTGAAACCGGAAAAGTCAGCTGTTCTGACTTCTCTTTTTCTTTTTCTGTTCTTTTTTTTTTTTTTCTGAACATAACTTCCCAATATCTCTCTAATGAGTCGTTTCCCACAGTGGAATGGACTGCCTTGCTCTGCTGCCACCTTCACTCTGGGCTGCACAGGACTTTCCTGATTACATGCAGATGCTCAAGCTTCCAGGTCAGCGGAACTGGGGTGAGGACACAGAGTGTGTTTTGACAAGGTCACAGGTGATCCTCAAGCAGGAGGGTCTGGGGTCCTACTTTGAGAAGATCCCCACTGGAAGCATCCAGACGCTTCACTTGCCTGCCAGCTGCAGTGAGGGAGGCCATCCACACAGTCCCTTCCAGTTGTGAGCGTCTAGGTTTCAGTGACCGAAACTTCTCTTGGGGACGATGAATATGCCACATACGTGCCAAACAGATGGAATCAGACCCCCCGGCGGCGGAAAGACCGCTCAGAAAGCTTTGCACTCTTCCGAGTTAGAAGTGACACTTCCCTGCCTGGATCAACGGAAACTGAAGGGGCTTCTCGGCCCCACTCTCTCCGCTTCCGCACGAAGCACCCCCAGGGCTCCGGTCTCTCGAGGCCGTTGTCAGTCTGGTCAGACTTCCCACGCCTACTAGATTGTCACTTGTGTTCTTTGCTGCAGCTTCCTAGCAAAAGTATCAAAAGAAAGTTTTAAATCAAATTGACAAAATAAATACCAAGGCAACTGTTTTTTCCTGGAAGCCGATCACACCTGGTGACAGAACGATGGCACGCAGGACTGAGACCAAAACGCAGCGACGCGGGGAAGCCTACAGCTCATTCTGGCAGCAGCGTGTGAACTGTAAGCCCGCCAGCGGGGACGCCCAGCAACAGGATCAACCGTTCCAGGGACCCCGGAGAGATTCCGCGCTATTGTGACAAGCGCCGAGGAGACGCCGCTGGCCCCAGAGCTCTCTGCGGAGGGGGCACCTGCCGGCCGTGGCCGTGCTCTGCTCCGTGGAGAGGGTGCCCCGACGGCTGCTGTCTTCCAGGAAAGTAGCGCAGCAGCCCGGAAGCAGCCCTTCCTCACCCACCATCCCCCGACCCTGGCACAAACAGGTCTGCTATGACCCATAGAGACAATATATTTGATGACATTAAGTGGTCAGTCTTTGTTTGCTGAGTCCAAACGTGCTTACCTGCCACCTCCGTCTCCCAGGGAAGGGCTGGAGCGGCTCACTCTGTCCTCGGGCCACGACCATATCACCGACCCGCAAGCCTGGGCTCCCCGTCTGCCCTCCCCCGCGTCACCAGGGTCTCCAGCGAAGACAGTGCTTCTGGGCTTGGTTTTGAAATACCGTGTGGTTCTGTGCTAGGCAACTTTTATTCACCAGGGTTATTATCTTGTCCTCAGGACACTGGCCACAGGGCATCTTAACTGTTACAAAGGGACCAAAAATTGGACGTTTCCTGAGATAGTCAAGATCTTCAAACCATATTCCGACACTAATTGCCCTGAGGAATTTCCCGTTTCCCCACAAATGCAGCAGGTGGAATGTGGAGGACGCGCCATTTCTTAGAGCAAAGTCACAAGTGGAGAAGTAGGCGCTGACCTCTCCAGACAAAACGAGGTGATGGTTGAAGGAAATTGTTTTTGTCTCCCGGCCATTAGAACAAAACACAACAAAACTCCTCCCAAACATTTGTTTCTTCTGCTCGTGCAGGTGACCTGAACTGCGAATGCAAGCGGCCCTCCGAGTGGCCAAGACAGCACTCACTCTGCAAGGGTTTGCCGGGGGCTGCTGTGTGTCAGGCTGAGCCAAGTTCTGGGGAAACAGGAGGTGTTGTTACCCTCAAAGCTCCTCCGTTCTGTTCGAGGAGGCGGGAAGTGGACAGTGCTTGGAGGGGACGACAGGAACAGGATTCAGCTATTTATTGTAAGGACAGCATTAGGGTGTCTATTTATAGATTTTTCCTAATTTCTTTATTTTTGTAGGTTTACAGTGTACTCATCCTATGCAATAAGAAATCACAAAGATTTGATTTCAAAAGTTGTTTCAAGTTATTGTGTACGACTCAATCCAATATTCTTGAATGTTCCATTGATTTTAATTTCTGTGCTTCCTTGTACAGAAATCGTGGGAAAACATAAAACTATCTTTAGGACGCTGTATAAAACAACATCAAATCACGGCAGCGACCCCCACTGCTAATATCTCTTGAGATGCTTCTGAGACAGGAAGCAGGGTGCAGGGCGCAAGCACTGAAGGAACGACACAGCCATCAGCACCAAGACGGCGGGAGAGTCGCTCCCAGGGGAACGTGAGCTTCGGCACACGCTCGCTGTAGTGCAACAGCGGCTAGACGGCCCGCCCACCGTACCAGGACCGGCTGGAGGCTGACCACAAAGGTGAAAAGTGGGCGATGGCCCAGGGCCTGGGCCTCCCCGCCCCCTCCCCAAAGCGGCTGGAATAACTGCCCCCCTTGTTAGCACGTTAAGTAACCCAGCCCGTAAACACCAACAGCCCGCGCCTCGGGCCGCTCTCGGTTTTCCCAGCTGACCCCACTCTCTCCTTCTGAGCCAGACGGCCCGCACTCCGTCCATGGCGTGTGTAACCCTTTGAACACATCCACCTTCACTCCCTGTGGCTCCCTCCTGAATTCCCTCCTGTGCGAAGCCAAGGACCCTCACTTGGTGGGATTCACCGAGACCTGGGACACCGCCCTCCTCTCTGGCCCCGTTTTCTGCTGTCTCGTTCCCACACAGGATAACACTGCAGTAGCAGATACACAGTGTGTACTTAAAATCGCGCTGGGTTTGAAACTGCCTTGCTCTGCCCGGTACCAGGTGGTCACCTCCCTCGAGCTAACTGTGGGAAAGTCCTGACGTGGCGGGCGGGTGGGAGGACAGTTCTCATCTCAAACCAGGCCTTCACCTCCTTACTTTGCATGTCGTGGACACACCCTTTGCAAACGTAAGTTTGGTGGTGTTTTGGTATTTTGAATGTACGCCCAAAGTAAAGACAGAGAATAGCAAATTCCATGTTTTTGTAAACTAGAAGCTGGGTAATCGGGGGTGCGGACGCTGTGCCCGAGTAGCCAGACTGGTTGTTGTCAGAGCTGCGAATCAGGGTGATGGAGAAATGTGGGGTGTCCCCTAGGCCTTGTGCACTTCTGAGGGACCGTATCCGACTGCCCCACCAACACCATGAGTCTGCACACATCGCACATACACACAGGGAGACACATAGAGAGAAATACACACAAACACACAGGTACATACACGAGGGCCATTATGCCCCCTGTCCATGCACAAGAGCGGGTGGGCTGAGCCCTGCTCTGAGGCAGCACAGACCCGCATACCCTGGCGGGGCCTTCTGGCTGGTCTGCCTGCCTCATCCCAAAGCCACAGAGGGAAGTCGTGTCTCTGGCACCTTGGGTGCTGCTCCCACTGGGACCCACCCACCTGGCCTCCACAGCTGCTTCCCAACCTGGGGACCTGTCACTCCTGTAGTGGCTGGGACAGCAGACAAGCAGTCGGGATGCACTCCTCCACCAGCCTCTGAGGGCAGGACGGCTTCCACTGACCGAGACCTGGCCACCAGCAGGCGGAGGAGCTGCGTCCAGGGGTGACACACACAGATGTCCTGTAACCCTCGGAGCAAGACTGATGGAATTGGCTCCTTCCGCAGATAAGGCTGCAGTTCCATCCCCAGGACCCGGGAAGTCTGGCGGGGATGATGTATTGGGGTTATAATGTCTGGAGACTGGGCTCCCGAGTCCTCGCCCACACTCAGCCTGGATTTCAGACGTGGGGTCTGTGATTCAGGGCACAGCCCCCGTTTTCTGCACCATCAGTAAGTCTGACTTGGTTCTGATTTCCTCGGCTGCTGATTCGAGATCAGACTCTGGACAAAGGGAAATGTTTTCCGGGGAACAGGAGAGTATGAATTCATCAAGGCCTTGAGACGAGGGAGCTTTATCAGCGCCGGTGAGAGCAGAAACCGCCCCGGGGAAATGGAGATGATCTTACAGTCTTCACACTGGAAACAGGTTTCTGACTGAAAGTCAGACGACTGTGAGGCTGGTCCCTAACTGTGGGCAGAACAGGGGGTTCCGACGTCCACATCTGCTCAGCCGAAAACATGCTGCGAAGCAGCCGTCACCCTCCCCGGCTGTGCCTTACGTCAGACACAGGACCTCAGACATGATCGGTTCTGAGGGCAGCTACCATTCAGAGTGACAGAATCACAGTCCCTCACACCAGGGACCCTCAGAGGCCTTATCTCCACAGCTTAGGACTTCCTGAGAGCTCGAACCTTGCCTTGACCAGCCCCGCACCTCCAGGCCCCGGGATTGGGGGCAGGCGTGGGCAGCGAGCTGCGGGTGGAGGGGCTGCTCTTACTGACCAGGCGTTTCCTCACCTGTGCTCTGGGAGGTTGTAGGAGTCGACTTCATAAGAGCAGGGTGCTTCAGGCTGGGCAGCAGCTGGGGGGGGACGAACGGTGACGGAGACACAGGACTGTCCCTGCTCCTTCGCCAGCCAGGCTCTTGGGAGAGGGTGTAGCCAGAAGCCCCAGATCCGGAGGGAAAGCCCACCTTTTCTAGGCGGTGGTCCAGGGGTGCACACCCACACGTGCACATGTGTGCGCACTCCCACATGTGCACACTCACACGTACCCGTCAGTAAACACGAGACCTGCTTCCCTCCTCTTCTCTTGAACACGCGGCAAGTAAAAATAGTTGATGATTAGTTACTAGCAGAAAATGAAGACCTAGCAGCATCACCAATGGCTGCTCTCACACGTTCATGATTTGCATCACTGCCGCTGGTCCTGAAAGAATTCCTCCCTGACCAGGGACAGGGCGGTGGTCTCACAAAGAAGTCGGGAGGGAACAGACCTCAGCCTGAAGCCCACGGAAACCAGCCGAGCTTCTGGGCCTGCTGCTCATAATTCACGGGGAACACGCGGCTTTGAGCTTGAACTTTTCCTGCCAAATCTTGGCTTATGTTGTGTCCTCAGCCAAACTACCGACAGCTCATGTTTTCAACCACTTACTTACAAAGTGCCACACTGCTCGAGGAAAGATTGAGATTCTATGGGAAAACCATGAATCTCCAAAAAAGGAAAATGAGGAAACAAAAAGATGTGGCTGCTCTATGAAAACACCACCTTCTGTAAGGCAGAGTTAACGGTGCTGACAGTGACGAAGCCCCAGTGACACCCATGAGTAAGTCTCTTCCGTCGTCACTGAAGCAGGCGTCTCCGGACACCAGGAGACGCTGGGCGTCCTTGTAACGTCACCTCTCGTTAGAGCGAGACCCCCCCACCCCCCAGAAGGGAGCCTGTCTGCTCCTCCTCTCTGTCAGAGACCCAAAGGTCAGCTCGTGTCCTGCAGTTGGTGACACTGAAGTGTCCGTCTCAGACGTCCCCTTTCCAGGTCAAACCCAAGCGAGGCCGCTCGCCCGCAGTCCTGCTCTCTCTCCTGCTACAGTGACTCACCTGGCGTTTCCACTAGCGCGTCCCCTGCAGAAATCCTGACGGTAGGTGTTCTGTAGCAGGCACTGTCCTAACAACTCGCAGCACCCAAGTGAACGAAGAGAGAGCCCTGTCCTCGCTGAGCGGGCGATTAGGGCAGAAGTCAGACAAAGACAGGATAAATTAGGAAAACCTGTGGATGTTAAATAGCGATACGTGGTG
The DNA here is from genome assembly GCF_048564905.1 of Vicugna pacos. Classification (NCBI taxonomy): domain Eukaryota; kingdom Metazoa; phylum Chordata; class Mammalia; order Artiodactyla; family Camelidae; genus Vicugna; species Vicugna pacos. The sequence continues at coordinate 60,825,047 of NC_133001.1, forward strand.
ACAAGGAACACGAGTCAGTGAGGGGACAGGAGAGTGCGGCAGCCAGCAGCTTCAGACAGATTTATTAGGAGGGAAGGACCTTGAGCCCTGACAGGGTCACCGTGCGGATTCAGAAAAACCGCGTGGGAGACGGCCGTCCGGCACCCAGCGTCAGGGTCACCTGTGGGAGCTGCCTGTGGATTCGGGGAGGAGGAGTGGCCAGGACTGGGGACCTGCCGGTGGTGGCGGCCCCAGGGCCGGTGAGAAACAAGCCAGTGAGTGAGACGCAGAGTGTCTGATGGCAGGGAGCCAGGAGGCCAGGGTGAGACGGTTGGTCCTGGAGGGCAGGTGACGGCCGTTCAGATGGGACAGGTGGGGTCACTGCGTCCAAGGCGGTCATTACGTGCATTGAAGGATGCATAAGAAGTGCCCACTGGAACAGCTCCGAGGAGCCCGTGAGAGAGTTTCAGGGAAGCGCTGGGGTCGGAGCCCAGCTGGAGGCGCGGGAGGAGGCGGGGGCGACGCGCCTGCTTCCGCTGGCAGTTGCTACAAGGAAGAGCAGAAGGATCGTGCGGTGGCTGCAAGGGTCCATGTAATCAGGAGGTTTCTGTTTAACACAGGAAGGATCCTTGACGTTTGTTGATGGGAATTATCCAACAAGAAGAAAAGACAGTGACGCAGGAGATGGAAGGACTTGCTGGAGTGATGCCCTTGAGCAGATGAAAGGCTGGATTCCCCCGCTTGGGGAGCGTGTCTCGTGTGTGGGTGAAGACGCGCCCCCGACACCAGTGCCAGGGCACGAGGGAGAGGAGGCCGGAGGAGGCGGGCGGATGCGTGGTCGTCAGAGCCAAGACGCCGCTGGGGAGGAGCTGCTGCAGGTCTGGGGAGGAGAGAAGGCGGGAATCGTCTTCCGGGGGTCGTAGGAAGCGCAGGGCAGGGAAGACGGAAGGTGGTCACAAAGTTGCACCAAGACCTTCCAGACGCTTACCTGGGGATTTGAAGGCTGGTCGGCCGCTGTGGTTTCTGTGGTTTCCCTTCAACTGCCATCAGGAGCTGAGACCGGTGTAAAGGGGACAGAGTTCAATGTCACCCTGGTGGTGAGGAGGGGACAGTGGCGGGGGGCAGGGAGGGAGCAGAGGCAAGTTTGGACGGAGCACGAGGGGCAAGGGCCGGGGCCATCAGGAGCTGCCCTCACTTGATCTCCCGACTCTCCAGCTTCCAGCTTGGAGCAGGCACGGGCCCTGAGGCGTCTGTCACTTCCTCTGAGACAGCTTTCTCATTGCTGTTTAAACTTTCACTCGTGTCTATCTTGGACGTTATAGTATTTCACTGCCCAATTTTTTCTGGGTAACGTCCTCACCCCTTGCTTTTTTTTCATGAAAAGCTTGTGGACTGCATACTTAACCAACGCTAACATCTGCTGCATTTTTTTATCTAAAACACCATCACTGCTCTAGTGTTTCTGGAGACCCTGGAGTGAAATTTCAGCATTTCAAATTCCAAGATAAAACTCCCCAGCTCTGAGAGGAGGAGGAGGAGGGAGAGGTGGGGCAGGGGGCAGTCAGCAGGAGGAGGCGAGGGAGGGGAGGAAGGACCCACCGCCACACAGACGGCAAACCCCCTTCCCCGTTAACTGCAAACATAGCTGCCCTCAGGGAGCCATCGTCATCTCAGGTCGCTCTGCCTTAATGTGTATTTAAACAAGGCAACTTCTCCGCTCAAGGAACACAACATTTTACCAACTTCATGTTCCAGAGGAAATCTTATCACACCTACCCGGGGAGATATTCAGGCGTGAAAAAGCTAATCTTAACACAGGTCACCTAGACAGCGGCCCTGCACTGCCCGTCTGAACTTCTTCCACTGAAGAGCCCTGTGAATTAAGGCCGCTGCAGGTCAGCTATCTGCCGGGCGAAGGGGATGCGAGCCAGGTGCCCGTCCTGCCCTCACAGAGAGCAGTAAATTTTGAGTGACTGTTTTATTTATTTCCGGATGCGCAAATTTAGTCCAAAGAAAAACATGCAGGTGAACAGTGGGGACTTAACTGCAAAGTTCAGGTGGAAAGTGTCCCATTTCTGACTCCAGCTCTCTGCGGACGCTGCTTCTGCTGTCCCTTCTCTCTAGAAGGGACACCCTTTGTCTCTGGGTTTCCTTCGGTCTCTCTGGCTGTTCCCTCTCTGGCCCCGTGTTGGTTTCCTCACTCCTCAGCTGCACCTCCAGTGCCGCTCTGCAGAGAGGTGGCCCTGATGCTCTGTGGGCGTCGCCCAGGTCACTGTCCCAGGCTGACGCCCCCGTGATGACGGATGTTACTAAATTTCCAGCTCCGACCTCTCTCCCAAGACCTGTTTCCCTTCCGCCAACCACCACAACACCCATGTCGCCTTCTTCACCACCACGTCAACTTTGTCACCAACACTGGTAAAGCATTTTTAGGTTCTTGAATCATGTTCACAACCATTACCCCATTTTATCCTCCTAAAAATTCTACGAGATAGAAATGATTTCCATTTGATTCTCCCAACCAGCAAATGTTTACTTTCAGTTGTCTGTGATGGGGCTGGGGGCTATTAAATGACCGTCCCTGGGACACGGAGGAGACTCAGTCGTGGGGAAGATGAACACACCGACAGACAAGTAGAACAGAATAAGGTGAGCACAGAGAGTTTACAGGAAGTGATGGGAGTGTGGGGCGGCACTGACACGGGGACACGGGGACATGGGGGAGGGGACACAAGGCATTCGGGGCCGATGAGATGGTGGCACAGGAGCAGGAAACGGCAGAAGGTAAGGAGGCAGCTCAGGTATCCCGGCGTGCGGGGGAGGTAAGGCTCGGGCACGGCGTGGACGGGGTGGCGCAGGTGAGGGGAGTCCGTGGGGCCGGCCCAGCAGCTGAGGCTGGTCTCAGGTGTGGGGGCTGCCCAGCAGTCTTCAGCAAAGGTTTGATAAGCCCTTGTTTGTGTTCCAGGCAAAGTGTCTGTAACTGAGCAGAGGGTGAGTTCTGCAGGCAGACCTCAGCGGGGAGTCCAGGTCGATGCCATTGCAATCGGGGTTGGGAACACAATGAGGACCCGACGCCTGGGGCTGCGGTTGGAGGAGGGAGGAAGGGGTGTCGCGGAGCCCTGGGGTTGAAGACAAGGGTCTCAGAGGGTGTGCTGAGAGCCCACGAGGGTCGAGGGTGAGTCCCGCGCTCCGTTGGCCAACACAGACGAGGAGGGTGGGGGCGTATAGCTGTCCTGTGCTGGGTTAGGGTCAGGGGCGTGGGAGCCCCAGTGTGGTGGGGGCCGGACCTCAGGGCAGCTGGAGGGGTGACAGCCTCTATGGGGAGACCAGAGAGCCAGCGAGGAAGGAGCTAGTGAGGGGACAGAAATGGGGGGCATAAAGGTGTTAAGGGAGCCATTTCAGCAAAAGAAACACGTGAGCAAAAGGGTAGCGGCAAGAAGCCCCAGGAACATTGGAGATGAGAAGGGTTAGTCCGACTGGAGTGAAGCGAGACTGAAAAGCATTTTAAGGTAAAACACCAACCATAAAGAATAAGTTAATGGGACGTGAATAGACTTTACACTGAAAGAAGCGGAGCCAGTTTTAAAGAAAATGAGTCACTTCCTCCAATGAGCATTTTAGGGAAAAACCGTCTTGTACACACAGAAAGCACACTTCAGAAGTGGACGGAGCAGAGGCCAAGGAAGGTCACGAGCGACAGCCACCCAGGGCGCCCGTCGGCAAAGTGGGGCGTTACCCAGACCCCAGCGTCCCACCTCGCCCTGATGCGAGGGACGTGGTGCGGCTGGTTCTCCCACGTCTGCCTCTGGGGGCCTCCGCACGGCGTAGGCGTCAGGTAGATGTTCAATCAGTGCTCATTCAACAGACGCTGACTGACCGTCCGCTAAATGTACGACAAGCGGTAAGAGCTGCGGCAGATACACGAGCACCGGGCCCTCCCGCCCCGCTGAGCTGCTGCCCAGCACGGAGCAGACATGGCAGCAGCACCGGCTCCCAGGAGTGGGACCCCGTGTCACCCTGGGAAGATCACAAGGAACCTAGCGAAGCAAGTAAAACCGCGGCAACTTAGCAGCAGGAAACTTTCGCGGCGCACAGACCCCGGGGTGAACTTGGAAAGGACTGCTGCCGATGGTCAGCTGGCAGCTGTGATGGGGGCAGGTGTGCACGGTGGACAGAGGGCTCGGAACAGAGTGAACAGTCTTAAAAGCCCAACGGCCCGTGTCAGGAGTGAGAGCGGCGGCCCACCTGGCGAGGCTGAAGCGTAAGTTGGAAGGTCAGCGGACCCAATCGCACGACACGGCCACCCCACCAAGAGCCCCGACCCCACCTCCACTGCGGCTTGCAGCCCCACGCTGCCCCGGCCCTGCCCTCCCGCCGCGGACAGGGTGACGCCTGACCTTGCTAGATTCTTGCGAGTGTTTGGTGAGTAAACGATTCGAACTGTAGGACAGGGACATTTCAGAGCAGGAGCAAACGCGAAGCAACGCGTTCAGCACTGTGAGGGTGGGGGTGCTGGCGGCAGGGACGGCAGGCTGGAGACAGACACCCGCTCGGCCTGAATCTCGGCCCAGAACCGCGGCCCTGCTCTGTCTGTCCTGGGCAGGATGAGCGTGTGCTTGCCGATGAACCTGGGACTCAGATGGATGAGGAGAGAAAAAAGGCAGGCAATGTGCTTTGTCTCTCGGTCAAGGATGCGGTTCTCGAAGGACCGCTCGCCAGCACTTAGCAGGACAGAGCCCAGACCCCCCACCCCAAGCGCACCGCAGCAGGCAGGCTGTGTGGGCTCTTAGAGAAACACTTCTACAAAAGCAAGAGGTTTCCTGGAAGTAAAGGCCATAAACTCCCAGATTAAGAGGCCCACTCAGCATCCCTGGCAGTGAGTAAGAGCTCAGACCAGAGCAAGTGGTCACGGGAAGTTAGGGCGCAGGGAGGAAGGACAGGCCTTAAACATCCGAAGGGAAACGGGGCGGTGAGCGTGAAAGCAGGCGGAAGGGCGTCGGCGTCCCGGGCGGCAGGGACAGAAGGCAGGGGACGGAAATGGACTTGTTTCCGAGGGAAAGCACTCACCCAGACGGACACCCTGCGCCCTGCCCGCACTGGCCATGCTGTCTCGGCCCTGCGCCCGCCCCCCTGAGCCTCAGAGCACGGACGCTGTGGGCTCTTCAGCGAGGGGCACCGGGCGCTCCTCCGCCCACTTCCCACTCCCAGCAGTGGGTGGTCCAGCGTCCAGCCCCCAGGGCTGCCTGCACAGCCCACCTGCTCGGGTAAGGGGCCCCCAGCAGCCCTCCCTCCCCGAAGTCTGAGCCCCTCTGCAGGGCCTCCCGAACTTGGGACCCAAGACCCCTCTGTGTCCGTCTCCCTGGACCAAACTCCTTCTGCTGAAACCCCAGCTCTGTTTCCCGGTGGGACTGCATCGTGGCAGCAGAAAGGGGACTGCCACAGGCGTGGTTCTGGGCTGGCTTGGCGACAGCCTTGACACGTGTCACGCCTCAGGATGCACTAACAGTGACACTAATTTTTAGAAACTGATGATCTGCAGAGCACGGAGGGTTTGAGGAGCGTGTGAAGAAGTGTGTGACGCGGTAAGATGGAGACGTGTCATCTGTCTGAACCCACAGGACAAACACCAACGGGGGGCCGACCGGAGGGTAACTGAGCTCATCGGTTGTAGAAAACGCACCACCTGGCAGGGGTGCTGAGGATGGGAAGCGGTGCCCACGTGGGGACAGGGAAGACACGGACGTTCCTTCCTCTTAATTGTGCCATGAACCTGAAACTGCCCTAAAAAGTCAAGTCTTTAAAGTAAAGGCTAGCGGTTCCCCCATGAGTCTGATAAAAGCGTGCCACTAACTGGGACTTCTCTCTTTTCAAGCAGATTTTCACCCTTAACTGACTCCTCTTTACTGGTGGATATAAACATGTTTGTTTTTCTATTTCTTCCTGAATTGATTCTGGTGGCTTACATGTCTCTAAAAGACTGTCTATTAGGCCTACATTTGCATATTGAGTTACTATAAATGAATAGTTTTCTATTATAATTTTAATATGAAAATGTAGATTGTCTCTGTTTTTCCTTGATTAATGTTGCTAAAGGTTTGTGTAAGTCAAATCTTTTCAGAAAATAAAATTGATAAAAATGTTGGAATGACTGGAGGCCTGGTTTGAGAAGGTGCGCGCTATGTGCGGCCGCAGGGCACGCTGGGTGAGCACACGCTGCCAGCTCGCAGCACACGCCGCCTCCTTCACCCTCCACGGGGTGGTTTCCTTACACTGAATTTGTAGGTAAGAAACAGAGGCAGCGAAAATTACTCATCGTGGAGAAGATTAGCCCAGGAAAACAGAGATGGTCTCCGTTTTTGTATTGAAACTGACTTATTCGTGAGCATCTCTGAGGAGCACCCGGCATTCATCTGGAGACAGTGTTGGCTGACCGTGCGTGCGCTGTGTGTGAGTTTCAGAATCAGCTTTTCAAGTTCCACCAAAAATCCTATTGAAAATTGGGTATTTTTAATTAAAGTAATTTGATGTTTTAACTGAGCTGATCCAGCAGATTAACTAGAGAGAACGGCCAGCCTCAGATGCGGAGTTCTCCTCCCCAGTGAGGCTGGCTCCTTCCACTTGGACACCTCGTTCTTCAGAGGTTTCCGCCTGCTAAGCTCTTTCCCCTCACTCGAGGAGACACCACAGGAAAGACTCCTTTCAGCCTTCACAGTTTCAAATCGGACAGCCATTGTTCCGGCTAAGTTTTCACTTCCCCAGCCTGCTTGTCTGCGTGGTTAGAACATATTGCCTGATCAGGTGGGGACTCAAATATTAATTCCATATTTCTTTACATTTGGGCCAATTTTCCCACAAGTAACCAGATAGACTCCTGCCCCGAAGTGGGGCTGGAGAGGGACTGGAGTCCACTTCTCGGAGTGAACTTTCTTTGTTCTCCACTTGACTGTGGAGTGCTAACTTCGGCTGGCTGTAGGGTCCCCCACCTCAGGGGTCCCGACCTTGGCAGCAGAGAATCACTTGCGGGATTTTAAAAGATCAGACCTCCCGCTCAGACCACACATGCACCAGCTAAGGGGCTCTCCAGGGTGCGGCTCCCCTGCTCTTCCAGGCAGCCTGGGTTGGGAGCCCTGTTCTGGTCCTTGACACTCAGGGTGGTCCTGCCCCCGGGAGCTTGCTAAACGAGCACCATGCCCAGCTCTAGCCCAGATCTGCTAGGCCACCATCTGCCCAGCAGAAATCTGGACACACATTCAAGTCGGAGAAACATTCTCTAGAAACTGGGTCTCTAGGTCCAATGTCTCCAGGCTTCTGCTGAGGTGGGGTGGCCACAGCCAGGCTGCGAGGGCAGGGGGGCTCTGGGACCCCACTTCCTCACGCAGCAGCTGGCTCCGGCTCCAGAAACACATGCAGGGCCCTGGGCTCCACGTGTAGGAGTCTCTGACCCAGAGGCTTAGGGGCCCAAGGATTCACACTGCTGATGGCTTCCAGGTGATGCCCATGCAGGTGGTTGGGGACCACACCTGGAGACGCGCTTCCACAGACCCAAACAGCGCTGGTGTTCTCAGCCCAATGGTACCGTCACCCGCCGCGCTCAGGGCCCTCTGCAGACGTGTCTGGGGAGGAGCTCTGATGGCGGGCCTCCCGCTGCCCCACCGGCCCGGCTGTCCCCTGCGTCTGGTTCGCAGCTCACTCCTTTCTCGACCTGAGTCCCATTCCTTCCCGTTGCAGGGGTTTCCACCGGCCTCTGGTCCCGCTGGTCTCGCTGAGGCTCTCCTGTGCGCACTTTCACAGGCTGCTTCTCTTGTCTTTTGCTTCCTACAGACTGTTCGGAGCTACTCTTGCTCCTCCTTTTCTGGTTTCTCGAGGTGAGAGAGATGACTGACTTGAAACCGCCCTTCTTTTCTAATTAAACACCTGGTGCTGTGAACGCTCCTCTCACGTGGCTCACCTGCAGCCCACAACTTGACACTATATCTTAATTTTCATTTATTTTATTTCCTTCAAGATTTCCCCTTCTACCCACGGGCTGTTAACACACGTGGCCTCCGTGGTATTCACCACTCCCACCTCGTGGACCCCAGTCAAACCTTGCTGTCCAGCCAAGGATGCACCCCACCTCTACTCCCCGGTCCGAGACTCAAGGCGCCGCCGGGCTCTGTCCCAGCGGGGACGGAGGACCAGCCCCACTGGGAGCCCGAACCCCTGGGCCAGGGAGTCAGGAGAAGGAAGAAGAGCTTCCTTTCCTTCTCATTAAAACCATGACAGGGCTGTTGGTGTCGTCTGGAATAAGGCGAATGTTGCCTCTGGTGTTCGGTAGCTAGACCCAGACTGCTGGCTGAGGAAGTAGGTTTTCCTTGGAGTTCTTGTGTCTGCGGCCATTGGGGGCTCTGCTGGAGGTCACACAGCACCTGCCTAGAGTGTGTGGGAGCCAGAGGGCGCTGGGACTCGCCTGTCAGGACTCACCGGACCCACGCGGGAGCTGGGCACCTACCTGCGTGCTGTTCCTCGGTCCCGAAGTCCCTCCTTGCATGTTTGCTGTGTTGTGGCTAAGGAGTTTCCGTCGTAAGGGAAGGACCCGCGAGGAGTGAGACATCTCCATCTCAGAGGAAATGAGAGTCCTGATGCGTCTAAGTGTGGTTTTTCTCAGGTGCCCCCGTGTCGGTAAGTTCTTGTGGCCACGGGCAGGTACACATTCTGAGCACAAGGGCTGATCCTTTTTGACCACTGGGAACGAACCCCACTTGGTCCCCGCTGAGTTGGGCGATCTCCAGCCAGACTTCTGTGGAGGTGTGTCCCCTGGTCTTCCCTGTCGGTGGCCTCACCGCCTGCATTTTCTACTGCGACCTCTGGGAACTCTGCTGGAAGCCAGGCAGACAGGACTGCGGTGAGCGCCACCCCAGCTCTGCCCGGGAAGGGCCATCTCGCCCTCTCCTGCTGCCCACCTGCCTCCCAGCAAGGGCTCTGGCCCCCAGGCTGTCCTGCCTGCCCCTGGTGCAGAGGCCAGAGCTGTGTCACACCTCTCTCTGCAGTGTGCCTCCACCTGCATTCTCAAGTTTGGACGTTGCCCACGTTTTGGTCTGAGGACAACTCTGCTCCTGGCCTCCCAGCACTTTTCTGCAACTAACTTGTTTTAGCTTCTTTTTCTGACGTCTGTTTAGGATCAGAGGCAAAAGAAAGATGAGTGTCTGTGTTCAGTTAGTCATATTGTTCCACAAACTCTTTCCTTGAACATAGGTGCAAAATTGATTAGTGAACGGGTTTGTAATAATCCGATTCTACCCTCTGAAACATGTAGAAAACATTGATTTTTTATAAGACAATTTATATGCTAAACAGAAACATTTTATTTGTGTATTATCAGGGTCCTTCAAGAATTTGCCCACATTACGGGAATATAATGAAATAAGTCTTCTTTCCGAAACACACGCATATATCCCAACACACACACATGCTGAGTTATTTCAGCAACTGAAACGGTTCAGTCAAAGACGCTTAGTGCAATGTCACGCATCTTCCTACGAAGGACATGCTTCGAAGAAAACCAAGAGGAGAAGCAGCTACTCAGGGTCAGAGTGCACCGCCGGGCCTGGGAGGGGAGGCGGTGACATGAAGAGGTGTACTTCTACAGCTTGGCCGTACGCAAGCCCTCACTGACACGCTTCATTTCTGAAATTTGGGAGGATATTCATAAACGTCGCTGTGAAATTGGGCACTGGTGACGATCTGAGTGAGACAGAAAAACACGTGACGGTCGTGTCTAGTCTGGTCAGCTTCCCTCACACATTCAGCGGGCCTGGACGCGCTCAGAGCACGAGCCCTCAGAGCAGCAGCTGCGTCGCAGTGGACCGGCCGAGTGGAGGGCGGGCACTACGTACACACTGGGATGTGCTGCCCACTGGCCGGGGCTCGGTGGGGACCCGAGCAACTGTGTGTGATCACCAGCCCTGAGCTCACAGACTTCGCTCAGCAACACGGCCTTTCCCAGCTGCCTCGAGATGGACTTTGGCCAGAGATGCCAGGGAGAATTCACAGTCATCGTAGGAAAACATAATACAAAGTCTTACATGACTTAAATACAGAGAACAGCACGTTGAAATCATGCACACAGAGAGACTGGATTATGTGTTTACAGAGCTGAAATCCCGGAAATTAAGGCTTACGGTTATTAATGCAGGGTAAAGTTACTGTTAGGATGGCCCAGTGTACTAAAAACAAAAATCAACACTCTTAGACTCTTAGTTTTTCCCCCTCTGGCACAAAATAGAGATTATGAGGTTTACAATACTAACATGGTTTAAAATCTATCTTAGTCTTTAAAAAAGCAAAAAAAAACCCACTCTTCTCAATAAAAGAGTCACTTCTATGGAAAACAGTTACCCACAAAGTGAGACAAACAGCTTGGTCAAAGCCTCAGGATTTGGGCCAACTCACAGCACAACCCAAGGTCCTGGGGACATGCTCACACTGACGCTGGTGAAGCAGCGAGTGGCCGCAGGGCGCAGGCCCTGTGACGGGCGCCCACGTGCGTGAAGGAAAGCGTCTCAGGCCCAGCCTGTTCGTGCTGAACTAATGCAGAATAATGAAATGGTGAGATTCCTTCCTTCCGCAGTTTTTCTTTGAGGCATCAAACCCCACATTAGGTCACTCCCTCCAGAGCCGAAGGACAGTGTCTGGCTTACCAACTTCCTGCCTAATGGCCCTGCTGCACAAATTGGACTTTCCGGGTTTTATTGTCCCCTAAGGGGAGTGCTGCTGGATTATGCTCATTTATTCTTTTTCATTCTTTATCTATTATTTACACGAGGAAATATTCCTGTTTTCCTTTCTGAAAATCTCGCTATTCCTGGCATTGGCAGAAGGGTTTCTGCCAGGTTTATGAAGCCCCTGTTCCTGCAGTGTCCAAGCCGGGGACGGCCTGTTCCCTCCGCAGAAAGCCAAGGCCGAGGACACGGACGCGCGGGCAAGGCTGGCAAGGGCAGCAGGGGACCGCCGCTTGTCTCCACGCCGAGACCCTGGAGCAGAGCGCGTCCTGGAGCCCCGGGTGGGGCGGAGGGAAGCCCCGCGGGGTCCGCCCCGCGCTCCCCGGGGAGTCCCGCCCCGCGGGCGCGCGGCCCTGTACGGGGACCCGGCGCGCTCAGCGCTCACCGCCGCGCCTCGTCCCCACTCCGGCGGTGAGCACGGCCGCGCGCTCCGGGCCCGGCGCTGGGAGGGTCCCGCGCGTCCCCGGGTAGGTCCGCGCAGCCCCGGGCCCGGCACCGGGGCCCGGCACCGGGGCCCTGCCGCCTCTCTGCGTGGCCGAGCTCCCCCGCCCTCCTCTCGCGACGGGCCTGCTTTCCCGACTCAGCCGCACGCGGCCAGTGGCCTCTCCCGGACCCGCTCGGGGCCTCCACCCGCCTGCGCCGCCAGTCAGACCGGGGTCGCGGGGGACACCCAGCGGCGTCCTCCTCAGAGCCGCCTCCGGACCCGCCGTGAGGACCTGCCCGCACTGAGCGGCTCTTCCGACCCGGTTCCCGCCGCTCGGGTTGTGAGACCCCTGCAGGGGACCCCTGCCCCCCGGGCTGCTGTGAGGACCGGGTGGTGGCCAGCGGACGCGTGTGCGCCTGTCCGTCCGCCGCAGGGACCGTCTTCTCCCGCGGATCCCAGGCCAGCTCCACTGGCCCTCCCGCGAGATGCTCGGGTTGACAGTGCCGATGATCCAGCAAGTGCTTCGGGAGTTCTTACGCTGCTCCTTGCTCAACCGGGAAAGTGTGATCTGCACTGTTGGGAAGCTGGGTAGAGCCATCCAGCCTCTGCGCAGCGTCCAGTCTAGACTGCATTCTTGTGTGGACGACACTCTGGTCCTACACAGTTTAGAGAAAAGCCAGCTATTTTCACTCACACCGGACAGTGCTTCTCTGTGGAGACCCCTCCACCCCGCTGAGTGGACAGGCTTGCGGCCACAGAGCACAGCGCCAGGAGGGCTCAGGGACCTGACTGCGACAAGCAGATCCCACCCCCACTCCCGGTGTGGGAGGACGCGCGTCCGCGCGGCTAGGCTCGGGGGGACAACCACCTCCCCCGAAACAGAAATCAGGGGAGCCCTTAAAGGAGCCGGCTGTCCCAGGAGCTGCGTCTTCTGGGAGCGGGTCCAGCGCGGTGAGGAAACTCTCAGCCCCTGAAGTGGGAGGGTGAGGTGAGTCCGGATTTCGATGCAGGCTCGCCCAGGAGTCACGTGACTCTCGCGGTTGTAGCCTCCTTGGATTTCGGGGAGGCGAGCTGATAGCAGAACCTCCTGTGCAGCACTGTCGTGAGGCTGCAGGGCTGTGGGACAGAGAGCCTGGCTGTTCGTGATCTTCTTTAATCGGAGCTTCTCGTTAGTGTCTTATTACTGCATTTCCTTCTAATATTTTAAAATAAAATCCTCAATCTAAAACTTAGACTTTTTATGCTGAGAGTTAGGGATCCAATAACCTGTGGGAAAAAAGGGAAATTCCATTACTGGGAGAATAGAAAAATGATTGTGAAATGGTCAGAGGATGACAAAATTGCACAGGAGTGAGAATGAATGGCCAGGTCACAGGCAGCACCAGGAACGTGGCAGAAACATGTTCCAGGATGAGTGCTGAAACGATCTGAGAAGCTATGGGTCCTTCTCCCAGTGAGGCAAGAGGCACTAGCGGTGATGTAACCGGTCAGGAGCAGACGGTGCAGGGACAGGACGGGCGTGTGGGCTGAAGTCCGGGGCCAGGAGGGCCGCTCTGCGGGCCTCGTGGCAGCCGTACCAGTCAGGTTTCTACTGGGCCTGGTGGCAGTGCCAGTGCTCACTTCAAAGGGGACCACATGGCTCTGCTGAAACAGCTGAGGCAAAAGTCTGCCAGCGCCCACCCAAGTGCCAGCTCCTCCTGCATTTTAACCTGGATCAGGATGCAGGTGCTCTGCCCACCTCGTCCCTTTCATGAGATGTGTAAAGCGATTGTTTTTTAAAGCATGAAAAGTTCAGGATTAACCAAGATGCTTCTCTCCACGCTGGGGGGTGTGGAATGCGTCCAGTAGGTCCTGCGTGGGGCAGTGCGTGTGTGCGTGCATATGGTGGGACGTGGATTTAAAAATAACAAGTTTATTTGTAGAGAATACTAAAGCCAGAACACCTTTCATTATATATAACCCAAGTGCCATTTTCTTTCTTTCAAACAGATTTTAAAGCTACACTCTTTCTCAAATAAGCTTCCTCAAAACCATAAGCCTGACACCAAGCAGGTGGTTGATACGACTCTGAATTGGGTCAGGACCTGCATGTCTGGGAAACTCGAATTTCCTAATGATGTCTAATGATGTGGCCTTTCTGCTCTAGGTGTCAGAATTGTTATGGGAGAGATCCAGTTCTTTAGTGAACATGCAGATGGCTAAGAAAAATAACCGTCGTCCAGATTTTGCAAATGGAAATAGTAACCAGCATCATCAAACCCTCTTCCACTGTTTATACACAGAATTAGCTAAATAACTTTGGCTGCGTTTCTAGTCAAGTGTACAGCATCGTTTTAGGCACTGTCGGTCAGAGCAATATTCATCACCAGGCAGAAGTGAAGTCAACCCTTTTCTAAAGCTGGTACCAGTGAAGGAGGGAGGTAACCCTGCAGGGGCTGCACCCACCCGGCGTGGTTGCAGGGCAGGGGCACCCCTCTCCCTTCTCCCGGGTCCTGCAGAGGCAGAGTGACCCTCAGCTGACATCTCAGCTCCCAGAGAGCCCTCCCGTCGTCCTGGAGGAGGTGGGGGAAGCAGCCTCCTTGGAGGTGGCTGCTCTGGAAACTGACCTGCAGCAGTAGTTCTGTGCCTCCAGCCTCCAGGTACGCGGCACGTCCCCAGGGCGGTCCACGGGGCCTAGGTTTGCTTCCAACCCACAAGAGTAGGAAGCACTGCCGGGAGGGCTCCAGGGCACAGAGCTGCACCCTCGGGGCAGACCCTCCCAAAGACTCTGGAGGAGGAGGTGTGAGAGAAGCCTCGACCACCAAGGGCGGGTCCTCGTCAGGGAGGAGCGCCTTGTCTCTGACAAGGGAGTTCTTTGGGAAAGTGTGTTTCATGAAAGTTAGACAAATATGTGCAAACAGGAAAAAAAATTGCAAATAGTTGGCTCTCGGCTCACATTAACTTACCATCACAGACTCCTGGATCTAGAACTGAGGGACACTGGAGCCAAACTGCAACCATTTGCCATCCCGCAGACCAGCAGGGAGAAGGCGCTTCCAGACGGGGCGACCAGGGCAAAAAACCCCCAGCTCCTGGGGCCCGAAGACCCCACTCCCCACTTTCTGCTGTGCCTCCTCACCCAGCACCCTTCCTCTAGGTTCTGGGAGCTTACTCTTGTAGGATAAGAATACTGTCGTTTTATTTATGATACACCAGGATTTCCTAGTAACTTATATGCTGTGATTTTCAAGTGATTTATCTGCCTAAGAGTAATGATTAGTTATTCTATCAAATAAGGGATGGTGATTTTATTTGGGGTAAAAAAATGGGAATTATATTACTCTACATTTGGTAAAGTAGATGGGTAACGTTTCACGTACGCTTTCCTTCCAAGGAGCCCTGTCATAATTCCACAAAGACGAGTTCCCGAGGCTGAACGGAGGATTTGGAGTAAGAGGCGCTGAGAGGCAGACTGGATGGCAAAGCCACCCCAACACCACGACCGCCCCCCCGACCCCCGTCGCTGGAACAGCCGTGGAGCTAGGAGCCCCTGTAGTTTACAAGAGGAAATAACTTCATGTCCTCAGCTTTCTCATTTTATTGGATCGTTTATAAACAAACTGCACGACCCTTCCTTTGAGACCCTGAATAGGGGCTTTTTCCTTCTTGCCTTCACAACCTTTGGTCTGAACACATTTTGGGGTGCACTTTGGGGCACTGAGATTTTAGTTTGTAAAAAAAAAATCACTCATTCATTAAAATGTTAGTATCAAAACACCTTTTTCCCTATAAAACTAAACAGAAAAGAAAAGTGCATTACATTAAACATTAAAGAAAATGCATGAAGCCATCTGAAAGAAAACTGATTTTTCAATTCACTGCCTGTCCCTGAAGGGACATATCTTCTGAGCACCTGGAAAATGCCGGGTAATGATGTACGTGTTTGCCAGAACAGCGCCTGCCGCTCCAGTGTCAAGGGACCGCCTTTCCTCCACAATAAATGCTGGGTTTATTAACGCGCAAACTAGTTCAAGGGAAGAGCTTCTGATTGAGACACAAGAGGAGGGGATTTAATATATAACATGCAAATGCACATGGATCACCAGGTACCTGCAAAACTGATGTATTACGGTGGTATTTGACTCAAGTGGTTTTAATGTTATACTGTGTGTAGCTATGAACATAGGTATTTATATAGACACATCATTAATTATTGTTAAACTATTATGAAATATTGTTAAAATTCCTTCTAAAGTCAATTTTAGAAGACCATTTCAATAAACCAGTACTGAGTAAATGAGCGCTCAAGTGACTGGAGTTGATACTAACTTCCACCGGAAAGTAACAAAAGTAAAGGAACCACAGCAGGTAGTCAGGACTAGACCGGCCACCAAGCCTGGCAGGTACACTTACCGCAGTTTGGAGCACCTGCGGGCATGTGGCACCAAGGCCCATCTTCAGTACGAAAACTCCGAGTGACTCAAGAGCGCACCATCGTTAGACACGTCGCATCCACTGCACGTTCAGTAACTCGCTCCGTGGGCCGCTGTGTCTGATGAGGACTCTGGGCTGAGACTTTTTGGAGGAGGGGAGGGTTCAGGGAGGCGGGTGTCGTCCACAGACATGGGTAAAAGAAGCCAGATGTAGAAGGACGCATGACTCAATCTCCACAAACATTTTTTAAAAAAACAGGCAACACTAAAATATTTGTTCTTAGAGATGCAGCTTTTATAGCTATAATAGGAACTCAAAAGAAGCAACTTTATTTTTAAAATCAAAACTAAAAGTTATTCAGATGACAACCTAAAAAAAAAAATAAGTCTGAACACGTGGTTCCTGGACCACCGTCTCCCACGGCGCTGTGGGTGGCGGTAATACATGCAGAGCCCAGGGCTGACCAAGACTTTCTGGGCCGCAAATTCATGGGTGAGGCCCGGAATGCGCATCTTGACAAGTTCCCTGAGTATGTATTAGACTCTTCAAAATTAGGTATTCTGAGAGTCTGCTTTATTTGTGTTTTTGAAGAATTATGAGAACTTTGACCGTAGTTTGTCTTTTAGTGATAACCTTAGCATGGGAAGAAATACTGGAAAGCAAATATATTAAACCTGCTAGAGTTCAGAGTGTGCAGAATTTGGAGGGAGGTTCAGGAGGGTGTGAAGGGGGAGCCCGTGAGGACGGACGTGGGTCTGTGGGGCAGAGGGCAGACAAAGCCCCCGGGTGCGAGCCCTTCCCAGGCTGAGGACGCACCGCGGGAGGAGAGGCAGGTTGCAGCAGGAAGTTCACCCTACACATGCCACAACGTTTATTTCATGGCACAAATAGATTTGTGATTTTTTTAAGGCCAACTCTGACTGCTAATAAATGAAGTTTTTCTTCACTTTGGCACTTACTGATATTCAAGAAATTAAAATTAGTAAATCACAAGCTTTGGCACGATGTGAGAAAGAATGACAATTCCTTGATTATGGAAAGGGTTTCCTTGTGCCAAAGCACAGGGAGCGAAGCCCTCCTTACGAGACCTTGAATCTGCGCATGTGGCCCTGTAGGTCAACCGCACACTTCGCCCTCTGATCTCAGGCAGCCGCCCAGCCCTTCTGAGCCCACCCATCGCTGGCTGCGAGGCCGCCCACCTGGCAAGCCCTGCGCAGGAGCCATAATTAATAAGGTCATGCTGGAACCTCCGGCTCTCGATGTGTCGTTGTGAGCAGTGACTTTTAACTTTCAAGCACATGAGAGTAAACCGACACGTGTGATCTCCTCAAAGCTTCTCTTCCCCGATGGTTTCTGACTTGTGTATTAACATATTTTAATGTTGCCTTACACGTTTACAGAATGTCCTTATTCTCTGAAATTTTATTTGTGAGCTTTCAAATTAATATCCAGATCTCTGCTCTGACAAACGCCACAGTTGGCACACCAGTCCGTCTCATCGCGCTTCCCTCCGGGCACCGCTGGCGCCTGCGCATGGCCTCCCTTCTTCGATCCGCAGGCTGTGAACTCAGCTCCCAGCCGCAGCCACCGCAGGCGTTGAACTGTTAGCAGCGTGCAGGTCAGATCTGCACCCAGCACGACTTCGCCGTGTGGCTTCTCAGTTTCCAGCCATTTAGTTTTCCATGTCTGTTGGTTCCCCGGATTTTAAGTGTTTTTCTCGGGAAGACGCCTCACTTGCTGCACTTGGTTCTTCAGACTCGGGACAACCGTCCTCTCTTGCGTCACTTGTCAAGTGCTGGGCTGACTGTGGCGGAGTGAGGGACAGGCTGGGCTGTGGCTTTGCTGGCCAGCTCGCCATCCAGAGACCCACAGCTGTTTCTGTCACTGCCCGCTGTCCTCCGGGCACCGATCAGGTACTGGCTCCCTATGCCTCCAAGTCTGTCGCGTTGTCTCTAATTAAATGATTTCCTTGCCATTGCATTTTCATCCGTTTAGTGTTTCTCTAAGCTCTTCGCCGCCCCTCTGTAGGGTGGGCCGGGGCAGCGGGAGTGGCGCGGCTCTGGAGCCGTGGTTTCGAGGGGACACTGCGGAAGGACCCAGGGCTCTCAGGTCACTGAGATTTCTGTAGGAAAAGAATACTTTTAGCCAAACGTCTACTTTACTGTAACAATGGTTAAAACAGTCCTCCACGTAAGTCCTGGGTGAGCAGGATATTATTTCTGAGTTTATTTCTTTGGAATAGACTGCTCCATATGAAAGATCCCTCAAATGCACACACGCAGTTATGACTGCTTGTTGTGTTTACAAACCTGGTTTTCCAAAGTCTCTTGGGAGTAACTGAGTTGTTCTTACCGTAACTTAAATCCCCTCCTGTGTCGCAGGTGGAGTGGGTTAGAGAGTCATAGAAAAGGCTGGCGTCAGGAGCATCTCACTCTGAGTTCTGACCACAAACCAGGACAAGATCTTAACACCATCTTAAAACCGTAACCCTTTCTTTAAAACCTCTTACGGTTTCTTGTTTATGAGAAAGGACAAGAGAACTCTATCACAGTGTTACTGTGAGGACTGATTAAAGACACATCAAATGCTCAGGTTGTCACCAACCTCCATGACCGTGTCTTGAATAATTACCTGCAGTCATCAGTGGTTGCCCTGCATCCTCACGTGTGTCCCCGACATGCAGGACAGTGCCTGGCGTCTGACAGATTCTCAGAGAGGAAGGAATAAATGAGTAAACTGCCTACGTCTGTCTGAACCTGTGAGCTTGGAAACATGTCCCCCGAATTCTGCCATCCCTGGAGCTGGGCTGGGCTGGAATTACCATCCCTCAGTCACAGACGATAAACCAAAATCAGACTCTGTACACGACTTTCCTACAGGCGGTTTCTTTCCGCAGAAGTGGGGCTGGAGCCTCTCCCTCTGGCTCGCGCCGCGGCCCCTCCGTGGGCCCACGTCAGTCTGGTGGAGGGTGGGCCGTTCTCTCCTCCACCTGAAGCCACAGTGTCGGCCAAGAAATCCAGCACGTTGACCCGAACTAACTGCTCAGACGTCTACGGCATCTGCGAGACTGTTGAAATATTTACTAAACCACACGCCAGAGACCCAGAACACCCCACAGAGAATTCTACAGAGCACAGGCATCTAAAGTGTACGACCTTCGGTGGAGTATATTTTAAAGGATTGTAGAATTGAATAAATTCTGTTATAGTCACGAGCCACCAAGCCCAGATTTGCAGGTTGCATTTCAAACACTTGGCTTTACTTCTATGGAGCGCTCCCAGACTGTATCTTGCTTTCCCAGGTCAAAGTTTCCCTAACAGGACTCAATCATCCTTGTAACACTTTATAACCGCATGTCCCAATGCAGCAAACAGTCATTGAGCCCCTGATGGACACCATGAGACCAGCTGCCCTCACCTCGATTCGCTTGTTTCATAGATGGGAGATAAGGAGGCAAACACAGCTGACCGAGGTCCCCTGCTCAAGGCAGTCAGCCCTTCGTGGTTACAGCCCAGTAGGGGAGCAGCTGACGGCTCAAGGTGGAGCTGGAGACGCTGCGCCTGACCCCGTCCACGGGTGACCCAGCGCTGGCCTCTGTACCAGCCGTCTCCCGAAAGAGCTACAAGAGGAAAATATGACAAATGATGTTTTAAGATAATGGTTGATTTCATTTTTTAGAGATTTTTTCCTTCGTGGGTGTTTTATAATGAAAATAATACTGGAAACCACCCCAAAATAAACACTTTAAAGATGATTGGAGTGTGCAGATGGTTTGACATCATTGGTCTACTGGGTGGAAATTAATAATTTATACCCACCCTCTGATGACCTGTCCAGCCTCTTGTTCAGGTCAGATAAACATACATGCAAACCCACAAGCCGCACCGAAGCCTGGAGACTCGGCAGGGGCAGCTCTACACCAGGTGCAGGCGCGCTGGAGGTTGTCTCGCTCTCCTGCTGAAGCTGCTCCGGGTGTGGCTCTGCTGTGAGTCCCCGCAGAAGCTGCTGGGGCCGTCCCTCCGCCAGGTCCTTGCGTCCCCGCGCCCTCCACCCGCCTCCCTGGTCGCAGACCAGCGTCCGACTCGAGGCACTTTTCTCACTGAAGCTTGGTTTCCTCTGCTGTTGCCTCAGTCTTCACGCCCCACTTTAAGCTTGTGTCTTCTTAGCCCTGAAACCCTGGAGGCTCCCTGGCCCCTCCTCCGGCCCCTGGCTCCTTCCGCGTAGACCTCCGTGCCTTCTGCGTTTCGCCCTGGGGCCCAGTCTTCAGGCTGCTGGCCCGTGTCCCTCCTGTTCTGGAGGCTCTGGGAGGGCTCTCCTTGGGACGTGGACAAGACACTTGGGAAACCTTCGTTCTGCAGTCTTGACCCCTTCATCTAATGAAGTCAGAGTAACGTTGATCATTACTTTTACTTCACTTTACATTATTTTGTTTACATGTCTGGGTACATAAAGTCATTCATCTTATGTTCCAATACTAATCTGTAGCATAATGTTAATTTTATAGAAGTGCAAAAGTCTTGTGCAAATATGGATATGCAGAAAGAGGTGTAAATCATACGCCGAAGTGGTAAAGGCTTACCCTGGGTTAATGAGAAAATGTTTCCCTTCTTTGATGTGATTTTGGTTTTCTACAAATTTTAAAATAAAATATCAATTTATAATCAATACCTGTTAACAGCAAGTAGTACTTAAGACGTGAAAGCCACAGGACATTTATCTGGGGGGTCATTTGAAAGCAAACTCATATGAGAGGCTAGTCTTCAAATACCCAGGAAAGGACAACTGTCAGGAAGCTCAATGCAAACTCTCGCTCATCCAGGTCTGATGGGTCCATTTAATTGATGACAAGACACTGCCCAACACGAAACTGTCCCCACGAGGAGGCTGAGGCCAAAGGGTTTGCTGGACTCACCTGAGAGCTGTCACCGTGCGTCCCCCCTGCAGCCGGGGACCAGCTGCTCCAGCTCCCCGCCTGGCGCCCATCTGAGGACCGTCAGCAGCTCTGCCGTCCAGTCAGCACACTCACTGCCCTGGATTCTTCCACACCCGCTGCACCCCCAGGACCACAGACACACTGCACAGCACGGCCCACTCTGTCCCGGGAGGCGTCCCGTGGGCTCCTGGAGCAGGTGCTAAGGCCCGTCTGAGCTCAACAGGAGAATGAACCCCAGACGGACCAAGAAGGAGCCAACAGGTGCCCACGTGCCTGCTCCCTCTCTGGTCAGGCTGGACCCGAGGGTCCATCCACTGTGCCCTCCACCCCCCCGCCTCTGCTGCCACCCTCGGGGACCCCCATCACATCACCTGCCACTCCACACATGCTCACTGGGCGTCTGCCGCCACCCACACAGG
This sequence comes from Vicugna pacos, assembly GCF_048564905.1. Lineage (NCBI taxonomy): Eukaryota > Metazoa > Chordata > Mammalia > Artiodactyla > Camelidae > Vicugna > Vicugna pacos. The sequence continues at coordinate 60,845,975 of NC_133001.1, forward strand.
CCACAGCCCTGCCGTGTGGAGGATGGTGCCCAACAATCACTCGTGTCCCTGCCGAGGGACGTGTCACTTGTCACCCCCATGCCTGAGGGGGTGGACCTTGCTGGATGCCTGACCCAGAAAGGGCTAGTCCCAGCCTCCCTCCCCACATGTGCAGGGGGGGCAGAGAGCTCGTGACTAGACAGGGTGGTCCTGCTCAAAGGCCTGGCACACCTGTCCTCTTACGTGTTGCTAACTCTTTCCACACTATTTAGGTGTGTTTAGAAAGGAGGAGCAGACACACATTTGAAATTATTGAAAATGGAGTATATTTATAATTAAGTGCATGTAAGTGGTGGAAAGAAATATAACAAATATTTCATAATAAAATAACTGAAAATATATACATTACATGTTTTCTTTTTCCTCCTTAAAGGAACACTTGAGGTAAGAATAATGTCTAGCAAGGCATTGTTTTCAGACCCTCATCACTCTCTCAGAAAACATACAAAACCCATGAATGCCAGGGGAAAAAAATCCTATATTTTGCACAATGGATCCCAACAAAATAATGCTATGCAGGAAAAGCACATTCTAACGGGACTGGGCTTCTAACCGTCGCTGTCCCGGGCCTGGATGACGCTGGCCCCTGCAGCGGCAGCGGCGACCACCCAGGGGGACCGCCCTGGAGGTCTGGCCCTGGAGGCGGAATGGCCTGCGCTCGATCAGCACCCATGGCCAGAGTCAGTAACAGCCACCGAGTGCTGCTCACCTCCCTCCTGGGCTCCTCTGGGGGTTTGGAGGAGCTGAGGGAGAACAGACCTCAAACGTCTTCTTTGCTGCTCGGGTGGGCCAGCCTCCCGACAGTGATGCTGGAAGCCTGAGGTCCCTTAGGGCCAGACGCATTTAGCCGACGTGTTAGCTCGCCGGTGGTACTGGCACAGCCCAGAAAGTTTAATCTGCAACTGATCGTACGTTCATCCACTGAACAGTTATTTCCTGAATCCCAAATAGACGCCCCTCCCCACGGACGTCGGTGAGCAAGGCCAGCGCAGTCCCTGCATGGGCAGAGGGGGAGGGGCCACCAGGCGGTGTGTGCAGAGGCAGCGAGTCCTCAGGCTGACAGACAGATTGTAGGTTAGCTCTCAGGGAAGCGTCCAGCTCTGTAACTCTGATCAAAACGAAAGCGTAGGAGCCATCTGTGGGAAGGACTGGAAACAGACATGTCCCTCCACCACCGAGGACCCGGATGGACCCGCAGGAACAGGTGGGCTTCGGGAGACGCCGGACAACCAGTACCCACCGCGAGCGAGTCTCGACCCTTCCCATGGTAAGAATCAGTCGTTCAGGAGGCAGCTCTCCTTATGGACGCAACAGACCAAGCGGTCTGGAGGCCTCGCCCTGATGCCCAGTGCAGCCTGAGATGTTCGAGGGTGAAGCCACTTACGCCTGCACTGCCTGCACCTGCCATGATCGGCGCGTTTGCCAACATTTTAATGAATGTTAGTCACATGAGCAGCTCAATTTATGAACCCAAACTCACACACACAATTACGTTTGATCAAGATTTAGTGAGTGCAATTTATCCCCAAATAGGATGTTTCCCCACGAAGATGTTTTTCCTTCTAAAAAGAATGGCAAACATTGACTTTCAGTTGACACTCGTCAGCAAAATGGAGAAGAGGTGAGAGTATAAAGACGCATGTCAGTGGTGGCAACTGAGAGATGAACGGTGTGGCAGCACACAGGAAACAGCAGAAGCTGGTGTCCGATGGTTACACGCCAAGACTCTACACCCCAGAGCTGCCTACTGGGGTGAAGACTTCCTCGGAGAAGTCGGGCGAACACGGGAAAATCGCCCTCTGACTGGCCTGATGTCGTATTGCCCCAACACCGCTGCTCCTTCACGTCTGAGATGTTCAGTCTTCGGCTGGCATCAATAATGTATCAAGTGAAACGCAGGCTCCCTTCAAAGTTCAGCAGCATAATAACACATTAAAACTGCCGTGTGGGAAATAATTAAAAGAGTGAGAACCTGGGATTCATCGGCGGTGCAGGCGCAAGCCGATTACTAATGCAGTCGGCACGGCAGGGCTCTGCATCTGAGCTCCCAAACGCACTTACTCCCAAGATCTGTGCCATCCCTGCCCGTTTTCCCAGAGTCTGTGATGCAATTACACCCTGAAACGATGTGCTCTTTCCCAACACACCTGCTTCCTGTGGGCGTCTTCACGCAGCAGCTTCGGGCAGCATCACCGCGCTTTACAGGAACTGCGGCAGGACCGCTCCGGGGTCTGACAGGCGGTGAGGTCAGGCTCCGTGGAGAGACCTTCTGGGGAGAAGGAAGCTCCTGGTTCCCTGGCCCAGCCCCTCCTCCCCCTTCCCCGACGTCAGGGTCGGACGACGGACGCTGATGCCCAGCGAGGCTGACGGTTGAGCTGCTGCTTGGCCGGCTCCCGTTTTCTCTTCCATCTGCTCGGGTGAACCAAGCGAGATTGCAGCCCGCGGGGAGAACGCTGCCGGGTGCGTCTCCACCCCGCCCTCTTCCGACCTCTGCCCCCACCCCATCTCCATCTTCCCGGCGCCTGTGGTGTCTCCTGGTCTCAGGACCTTGTCCGTGGGCAGTCCCCCACCACGAGGTTTGGGTCTGAGCTTAGACGACAAGTGAACAGCCGACAGCTCCCTGGTCTCGGTCCCTGGAAGTTCCAGTTGATTTTTAATCTTTGTTTACTTTCTTGTTGCCACTGTTCCTTTGTGTGCAGCACAGGCAGAAGGCTGAAAGGGGCAGAAGCGAGATGCTCCCGGACAACATACCCGCTTCATCCAAGCCTGGCCTTGAGTTACAGAAGTCAGAGCTGGCTTGGTCCTCACCAGAAGAAAGGTGCGGATGCGCGGCGAGGGATGACCTGTTAATCAGCTCGACTGCGGAATCCTCCCACAACGTATTGTATATCAGAGAATTACTCTGTGTACTTTAAATACATCATAATTCTATCTGCCAGGTAGACCTCAATGAAGCTGAAAAAGAAGAATGGCTTGTAATTAGATCAGAACGGAGGCGTGAGGCGAAAGGTCTCACGTGTGATGAAGGGTTTCAGCACTAAGATCCCTCCGACTTCAGAAGACAGACGTGAAGCTAAGGGCACGAGAGGTCGCCAACGGGCAGGAAACGGAGCCGACGGCACAAGCACTGGCCCTGCCCTGAGCACGCGTGGAGACCTATCTGCGGGCCTTGGTCTCGTCTTTCAGACCCCTGGACGGGAAGAGCCTCTCCAGAGGCGTGCGGTGGGCGCCCCTTGTTTCCGACAGCGCAATAGGGCGGTTTTCATTCAGAACTCGCAGGTAAGAAGAAAATTTCCTTTGCGGTGGGGGTGTGCTGGGAAGTCCAGCAAGCGCACAGCAGTCGAAGTCCAGGCTCTGTCTCGCTGGGTTGAATTCCCTGCTGGGAAGCGCACACACTTTAAAGACGAAGCTCAGGGACGAGCTTGGCACCGGTGCCCACCCAGGGAGCCGGACCCCGGAGAAGACGCCTCACCCCGAGCAGGTCCTGTGTCTCTTCCCAGGCGACCGCACCCCAGAGGTCAGTTCCTTCGGCTCCTCACACCGCAGATCACACTTGCCCGTGTCTGTAAATTCCACATAAACGGGCTTCACAGCCTGGGGTCTTCCTGTCTGGCTTCCCTCGTTCAGCAGTTTGTGGGTGAGGGTCGGCCACGAAGCTGCATGTGCCCACAGTTTGCTCCCTTTAATTACGGAGCGGCGTTCTGCTGCACGAACACACCTCCGATGGCTAGTGTGCCCTCTTGCTGATGGAATCGCGTGTAGTCAAGTGACTTCACTAAGCATGTTCTTTACAGTCTTCCGTAGACGCGTGTCTTCATTTCTCTTCAGTCCAGACCTAGGCCTGGAGTCCTTGGCCATAAAGTAGGTGCATGCTAACTTTCAAGAGGTTCCCAAACCATTTCATGTGGAGCTTCACCATTGCCCTCAGGGACATACTCAGGGCGCCGAGCCCTTGTAACAGACACGGCCTCCGAAATCGGAGGCGGAGAGGGGCTAGTGGGCCCAGCTCTCCCGCACTCCTGGTGATCCCCTGAACCTGCTGGTGAGGCTTTGGGGGCGGGGTGGCGAGTGGGCTTCGACCACGTAGATGAAGGGGGTGAGGGACGGGCTCGGAGGCCCGGAAGCAGTGGCATCTTGACACCAACAAAACCCTGAAGGCGTTCGAACCGGCCTGGCTCTGCCCCCAGGTGCCTGCGGGTCCAGTCGCTGGGCGTGGTGTCCTGCAGCCGCACCCCCGGGACCTGCACGGATGGCACGGGCGGGGCCGCACAGAGGAGCCGGACGGAGAAGCCCGACGTGAGACATGAGCGGCCAGGACAAGCCACCAGGCACCTCTCTGTTCTCACTAACTGGCTAGAAAGGCCCGGGCTTACAAATAGCGCGCTACAGACTAGCTGTGATTAATGGCGAGTCTTCACTTACTAAGTGGACGCCCGTTAACTGGGGTGCACTTTATTCCCAGGGAGGCCCTGAGCTCCTGTTAGTCTTGGCCACCATCTTGCCAGTGCTCAAGGAAGCTTCGAGACATTCGCCACTCCGCACAGTCACCCTCGCTTCCCCAGGAGCGACAGGGCGGGGTCAGGGCCAGGGCAGCGGTGTGGCGTCTGTGCCGGGGGCTCTGGCTCTGTGCCCCCGTCTCCACGATCACTCTGTGACAAGGGCCCTTCCTGCTGAGAACAGAGCCGTCAGTTCTCAGCACGTGACCCCTGCCTTCTTAAGCTGATAAAAGTTAATCTGTCACTTTGTTTTTTTTAATCTTTTTAAATTCTGATCTCATGTTTTCAACGTTGGTCTTAAAGTTAAATAAAACTAATGAAAAATGAAATGCATCACGGATAACAAGACTATAAAGCATTACACTTAAATCCAAACCAGTGCTTTTGTCATTTGTCTGCCGGTGACGGTGTAAGGCGTTGTCAGGATGGGGAGAAACGTGCGCTTTCCCTGCCCGCTGTCGGGTCTGGCCCGTCTCACTCCTCTCGTGGACAAGGTCTCTGCGTTCCAGCCCCTGCAGGAGGCGAGGCCCTGCGCTGGCGCTGGGGACCCCCGGGGCCGTGGGTGTGTTCACCAGGCGTGCGTAGTATGTGTACTCGGGTACTGCTGCGTCTGAGGTGTTAGAATAACTAGATACCGCTGGGGCGAGCCCAGCGATTTCCTCACATTCTAGAGCCTTGCAGTGTGAGAGCGACACGCTCACGGTGGTCTGTACCGCCTGTGCCCTCTGTGAAGACTGAGCTGCGCGGCGGTAACCAGGTCCTGCCCACTGGGCATGAAATGGGGTGACTGGAAACCCTCCTCCGTCTTCCCGGAAGATACGGCCTGTGTGCGACTCACACGGTGGGAACAGCATCAACTTTTACTAACTCAGTTTAACTCGAAAGTGGATTGTTGCTGCTTTTGCAGAGCAGTGAAGAATTCACATCAGTGCCAGACACCTACAGGAGACTCTGGTGACAAGACCACGCTTTAATTATTAGAGAAAAGATAAAACAGACCCTCGTCCTCACTCTCCAGCTCTGTGTGCGCAGGTGTGCAGGTGCACTGTGACTGCGGTGAGGATGGGGCACCTGCTGCGTGGACCCGGAGCCCCAGAGCACCAGCCTCACTTGTTGGGATCAGAACTGAGTCACTGCCCAAGCCTCGTAAAAGCCACGCACTTGTATGCATTTCCATCCAAAGAGTGCTCTGTTCAGGTGGTCATGGATTATGTCCAAGGCAATATTACATTTAAAAATTTAAATCCACCAATAAGCCGAACTTCTTTCTTTGGAAATAACATGTACCAACCAAGGTGATAATGTTCTAATGGAGACAAGGGCCTCCCCTCTGCCCCCTCCATAAAAGAGCTGCCAGGTTCCCACACTCATCTCCACCATCACCTCCAAAAGCAAAATTGTTTCTGGACAAGACGTGCTAAATCCAAGGCCACGTCTCCAAAGGCCAGGCACAGCTTTGGGGACCTGCTCTGAAAGCCCCCATGACCCCCCAGGGATCAGACCTGGAAACTCGCTGGTTCCTAGAGGCCCCAAGGATGCAACTACCCCGCTTCCCGAGACAAACCTCTATGGAGGGGAGGACCCGGCTCAGATGCGCAGAGGTCGGGAAAGGTGCGGAGGCCGGGCAGACCCAGTGCTGGGGGCCCATGACCCACTGATTAAGGAAGGGTCAAAGAGGGCCAGTAACTCACTCACCATCACAGAACAAGCAATCGAAGCAAAGTTGACTCGTCCACGAAGTATCCGTGGCCTGTGTGGTTCCCACGGGAAAGTTGGCGGGCAGGGCTGCAACAGGAGGGTGGGGTTGCTTTCAGAGTCAGAAAAAACTGTGGTTTCCATCTCAATTCTGAAACTCTTTACCTTCCTGGGGTCTGCTGCCTTCATCTCAGGGGTGTGGGAGGACACTGCCCTTTGGGGTTGGGGTGCAGGTCTGAAGTGCCCCAGGTGACCACACAGCACAGCCCCTAAGACATGGGCACCTGCCCAGTGGGGCCCCCTTGCTGCTGGTGCTGCCACCGGGGGACTGGGACGCCCTCGCTGTCGTCCTGGAGGACCAGGTCCCAGGAAGGGAGCAAAGGTGTGGAGGGCAACGGGGGCCTTGCCTCTGACCCTGAAAGTGGGTCACCAAGAGGAAAGGCAAAAGAAGCCCCTGGGATGGGAGGTAGTCCAGCCCAGACTGTCTTCACCTCACAGGCAAAGCTGATGCTCTGGCAGCCTGGATTCACACCCTGGCTCTGTGGCAGATGGAGCAGGTGACGCAGACCAGTTTCCTGGAACACTTTAAATCTCAGTGTCGTCTTCAGTCAAGAAAGAGCCCAGTGCTTCTTAGGTGCTTAAAATAACCTCAGTCCGTGTTGTTCTGAAAGAATCAACGTTTTGCACAGAAGCTGGAACACGGTGAATGTTAGATAGATGTAATTGTTACCATCCATTAAAAATATTTATCATTGTGCTTAACTCTGAAAAGCACGAAGAAAGGTGTCTCTCTTCTCTGAGCAGAGAAGGAGGGCTCAGAGGGCCTGGAGGAGGCCCCAGGGACGGTGGTCACCAGCTCCAGAGGAGCCCGACCCCCGTGCTCAGATGCAGAAAAAGAGCACCTTTCCTTTGGGTTTTCTGCAGGTCTGTTACCGCACCTCCACTCCCATTACTTTACGAGACAGCCTCCTGAATGTTTCCTAGAAGAACTCAACCAACGCATCAGCCGTCCAAAAGCTAACGGGAAACGCCGGCGGTGTCAGAGAGACAGGAAGTGATGTGTCCTGGTGGTTTTTCGTTGAATCACAGAAGCTGATCTCCATTAAGTGTATTACAAGTGTGAAATCAGTGTCCGAAGAGCTATACAACTGACAAAACAATTTACTTGAAAATTTTAAAATAATCTACACTGTTTCCTAATTACCCTCAATGTTACTTCAATCAATTTCTGTATTATGTGAGCATTTTGGGAAAAGTTAGCTGCCTCTTTTATAAATGTTAAAGACTGTATATTTGAAAATAAAGTAGCTGAATCGAGTATGACTGCTGGCTCTTGAGCAAGTGTGATGAAACGGAAGACTGAGAAAGTGGCCATGGGGGTTAAAGACCAGCATGGGGCTATGTCCTTCGGGGACCTTGGATTGACTTGGGCACACGAGACCTTCATGCACAAAAAGCAGCAGTATGAGCCCACCTGCCCAGAGCAGAGGGGTGATGCTTCTCCTCTCAATCTGCCCTGAGCCTCCAGTAATCCTGTTGGGACGCAGATTGGACTCAGTAGATCCAAGGATCCATTTCTAACTCCAGCCACATGGGAGCACGTGCTCTGTGACGCACTGTAGGAAATCCTGAAGGTGAATGGAGGGGAAGAACGTGGCAGGCTGAGGTGGGAGGGAAGGTTTCCAGAGAAGCCAGGAGATTCAGTGAAAAACCACCAGGACACATCACTTCCTGTCTCTCTGAAGATATAAGAGCCCTGCCTGGAGGCTCAGACCTCGCTTAGGAGAGCCAGTGGCCCTGAGGACGTCCCCAGCCTCCCACTGGCTGGTCTCGGAGCCCCTCTAGGCGAGACTGACAGTGAGTATTCACGTAAATGTCTCAGTATCTCACTCGCGCCTGGGGTGTCCAATCAGAGACTGCCATCAATGCTGCCAGAGGCTTTTGTGATTGAAGACGGAGGAAAGCCGGGGGGCAGCTTCTGCGGGTAAGAAGGCTGGGTTGAAGGCATACCCCTGAGGGAGCACACGAGCCTCAAGGAGATTCCTCTGCACCCACCTTACCCTCACTGTGGTACGGAAGTGTGAAAATGCCCTTTGACCTAAAGCACAATGTAATGCTCGCTGCGGATTAGTCTGTTTGGAGGTCAGGAGTCTGTTGGGAGACTGGCCCAGGAGGCAGATGCCTGAGACGGACGGGCCAGAGGGAAGTGGGTTTACGATTCTGAGCCTTCTCCCAGGAAGGGAAGTAGGGATGCAGAGCCAAAGGGATGGCGCCTTCCCGGATACTCGCTTGCCCTCCTTGAAGCTCATTTCTGCTTTTGCTGCTTTTGACATCCCATGGGAACACGGTTCTACTGACCCAAACTGCAAATGACGAAGGCTGTTCGAGACTTAATTTTAAATCGTTAGTGGAATTTTTCAAATTGAGGAATATCAGAACAATCCAGAAACCACCACCCCCCCACCCCCGCCTTACACTGGCATTGGTTAGAGTGATGAGAAGGTCAAGTAGAAATTTAAAGAGCAGTTGAACATTGTGCTCATGAAACGTCTGTTGGCTTTTCCCACAGAAGTGACAGTGGCTGGTGAAAACTGTGAAGATTTTAAACTTTCTAAGAATCTTCAAACCTGGTTGGAATTTGTAGCATGGAGCTGCCCTTTGTGGGGAGGCTGTCCTTTCCCCATTCTATACTCTTGCCTCCTTTGTCATAGATTAATTGCTCATATAAGCGTGGGTTCACTTCTGGGCTCTCTATTCTGTTCCATTGATCTATGCGTCTGTTTTTGTGCAATACTATACTGTTTTGATGGTTGTAGCTTTCTAGTAACATCTGAAATCAGGGCATGAATTATATCACCAGTTTTGTTCTTCTTTCTCAAGATTATTTTGGCTATTTGGGGTCTTTTGTGTATCCATACAAATTTCAGAATATTTTTTCTAGTTCTGTGAAGAATGCCATTGGTGTTTTCACAGACATTGCATTGAATCTCTAGCTTGCCTTGGGTAGTATGGTCATTTTAACAATGTTGACTCTTCTAATCCAAGAACACGGTGTTTCTTTCCATCTTTTTGTGTCATCTTCAATTTCTTTCATCTTATAGTTTTCTTTCTTTAACCTCTTTAGTTAGATTTATTCCTAGATACTTTATTCTTTTTGATTCAGTTGTAAAAAATATTTTTAAAAGAAATTTCTCTTTCTGATAGTTCATTATTAGTGTACAGAAATGCAATAAATTTCTGTATATTAATTTTGTATCTTGCATCTTTACCAAATTAATTGATGAGCTCTAGTAGTATTTGGCGGTGTCTTGAGGATTTTCTATTTATAGTATCATGTCATCAGCAAAGAGTGACAGATTTACATCTTTATCTCCAGTATAGATTGCTTTCATTTCTCTTTCTTCTCTGATTGCTGTGGCTAGGACTTCCAATACTATTTTGAATAAAAGCTGTGAGTGGACATCCCTGTCTTGCCCCTGATCTTGGAGGAAGTGCATTCAGATTTTCACCACTGAGCCTGACGTTAGCTCTGGGCTCATTACACATGATCTTCATGTGGAAGTATGTTCTCTTTATACCTACTTCCGTGAGAGTTTTTTTTTTTTTACCATAAGTGGATGTTAAATTTTGTCAAAGCTTTTTCTGCATCTATTGGGATGATAACGTGGTTTTCCATTCTTCAGTTTGTTGATGTGATGTATTACATTGATTGATTTGCCAATACTGAACCATCCTTGCATCCCTGGGATGACTCCCACTAGGTCATGATGTATGACCCTTTTAATGTATTGTTGGATTTGGTTTGCTAATATTTACTTTAGTATTTTTGCACCTATGTTCGCCAGTGATGTTGGCCTGCAATTTTCATTTTTTGCAACAGCTTTGATTTTAGTGTTAGGGTGATGCAAGCTTTGTAGAATGAGTTCAGAAGCATTCCTTTTCTGCAATTTTTTGGAATAGTTTGAGGATAGGTGTTAACTCTTCTCTAAGTGTTTGGTAGAATTCACCTGTGAAGCCATCTGGTCCTGGACTTTCATTTCTTGGGAGATGTTTTTGTTACAGGTTCTATGTTATTACTGGGAATTGTTCTGTTCATATTTTGTATTTGAAGAAAAGCATTTACAAAACTCACTTCTGCATTGCAAATTATTAGGTTTGCTGAGATTTACCAGTGCCTCCTGCCTGCCTGGACTCATGTTTGGAACAGGAACACAAAGATGGTGACCCCTGCCATGTTCTCAAATGCAAGAAACAGGCTGTGAAGATGTCATCAGCAGACAGACAAAGAGAAGAAGCCTGCCTTATCTGCTACAGGCACAGGATCAGTTACAGCCACACAGAAGTCCCTGTGGTCAGTGAGGAGCAACATTAACCCAAGAAGACAACACACGGCATGAGGTCAGTTCACAGAAGAAGGAAGTGAAATGGCTAGGGCACGAAAGGCATGTCTTCCTTGTTAGCTCACCTCACAAAGTAAGGAGTTGCTGCCTCCCAACCTGGCAGGGACATGGAGCGCCGGCCCCTCTCACAGACAAGGGAGATTCAGGTGTGTGCCCAACTCACATGGAAGCAGTGACTACATGGTGACCACCAGGCCCGCTTCTGGGACACCACCATCACAGAGTAGTGGGAGCTGGAAGACCCACGTCGGGAACTGAGAAATGAAATTGACCTCAGACCCCAGGGGGGATGTCCGGATGATCCTGTGTGCGTCCTCACAAGGGGTGTGTGCACTGAGCATCGAGACAGTGACCTGAAGGCAGAGGTCTCTCGACAAAATGTCTATAATATTTGAGGTAGAAGAAAGCAAATGCTTGTAGAGCTATCCTCATAATGGGATCTGACTTAAGTTAGAAATAAATACAGAGGGAAAATCGAGGTTAGACGTGGCATAGATGTCGTGGACAGATGCACTGGGAAGGGCCACTCCACCCATGAACAGCATTTCCCTGAGTCTGACTGGAGGAGGGTGGGGACCAGGCAGTCTCCTTCTCCTCCCCAGTGGGGCTGGGGTCCTGGCTGGGGCTTCCAGGGCCTGGCGGGGAGTTTAGCAGACCCCGGGCCTCAACCACAGATGTGGCAGTGCCTGTTCCCCAGGCACAGCATGCAGACCTGTGACCAGACCTCTCCCCATGTCCCGGGGGCAGAGCGGCCTCCGTGCAGAAGCCCTGTGTGGGGGCACACACACGGACGTGTTGGGGGCTGTGGTCCAGGGCTACGCAGCAAATTCTAATTCACATCAGAACAAGGAGGGACATGTAACCCACCTTGGGTTTTAGGCCTCTGTTTCCTCCTCTACCAAATGGGTCCCATGGAAATGAATTCACAGACGTTGTGAGAAAACAGCTACCTCCAGCAGGCTCTTAACAAATATCACCCCTCCCTCCCTCTTCAGCTTGGGCCCGGCCCCGCCTCCCGGCTCCTGCCGCCACATGGTCGGTGCTGGAGAAGCGTGCGAGCTGGTCGGCTGGGAGGGGGCGGAGGGCGCAGAAGGGCAGTGTGACCCCGGGTGTAGAGCAGTCTTGTGACTATAGTGAACATTTAGAAGAAATTACGGTTACTTTACCGAAAAAGGGTCTCACAAAAATAGATGGAATGTTCAAAATTAGCACTGAATAACAAGAATTTGCTAATTACCAATATGAAATATTAAGTGGTCTGAAAGAACGGGTTGGAAACTGCGGAGCAGAAATCACATTAATGCCCAGAGGAGACACAGTGACAGAGCCGCTCCTTCCTGTGAACCGCTGGCTGAGGCCAGGCTGGAAGTGGTGCAGCCGGGCTTGTGCGCTGAGAGCTGAGGCGGAGCTCGGGAACGCGCAGCGCGCGGGGAAGCCAGCTGTCTGACAGGGTGACTGCACGGCTTCCCCTGCCGGACCTCTGAGAAAGTCGCCTGCTCAAAATCTCACCGGTTCAGGGAAAAGGCTCTCAATTCATCTACAAGGTGAAATAGTAGGAGCCAGAACACAAAAACTAACACGGCTCGAGAAATTAATAGAACAAAAGTTAAGACCGTCAGTGAAGGTGTGTGAACACAGGCTGGTCACAGTACAGAGCAGGACTCAACTTCCAGAAAGCAATTCAGCTGTTCTGTCGATTTGCTTAAAATGCCTGCACCCTTGACCCACAGTCCCCACTCCTGGGAACAGACCAGCAGGAAACAAGTAAATGACTGTCAGCCCAGGTTCCCCTTCCACAGGAAGACCCCACACCCTGTTAATGCCACGTGGCCGCGGCCCGCCGTGGCGGGGGGACAGGGGTGGGGGGCAGCACTCTCTCTGTAGATAGTTTATAATAACACTCAGACCAGCAGCAGCGGCGGCTCCGTCTCCTCACTGTCCCTGGAATGCTAAGTGATGCCAGAGATACCGCGCTCCTCCCCACAGCAGCTCTCTGCCAGTCTGAGCTCTGAATAATTGCTGAGGTTCCTACTGGGTTTTAATAATATATGCAAACTTCGCATTAGCATAGTTTACTGTGCAGTCTTTCATAAAACTGTATTCCACGAGCCCACTGAATCCGAGAACTTACAGCCACACGCATGCTTGTGGTGCTCGGCACACGGCTCTCCCGTCACAGCGAGTTCGTGAAGACCCCTTCTGGGGGCAACTTAGCCCTGCTGCTAGACAGTCGATTCAGAAAGAACACAGCAACCGTCATTATTACACAAAACGAGACAGAACTTGAGGCCATGAGACTCCTCACTTGGAGTTTTTGTGTTTAAAATTTTAAACGGTGGGGAAAAACAAAATTAAAAATGATGAAATAGTGTGAAGTTTGAGGCATGATGTTTTGGTTTGGGAATTGCAAATTTCAGTCATGCACTGAAACTCTTTCTGAATTTGAACAGTATCTTCAGAATTGACTTTATCCTTTTACAAGCATTAGTTACTGCTTCAGAACCAAAGAACAATTCAGGAAAAAACTGTTATCAGTGATTACTGCCTGAGCACTGAAGCACAGGAGAAAGGGGTGCGGCCAGTGGTCCTGTTGTGCCGGACAGGGAGGGGCCGGCACGTGGCCGAGAGGGTGGGGAGGGCGTGGGAGCAGCAGTGTGGCCCTGAGGGACCTCGAGAGGAGAGGAGGGAGGGGCGGCAACCGGTCAAGGACCAGCCTCTGCTGCTGAGACGAGGAATGAAGTCAGGAGGGTGTGGCTGCGGAGCCACACACATGCACACATTCACGTGTATGCACATGTGTGCACACACATGCAGGAACATGTGCACACACGTACACATGCGTGCACCCACGTGTGCACACAACACAAACTACGATGGCTTTCAGTGTACATGCTACCTTAAAGTAAAATTTGATTGTAGGCATCTCACTAGGAAGCTCTGAAGGATTCATTGTAAAATTGTCTATGAGGCAACGAAATGGTAAAAAAAAAACATTCAAGGGTTTCAGAAGTTGTCTCCAAACTCTTTCCAGCGAGTTCACGTCAGCTGGTACTTCTACCCCCGACAGGCAGAGGAGCCGCACACGGGGTGCTGTCACTTACGGAACAGCGGACGGGAACGCCGGGGTTGCACTGACGCCGAGCGCTCTGTCGCTCTCTCCGTGTGTGTCTGTGCGATCGCTGGTGCGTCAGCCCCGGGGCGGGAGAACAGCCCTGCCTGGTACGTGTCTCCACCTTGGTCACATCTGCAAAGACACTGCTTCCAAATGAGGCCACGACAAACATTCGGGGCCCCGCCCTCTGTCTTCCTCTTTCCTCTCACGCTGGACTGTAAACAGCGAGAAGAAACCAGCCTGCACTGTCTGTTTGGAAATCTCAGCTGAAAACCCAAGCTCACCACTTACAAGTTCACGTTCCCCCAGCAGTGGACACGGTTCAGCCGAGGTCTCTGGCTCCTCATAGCGGGACGGCTCTCCTCCGGGTCCAGAGACACGGCCTCGGGTCCAGACCTCCCAGCAGCGCCACCCCAGCGCGGCGATGCGTGTGGGCCCCGGGACAGCGCGCGTCCTCCTCCGCGCCGAGCCCCCACGAGCCCCTCTGGCCCGTGCGTCAACCACAGCCTCTTCAGGGCGTCCTGGCGTCTCTGTCGTCAGACTCAGCTCTGCCGGCCGTGCCTGATGCCCCAGCCAAAGTCTCTTCCACGTTCCCCTGTGTTTTGTCTTTTAATTTTTGTTTATTCTGGATTTTTTAACTGAAGTACAGTCAGTTTGCAATGCTATGCTAATTTCTGGTGCACCGCATCATGTTTCAGGCACACATGTGCACACACGTGTTTGTTCTCATACCTTTTTCACTGCAGGCCATTACGAGGTATTGAGCAGAGTTTCCTGTGCTGCTCAGCAGGGCCTCGGTGTTCAGCTAGTTTATGTATAGTAGTCAGTATCTGTAAATCTTGAGCTCCTGGTTTATTCCTGCCCGCCCCCAGCCCCCTGGTAACCGTCGGTTTGTTCTCTGTGTCCATGAGTCTGTTTCTGTTTTGTAAATACGTTCATTGGTGTCTTTCTGTTTTTAGACTCCACACGTAAGTGATACCGTCTGGCATTTTCTTTCTCTTTCCTCCCATGTCTGTGACAGCAGCGCCCACTTCCCACGACCAGATTCTCCAGTAATTTGCTGGGGCCGCCATAAGAGTCCCACGGGCTCGGGGGCTTAAAACAGGAGAATTCGTTTTCTCACCTCCTGGAGGCTGGAGATCTGAGAGCAGGGTCCTCCCTGAGGTCTGGAGGGGACCGGTGCTGCCGCTCCCCACTTCTGGCGTCCTCGGCCCTCCGCTGCTCCGCCACCGGCCTCCGCGGCCGCGTCCTCTTCTTACAAGGATGCTGGTTGTGTTGGACCAGACGCCCCCGAGGGCCTCGCTTCTCTGGATCGCACGCACACACCCCGGTTGAGTTTCCACTTGTTTCTTTGGGGGATAAAATTCATCTCAACAATTAGGAAGAGGTCTTGTTAATCAGAAAGCCTCCAGCTGTGAGCACAAGGAAGGCTTTCTGAAAGTGGCATCAACTCATTATCGGCATGAAAACCCAGAAGTGATGTATTGGTAGGGCTGGTGGCCTCACCCCCTCCATCAGGGCTCCGGGGTCTGCCCTCTTCTGCCCCTGCATCAGCCCGTCCACTCCTCCCACATCCGGGCCACACGCCCCAGTACCATCGTCCAGAGGCAGAGAAGTGCCGCCCTTTGTCAGGAAGATGAACGTGGGGCCCCCGGGGACCCCTCACGTCAGCCGAGGGCTGAGCTGACTGAGGGGGACACCCAGGCTCTGTTCCGTCCTCCCCTGGCCCACTCCCCTCTGTGGAATGGGACCAGGCATCACAGCACAGGTGTGGGGACCATGTCCGGCATCACGGCGCCCCCACCACCGAGCCAACTCCCCTGCCATAGGCTGTGCCCCGAGGTGGGGCCTGGGGCCGGGGGCCTCACTGGCATGGGCTGAGACAACCACATGCCAAGACACGGCCACTGATTGCAGGGACAGCCTGACCTGCAGGGTAGGGGCCCCGAGCCGGCAAGGCCACACATGCAGGGCTCTCTGAGCAGGGGTGGGGGCCTGATCTGGGGCCACATCTGGTGCTGGCAACAGCGTCTGCCACCAAAACCTGCCCTTTATTCTGCCTGAAAAAGCGTGTATGCTACAGAATTTTCAGTTAGTCAAGTTTATTGACCTTTCCTGTCAGATTACTTCAAGTGTTACCGTGTTTATAAAAATTGTCATGTATTTTTAGATTTTAAATGGTTTCTACTTTCTACTTGACACGTCCATCCTCCTGAATTTCCTGGGAATAATTCCAGCTTCAAGGAGCAGAAACTCAACTTACATACAAATATGAGATGTAGAGGGGCCTTCTTCCAGCGCTGCGGCTTCCACAACCGTCTGTGGGGTCACCCGCCGCCGCCCGCACCCTGGGCCCCGGCTCGGAGCTGAGCCGTAGGACCTGCACCCTCGGGTAGGGACAGGGCAGCCCCTGACTTCTGCCCCAGGTTTGGAGACTCTGAGAACGAAACGGCCGCCGCTGCTTGTCGAGGGTCGGAGCCTGTGGAGCAGCGACAACTCTGGGCAGGGGGACCCTCACTCACCGAGAATCCTGCTAAGTGCCCAGCAGCTTCCCCGACAAGCCGAGCTTCCCGCGTAGTAAGCGCTATTTCTGTTTCCTTGGGATTTCTAGTAGCACGCCGGGAGGGGCCAGTCCTGGGTTGTGGGGGGCCCTCGCCTCGAGTCTTTCCGTCCCTCGTGCTGAGCTCGGTCACCTGTGCCTGCCTCACCAGGCACCCGGCCCCTTGGACAGCACAGTCTTTCTGTACGTGAAGCTTGTGGCCAGAGAAAGGACCGCGACCGGGTTCCCCCGCCTCCTCTCCCCCTAAGGAAAGGGCAGAAAGCGCAGCAGCCAAAACCAAAGCGCATGGACGCTCTTGAGTTCCGTTTTCCAGAACCCATCACTCCTGCAGCTCATTCAGGACATTAGGTAAATAAACCGTGGACCATCCTACACAAAAAATGGGATCCACTCTGAAACAAAGGGTTCCGTTTCCACAGGCACGGACTGGTCATTGCTGCGACCTGCCTCCATGTTGAAAATAAAAGCTGGGGGAGCGGAGTCCCTCTGCGGCCCTCGTCGTCGCGGCTCCAGGTCCCCATTTACCTCGCAGGGCGCCTGTCCCAGGGCTGCCTCCGACAGACGCCGCGGTCCACGGCTGACAGTCCGATTTGCAGCCTTTTCCATTGTGATGTCCTGCTCCTTTACTTCAGAGTTGTTTTCTTTTCACTGATTCGGGGGTGTTCGCTTTAGCATGCCTCCCTGGACATGCGACCTTGCTGGGCTGTGCGCCGGGCGGCCGGGGGCACACGCGTGGCAGACCCGCCAGCGACGGTCCGGCCCGTGAGCCTGGTGTTCCCACCCTCGCCAGCGCTGGATGTGTTGCTCTCTATGGTGTTTATTGAACAGGATTAAGCATCAGATGAATCTCTGGGTCACAATTAGGAGACTTTACCGCCAGGAGGACCACGTGTCTGTAGCCTGGACTGTGTCCTTCCACCATGCAGCCCACGCACACCCTCCGGGTAGGTCAGAGGGAAGGCCCGTCAGTGCCTGAAACTGGAGCTGGGCCACAGTTTCTGCCGGACCTGGTAGAGAGCAGCCCCAGCCGCCCGTGGCTGGGGCCTGGGGGGCCTTGGGGGAGGGGGGAGGGGCCGCAGGGGAAGTGGGGTGGGGTACAGAAGGTTGAACGAGACAGGAAGCTGCGGGGCAGTGGGGCTGCCCCAGGCCAGACTGGGCCTGGGCCGCGGCAGGCTGTCCTCAGTGGTGGCCGAGCCTCACGGAGGACGGACCTCCCCCTGCTGAGTTCTTCTACAATAATCAGGAAAAAGTCCCTTTTAACATCGTCTTTCGGGCCTCAGGCATGATGATTTAGCTGAAAAATACCTGTTGCTTGTCCTCCTTGGTTTTCCCTCTCACTCGGAGCCCGTGTGAGGTGAGTCCATATGGACGAGGCGGAGGGTGGGCTCCCCAAAGTCCCCCCTGCGTGACCCCCTGTGCCCCATTCGTGCACCCGTTTCCCGCTCCCCATCTCCACTCTCCCCTTACCCCCCTTCCTGCTCCCCTCCTCTCCCCCTCCCCTCCCCTCTCCCCCTCCCCTCTTCCCCGTGCCCTCCCCTCCTTGCTCTCTCTCCCCCTTCTCTGGCCCCTGCACCCCTCCCCCTCCCCGCTCCCCCCAAACCCCGTTCCTGTGCCCCCTGCTCCCCCGACATGTGTCTCAGCTTCTGTTCCACGGGGAGCAGGTGCTTCCTCATAGGATTTGCAAGCATCATCCCAAGTCAGCACGGGGGAGAGATGGGACGACACTGTCTCACTGAAGGGACCACATCCCAGGGCCACTCACCACGGTGCGACATCTTATCTGCTGAAAAATCCTCGTAAGGTTATTGAGGGAACGCCGACATCTGATCTGGGTCTACCTGCACCTGCGCCTGCATGTGTGTCTGCACGTCCGTCCGTTCCGTGTCTGCACCCACACCCCACTCCCCTCGCCTGGACCGCGGTCTCACCTGCCGTCTCTGTGTCTGCATCCTACCTGCAGAGGGTCCACCATGTCTGCAGGACGTACACCTACACTTTCTAGACGTGCTCCTTCCTTTGTAAACTGAAGTGTGGTATCAGACGACCGCTGAAGAAACTTTCAGGGTTACAGTTTTGTTTGAACAATATCCTTTGGTCTGTGAGTTCTTCCACTTCTGAGCCCAGAGAGCCTGGGAGAATGATGGCCCAAAGCCAGCACTCACCATGTAGTTTCAAATTTATTAAATAAAGCCTGAACGAGCACACGAACAAACCTTTACCATTTCGAATTAGATGAAAAGTCGGTGAGATTAAAGCAACGTGCCTTGTTCAGAGATAAGACTCGCTCTCTGAGCTTCATCCCCCACTTCTGGGTGGACCCAACTCCAAAAGCCATTTAAGCCACATCTGCTGCCTGCCACGTGCAGGGACGCCTCCAGGCGAGAGTTTTTCGTTTTCTTTGGTTTTGTGATTTTTGTTTCACATTGAACTGAGCAATTCTGTTTCAGGAGGTTGATTCTCCAACATGTTACAGCTCAGAGAAGGGACACATCTGGAGTATGATCTTATCGTGGATCTGGGTGCACGGCTTGAAAGCTGTCTGTGAGCGCTGCACTTCGGGTCCTTTACCTTCGAGTTATGCAGTATTTTCAGATTCAAAAGCAGTTTGTGAGTCACGGGTCAGGGTTTGCCTCAATCTCAAAAGGAGACATTCAAGTTTCCCACGAACTCTGGGACACTGTGTTCGCTGGTTTTCTGCTTTAATAGAGAGCAGTTGTGTTTCAGTAGGAGTCTGACATCCGGATGGAAATACAAGACCAGAACACAGGCACGTGTGCTGGTTTCAGGTCCCTTCCCAGAGCCGCAGGGAGTCCCTGAAGTGTCCCCAGACCACTCACGTCAGTTTTCGCAAGGGCTTAGAGGCATTCATAAGAACTGGGAGTTTAAATGCAAGACTTTGGTGGATTCTCTAGGGATTCCCCCTCATTTCGGTTAATCAGCCTTGGTTTCCTCCAGTGCCAGGCAAAGCCTCCGGAGTTCTCTTTGTGGATTTGTTTCTTCCTCTGGAATCCAGTTCCACTGTCGTGGTCTAAGCCTTTATTCCGGGGTCTCGATTTACAGACATTCTGGTAACTTGCTTTCTGCTCTTCTGCCGGCGACGCCAGCAGCATCCTGGTGCGTGAGTCGCCTCACGGCTCCGGCTCCCTGGGACCTAGCGTGGCCGGTCTCGAAGTCTCAAGGCTCCAGACGTGTGCGCCTTCGTTCATTTTTGACTAAACACGCTGTTTGTTGCGGGCGCCTGGAAGAACAACGTGTCCTTGTTTCCCTCCCACGGGAGGAGGCGGGTGTTCCAGAAGAGACGGGCTCACGCCTGCTCCCGGCAGCCCGGGCAGAACCAGGAACAGAGGAGGACGGGCTACACCTGCAGGTCAGGCCCCAGTGAGGGACACCCCAGTCCCGCGCAGGGTCCGAGTCCACGAGCAGAGGGGCTCTCGGTGTGACCAGTGCACGCCGAGGCCCCGTCCGTTCCGTCGCATCTGGACCACGTGCAGTAAACCCCTGAGGTGCAGTCCTCCGAGATGGGGTCTCCCTGCAGCGGAAGAGCTAGTCTGATTTGGAAACATCAATCACAGGCGTGCGTTTCTTGCAGAGCAAGTTCATGGTATAAAATTCTAAAAAGCAACTAGGACTGTTAACACTAAGCTGAGCATCTGGGTGAGAGAGAAGGCCTGCTCTGCGAGCACTATTCATTCTGTCTGTCCTTTTCCTGTAAAACCTGCTAAGAGACTTGTATCTTTTAAGCCATCCCAGCCTCTGGGATGGACCCCGGATCTGTCCGCTTGCTGACTGCGCTCCGGTTCCCTCCTTGCTCCCCGGTCCCCTGCGGTGCCCGCTGCTCATGCCCCCCCGCCCCGACCAGGACACACTCCTCTCCACACCAGGAACATTCGCACATTCATTCAACGAAATACACTGTATGAAGAAGAGAGGAACACAAGAGTGTGAGACTTAGTGCCGGCTGCCTCCGAAGGCTGTCACAGCTGAGACCAGAGAGCAAAGTGACAGTGACAATGCCAAGCAAACAAGTAAACCTGCAGGAAGGAACGGACCTGGGGTCACAGGTGGGGCTGTGAGACGTTGGCAGGGAGTCGACGCCAGGCTGCGTCTCAGGGGGTCACGGGGTGGACAGCGCTCCAGGCAGGTGGACAGAGTTTGGAAGATGTTGACTCAGGGCGTGCGTGGAGAATGAAGAAGCCGTGTGCAGAGCACATGTGGAACGAGAGGATATCGTAGGACAAGCCTTCTCCTGCAGACAGTGGGTGCTGTGAAGAGACGGGCGTCCAGCTCACAGCCTAGAAAAGCTCGTGAGCAGCAGGCGGCCAGGAAGGGAAGGTCCTGGGTGCCTTGGGACCAGTGTGTTTCCGTGGGGACAGGAGCTCCGGGGATGAGGGGACGCGGGGAGAGTAACACGGGACGTGCATCCGCAGGTTGGGGAGTGACGCGCCGTCTGGACAGACTTGGGAACTGGCCGCACGGACTGAGTCCCAGCACCAGGAACCCCTCCCGGAGTCTCCTCCTGCCCCGGGAAACCCGGAAAACTCCGCACAGACCCGTGGCCACACAGCTCAGCGCGGTGCCCTGGGACCCGGCACCAGGACGAGGGTCTGCCTGCTTCTGTGGGCTTCTCAAAGGTGGGCAGCTTGTAAGACGTGGAGGGAAATCTGGGGAAGAAAATGAGAACTATGTGGGCTCAGCCTGCCCGCCTGGAGTGCTCTGGTCCCATGGGCGGCTGCTGTGGGCGCGGCCAGTGCCCCGCCCATCTGGGGACAGAACAGTGTCCTCAGTGTCAAGACTCACGGCCTCCCCCTGCCCCCAGGACACCTGCTCCCAGCGTCTTCCTCTCAGACCGGCTTCTGCTGCTCCGTGAACGTCCAGAAGACAGAGGCCGTGGCTGTCACGTGCGCTAGCCCGACGTTCCAGACTCGGCAGGGACCAAGACCACTCTGGTCCCGGGAGTGTGAGCCGAGGACGCGCGGCGCAGTGTGGTCCCAGGAGGGCAGGCTGTTCCGAGCGACGCGGACCTGCTGCCCTGGAACACGCCAGGTCTGCCTCTTTTCTGTTACGTCCTTGAGGTTTTCCAAATAGGAAGACGTTGGTGAGATAAGCGATCTATGTGTGTCTGCCCTTCTCAGTTCAGAGATTCCACTTACGAGGCAGAGCAGAGGGAGGGAAGTGCCCCCGAGCCTCCCAGCCCCCTTCCGGATGGTCTGACGCACGTTCTTCCTCCTCACTAAGAGGTGGGCGTTTCAGTCCTGCTTTACAAACGTGAGGCCTGAAATCCGTGAGGTGAGCCAGCTGCTCAAGGCCAAAGGGCCGGAGAGCCGCGAGGGGCACCCACACCCCCAGCTCCCAAACGGGCTTGGCCCCTGCGCAGTGTCGGGGGCGGGGTGTCGTGCTGGGCTCTGTCCGCGATGCAGGCGCCTGCGGGGTGAAACCGTCTGGACAAAGCGCCCACGTGTGAGGGGCCGCTAAAAGCCAGGCCTTCGGCGCGCACGCCTGCACCTTGTACAGGGGCCGCCCGGCTCTCGCGGCTGGTCGGGGTCCCAGCACCGCCGGCTTCTCCTTCCCAGAAGGAGGAAAGGGAAACACCCGTCACACCTGAGGTGTGGGTGAAACCGAGTGTGAAGCACTTCAGGCGACAGGGACGCCTCCAGCCTGCACCTCCGAGGAGAGTCCCACGAGCCACCGTCTGGGTGTCAGCAACTGAGAACAATCACTCTTTTTCAGCAGAACTGTTGTTTAGAACACACAGATGTTGACATTCCATTATTTCTAGAGTCACACCGTCTTCAGAGGACGTTGCTGGCCGAGGCCTCTCCTGGCTGGTTCTTCACTCCTGGGCACTGCCGGCTGGCCAGCTGTGCCCAAGCCCAGGACGAGCAGAGCTCACAGGCTGTGGAGGAAGCAGCGGAGTGAGGTGATGCAACATGCAACTCTGGGAGCTGAATTCAGGGGACACGAGAACTCACTCCACTGGGCGGCGAGAAGCAGCTTTCCAGATGGGGCAGCCCTGGGGCCAGACCTTCGGGATGGGCAAGAGCCTGCAAGAGAGGACAGGACCTCCAGGCGTCAGAGAAGCACCGCGGATGGAAAGCGCACAGGACGGCAGGCGATCCTGACCACAGACCAGGGCACAGGACCCCCCAGAAGGCAGGCTCCGGACCACAGCACATCTACCGTTCATGGTCTGTGAAACATCAAATCAATCATTTGGAAAAATAATCAGAAAGCTACCCTGCTGAACAGCTTCCACATCCCGACACATCAGGAGCCACAGCTGCATAAAATGAAGGTAAAGACCCAGCTCTGCTCTGGCTCTGAGCCCACAGGTCACCTGGGGCCACTGGCCCAGAAGCCCTGCCCACGGATCCATGAGCAGGTCACCCCAGAGCCATCCTGTTGTGTTTTTAGCTGAATTTGTTTTAACTAAATTTAAAATTAAAAAGTTCATCCATTTCTCCCACCTCTCCTCTGACCGCTGGCAACCACCAGCCTGCTCTCCATGAGCTTAATGTACAGAGAGAGAGAGAGATTCCACGTGTACCTGAGATCATACGGTGTTTGTCTTTCTCCGTCTGGCTTATTTTACTCAGCATAGACCTTCCAGGTCCATCTGTGTCATGGCGAAAGGCAAGATTCCATTCTTTGTTGTGGCTGAGTAGTACTCCACTGTATATACGTACCACAGCTCCTTTATCCAGTCCTCTGCTGATGGACACTTAGGTTGTTTCCATGGCTTGGCTTCTGTAAATAGCGCTGCTGTGAACACTGGGTGCATGTATCTTTCTGAATTAGTGCTTCTGTTTTCCTTGGATGTATGTCCAGAAGTGGGATTGCTGGATAATATGATAGTTCTACCTTTAGTTGTTGAGAGCCCTCCATACTGTTTCCCACAGTGGCTGCACCAATTTACATGGCCCCTAACAGTGTGCATGGGGCTGCCTTTTCTCCACACCCTCGACAACACTTGATATTTGCAATGTTTTTGATAAGAGCCATGCTGACAGGGTGAGGTGGTATCTCATTGTGGTTTTGGTTTGCATTTCCCTGGTGTTTAGTGATATTGAGCATCTTTTCACGTGCCTGTGGGCCATCTGTGTGTCTTTGCAAAAACGTCTCTTCAACACTTTTGCCCATTCTTTAATTGGGTTTTTTGGTTTTTTGCCACTGGGTTATATGAATTCTTGTATATTTTGGCTACTAGACCCTTATCAGCATGTAATTTGCAAATATTTTCCCCCATCCAGCAGGTTACTTTTTCATTCTATCGATGGTTTCCTTTGTTGTGCAGCAGCTTTTCAGTCTGATGTAGTTTCACTTGTTTGTTTTTGCTTTTTGTGTCAGATTCAATAAAACCATCACCAGGCCTGCATCGGGGAACTACATCTATGCTTCCTTCCAGGGGTTTTATGAGTTTGATCTTGTGTTCAAGTCTTCAATCCATTTCAAGCTGAGTTTCGTCTGTGTTGTTAGGTAGTAGCCAAGTTTCATTCCTTTGCGTGTGTGTCTAATTTTCCAAACATCATTTATTGAAGAGATGGTCCTTTATCCATTATAAATTCCCAGCTCCTTTGTGGTGAATGAATTGGCCATAATAGTGTAGATCTATTTCTGGAGTCTGTTCTGAGCCTCTGATCTGTGTGCCTGTTTTTATATTGATACTGTACTGTTTTGATTACTGTAGCTTTGTGATACAGTGTGAAATCAGGAGGTGTGAGGCCTCCAGCTCTGTCCTTGTTTTTCAAGGTTGCTTTGGCTATTTGGGGTCTTTTATGTTCCATACAGATTTTAGGATATTTTGGTTCTATTTACATGAAAAATGTCTTTGGAGTTTTTATAGGGATTCCACTGAATCTGTGTTTTGTGTTGGGTAGGAGGGACATATTAATATTAATTCTTTCAGTCCATAAGCAGGAATATCTTCCCATTTATTTGTGTCTTCAACTTCCTTCCTCAGTGTCTTATCATTATCAACATACAGGTCTTTTGCCTCCTTGGTTAAATTGATTCCTAGGCATCCTATTCTGTTAGTGCTGTTGTAAGTGGAAATTTTTTTCTTAATTCCCCTTCCTTGTAACTCATTTTTAGTGTGTGGCTTTGAGGACATTGACTTTGTATCCTGAAAATTTACTAAATTTGTTGATTGGTTCTAACAGCTTCTTTTTTTTTTTTTTTTTTTTTTTTTGCTGCAATGCTGTCCTGTAGATCTGGCCGGGTCCTTACACACAGGCTGTGGAGGACCCCCGACACCACCCACCACCCAGCAGGGCCCCCGTCACCCACCAGGCCGGCTGGGCTCGTCCAGATGGTGGCCCCAGGGTCCCCGGGGAGAGAGGACAAGCCTGAGCATGAGACTTGCGGCTAAAGCCAGTCCCAGGCCCACGAGCCACGGGGCTTGGAAAGTGGGGGTGAGTGTCCACGAGGGTGCTGCCAAGTCACTGCAGAGGAAAAGCTTGGTGGCATCACCGACCGTGCCCCATAGAGCAGGGAGTTCGCTAAAAGTAACAACAGGGAAACCGCCGGCACAGCCACGCCCGGCGGTCAGCCGTGTGTCCCTCCGGGGTTGGGGTACCTTCCTGCCCCTCCCTCCTTACAGACAAGGAGCCTGCGGGTCAGAAGTTGCACTCCTCGTCTGCTGCCCCCGTCTTCTTGGTGCAAATGACTGTGCTCTTATTAAAATGCCACTACGAACAGGAAAAAAGTAACACAGCCTTTTACACGCAGTTTTGACTCAGCTGTAAAATGCTCCAGATGCTAAATCTACCCCATAAACTGTGTGTAACAAATACAAAACATATGTCAAATAAACTAAAACTGATAGATGAAGGAAATACAGGAGAAGTTGTCCCAAGGCCTGTCACACGGCGAGCTTACGTTTTGCTTCTAAAATACCTCATCCTTAAGGGAGTGACTCATGTGAGGGGGTGAGTGGGACCTGGAAGCCAGGCTGCACAAACTTGGAGTTTGTGTTTTCCTGTAGAAATCAGAGAAAAACATACGTGTGTCACGTATGTGCTAGAACTTGGAGAAAGAGGTGTATAAACACGGATACTCTCATCCTAACTGCACCCTGCAGAAACACAGTGTAGATGTCCCGGCTGCAAGCAGCTTGTATCTGAGCAGCCTCCACCTCCCCCAAGGACCAGCCTCAGGGGTGCGTGGCTGGGTGGGCGGGGACGGGCCTTTGCCTCAGGGAACTGCCTGTGGTTGAGCCCGAAGTGCTTTGCTCCTCACCCTGTAGCCTCAGACAGACAACATGACATGCTGTCTCTGCCAAACCAGCTGTACACGTAGGTGGAGGCAAGACCCCGATAAAAACCGGACGCCGCCTGCCTCGGAAACAAGCCTTCCTGGGAACGTGATTCCAAGGTCTGAGCGTGGATCGCTTCCCCAAAGCAGCACAATTGTGGGCCGCGCTTACATCCCCAAGAACACACTGATTAGCGTTCTCAGCCGCAGTGGGTGTGGGTCACTGGCTTCCCCCCCTCGTGACTCGAGGCTGGAGACACTGCCAGCGTCTGGGGCCCTCGTGTGTGTTGCGTTTATGTGTGCTGGTCTATTAATTAAGGTCAACATGCGTACATGTATGAAGTCTTGCTGATTTTTGTTTCCATTTTCAATTCAGGATGCATCTGGTTTAATTGACAACCTTGTTTTACTACAACACTGTCCTTTTATAATAAAACAGCTTTGTAATAGTTTTACTAGACAGTGAGCAAACCCAGAAACGCCGCGCCTTTTTCCATACAGATTTCACCTATTTCGCACGCTCTTGGCCTCGCAGTAGTAACTTCAGCCATAAGCTTGGGAATCTACATTTAACCAGGACGTGGAATGACTATTTACCTGGAAACTTTGTGCAGACCATACAAGTGTTTGACACCAAATTTGGGTCCACATTCCACAGAGGTCCCCAGAGACCCACCGTCTCTCCCATGGGCGGCGACCCAGGAGTCACAGGGGAGGTCCTGTGTCAGCCTCCTGCTGCTGACCTAGGGGAGGTGGGGGGCCCACGACAGCTTTCCAGACTGGCTGGGAGATCTTTCGTCAAAGGTGTGGCAGTAAACTCAGTTAGGTCATCCCCTCATACCATGTGTAGGAACAAGGGCCAGATTATTAAAAAGTGAGGATTTTTAAATGATTAAAATAAAACCTTGAAAGAAATATAGCTGATCATATCTCTGAACTCTAAAATATTCTCTAAACTTAAAAAAAATGCAAAAAAAATAAAAGCTGTGAACAATAAAATGTCAACAGATGTGGGAGGAACACTTACATGTTGGTGTCACCAGGATGGCACCGGAACTTCACTGAGCCTGCCCCGCCTCAGATTCTGACCAGGCAGGCAGGACTGGCCACCAGCTCAGGGCTCCTTGCCCTGCTCCCAGGGTCTCTGTGAAACAGGAAACGACTGAGCATTTGTGTGGAGGAGCTGAGATGAATAATTCAAGGTCACCTGAACATCTCTGTGATGATGACATGGATGCAAAGAGACAGACAGACAGGAGTTCTGTGTGCAGGGGCCAGAGTGGGGTGGACATGGAGGACACAGTGTGGACTTTGTAGACATCTTGGAGGTGGGACTGCAGGCCTCTCTACTAGATGGGTTGTGACGGGAGCAGGAGAGGGACGGGACGACGGGGTCCGGGGTCCTCCTTGGCCTGGAGGAGGCCTCCTGTGTCTCCAGAAGAGAAGGGATCGACATCTGCACGGGTGCCATGCTCCTCGGCTTGAAGGTCCTCTGCCCTTTTCTGCAGAATTACAGATCTCTCTTCAGCCCTGACGGCTGCTGTGTGAACAGGTCCGAGCAGAGCGGATGCACCGTCCTCTGGGCTCCCTTGGCCTTTACCTGTAGAGCAGAGCCCCAGTTCCACAAGATGAGGGTTAGCTGTTAATTCTTCCATCTGCCCGAGACAGAGGGTCTCAAGAAAGGGGTGGTGTCCTTTCATCTCTGTAGCCAGTACCTCAGTTTTCTGAATGAAAATTCTATATGTTGCACGTGTTAACCACTATTTGTAAAAATAGATAAAAACAAATGTCTTCCGTACAGCACAAGGAACTATATTCAATATCTTGTAATTACTTTTAATGAAAAATATGAAAACGAATAAATGCATGGCTGGGATATTGTTCTGTACGCCAGAAACTGACACATTGTAACCGATGGTACTTCCATTTTTCAAAAAACGGAAAGAAGTGCATGTGTAGACCTACGGACACAGAAAACACTGTGGTTACTGGGCTGGGGGGAGAAGGGTGGGAGGGACAGATTAGGAGTTTGGGGTTGACAGTTACACATTATTATATGTACAGTAGATGAACAAGGCCCTACTGTAGGGCACAGGGAACCATATTCAGTTGCCTGTGATGAGCTGCAATGAAAACAATCTGAAGAATGTATGTATGTATATGTGTAACTGAATGGTGTTGCTGTACACCTGAAACTGACATTGTACATTGACTACACTTCATAAGACATATGGACTTAGCAAATGCTGAATGAACATACCCTGTCTGTGTCCGATTTTATCACACACTTACACACACAGGCTTGTGGGGTCGCTATCCTTATGCACCTGGCACATTAACTGAGTGAGGACAGTGGTCACGCTGGCCTGGCTCATGTGCAGACCACCTGGAATTCTCCTGTGACACCCATCTCTCTGATCACCTTTGACCCTTGTTTTCGCCTTCTTCCTAGGTGTTTGGTAGAGAAAAGTCACCTTGTGTGGTGTTACGGACTGAAGGTTTTGGGGCCTTGGAAGGTGATTGGGTCCTGAGGGTGGATTCATGCCCTGAGAAGAGGCCCCGCAGCCTGCTTGCCCGCCCTCCAGGTGAGGACACAGAGGGAGCCAGGAAGCTGGTTCCCCCCAGACACCAAATCTTGGATGCCCAGCCTCCAGACCGAGAAGTCCATGTCGGCGGTGCTTCTGTCCTGAGCCTAGTCTGGCACTGGATTACCCACACAGATCCCCCTCACTGAGACCAGAACCTCTGTCCACCCAACTCGTCACCCAGTAACACATGCTTCTCCCCACATTTCATATGTAAAACGTGGGAGACTTCAAAAGAAATGAAAAAGAAAAAGTCAGTGGGAAAAAGCAAGATTCCATAAACTCAGCAAAAATTCTATTTTTAAAAAGCCTCTCATTTACAAGAAATTGAAAAGATTTAATTTCCAGTATCATCAAAAGATGCCTTCAATAATTAGAAAACTATTTCCTTGGGAAGCAGTTGAGTCCAACACACAATTTAATTGCTGTCCATTACACGAGTGACAATGTAGCCGTGCAAGCTTTCTAAGTGCAGCTGCATTTCATCCCAAGTTTACGATCAAAAAACACGGCACTGCCCAAGCTAGTAGATTTTTTTTTTTTTGCAAAATCTGCATTTAACATTTTCAAAGCTTCATCTTGTCCTTCAGATTCTTCACTGACATACTTTTTATTCCTCAGCCACAGTCTTACACTGAAGTTGGCTAAAACTGAACTTGGTGAAGCAGGCGACCCCCCCCCCAGGAGATGTCGTCTACGAGGTGTCCTTCCGGACCCCAGCCTGCACACACTCCCTTCACTCTGTGGTGCCCTGGTGATGACGGAAGCACCTGCCTGATGACCCATTTTGGAGGAACAGACTGGCTTCCAGAAATCCAGCCCCAAAGTCAGCATCGTCCTTGTGAGATGCCAGGCCCCTCACACCAGGGGCTGGTGTGGCACCCGGGCAGCTGGGCTTGTGACGGTTGTGCTGAGCAGGGCAGCCGGCGTGGGAACCGGTGTTACAGGGGATTAGGAAGGACCTGTCACCGGATTTGGCTGGTGTCCAGTGACCTGCGGGGGACGTTGAGGGAACAGGCAGACTGGAGGCTCCAGAGAGGCCGGGAGGCTCATGGCTGGGCGTCTCAGGAGTCTCGGGGGGAGGAGGGGCTGGGCTGGGGCAGCCCTGCAGCCAGGAGCGGGGCACGCGGCATGTGGGGGCTTGGGCAGCGTTCCTGCTGTCTGTTCAGACGTGATCACGGGGGCACTTGTTCCCACCCTGACTCTTCCCTGCTGTTGCTGGTCCACGTTTTCTGAAGTAGTTTACGCGGGCTGGGAGGGCACGGGACAGTGCCGGGCCAGCTCCTGGACGTCAGGGCTGCTTTGTCCTTTCTCAAAACCCACAAGTGTAAATTCCTACCCACACATTCTGCTAGTCACAGAATCACGTGGTCGAGAGGGATGAAGCGACAAGTCGTGGGGTGGTCCCTCCTTCCCCACCCAGGTCCGCCCCTCTGCCCACCGGCGCCTGGCCCAGGGCACTGGGGCTGTGACGCTGGGTCAGGAAGGAAAAGCGTCTGGCGCACTAAGCTGCCGCCGCTCCCGCCCAGGTCGTGCTGCAGACATTCAGACGCCTAGACGCCATGCTGTAACTCCTGGGACCCCCAGCAGAAGTGCCGGCAGAGGGGACACGCAGGGCCCCCGAGCCTGGGGCCCGTGGTCTCTGGTTCACACATGCTGAGAAGGAGCGAAGAGGCCTCTTCTCACCTTGAACCGCGTATTCATTCTGAGAGCATAAAAATATCTAAAGAGAGCTGCCGCAGGTTTTGAGCATTTGGCAAAGTGGTTTGTTTCTTTAATTGTACAACTTCCCCCAGAAATTTTTTTAAAAAAAGAATTCATAGCAAAGCCTGAAATGACAGAAACAAAGAAAATATCTCTGTTCTCTGCCTTTCCTCTGCTCCCTGAATTAAATCCAACTCATCGTGGCAATTTGGTTTCCCAAGCCCCTCTCTGGGCGCAGGGCACCTGTGGCCCTGAAGTCCTCTCGGAGAAGCAGTGCCTGGGTCCCGGAATTCGGGGGGCCCAGCGCCCACCAAGCCATCTTCACACCCACAGAGTGACAGCCCAGCTCTGGAGACACCAGACCTTCGACATAATCCACACCTGGGTTTGGCTGCTCCACATGCCCTGGAGACGCAGCCCTGCAGGCGTCACCAGGAGCCACTTCTGGAATCACCAAGGAGCCTTCTGTCGGTCATGCTAACTAAGGTCCACTTTGGAACGCACCATTTTAAAATATTTATACCAGTCACATTGAGAAACTTTTCTCGTTTGTCACTCGAAACAAACTTTGATTAGTCGTTATGACCTAAATCTTACGGATTGGGAACTAATACAGGGCAGGATCAGGACTTCCCGAAATCTAAGGGATGCAACTCTTCCTTTTTTCTCTTCTTTTTTTCCTCTCTTTCTTTCTTTTTTTCTTTCTTTCTTTCACTGAGCTAAAGATGACTAAATGTCATGAATGCTGATTTATGCAGAGTAAGTTTATGAGTAAAATTATACTCATTCAAAGGACATTTTATCAAAGAAATTCTTGCCTTCTCGAGTTCAGTGATGGTGCATAGAACAGAATTAGATACTTTGAAATCCTACAGCTCCTTGTAAACTCACAAGTAAAATACATCTGCAGCAAAGAATGAAAGTGTAGAAATCACACGACATGAGCCCGGGAAGAAGAGTCGAAAGAACGTAAGGCGTGAGGACCTCACGGTTTCCGTACTTTTCCTAAAGGCAATGAGGAGACACTAAATGAGACGATTCTAATTCTTCTGCTTGGGAAGAAAAAAAAAAGAAATAAAGAAAAATTAGACCAAAACCACACGTGTCCCTCTGATTTAAGAGGTCAGAGAACCTCCAAACAAGAGAGGTTGTGGGGAGAAATCAGGCCAGGAGGGGCCCAGACATGTGGCCCGTGGGGTCACCTCCCCTGGAGCCATCACTGATTCCAAAAGCCAGACTTACGGGGTAAGTCTGTCGAAAGTTCTACTTTCGACAAATATTTTCATTATTTTTTGTTAATTTTTTTTCACCATTTGGCACCAAATTTGGAGTCTGAGACCTGCCACAGACGAGAGTCCCTGCCAAATTCCCAGGGTGTCAAGAAGATGTACGTGATCTTCTCAGAAATGAAGGAAAAATATTTCATAAAAGTCGGCATTCCCTCTAACAAAGAAAAAAACTTAGCAAAGAGCAAACAAAAGAAAGTGCATAATCTGTTAAAGAATGTCCACAAGAAAAAAAAGTCCCAAACGTTAGCACGTTGTGGACGCCCTCCCCGTGGGACTGTGGTGAAACGAGACTGCCCCTGCCCTGCTCCTGCCCCACGTCGTGTCAGAAGCCCTGCGCCATCGAAAGGGCAACAGAAAGAAAGCGAGACGTGGTGGCTGGACTGGGAAAGTGCTTCGTCGTCAGCTACAGAAGACACACTGCACGTGGAAGCCTGAAAAATCTAGGCTATTTGGACTCAGTAAGGCTGTGGGCACAGGCCAGATTTTTTTAAGGTAACTTTATTATTATAAGCTAGAAACAGACTTTAGAAGGGTAGCACAAGCCACCACAAATATTAAATATTAGAACAAATTCACAAAATACGTGCATGGCCATTAATCAGAAAACCAACCAAAATTATGAGTTGAATAAAAAAAACTGAGGTGGACTCAGTGTTGTAAAGATATCAGTCATCCCCCTGAAAACCTGTGAAGTCAATGAATATTCCACGAATGCACCGTCAGGACGTGTGCGGCTGGTACTGTGAAACTGTTTCCGACGTCCTGAAGCTGGGTGGACGTGCAGGAGGCGAGGCTGGATCTGACACGAGGGAGACGCTGCGCAGACTCGCTCCACAGCTCGGTCTCTGAGCCGCTGTGGGTCTGCAGGAGACAGATACGCTGAGCTTGGAGAAGAGCTGCCCCCACGAAGGGCTCCGGAGGGCGTGTAGCCACAGCACTAGCTCACGGGACACACGTGTGGGAGGTAAAGAGACACCTCTGCCTAGACACACACAGAACGTCCCGCAGGTGAATTTTAGGTCTAAATAGGAAAGGTGGAGAAAGTGAAGGTCCTAGGAGATAGTCCTGGAAACAGCCTCCGTGCTGGGTTAGGACAAGCGCAGCTGTGCTCAAAGCAGGACCACACACAGCCACCGGGTAGGGTGAAAGTTGTCAGAGGACAAGAAGCAGGACACACAGCATCTGGGCACCAAGGCGTATCTGAGAGCATGGCAGTTAACGTCCACGCGCCACACTCACGTCCACACACGTGCAGTTCATTCAGCCAGTCCCGCCCTCGGTTCCCACCAGTGGATGTGTGCTAAGCTGAGCAGAGCCCTGGAGCCGGCTTCCTTGAGCAGGAGGAAGGAAGGATGAGATCTTCCCCCCCGCCGCTCCACCGGGTCCTCGGATGCACTGCCCACCGCAGCCTCCCAGCTACAACAGATACCCCCCTCTGCCCGGCCCCCAGGCCTGTGGGAGAATCGAGGTCATGGGCTTCGGTCCTCCACCTGCAAGTGTTTTCATAGACTGAATGCAGGCCACTGTACAGAGGCCATTGTAATTTTCGTTGTTTCTCTGTCCATTCGGAATTTTACTGACAAAACTTCCAAGGTATCCATCCGTCTTGGCCAGCCCAGGCAGCTCAGACAACCAGACGTCCACTCATCACAGCTGTGCGGCCAGACGTCCACGGACCCGGCAGGTCTCACTCCGAGGCCGTTCCGCTTCCTCCTGCAGAGACACAAGCCCTCCTTGGCCTCCTCTCCAGGGGCCCCGGACCCCACGGTGGGGCCTCCTTGCCTGACTCATCCATCCTGGTCCTTCCCGAGGCCCTGCCCCGACGCCCCATCACAAGCATTCAGTCCATACAAACTGCCCACTGGGAACGTATTTTCCTTCTGTTCCTTCACTGGAAAGAGAAAACGTTTTTAATGGTGAGAGAATAAAAATCTGTCATTCCAACTGACCCAGGGTCTTCAAGAGAACAATTCAATTAAAGCAAAAACTTAAAAGCTCAGCTTCAATTTTCCATAGCTCCTCACTTACACAGATTCAGCTTTGAACCCATGTAACTCCATGAAACCGTTCATTCCCTTTTTAATTAATTCCTTCTCCTTTAAAACAGCTAAGATGCTGGCATTAACACTTTTCAAATGCCACGTAATATCCTTTCACAAGGACACTATTTACGGAACCACCCTACGACAATGACAAGGCCGGAATAACACATCACTAGTGGCTCAAGTAAAAGAAAAATGTGTCAATTAAAGCACAGTTCGTTTATAAAAAGACAATAATTAACCAAACGCCCATGTGTTGGCAGCTACTGTCATTTCACAGCAGATTTAATGTGCTGGCAACACACCTGATTTTGGATGTGAAAACAGTGATGCTTCAGACACACGTGGCCCTGAAAATAGGATTGCTTCTGCTGGAGGGCGGAGACACCCTGGACTGACAGCATTTATCCCATAACCAGCAGCCCTGGAGCCGTCCTCAGGGAGAGGAGCTGCTGGGGGCTCAGCTGAGGGCTGTGGGGTCCAGAGGGAAAGCCATTGATTAAGCCTGCAGCCAGGGTTGGACATTTAAGATGCAGCCACACAGATTAATTAAGCTTAGGCCACTCCTCTCCCAAAGCAGTAAATGTGATCAAAGTGAAGAAAACGCCTCAGTTCAGATCAGATCAGGTCACACAGAGGTGCTGGGCCATTAGCTAACGTCCACATAACTAGGACCCGTGCACAAGTGGCCACCCCGCAGAGCACGAGGTGTGTGTGACCTCGGGAGGGTCCTGGGGGCCTCACGGGGGAAATGAGCGGACTAGGCGGTGAGGGGCAGATAGAACATTCCAGAACAGGGCGGGGGGCGGTCTGCCCGTGCAAACAGCTCGATGTGACTCCAGCGTGCTGTAGTCATAGGGAACAGGGGAGCTGCAGCTTCCAAAGGCGTCCGAGGCCTGAGAATGATTCTGAAGGTCCGGCCTGGTCGGTGTCAAAGGGGCTGCGGGAGGGAGACTGAGGAGGGAGGGGCATGATCGCGACTTCCCTGGGAAACAGACTGACTGGCATTCTCAGGCACGCCAGAGGGACAGGAGGAGGCAGGAAGATGCTTGAGACACTTTAAATTCCAGGCAAGGGACGAGGAGGCTCTGAGAGCACTGTGCTGTCACAGGGGCACGCCCAGGAGGCCTCGCGGAGCCAGACTCGGGAGGGTGCGGACCCCTCACAGGAGGCGGCGAGGACAAGGAGGCCCTGGGCCTCTAGCACGCAGGACAGGGAAGGTCTGGACCTGAGATGAGGAGGCAAGTGGGCCTGGGCACAGCCTCCTGGCAACGCCACCACTTCTGAGTGGGGCTCCTCGTGACCCACGCTCACGGTCAGATGGTACCTCCCAGGGGCTGGGGTCCCGGCCTTCCTGAGCCTCGGAGCCCCTCCCCCAGGGAGTCCCCCTCCCCCTGAGTCTGTTCCTCAGGGTGGGGCCCCTGGAAAGAAGAAAGGCTAGAAAGAATAGAGAGGCTCTTAGCACACGTTTCAGGACTAGAGGGTCAGAGAGAGCAATGCAGACGCCGGCTGCCCCCACACGTCCCTGGGGACACAAGATGCCTCGGGGTGGGTGGCCTGCCTGCTCCGGCCCTGGGCACGCCTTCACAGTGGGGGCTGCCCTGCACCAACCACCCCCAGGGGCCCACATGTGGAATGGAGGAGCTGAGTTAGACTGGGGACCTGTTTCTGGAAGCACTGAGAGGAAGCTGTGTGCTGGCCTGACATGCTGCTGGACAGACGCCCCATCTCTGCAGCGATGACCTCGGTCCTGACACAGGGCCTGTTAGAGGCTCGGAACAGAACTGACCTTCTTGGGGTCACTGCCAACCCTGGGTCACACTGGGAGCGTGCAGCCCTGCTGGGGCTCAGGCCCACACGTCACCCCTGAGACCCAGACAGGCCACCCGCTTCCTCCACCCCTGGGGCCCTGGAGGTCTCATGCACCCACACCTAGAGGGGACAGAATTGGCAGCGGGGATGAGGGGTCCCCTCTGAGACCCCCACCTGCAGGGAAACTGAAACAAGGGTGGTGAACCACTGACTGAAGGCCAGACCCCGAGTGAGTTTAAGTGTCCTGATTTCCACTGTTCCTTGCTTGTCTCTGGTCGGTCTGTGTTCTGTGCACATCAGAGGAACCACGCCTGGGCCCTCACTGCACAGAGCTTGGCGGGCAAGTGGGAAGGGGCCCTCCCGGCATCCCCTCCAGCTTCCAAAATGGGTTCAGGCAGATGGAAGTAACTTTTTCATTTTATCTTACACGACGTTGGACATCTTGGGCTTAGCAGAGAGGATCCACTTACATCACATAGACAAGAATGTGCAGAGAAGACTCCAAGATTCTTCCGAATGACTGACGTTTACGTGTGTTCTCAGCGTTTGCAAAGTGCTCACAGGGCCACCTCCCACCATCTCAGCAAGAGCTGGACCCGCACCAGGGAGCTCTGCGAAGGGCCAGAGCATCAGACAGGGCCCAGAGCTCCCCTTCCGGGGCAGACCTGTCACCCTCCTGCCACAGACGCAGGAAGCCCTCAGCTCCACCCCTGTGATCAACAAGGAGGCTGGTCTGAGTTAGGGCGCCTCCACCCGAGACAACAGACTCAGCCTTGCTGGGTCGGCTCACGTCCATGTCTGCAGGGCAGCGGGGAAGACCGCCGGGTGTCTGTCCACAGCCCCATGAAGCTCGCTCCAAAACGTTACCTCCTCTCTCCACCCTCCAATTTATTCCATTCCCAACAAATTTCCAGTAAACATGAGAAATGAAGGCAAATACTGGTACAAAGGAGGTCATTTAAAAGCGTCATTACACTAATGCGCTTTTCCCGTTCTCTTCTCCGGGTGTGTGATCTCTCCCTGGTCAGACAGAAAGAGCCTTCTACCTTGGGAAGATGCAAACTGCTACAGCGGAGGAGAGGGAGAGGCATTAGCAGACTCCGACCCCCAGTGAGCGAGACATTCGCGTCTCGACTGAGACAATATTTTTAAAATTCACGTTGTGCGAGGATAAATAAATGTGTGCTCGTATATAAGCACACGTACACATGCGTACACACACACCTCTGTACACACACACGTGTATTACACTTTCTACTCCCTGAAGCTTTTCCTATGGCACCAAAGGCCAGGGTGGAAGAGCTCAGCGAAGCGGTGGGTGCGGGGAACCGAGGACGCGCTGAGGGCCCTACCTGCCCGGGGGAGGCCCTAGGACCAGGAAAGACAGGGGTCCAGACACCACTACATTTTCTACCTGACCCCCAGGTGGCCTCTGCAGGCAGGACTCCAGAGAAGTGTGGGGTCCCCAAGGACATGAGGCCCCTGGCCAGTCAAGCATGGCTGAGCTGGTCCTGGCAGACCCTGAGCCCTGGCCCAGCCTCGCAGATGCTAAGCAGGTGCCCCTGCATGACACTCGGGGGCAGGGACCAAGGTTCCTGGGCATCTGGAGAGGCCTGGCCCCTGGACACGTGGGGCTGGTTTCGAGCCAGGGGACCACCCTGTGGACGGGCCCGAGCGCCAGCCAGCAGGCAGCACCAGCACAGATCTGTCCCCGGGGGCACAGGCAGCTCCGCAGATCCGGACGTGCCCCCAGGAAGCTGAGCCAGCCCGAACTCAAAGAGCCTGAAGTCCGTCCCGTGGTCCGTCCGCGTCCCTTCTCCATCTGGGAGGCGGACAGGCGCCGAGTAGCACGTAAAACGTCTGGTGGGAAACAGACAAGAGAAATCGGGAAAAGGCCGAGTCCTCCTCCCACCCGAGCTGGAAGCCTCCGTGACAACATCAGGACCGACCGATAACTGAGTTGAAATACAAACACGGACATGAACGGCCCTACGTTTAAGTGTGACTGTTCAGCCGTAGAGGACGGACCTGGAGAAGCCGCTCTGAGCTGTCGTGGTGGTGGCACTGCGCAAAGTGAGTTTTTCTTTTCTCTATTTTATGTTTTTGGTGCCATGGTCACTTCACTGTCGTAAAAAGAAGGTACATTTATAGGAATAAAATTGTCTTGAGTCCACATTTTCTCCTGAAGATCAGTTTCACACATGTAAAGTCAAATTCGCTTTCTTCCCAGAAATTTTCTTGCTATTTGAACTAGTTTTCAGCTGTTTTCTCTCCCTCGTTCAGAGACATTCACAGAGTGAGAAGTTTAGAAATTCCATTTGTCGTTTCGGCAGGCCTGACCGGTGTGCAGCCCCCTCTGGAACGGCTTGTTCTCAGTCAGCCGTGAGTGGAGCTGGTCTAGAATTGTCTGTCTGTCTGCACTTTGCATCTCACCGAGGGACCTGAGGAACATATAAGCTGTTGCTTTGAGGTTAAATAGATAATAGAGAACCCCATAAAGCTGCTCATCTGACACAGATTTGAAAAGTGAACATTTGCAGTGAATCTGGTGTGGGGGCCAGTTCTGCTCCCTGTTCTCCATCTGACAAACCAGCATCTGAGGGTTTGGGTGAAGCGAGCACAGCTGTCCTGACTTTTGATGCTGCTGACTTCTGAAGTCGCTTTTTGGAGAAGACGGAGTGAAAGGGGCTGGAGTGAGTGCGTTTGGAGGCAGAAGTGAGGCTGGAGATGAAGCCCAGAGCCAAGGCCCCGGGGGGAGGGTGCTGGGCGCGGGGGCCGCGGACAGGGCCCTCGCCAGAAGCTGAATAGAAGCGGACTTGGACCCAGTAGGATTAGTCTGTTAATCTCCTGAGCACTGACCGCCATGAGCTTTTCTGTTATGCCCTGTTTTCTTATTTCAAAGCCAGACCCTTCACTAGCTTCCCACTGCCCAGTAAGTGCTTCAAACCAGCCTGGGGTCAAGTGTACCACATCTACAGTTGTTGCTTACATGTACTATTTCCACTTAAATCAAAATCATCCTTTATTATAAATCATATTTCACTGTATTACAATCTGTTATGAGAGCAATTCTGTCCAAATTCTGCAGCCTGAAGGTCTCTATACTATTCCTTGCATGAAATAGGGAGTAAAAAGAAACAGAACTTGGCCACAGGGAGTCCCAGAGTCTCAGAGACCATGTCCATTTCTTGTAAAGTGTCACCCAGACCCACGTCCTGGGCCCCGGGCTCCTGAGTCTCCAAGTCTCCACCTCTGTCTGGCATTGCTGTGTAGACACTGCACAGGTCACCTTCTATGTGACATTCTGACATTCCTTTTCAGTTCACGCTGTTCAAAGAGATAGTTGTAGCCAGAAAAAATGACATGAATTTTATTAGCAGAAGAGTCAGCTGGACTTGTACGTGTGTGCAAATGCTTTCAGACACTTCATCACAATCTTATGCAGCCAACCTGTCATCAAAACTTGTCAAGTGCTGAAGAGCATGAGCGACACTGAATTACACGGAGAGGCATCACCAGGGAGGAAAAGTGGCGAAGAGGGAAACTGGACGGAAGCGAAGCCAAGACAGAGGCTACTCCCTCTCCTCATGGACAGAGACGGGTGCCAAGGGAAGCACCGCCACCGCGTCTCCAGCTCAGAGCCGAGGTCCAGGGCCGTGTGCCTGGCAGGGCCATGTGTGGCCGGGGATCCTCCCGCTTGGACCGGAGAGGCGGCTTTGCACTAATCTCTCCTCCCAAGGGTCGGGGCGCCTTGGCCATCGTTTCCTCATCAAAACTTAATGGAGCAAAATGTCTGTAATTTGGTCCCATTTCCTGGCCGTGCTCACAGCCACCCTGACCGAGTCTTTCCTTTTCCTTCATTGCTCTGTGAGTTTTCTTAACTACTTTTTCATACTTTTATCTATTACAGGGTGACAGCAGGCATCTCTCCTCCACATCTGAGCCCTGCACGTGGGTGTCCCCGTGTCTTTCCCGTCATGCATCGGTACCTGAACAGGTCGTTATTCTGGATTTTAACAAAGGCCTGTCCCTGGAAAGTGCCCGGCTTCGGCAATGGACAGACGCTGGGCTCAGATCCTCACGGTCACTGCCTAATCCGTGACCTCTGTGGGCTACGTAGGCCTCCCAGGGCTCAGTCGTAAACGTCACCGTGAAGTGGGACAGCAGCGGAGCCCAATTCACAGGACGAAACGTCCCATCTCCCACCACACTCAGCCTCTGGTTGAAGGAGCTGATGAGAACGTCCCCAGGCCTCAGAGTCTCTGGGGCGCAGGCTGCCACCTGCGCCGGCCCCAGGTGCTTCCGGAAGCTTCTACCTGCACGCTTGTCCTGGGAGTTGCCGTGTCCCCTGAGCATGGCTGAGCTGAGCACCACAGACACACTGAGAAACAAAATTCCACTAATGATCTTGGATGGTTTTTGTCTTACATTCTGTGCCTGTGTTTTATTTTTTATAGAAAATGGTTAAAGATTAGCATCAAAACGTTCTTGTGACTGAGATGCACACACATGTAGCTGCACGTCAGGGTAACAGTCTCCCCACGGGTGTCTGTGGCTTGCGGGTCTCAGGCCCTCAAAACCCTGAGCACAGCACTCCCATCGGGTCACAGCCCCTGAGCATCTGGGTTCCGGACCTCGAGGGACTGGCCGGTGGGAGCGGAGGTCCACTTGGTTCCCCACTTTGCCGAATCCTGGCGTCAAGCAGCTTTAAAGGGACTTTCCCCCAGGGGGTCTCGCTCACCCAGCAAGAGCTTGTCGTTTCTTTTATTGAGTGCGTATGCTCTGGTCTCGCTGGAAGGCTTTGCTTCTGAAACCTGGGGAGGCGAGGAATCCCACCGCCGCGTCCAAGCAGGGCGGCAACGCCAGCTGAGGCCAAGTGCCCCGAGTGTGGCCGTCTCTGCCTGTCGGCTGAGCCACCATGCTTTGCACCTGCTCCACTCAAGATGCAACAGCAGAAAGGCCTGCTTCTTCCTGGGCTGCGTTTGGGCCGGACCCCCAACTCGCCTGGAACCGTTTGTGGGACGAGGCAGCCGTCCGGTGAGTCACAGGACTTCCTTCTGCCTCACGCTCTGCACCCCAGGAAGCTGCCCGAGTCTGGGGCTACAGCGAACTGTGGACGGAACTCCCGGGGCAGGGCGTCTGCTGGTGCAGGGCAGCCGCGGACCGAGTGTCCCGTCCGCGGCGCTGGCCTCCCCGATCCTCCTCCGGGGACACGCGGGTGCGCGGCTGACGCCAGCAGGGCATCCACATCCGGAGCCGCTGAGCCACCTCTCCTGCCGGAAGGCAAGTCCACGTCCCATCTGTCCCCACGGACCTGCGTGAACCCTGCATTCTTAGAATTTGCTGAGATGTATTACACCTACTTCATAAAATCAGCAAATTATCTCAATGAAGTTCTGATAAGAATCCTCCTGTTTAGAGAGGTTCAGAAAATTTACATTTGTGTTCCAACAGCCACACAGAATAGCACAGTGGTCCAGCTGCCACAAAAATTTGGTATTTCTTTTGTAAAAGTAGAAAAGAGTGGAACCAAGGCTGCCATTTTTCAGAATCTTTCTTCATTCTTTGTATTTTCAGTGTCTGTTTAAAAGCATAATATTTAAAAGAAAGACAAGTATCAGTAAGTAAATCTGCATCCACACCAGAGACACACGTCATAAAGGTGTGTGTGTCTGATAAAGCCAGAGATGCCGCAAATGATCCAGGTTTTTAAGGGAAAAGTGATTAAAAAGAAATACATGACAGACAGATTAATGTTCATGATCATAATTTTATTTCTACAACTAATCGTACACATTCAGTGTCTGCACTGTGGTAAGTTACACAAAGCTTACCAGCGTGCTCGGCCCAGCGGCGCAAATGGTCCACGTGGCCACGCCATCTTCACCACCGTCCACCCCCAGAACACACCTCACCTTGTACAGCTGGGCCCTGTCCTGCCTGCACACTGACCCCGTCCCCTCCCCCCGCCCTGGCACCTGGAGTCACGCCTCCCGCCTCTGTGATTTTGACAACTCTCAGCACCTCGTTTAAGTGGAATCACACAGTATTTGCACATATGGCTTTTAAGAGGAAAAACCAGAACTTCATCACAGAAGTTCTTCATCTTCTCTGAGTCCAAAGCAGATTTATTGTCATGATAACAATGAAATTTTACGAATCTGATTTTGTATCACTATATAAGTACATTACAAAAACAGCTTTTAAAAACCAGAAAACAAAAACAAAAAATTATTATTTTAAAAGCCAAGTTTTCACTTTGTTTTTAGTTGTCTAAACTTAGCCTGTGCCCTCTGGCTGGTTTTTATAAGCTTGAAAGCAAGCCAGTTTCTTTCTTGGGGCGTTGATGGCTCAGGGGACTGGAAACAGGAGACACACTCTTTCATATGCTGCACTCAAGCCCTGAGGACCCACACTTGGGACTTGGGAAGTTGGGTACCTGTGGTCCCAACACTCGGCCCCTGGCCACCACTCAGTCCACACCTAAGCAGGGTGTGTCCTGGAGAGAAGGAAGGACCCTCTGGGCACAGGATGGCCAGACACTGGGTTGTCCTTTGTTCTCTGAGAAACGTCTGGCTGCTGTCTGTTCAGGTGGCCGGTTGGTGAGCTGGACACTTGACCACAGGGCACAGCTCAGGGACAAAACGCCACAGGGAATGACGGCACGTGGGTCGTGGGGAACTTCTGTCATAACCTGCTCTTGGAGAGTCTGGACATAGGCTGAACGCCCACTGTCCTCAGACACACAGGAAACAGAAAATGAAACTTCACTTTGAATAATATCAGAGAGAGAGAGGGAGAGAGAGGTTTTAAAAAGGAAGACAAAACTTCAGAACTCCAAGATTTTAGGACAAACAACAAATTGAAGCGATGCCATAGATTTACCTAAAAACAATTGGACTTAATAAAATTTGCTTGGTCTGAGGAAATTATGAGCACCCTCTCACTTAATGAAATGTCAGCCAAAACAGCACTAGTAAACTTAACTCATCTTTCAAAACTATATTCTTGGAAGAGAGAACTTCATCATGTTGGATGGAATCCACAGTAAACTGATTCTTCTTAAGCCCCAGTGAGTGTGTGGTCCTTTATCACGTGAAAAACACACAATTTGGGTTTTATAATTAAATCAAATCTCAAAACACATTGAGCAGAATAGATATCTGTGTGAAAACAGTAATTAATGCTCAGAGAGAACACATGTCAGGTAGGCTGTCACTTTGAAAAATCTCAGAATCAGCTCATCTAAGCAGTCCAGTACAAACATGGTATCTTTCCACTTTCTGTAGCAACTCTACTTTCCAAACGTGACTGCTCTGGTAAACGGCCTTCCCGTCCACCCACAGGGAATCCACGAAGCAAGCACAGCAGCTGAGGAGAGCCAGCTGAGCCCGCTGACCCAGCAAAGCGAGACCACCGGCTTCTAGAGGAAAAACACCTTGTTCTCTTATTCCCTTTGCTCTGAAGCTTACAGTCGAAGCCAGCGCCTCAGCCAGAATCCAGATGGCTGAAGAGAGAGTTGCGTCTCACTAGGCAAACACACTGCGTTCCCGGGAGGGACTAGCCTTCAGCAACACTTAGGGAAGGTTGTTACCTAGACCTCGGAATTCTGAGCCGCTCGGGCCTGTGGTTCCGAGCAGCATTCGGGGCAGTTGGCCTCTAAAGAAGGCAGCAAGAGGCTGGCTGCTTCTTGGAGGAAGGGAAGCCTTGTCCCAGGTTGGCCAGTCTGAGGACAAATGGATGCTGGAGAGGGGGCGGACAACCAGGTGAGGGTAAGATCCGACCCACGCCCGGCGGGGACCCTCTTGCTGGGTTGCAGATGCCCAAACGCAGCAGAAGCAGAATCTGGGCCCTACCCTTACCAGGCCGCCCTCCTGACCGGGTCGCCTCTCAGAGGCCCCACCTCCTACCACGGCCACCCTGGGGGCTAGGGTTCCAGCGTGAGCCTGGAGGGGACACACACATTCAGTCAACAGAGCCCTCGAAGGGTCACACTTCTTTCCACTAATTTTCTGTCCTTACTCTTTTTTCTACTTTCTGGAGAATCCCTTCAATTTGCTCCCATCCCTCTATTACTACTTTTTACTTCTGCTAGCTTCTTTGTTTTAAGGCTTGAAGCTCTTCTCTAGACGTTTCTCCTTTTACAGAGTCGTTTTCTCCTTTTGAAGTCAGTGTCTCGTCTCCCTGAGGACACTGCTTGCAGTCTTGGCCTGAGGGCTCTGGAAAGACCGTGGTGATGCTGGAATGGGCTTCGAGTCCTCGCAAATCCACCCGCAAGCACACGGGCTAACCTGCCGGCAGAACCAACACCCACAGGTAATGTTCACGGACCCCGAGGATGAGTACCCCAGCCTCCACGGGGACCGGGCCTCCCCAGCCTCCGTCTTCTCTTCAGACTTCATCCTCTTTCTTTTTCTGTGTGTGTGTTGTTCTCAGTCGTCCGCTTGGTCTTTATCATGCAGCTTTCCGTCTCCTTTGGGAAACTGTTCTTATTTGTCAGGAAAGCTGGTTGGAAACGGAATGGGCAGCTCGTGAGCTGGTGGGATCCCCTGCGGGTCGGGAGGGGCAGGGTCCTGAGCTGAGCTGTCCCGCCGTTGGGGCGTCTGTTCCAGCCTGCACTGGGGTTTTCTTCCGAGGGCGATCCTCCCACCTCCTGCCTCTGTGTCGGGAGCCGAGCGACAGGCACTCTTGGAACAACGACAAGGAGGAAGGAAGGAAGGCCCACAGGTGCTCCCGCCACACCTGCCCTGTCTCCAGGCCCACAGAGCCCTCCAGGCTCCCCTGGGAGGGAGGAGGTGGTTCCCTGGCCCTGGGATCTGGGGAGAGGACGCCCTAACGGTCCAGCCCCCACTCACACAGACTCTCTTTCTCCACCTGGCTTCCCTGCCTCACAGCTTCTTGGCGTCTCCAGACCCCAGGGAAACGACCACTTTGCAGTCACTTGGCTCCAGCCCTTCTCAGACCCCACTCGTCCTCCAACCCCGACTTCCGTCGGCATCGCTTGTCTGCTGTCCCCTCGCTGATGCTGCCGGCCTGCAGGCCCAGCGGCCTTCACCTGTTTCTGCTGGGTCGGAGAGCACTGAGGTGGAAGCGGGACCCAGCCTCCTGTCAACACGCCTGCCCGTGTGCTCCTCTCTCAGAAGATGGCGCGTGTCTTCCCGCCCTTGAGGGGCGGTGGCGGAGGCCAAGCAGCCCCCGTCAGCGGTGGGCCTGGCGCGTCCCACGCTCTCTGGGTCTTCCTCCCTCCCCCCGAGGTCCTTTCTGAGCCCACCCCACGTCTCTGCGTTCCTGTGAAACAAACGCCCCGCTTCAGTTGCTGGCGTGGTCTTTGGGGTTAATTCTTTCAGCGCAGCTGTTTAGTTTAGTTGGTAGTGGCCCTAAAGCACCAGGAAAATAAGAATAACTCACAGGGGGGCGGGGGGTACGGTCCTGATGGCTTTGCCAGACATTCAAGCAGTGTTCCTACCAGAAATTAGGAATAAAACCAGTAAGCTAGTCGTCAGAAACATCAAACCTAACGCCACACACGTGCATCCAAGTAGCTCAGGCTGAAAACCGTCTGCGTCCCGCACCCGGCAGGTCAGACCATGCCCCAGGAGTCAGTAAGTTCCACCCTGGCTTGGAGAAGCCATCTCTGGTCACTCCGGGTCACCCCAGGCTTATCTTCAAGGGAGCGAAACCCTCATCAAGTGTTTCTCCAGCTAGAAAGCCCAGGGGCCCCCAGCCCAGTCTCGGGCCCTCCAAGTCACCCGCCCTCC
This sequence comes from Vicugna pacos, assembly GCF_048564905.1. Classification (NCBI taxonomy): domain Eukaryota; kingdom Metazoa; phylum Chordata; class Mammalia; order Artiodactyla; family Camelidae; genus Vicugna; species Vicugna pacos. The sequence goes on from NC_133001.1 coordinate 60,890,716, forward strand.
TCCCGGCCACCAGCTGCCCAGAACCACCGTGAAAGCAGTGAGTCGTCCAGCATCACAGTCGGGAATTACGTGCGACCTGCGTTCTTCCCACGGGGCTCACCCGCAGAGGAAGACAATTTGCACTGAGCATCAGAGTCAAGCCTGAACCCACATAGCCCACCAGCTTGTGGCCTTTGCAAAGGTAACCGTTTTCCCACAAACCGTCTGAAATCTCAGGAAATGGCGGCTCCTCTGAGTGGGACAAGGATCCTGAGAGGCATCCCCATGAGGCCACGGTGCCCACGCAGAGGAGCACAGCTAACGCAGTGCGTCCGCGGCCCCCGTTCACGCCTGCTTTGAACAGAGTCAACAGAGACATTTCTTAGAACGCTCCAAAGCTGAGAGGCTTAGGAATAATATTTTAACACGTAGTTTTTGTCGTCATTGTTCATGTGCCTTCTGTATCTGTAAAGCAATGTTCATCTAAGTATTAATCTGATATGTAAAAAATAACCATTTTTGTCCCTAAGTTTCATCTCAATTTTAAAAAGTTGCAATTGATTATATTGCATTCAGTAGATTAAATACGAAGCTGAAATTACCCAGGTTGGTGACATGCTCATCAAAGCCTGCACTGACCAGCTGCCCACAATCAAACCCTCTGGCTGCCCGGTGGTACCAGGACGAAAATGAACTTGACCGCGGTGTGAAGGGGGCCCTTCTGGAAATCCGTACCTCAAGCTGTGTCTGTAACCGGGACCCTAAGGACCCTCAGGGAGGAGACAGCACTTAGACACGGAGGAGCGGGTGGGCTCAGTGGCACGGACGGCGCACGCGGGGGGATTTCTGGGAAGGAAATAACCCCTGCGGCAGTGACTGCTGCTCGGCCACCCCACGGCCAGGCTCCCTTTTCTCTTCTTAAGCAACTGCCTGTGTTGCTGGGAATAGCAGTCGGCTCGGCCCAAGGGGGCTACTACACTGGCCTCAGGCCAGTGAGGTCTGGGATGGAAGCTTATGGGAGGCAACTCCAGGCAGGCTTCTCCAGGCAACGGGAGCTGAATAAAGCCCATTGGCGCCCCCACCCCCCCACCCCCGCCGACTGGAAGCAGGCGCAGTGGCTAAAGCTCCAGCAGCCTGCTTGTGACCTTGAGGATGGGACCCAAGGGTGAGAATGGTGCCCAGGAAGCTGAAACAGCCCGGGCCCTGGCACCCCACACGGTGCCCCGGCTGTCCTCGCTCTTCTCTGCGAGGGAGTAACCCTTGGTGGTTTGGGTTTCTGTCATTGTGGCCGAACCCTGACCTGATCGACGCCTTTAATGGGGAGTGGGCATTTCAGCGACAGCGCGTCCACATTACGCTGTGAGCCGGTCACTGTCAGGAAGAGGGACATGTAAGCCTTGCAGACGCCCTACCCCGAGGTTCCTGAAGAACAAGTCCAGGTCATCTGGGCCTGGAGACCGGACCCAGGAGCCCCGTGCTGGCGACCGGGGAGGGGCTGGCAGTCGGGAGTCTGCCTGGGGGGGCCGCGGAGTGGACGAGGGAAGCCTTTCTCCACGTGGGGGGGCGTGACTTCCCAGCGCCCCTCGGGCCTAGGTCCCCAGTCAGACAGCCGGAGGATTCGGGTCGTTCTGGGGAGAGACCCGGCACGGACGTTCCTCCTGCTGGTGCCAAGCACCCTCGGAGCTGCCGTGGCACACGAACCATGGAAGCGGGGCGTGTGGCCATTTCTGATGAAAAACATGAATTTTATAATAGTGAAGTTTGTGTCTTCAACATTAGCTTAGCACTTTTATTGTTAAATAAAATTCCTATTATTTTTATTTCTTTCCGTTTTCATATTTTACATTGTTTATTTTAATTACTAAATAACTGCTTTTCAAGTTACTATGAATTCCTATTTTTATTTTTGAAGTATATATTAATAAATTCATTTTAGTAATTTATCCCCTTGTATATTTAATCTTTTGATGAATTTTATACTTTTTAAGACACTTTATTCTCTACCTTTAACTCGCCTTTTGTTTGTCACTTCACCCTGTGTTTCGTTTCTGGCACCCTTGAAGCAGACGGCCAGGTAAGGGCTGTGGAGGGGCTCCGAGGGCGGGTGCCGGGCGCTGGGCCTCTCCCCCCTCTGCCGGCTGCCCCCCTCCGTCACCTCCCACAGGGGTCGGTGATGAATCGGAAGGAAAAACGAAATCTTAACCTGGGGAGTCACATGTGAATGACCCGAAATGCATCTGCTCTCTCCGAGGATGGAAGTGCGTGGACCCCAGGTCTGGACACCTCGTGTGCGTCACCAGGACTGTGGTTTGCAGACTCAACATCCCCCCGGGCAGGCAGAGTGTGGCTGAAGTCCAGGGGCTCCCCCGCACGCCCAGGGACCAGTGGAGCCTGGAGGGCCTGGCGCAGCCTGACCTCCCTGTTTTCAGAGAAAATGCTGATATGTAGCTTTCAGTGTAAACTCTCCTGATCTGTAAGAACTGTCAGCTTACTTTTTAGAGGGCCAAGCGCATGACTTCCGTGAGCCGCATACACCCCCAAAGGCACTGCCAGGCCTGAGGAGCAGCTGGACAGCCTGCTGGTGGAGGCCTGGACGTGGTCGAGCCAGGGAGGGGCCAGAGCCCCCCGGACGAGGTCGCAGAGCATCTGCAGACCTGCCACCCTCCTCTTGTCAGGACTAAGGCGGTTACTCCTGTTCCTCAGCAAAAAGCAACACCAGCGTTTACTCAGCAGGGAGACACGGGTGGGGGGAGAGAAGAAAATAACAGAACTGACGTCTGCAGATCCCTTCGCGGCCACGTAGAAAGGGGGCAGCCGGGCCAGCGTGCCCTTCCTCATTCGCTGGGGACGAGACACCCGGCTGTAAACACGTGCCCCCCTCGTGTGAGCTGGGCTAACGTGCGTGGGAGCCCTGACGCAGTCTCTGCTATTTCAGTTTAAATCGAGATGGAACTTGGCCTGAGTTGGGTGCCTCCTGTCTTTTTTTCCCTTGGATGAAATGAGACAGGGGACCACACGCAGCCCAGCTTGGAGGACTGTCCAGCTTTGACAGTGCCCACACGGGCGCGCTGCTGCCCGGGACTCTGGACTCAAGCATCCAGCTGCCTGCTTTCAGCCTCCTCTGAAGGGTCCGCAGGCACCGAGGCCACCACATCCCCAAGCACCGTCCTGTCTCCCCGTCACCTGCTGCCCCACAGCCTGCCTGCAGCTCTTCCTGGTCTGGGCCGTGGCAACTCCACCTCCGGTGGCTCAGGCCAGACACCTGGGGGTCATTCTCTTCCCTGCTGTGTCTCACGCTCCAGATCCAACCTGGCAGGGACTCAGGTTGGCTCCACCTCTGAGCAGACCCAGGCCTGGTGTGTTTCTTACCTGGTGCACTGCATGCTGTCACACCTGTGGCGCCCCAGACGCCACACTTCAGATGCTACTCAAAATGCCACACGTGTCCTTCACCTGCCATGACCTCTGTATAGTTCTCACCTCCTCAGACATAAGTGTGGTGGAGCCGGACACCGGAGACCAGTGCACTGGCGCCTTGTACAAGGGACTTGCGAAGTTGGAACAGACCCACTTTCCTGACACAGCAGATGTGAACCAGCAACCACACAGAGAGCCCCGGGCAGACGGAGGGGCCCAGCTGAGCCGCTCTCGGCCTGGACCCCCACCTGCAGAGGTAGAGGCCCAGCCAGCCTCTCACCTCTGCTGCCGGGGGCCCCACAGGACTCTCAAGACTTCCAGGTCTTCTCAGACCCCTTGGGGTGACATGACAGGCTGAGCAAGATGCCCTCGTTTCACTCTCTCCCCCTTGGTCAGCCCAGGAGCCTCACTGTCCATTTGTGGCCTGTCTCCTGATTAATTAAGATTGTAATCTCATTGATCAGGGCTCAGGAGGATGTTTGCCGCAACGGCTAATAAATTGATGGAGCTAATAAACGTCAAGCCACAGCCGGGTCTGGGGGGCTGGGGCCTTCCTGAAATGCCGTGTTCAGGCCCCACCACCGGGGACCGGGGACCCTCTGGGAGTTTAACTTCTTCTCCAGGCCAGATGGCTTCATCCAGCAGACACCGTGGACACAGCACCTCAGGTTAGAAGAGGGCTCCAAAGCACGAAAGAAACAACAGGATAAATAAACTGATCTGTAACTGTGGCATCTCCCACTTCAGCCACACGGCCACGGCCCAGCACCCAGCCTCTTACTCAGGTGTGTTCTCCTGAGACATTGCTGCGTCTCAACACCTGGGAGCGGGACGCTGGGGTCCAGCCCCTCCGGCCCCATCTCTGGTGTCGGCTGGGACGTCGACCTTGCAACCTCAGGCCCTCCCTGCACCCCCGACGACTTCTTTATGTTCCATGGTTTGGGGGCGAGTGAGCCTCTGACGTAAGGTCCTGAGACATCATTGCTAATATTCTCAGTGTTCAAAGTTGAAAACCTACCCTGACCACTTAGATAGGTTCTAAATTTGAGTAAACAGCTTCTCAGCCTACCTTCTCTGATCCCAAATGTCTATCCTTTCATGCTTGAAAAGTAGCATTTTTAAAATCTGGATGGGAGGTGGTGGCAAAGATATGATCCGGTAGAAAGAAGATGTTTAGCAGCTCAGTCATCATAAAAGTTTCTTTCTTTACTCCCTGAAGAGGGAAAAATGAAATCTTAAAACAGAATTACCAACTTAAGCAAGTTAGAAATTGATTTGCTAAATCACCGTCTAGACTAATAAATTCCCAGATCACAGGTTGTTGGAATCTGAGGTCAGTACCTGTGCCTTTAAGGTGGTCACGTGCACTGACGCTAAAAGACATCACTGTTTTCTAGCTTTTGTCCAGCGACAGCCATCGTTGTAGAAAGTGCGGTTCCCAGCAGATGTTAGCGGGAATCACACGGTTCAGTCCTCAGCTTGTAGACTCTTGTCCCCAGCTCCTCACCAGACAAACCTAGGGTGGCTTGGCCCATTTTTAGGTGCACAGCTTATGGGCATTCAGGCGTCCATGCTGTTGTGCAGCCATCACCACCACCATCTCCAGAGCTTTCCATCTTCTCAAACTGATGCTCTGTCCCCATGAAACAGACAATCCGTCTCTTCCTCCTCCGGCCACACACGGATCAGCCCATCCTGCGGGAGCACCATGAGTCTGCAGGTGCTGAGTAGGGGGCCGGCTCGCTGAGGGTGGGGCAGGGGCAGCTGCTGCAGTGGTACCTCCACCCCCATTGCTGACCAGCTCCGGTTCATCCTGCCAGGGCTGCATCCACGACCACCACTCAACTCATCCCCACCAGGGCCTCTGCCGGAGCCCTGGCCCAGTCCTAGTGCTTCATTTGTGCTGAATCCGATGTGAAATTCTATCTTCTCAGCAGTCAGATCTTTGACCTTTGACCTCAGATAGGATGTGAGAGGATAATGTGGATTGTTTGCGGAAGAGGTGGAAATGAGGCTGCTCCACTTACCGTCCTCACACAGGACAGGTGGGGCGGCTCAGCGCAGACAAAGCGGCCAGAGGGCGGGCCAGCGAGGGGCCCTGCCTTTGCAGACAGCTAAGGCTGACCTCCTGGGGCCCCAAAGGCACTCTAGAATGCGGGGGACAGCCTGCCTGAGCATCACACGCGCTGGGTGATCCTTGAAACTCATTCCAGCCCCAAATTTCTGATTCTAATTACGCTAGTCTTTTACATTCTTGGGAATGTTGTCATTTGAAATATGATCTTGGTAATGTCCCAAGCTAACAAATATTCATGAAAGAGCCTTTTCCCCTCCCTTTCCATGTGAACCATATGGATTTAGAGTCTCTTTCAAGCACAGTATTTGGATTTTGGAACAAATACAGCTCTATTTTTTGGAACAACTGAAGCACTTTTATTATAAGTACTTTCAGTATTTGTAGACGAAAAATATCTGCACTTTAAAAAACTGAAATGTTCTCCAGGCCGACTGAAGCTTTGTAGCTGCATCAGGGATAAATTCAAAGACGTCAGTTGTTCGGGGAAATAACAGACCCTGGAAGCATGAAAGGCAGAAAAAACCGCATTACAGCTCGTCAGTCAGCCGCGTGTTTCCTCGACCTCGGCCCTGCTGACATTTCGGACTGGATGGTTCTTCACCGTGGGGCTGTTCTGTGCACTGTAGGATGTCAGCCCCTTCCCTGCCCTCCACCCATTAAATGCCAGTGTCCCCCCCCCATGTGACAACCAAAATGTCCCTAGTCAGTGCCAAATAGTCCCTGGATGGGGTGGGAATCCCTAGTGAACAGGCAATGACCACAGGACCAACAGCGCTGGACAGAAGCCCCTCATTTGCTCTCCCACAGACCCACAAAGTGAGCATAACGCTCCCACAGGAACAGTAAAAAGACCATTCACTGGCACAGATTGTTAGTGAAATGGCTCCAGGACCTGTCTCCCAGGGAACGGAATAAATCGATCACAGCAGCCTGTGTCTGAGATCTAATTAGATGTCCAGAGAGGTTAATATATTTATCAAATGTCACACAGCTAGTTAAAATTATTCACATAATCTGGAAATTCCTGTGAACTTCCTAGATTATAAAATAAACTTAAAATTCTCTATTTCTAAAATTTCAATGAAATTTAGTGAAAATGTTTACTTAAAAATTTTAAAAGTCCTGTTCCTACACTCTAAAGTTTTTATACACTAAAATATCTTAAGGGTTTAAGTTCAGTTATATAAATTGATATTTGGCAAATAATCACATACCAACATGTTGTCCTAAATATAAATAAAATTTTTGGCAGAATCTAATTACCTCTTCCTCCTCCAGTTTCCCAAGCAAGTTAGAAAGTTTGTGGACAGACACGTGGGGAGAGGCAGGATTGGGAGTTTGAGGAGGGATCTAATGCAGCCACGGCACCTCTCCAGTGCCCTGGTGTCTCCGCCTCTTCCCATGAAGCCACTAATGAAGAGATAACATGCTGAGACTGACCATGGCGTCAGCCTGATGGAAGAGGCTCTTCCCTCTTCACACAGGGGGGAGACAGAGCAAAGAGAACATGCCCAGGCTTAGCATCGTACACTGAGGACCCCTCCCCAAGGAGCTCTCACCAGATCGCCCCTCGAGTCCAGGGTGCAGACACAGTCGCACCCAGAGTTGTGCTGCCCACCACTCCGCAGTGTCTGCAGCGCTGCCTGCTCCCCACCCATCTTCTTGGACCCTTCGGAGGCAGGGATCTCAGGGAAGCTCCAGGTGGGGAAGCGGCTGCTGAGGCTGAGGGTGGAGCGGGGCACTGCGGTCGTCAGTGAGGCTCTGAAGAGGCAGAGGCGGGTCTCGGTCATGACGTCTGCAGGGACTTGCAAGCGGGAGTTCAGTGGCCATCAGCTAGATACATGCTCTGGGACGTGAAGGGAACTGAGAACTGCTCTAGAACATAAAGGAAACGGGAGAAAGTCATGGGAATGGACAGAAAATTGAGGATTTTTATAAGGATCATAACGATATAAAGAAAGCTGCCAGGAACATGCAAGAACAATAGAAAAGAAAAACACAGGACACTTTTCTGAGCTGAAAAGCAGTGTATGCAGTCATTCTAGCTCAAAAAAAATCAACAGTGACAGAGCGGTGTGGACAAGAATAAAGTAAAAACCGAGGTTCTCTCAGCACCAGGGCACGGGGGGATGGCCATCTTGGCAAATGAAACATCATTTCCTCTCTAACACGAAATGTCAAAATATAATGGATGAAGGCCACCAGTATTTGAGGGTCTCCCCTCAAATTTTAACCACAAGGGTGTGTTTCATAAAATAAGCACAGATAGCAGAGTTCAGAGTGACCCCACCCACGGACTTCCCTCGAGGAGTGACTGCAATCCAGCGCGACGTGGCACTGAGTACAGAAAAGCCCTGGCACGGCAAGGTCACCAGTGCGTGCTGAGCTACCTAAATGGGGGTGTGTCCAAGACATCTGTACAGAACAGGCCCAGACGTCCAAGACACGCTGTAGCCGCAGACTCAGACTGTGAGGCGTGTCCTGGCGGGAACTGTGCCCCCCAGGTCCGCAGGCGGAAGCTGTAACCCGCCGTGACCGTGTGTGCAGACCGGGCCTCTCAGGAGGTGATCGTGGTTCAAAGGGCCCCAAGGACCGGCCCCCCCGTGGGAAGAACACAAGATGCTGGTGCTCACGGAAGGGTGGCAGTGTCCCCGAGCCAGGCAGACAGGCACCGCCAGAAGCCAGCCTGCAACTTCCATCCCCAGCACTGAGAGAAATTACGTTTCTGCTTTTCAGCACCAGGTCTGTGCTGTTTTTTATGGCAGGCCGAGTAGACTAAAATAATACACCATAAAATGAATGATCCCTGCTTTGAAAGATAGAGTGCTGGGAAATCAACAAATTTAATTTGACAGTTGGAGGAACACGGGCTCAAGTGATTCTGATGACAATGACCGGCCAATAAATTATACAGTCAATAAATAGCACCTAAAGTGCTGGTCAATAGTGTTTTATCACCAACATTTAAAACTGGAAACAGAGCAAGCATGCAATTAATAAAATAAGGATAATGGTCAGAAAAAATAAAAATAAAAATAGGGAATTAGAATATAGGAAAATAATATAAACAATATAATTCAAATGCTAATTCTTTAAAAATAAGCAATAAAACAGTCATTTTATGAGAGTGTTCAATAAAATAAAACAAAATCACAACATTGAGAGCACAGCTATTGGGGATATTTTCCAGTTTAGAGACATAAGCCCTGTATATAACGCATTTACACATTTAATAATAGGCGTTTTAACATAACCGTACATTCTGACCAAGTAACATTCACATCAAAACTGCAAGCATGGTTTAATGTTAACACATGCATTATCATAATTCATCACATCACTGCTGAAAGAAAAACTAGCATTTTTATAGATAATAAAGCTATCTTATAATCAAATCCAACATCTATTTATGGGAAAAATCTCCTTTTATATAAAAATTGGGCTTAATTACAAAACATCATCAAAAATGTCAATGTCAGGCTGATACAAGAAATTCATTCTTAAAAATGAGCAAGTCAAGTGCAAGCACATGTGCCCACATCACCACCACCTTCAACATAAACAGCAAGTACAAAAAGATGCACACTTCCAACGCGCTGGTCCCCTGGCCAGGAAAATGACAAGATTATCCCCAGTCTTTACATCAACCCATGAGGCAGCGTTGTTTCATGAGGATGCATGGAGGCCCAGGGGAGAGTCTCCCAGCAGTGAATGCAGGACCGATGAGGAAGCCGAGTCTGTCTAAATCCAAAGACATTAATTGACCACTTGCCCCTGATTCCCTTGTCTTGGACAGGCCCCCTAATGAAATAAAACCAAAGGAAGAAATAAGAGACAGTATGTGGACATGGGGGCCAAACCAGTGTTGTTTGTAGATCATGACTGTTAACAGGCAAAGTCCAAAGGCGCCTGGCGAACTCAGTAAGAAATAAGGTGGTCAGACACAAATAAATGTGGGAAATCTCTGCAGTGGCATTAGAAAAAATAATGAAAAAGACTCCTTTTATAATAGCAACAAAAAGTACAAAACACATAGGAACGCACACCTTCAAATGTGAGGACCTGTGCACACGATCTGTCACCTCCCACCGGGAAGACTCTAAAAAGATCTGGGTAAGTGAACAGTTAGAGTGTGAATAAAAACAAAATATTATAAAGATATTCATTCTCCCCATATAATCTGACAGAACAAGTGAAATTTATTTATAGAAACAGAGGAAAAACTAATTTTAAAACATATAAGTGCAATAAGGTGATACTTGTACAAATAATATTAAAGTGTCTTTAAAAGTTGTAATAACTGTAAAAGTATTACAATGATACAGCAACTGATAAATACATAAAAAGAACACACTAAAAATAGACTCAGGAAATACACACTGTTCTTACACAATGAATGTTGTTTTTTCCAATAAACAACATGAATGAGGTGAATAGAAAGCAAAGAGATCCCTAAAAGTATTTAAATTATTTTTCAATTGAGCTGTGATTGACAGATACCATTATATTAGCTTTAGGTGTACAACACAATAATCTGATATTTGTGTATGTTGCAGAGTGACCACTGACTCTGTCTGATTAACATCCATCACCTCCTCTACTTACAGATGTTTTCCTGTGATGAGGGCTGTCAAGATCTACTCTCCCCACAGCTTTCACACATACACACAGCGGTACTAACTCCAGTGCCCGTGCTGTGTACTACGTCTCCAGAACTGACTTATTTCATAACTGGAAGTTGGTATTTTGACCACTTACAGGTTAAATTTTAAGAAAACAAGCAGCTGTCGGGATTTTAGATAAAGCAGTGTCTTCCGGGCTGTATTATGCATCCAGTGCTGATACACCAGATTTCTCTTGAGCAGAGAACATGCAGTGTCATCGGATATTCATAATGCTAATCCTGAAGCAAGACTCTGAACTGCTCTGAATCACCAAACAAGATTAAATTATGTGCACTATGACTTATGTTCTCGGTATTTTAATACATCTGAACCCTTGGAAACTGACCAGGGAGGAGGCTGGCTGGCAGCTGCACCCGCAGGTCTCTGCTTGCGCGTCTTCCTCACTCCATCCTCCGCTGTCCTGCCAGAACTCAAAAACAATCCATTTCTCTTCGAAAAAATGATTACTTTCTTGATTAATCAGATAATTTCTCTTCCTCAGCCAGGCTTGGAAAAAGGCTCTTTCCTACTTAGATAGTTGAGACAGAATCTGGACACGTTTCCAAAAATACAAGCCCTATTTTGCACAGTGTCTTTTCATGAAGGAATTCAAGTCTGTTTCAAAAGACATGTGGGTGGTGTGGGTTTTTTACGACTTTGGATATTGCACCTGAAGAAAGCAACAACGGTGTTGAGCCTGAGTCCTCGGAGAAAGTGAGTGGTGCTGAGGTGGGATGGGGCCAGGTCTGCCAGGCAGCCCTGAACTTCAGCCTGACCCCTAACATCCGAGGGCTGCGTTTGCTCGTGCTTCTGACTTCCTTGTCCTAAGAAAACAGCTGAGAAGAGGGCATTCTCCCAGCTCTGAGGAGCCCCTGAAGGACAAAGTCTCAGAGCACAGAGGGGCGTCCTGCATCAGGCGCTGTGTTGGGCCTGACTCTCTTCTGCAAAAGCTAGGAAATAGCTGGAAGTGAGCTCTGTGGAGAGGGTCTGCTCCACCCTGAGAACCCTCTTGCTTTTCTGTCTTCTGACACCCAGCCTCAGGTGTCCACACAAATGAGATTTAACCTAGCAATGACCGGAAATGGAAAGCAGCTTCAAGGTTTCTGCTGGTAATAAATCAGGATTATCAGAGTGCATTTATTACATTCTCAATTTTATTATTTTGTTCTTTGCAAAATACCATATGAAGAGTATTGTGAAGAGGAAAGTATTTCAAACACTTGAAACTGCCTGCAGGGTGCTGTGGAGTTTTCAGGTTCCTTTCCGGACTCAGTCCAGCAGCTAACGTTCAAGGACTTCAGGAAATGCACAAAGGCATATTTTAAATTAGGTTTTCTAGATATAAAATCACTGCGTAAGGCTGCATGATTTTTCATTCAGCAAACATGGAAGAAGGAAATAGAGATGGGAGAAAAGAATAGGAGAAATGAAGAAAAACAAGAAAGAAAACGAAGCCCCAAAAGAAAGACCAGAAGGAGCACAGAAGTCAACCCGAAAGAGCCCGGCACCCTTGGGGCTGCGGAGGTAGGCGCGTGGTTGGGCCCTGACCCCCAGAGAGCACACCACCGGCTGCTGGCAACACAGCACAACATGGTCCTGAGAAAGAAGGCTGAACATAGACTTTACGTACGTACACTTAACTTTAATTATCAAAGTTGTTTTAACAGCAAAAGTTGAATACTATGATAAATCAAATTTTATAAATAATTATCTAAAATAAAAGGGAATTTTAAACTGTCTTGGATTTTCATCTTTTTCTGGAAGAGGTAACTTTTTAAAAATGTAAAATAAGAATATAAATCCTCTAATATCTTCAGAAGTATGTGAGGAGAGAAGACAGATGTGAATTTAGGAAATTGGATATCAGTTCATCCACATGTGCCACAATTTCATAAAGGATATCTTGGGAAAACATAACTATTTTAAGGATGAGACAATTTTTGATAAAAACTCTGCATATCCTATATATTATTAATGAAGGCACAACTGTACAAAATCATTAACTTTTGTAATCCAAATGAAAAACTAACACCATAATGGAAATTACATCAAAACGTCAGTGACAGTACTACAGAGAAAAAGCCAGAGTCAACAAATGTTACGATTTTGATACATCTCACCTAGACATACAATAATGCTTAGGAAATCTTTACCTAAAGGAAAACATTCCACAGCTAAATTTGATTACAAATCACTATTGATCAAAAGAAAAAAAGTGACACACCTAGACATACAATAATGCTTAGGAAATCTTTACCTAAAGGAAAACATTCCACAGCTAAATTTGATTACAAATCACTATTGATCAAAAGAAAAAAAGTGACACTGAGCTTGAATTAAATCAGATTTCATATGTTCATATGTTCTCTGTGTGAGGTCAGATAACAATAACAAATGTTTGACTATTCTTATCTTTAAAACCTAAATAAATTTGCTATGAATTCATGGCAGCATTACAAACTTGCTGACTAGGTATGTTAAATAATTTATTATGGAATGGAAGTGTCCAGAAACAGAAATAGACTTTTTGTACATTTATCTTAATATGGTCAATGTCCACTTATGTAAAGCCTCTGACTGGCAAAAGTGTACCCAACATTTTCCAGGTAACTGCAGCTTTGGGTCTTGACCTGGGCTCATCAAACAAAGCTCAGTATAAGTGACATAACACAGGTGTGAACATGTGTACAGACTAACAACACTTCCTGGCAGGCTGAATCCAACAGCACATTAAAAGGGTTCTACACAGTAGGATTCATACTGGGAATGCAAGGATGGTTCAATACAAGTAAATCAATAAGTGCAACATTGCATTAATAGAATGAAGAAAACACACACATGATCATCTCAAAAGATGCGGAGAAAACACTCAACAAAATTCAACACCCTTTCCTGATTAAAAAAAAAAACTCAGCAAACTAGGAAAAGAAAATAACTTCTTTAACATGATAAAGGGCAATTGAAAATCCCACAGATAAAATCATACTTAACAGCGAAACACTATAATCTTCCCCTCCAAGACCAAGAACAAAACAAGGATGCTTACTTCCACATAGTACTAGAGGGCCTGGCCAGAGAAACTGGGCAAGAAAAAGAAAGAAGAGTCACTGAAGTTGGAAAGGAAGAAGTAAAACTGTCTCATTTTGCAGACGACATGATTCTACACATAGAAAACCCCACTGAGTCCACGCCCAAACAAACTTACTACCAGAGCTAATAAAGAAATCCAGCAAAGCTGCAGGGTGTGAGATCAACACAAAAAAAATCAATTCTGTTTCTAAACACTAGCAGTAAATACTCTGAAAAGAAAGTAAGAAAATTAGATTTATAATAGCATCCAAAAGATTAAAACATCTAGAAAGAAATTTACCCAAGGAAGTAAAAGACTTATACACTAAAACTACAAAACATTGTTGGAAGAAATCAAAGACCTAAATAAATGGGAAGACATCCCATGATTATGGCCTGGAAGACTTCATATTGCTAATATGGCAATACTCCCCAACGTGGTCTACAGGCCAAGCATAATCCCACTCTAATGTTATGGCATTTGGGGGCAGAAATAGAAAAGCTGGTCCCCAAATTCATATAGAACCATGAAGAGTCCCAAAATAGTCAAAACAATCTTGAAAAGAAAAAAAAGTAGAACGACTCACATTTCCCAGTTTCAAAACTGACTACTGAGCATTTGCCAATTTCCCTACTTCTAGAATTTATTGTTACCCCAGAGTCCATATTGGAAGCACCTGCTCACGAGGTTACTTGCAGACATAACCAGGGTGGTGGAAATTTGAGCTGCCCGAGGCCCAACAGGACTACCCTCTGCCTTTCTGTCTCAGGTCTCAGCTGTGAACAGGGGAGCAGGTGTGCTGTTGCAGCATATTCAGAGCCAATTCTGTGCATTTTGGGGGTGATTTTGCTGTTTGAAATGGCCCCATCCATGCTGCTGAAGTGCTTGCCGTGTCCCTAAGGGAAAGAAGACAAAGTCCCTGAAGAAATGGCCCTCGTGTGCAAGTTCTAACAACTTTGTCATGAGCACCTGTATTTTGGCCTCATTAGTTTTTAGTTTTACTTTATCAAAGTTATTCAGGCAGTGGATTTTCCTCTTCATACCCTTCGTACAATAATTCCTTATTCTATGTCACCTGTTTGAGTAGACTAGGCCCGTCCCACTGTGTCCCCACTTCTGCACCATTTGGCCCCGTTTTCTGCCCTCTTGGACCTGCGTGAGCACCCATCTTCCTCAAAGAGCCGTCTCGTAATTTGGTTTTGATCAACTTCAGTGTTCAGTTTGTCACTGCAAAGCCAGTTGACAAAGACATACGATAAACTACGGGTCTGTTTTAAAGTGGTTTTCGCTTTCTCCAGAGTTAGTAATTGCCTTGTTTTTCATCTGGTTGTTACTCAAGTGACACAGATCTCCTCTCCAGGCTTTCAAACACATCCTCACGTCTCTCACAATTTCCTCTCTTTGGAGACAGAACTGTCTACACTGAGTACAGTCTAAACTGGATGCACGGAGCTGGGGCCGCACCAGCCATTGTCCTGGGAAGGCCCCGCCCCTCTTCCCTGGTCTCCTCTCTTGTTTCGTGGTGAAGGACACATTCCAGTGGCTTCCTCAGAAGGGCAATTATGAGGCAAATTTCTTTGTCTGAAAATATCTGAAAACGTCTGCATCCCACCCTAAGTTTCGGTCAATAGCTTGGCTGGATTTGGCACAATACAGTGGAAGTCTTCTCTCATCAGAACACGGGCTGCTCTCCAGCCTCAGGGCTGCTTTGTGGGTGGCGGTCCTTGTGTTCTGCCTCAGGGTCTCAGCTCCCCTGCTGTCCTGATGGCCCCTACCCCCGTGTTTTGCCTCGGCGGGGTTTTCATCAGTTGGATGGACCCTCGGTGTCCCCTTCACTCTGGAATGCCATGTCTTTAATCCTGAGACTTTGTCCTGGAATTTGTTTACAGAGGTCAAACTGGCACCTTCTCCTTCTTCAGCAAGAGCAGCTTTGTCCCCAACACTGCCCGGGGACAGAAGAATCTCGGACTCTCCTCTCGGGGGATCTCTAGGACCGGCTCGGCCAGCTTGCACCTGCCCAGTTTCCACCTCGAGAGTGAGACAGTTTCCAACCTCAGTTAAAGCCCCACCAGGGAGTCCAAGGCTCCGCTGTCCTGTGCTGTGTGAGGTGGCCGTAGCTTCTCTTGCTAAGAAGGAAAAGTGCACATTCAGCCTCTACAGAGAGAATAGGGGTGGTGGGAGAAAGGAGGCAGCCGGGGGGAGGAGGGTGCTGACTATCTCCAGTGCAGTTGGCACCTCCAGGAAAGGGAAGTGGACCAGCTGCTTCCTCATGTCCCTCAGGACCTGCCAGGCAGCCTCCCCAGAGACTCACCCTGCACCTGCAGGGGCCACTGCCGAGGGAAGGTTCAGATGCCCCTTCTGCAACAAAGGAAAAAAAAAAACTGCCTAATTTGATATAAAACCCAGTGTGCACACAAAGACATGACGACCAGGTGGAACATCCTTCAGAGTCGTCTGTAAGCGTGGCTCAGGCTGCAGGACCGCGTGCTCCCTGGGAGTTATTCAGCTGAGGGTCGGCGGCGCGGGTGCGCGCCTTGGTTGGGGGTTGGGGTGGACGAGGTGCATCAGCCTGAAATGCACAAGGGCTGGCGTTCAGCAGAGCCAGCTGAGAGCTGCAGACTGTGTATCCAAAGCAATTACATTTTTAAACATGTTCAAAGTTATTTTTAACCTTTTATAGTCCTTTCTGGTTTTCACTGTTCAGAGATTATTTTAAACCTTTTCTTTCTTTATTAAATTTGGAAATGCAGAAAAGGACATTCACTGTAAAATGTGAATGAAAGAGAACCCGGGGGCTGATGGAAGGGCACACCTGAGTCTGGCAGGTCCAGGCCTGGCCACCCCACCTCTGCCAGGCCAGGCCTTGGTGCTGCTCCGGGCCCAGGCATGTGGCTCCTGCACCCCCTCGAGGGCCTGTCTCCATGCTGCCTCAGGCACAGCCCCACCTTTACGTCCACCTGCGGTGGGTGTAATGCACCCAGAGCCTTACAGGTGACTGCTCACTCTCCCTCCACCTCTCGCCCTGAAACCGGCCAGGGCACCAGCAGGCAGGCCCTGCACCCTGCGGGTCAGCTGCTGGAAGCCCTCCGACTGACGAGGACAAAGAGGCGCCCCCTCTCACAGACACCCTTTAAGACGTCATCCTGGGGCATCCACGTTCCCCTGCCTGTTTCTCTGTCCGGAGCTATCTGTTCAATCTCGCCCTGCATCCCTTGCTTTGAAGGAAATCACTCTCCCCAGGTCTCCAGTCGCCCCAACAATGCTTTGATCTTCTGAGGCCTCTTTTCAGGGATGTGCTGTGATTGGGAGGAGGGACAGGAGGGGCAGTGGCAGCACCGGTTCCTGGGGGGAGGGAGTCGGCTAGTGGAGGGGACGTCGATGAAAACCAGTGTGAGGAGGCAGCTGGAAGCATGAACACCAACGTGAGGCAGAGTTGGTCTGACTCTGCTGCTGTGATTTAGAGGAGGTTTGACAGGCCCAGCTGAGGATTTTTTCACTTTAAAGAATAAGAACCATGGAAAAAACATCGTATTTGATTTTCCCCAGAAGAGCACATCAGATATTACGGACTCCCATCTTGTGGATGTGTATATTTTTATGTCTAAGCATAGGACAGATGTTTTTATTTCTTTTTCTGTATTTGTTGTTTTTGAGGGGTTTCTTTTAATTAAGGTAAAATTTTCATGCAGTCAAATTTGCAGATCTTAAGGGTACTTTTTTAAAGACTTTCTTTTAGGTTTACAACAAAATTAGGAGGGAAGTATAGTGATTTCTCACACATCCCCTCCCCCACCACACAGCCCCCTCCACCCCAAGGGGATGTTTGTTACCAAGGATGAACCTGCACCGATGCATCACCACCACCCAGAGCATCACCACCACCCAGAGTCCAAGTGGCACAGACTTGGTGGTGTCCCAGTGGGTTTGGACAGATGTACAATGACATGGCCACCGTGGTGACGTCTAGAGCATTTCACTGCCCTGAGCACCCCTGTGCCCCACTCTTATCCCTCCCTGCTCCCAGACCCTGGCCTTTTTATTGTCACCATAGTTTTGTTAAGGGTACATTTTGCTTTTAAGGAATACGTATAGTCATAAAACCAGCTGCCAGTTGTATCAGTTTCCTGGGGTAGCAGAACAGAGCACACTCACGGGGGCTTCAATCAGCCCACACTTACTCTCCCACAGTCTGGGCAAAGTCCAGGTGGGCTTCACTGCACAGAGCTCAGGGAGGGCAGCTCCCTCTGTAGGTGCCCGGGTGGAGCCCGTTCCCTCTTTGCCCTCGCTGTTTGGCCCAGACTCCATCACCCTGTCCCTGTGTCCCTGGACTCGGCCCTTCCCTTCTGCCCCACACCTCCTGGGCCTCTTCACTGGGTCCCTGTGATTATGTGTGAGGCCCCCGGAGAATCCAGGCCCATCGCCACACTTAATCACAGTGCCAAGTCCCTCTTCCGTGTAAGACACCATCCCCGGGTCCAGGGGTAGGGCCTGGTGTCTGGGGCAGCCGTCCTGCCCCGGCCAGGATGCAGGCGGCTTCCGTGACCCAGGGAGGCTCGTCTGTTCCCGTCGGCAGTGGACACCAGCCCCTTGGGCAGCCACAGTTCCAGCTCAGTCTTCACTGCGGGAGAAGATTTTCTTGTCCATCTCGGGTGAACAGCAGGGTGGCATCCCCGGGTTAAGCAGCAGGTGCATTTTCACCTTGTCAGGAACTTCTCCAGGTGGTCCAGCCACCCACCATCAGCACAGGTTAATTTAAGCTGCTCTCCAACCACCTACACATCCAGTGGGATTTTAATTTCAGCAAAATGGCGTCACACTGTGACATTAATTCACACTCCCTGAAATCTCATTTCTGACCACGTCTTCCTGTTTGTATTGGCTGTTTGTGCGTCTTTTCTGTGTACGTCGTTGAGTCGCTCTCATTTGTTACCTACCTTCTATTGGTGGTTGGATTGTTTGCACACTGGTTAAAGGTCCATTGTCAGATGTACGTGCTCTGAGTGTTTTCCAGCAGTCTAAGATTTGCCTTTGTAAATTCTTAGTGATATGTTTTAAAGCTGTCTTTAATTATTTTTTATGTAGGGGGAGCTAATTGGGTTTTTTAAATTTATTTACTTATTTTTAATGGAGGTGCTGGGGATGGAACCCAGGACCTCGTGCTTGCTACGCACTTGCTCTTCCACTGTGCTACAGCCTCCCCCAAAGCTATTCTTAAATTTTGATGCAGTTTGATTTTTCAATTTGTTCTTTATATTTTTGTCTCCTTTGTCCTCTTTAAGAAATCTTTGCCTATTCTAAGGTTGCCAGTGTGCCCTCCAGCATTTCCTTCTAGAAGCTGTACATTTTTCACTTGTATTTGGTGTATGAACGATAATGTGTTTTATGTGTAGTGAGAAGGCAGGGACAGAGGCTGTTTTTCCCACATGTTTATTCTGTGTTGTTCCAGCGCCATTTAAAAAAAAACCTTTCTCCACGTAATTTCTTCAGAATTTTTGTCAGTAACCGATTGACCATCTACACAGGCGCCTGCTTCTGAGCTGTCTGCTCTTTGCACTGGTGGGACTGCTGATGTGGGCCAGTCCCAGGCTGTCTCGCTAACGCGCCTTCAGGGTTAGCCTTGGATAAGGAGTGACAGGGCTGCTTCATGAGGAGGACCTGGGCTATGCCAGGTCCTTAACATTCCCATCTAAATTTTAGAATTAACTTACAAGCTTTTAGAGAAGCAGCCTGTTGGTATTTTGATTGAAGTGATGTTGGATTCATTTGTGGGTATTTGAATTCTTAACAAATTAGAATCTCTGCATTATAAAAGCAGAGCTTCTCTCCATTTACTTAGGTCTGCTTTAATTTCACTGCACAATTCTTGCTCATTTTTATGAAATATAACTCCACATATTTTATATTCCTTCTTGATTCTACTGTGAATGAAGTTTTATTTTATTTTCTGCTTGATCAATGCTAGTATACAATTAATTTTTATATTTATTTTCTGTCTTATGGCCTTGATAAGTTCACTTTTTTTCCTAGTAGTTATCTGTAAATTTCTTAGACCTTTCTGGATGAGTAATTGTAACATATGTAAATTTTAAAGTTTTATTTTTTCTTTTCCAATCTGTATGCATTTTTATCTCTTTTTCTTGCTTGAATGCACTGGCCAAGTGCTGCGCACGGGCACAGAGTTAAACGGGGATCAGAAAGAGCACCCCGTCTTGTTTCTGGTTTTAGGGGAAAAACCTTCACTGTCCCACCATTCACTGATCTGCAGTTTTTTCACAGGTGCCTTTTATCAGTTTGAGGAAATTTCTCTTTACTCTTTGTTTGCATTTGCTATCATAAATGAGTGTTTAATCTTGTCAAATATTTTTCTGCATTTATTGAAATGATCATATGATTTTTCCCCCTTATTTTGTTAACATGTTGGTAAGTTGATGGTTTTTCAAATATTAAATCAATCTTGCTTTCCTGGGATATATCTCACTTGGTAATGTCATATTATCACTTTATTTTCCAATATTTTGTTAGATATTTTTAGGATTACGTTCATGAGGAATACCTGTGTATATAAACATATATACATTTTATGCCTTTCTCGTGTTTTGGTATCAGGGTGGCATGGCCCCAGAGAGCATGTGGGGATGTGGTCCCTTCATCTCCTGCTGTCTGGTGAGTGCAAGTTTGTCTGACTTACTGAGTCAGCATGTAGGTGGGGGCTATAACATCCCTGTGAGATATTAATGGTGTTAAAAACCAGAATACATGGAATATCTGTACAGAAGACTCTTGGACAGTGAGGAGGTTAATCCGAGTAACTTATAGTTGGCCCTCCACATTCATGGTTCCTCCAATGCTGAGGATTCATTCAACAGCGGACTGTACGGTACTGTAGTATTTACTGTTGAAAACTATTCAGGTGTAAGTGGACCCACACAGCTCAGACCCATGTGGTTCAAGGGTCCACTCTATATTTACATACGGTTATCCTGAGGTTGCTCTAGCAGAGAATGAAAATGTCCCAGAGAAAGAATGGGACCCATTAAAAGCATTGTTGGTCATTAACTCACAAACGTCTTAAATATAATGAGTCTGTGTATATGTCTATGGGCACACAACCCTCAGTATGTGCCACTGATGAAAAAACAGCTGAATCAGAACATGAACAGAGACTGTGCCACGACCCGTGGAGGGGGCACCAAACCGTAGTCACTAAACCATGGTCATGTGTCATCAACACTGGCAGGAGTTCCCACGCTCTTACTGATTATGGTATGGAAAAAGATTTTGCACATAAATATTTTAACATTTTATGTATAAATTAAAAAGAAATGAAAATTTCAACTCAGTAACACTGTGGAGCCCCAGAATCATTTCTTAATATAAACTTCAAGATCCCTAAGAAATCACCCAGGGCACTAGATTATTAGGTACTGCGTTGGCTAAACTCTTATTTGTTTTCATGTCTTCACAGTCTCAAAACACAATGTTTTATTTATGGGAACTCTTAAACTGGGAAACCGAACAAAAACAAACAGATATGGCTTGCCTTTTCAGTCATGAGAGGCCCAATGAGTTCTCTGGACCTTCTGCAACCACATCAGGGCAGGCATGGCAGAGACAGGAGACACGAGCCACTGGCGACTCCTCTTCTGAGCCATGAAACTGTTGTCTTGGGCCTGAGATAGACAGAGTTCCAGGTTCAGCAGGAGGCATCCCAAGGGTGGAGAGAATAATATTTCTGCCTTCTCATCCTGTATCTATAAACCATGAAACCTGTGGCATCTAGAAACTAGACTCATGCAATGCAAGATGGACGGGGGAGTCCGTCCGGGGCCGGGGCCTACAGGTTATCTTTGCTGGCTGCTTGGGTCTGGGAAGAGCTATGTCTCCATCCGTCTTCCGCCCGTGATGGCTGTTGGGCATGGCCAGGGAATTCCAGGACACGAGCCAGAGTTAGAAGCCAGAGGTCCATTTTCACACTTAGCTTTGTGGGTTCCGGTTATCCGTGTGCCCTGGGGGTTCTGGAGACCCGTGCACCTGCACCGAAGCCATCACGGCCTCCTCAGGCAGGTGGAGCCAGTTATACCCTCCTGGTGCCGTGCTGAGAACCGAGGGCCACGCCGCCCACCTTGGGGGTGTGAAGACCCACAGTCAGCCTGCAAAGACCAGAGAGAAAAAAGCATAGCTTAGAGCAGGTGCGCTTCCCGAGAGGCGCTCCTCCAGCTAAGCCGTTCCACCCTCTTAGCCGCGATGCCCACCTTCCCAGAAACCCTTCTCCGTCCTCCGTTTCCTTTTAAGGCTTTGGGAATGACAGTTGATACAACAGACAAGTGGGGGCTGTGGGAAATGCAGAGGCTAGAAACGAAAACTCTATCCTTCACGCAAATCTCCACAAATTTTTGAAAGAAACTGGCTTTTCAAACTGGCACTGCACTCCTCACTCAAGCTGCAGAAACAGCCTCCTGTTTCAGCACGAAGCCACAGCAGAGGCTCTGAACTGCAGGCCACATTCTGCTCCTCCCCCACAAAATTCTGCGAACCCTAGGACTCAAAAGGTTCCAAAGGAATAGACTGGAGGACCTCAAGGTCCCCAGCCGCTCTGCGGGCTTCTAGTCACAGCACCGTGGCTTGTGCGCAACCTGGGCCACCTAAGCACAGGCTCGGCACCCGGTCCAGGCGGAGGTCGGATTCTCCTTCCCGCGAACGACGCAGGGCGGCTCCGTGGCCGATGAAGGACACTGCCCCTCAGGACCAACACCGAGGACAGTTGTGGAAAAGAGCCCAAGAATTCTCACCGAAATCCGTGGGACCCCACGTGGGAATCTCCTTGGTGCTGGGAGCTGCGGAAGGAAAAGGCCCCCAGCGGCCGGCGGTGGGATGGTGAGGGCCCAGGAGAGGCCAGCGCACAGCCCCAGGAGCCTGTGGACGTGAGCAGTGGCTGGTGGGGGATGGGGGCTCCCCACAGCAGACCTGCTGCCTTCCCAGGGCTGACGACCCTGCAACACGGGCCCCGAGGCAGCCCCCAGCCTGCAGGGCGCAGCTGCACCCTGCTTCCCAAAGCAGCATGTGTTTCTCCCTCTGCGCTCCGTGGGGCCTCAAGACCAAACCTCAGATTCGAAACTCCCCTCCTCCCACAGCAGTCAGCCCCAGAGCAGGCAGGTCACCTGCAGGCTGTGTGGCCCAGCCAGCCCTCCGAGATGGTGGCCAGACGCCAGTCACATCACCCTCCGCAGCGCTGTCCGTCCTCGCCCTGCAGGTGCTGGAGGAGGACAACACTGTCCCCTTTACGGGGCAGCTTTTACCTGAAATGTTACCATTTCAGATCCAAAACAAATACATTCAAACACCTAAGATTGGAAGCATTTTAGGTGCTCAATATATACATATTTTAATTTGTTACCACTGGGGGCTGATTAGGTTTATTTATCTATTTTCTCTTAGTGGGGCCCCAGGGACTGAGCCAGGGCCCCGTGCCCGCTGCGCCTGCGCCTGCTGCTGACTGCACCCTCCTCCCCAGATGCTCAGTGTGTTTTTAAGTTTCTCTCATGGCACTTACTGTCCTGCCTGGGAAGCGTGCCCTCAAGTCATGTTGGAAAAGAGGAGAAACAGCCCTGACTGTCACCCACCCGCCAGACCTGTGTCCACACAAAATGCGCTGTCTTGGCTGTCGGCCGTCTTACAGACGAGAGACCTGGGGACTGAACTCGCCCGAGGGCACACAGCCTGACCCCACCCTGCCCGCCCGCCCTCTCTTCTGCCCCCAGGGGACGGGGATGTCCCTCCTCGCCCCTCTGGCCTGGACACAGAAGCCCCTCCACGGCTGGGCAGACGCCCTGGGACCCTCACACCGACCTTGTCTCCCAGGCTGGGACCGACGCCCACCTGCACCTCACAAGGCTGCACGCCCAACCCCGGGCACAGACACTGCTCGCGATGCCTGTCAGCGGCTCAGGTGGGACACTCCAGCCCCGCCTCTGTGGTCTCCTGCTCAGGGCGGTCCTGGCCCACACTCAGAGGGGAGGCACCTTCCTTTGTGGAAGGTGTGGGCGTCTGCATGGACTCCTTGAATGGAACTCTAACCTTGTCTGTTTGAATATTGTATAGAAATACAGGAAAACGTCCTACCGGAGTGCCTTCGACACCCCGGACACTCCCTCCCGAGAGCTCCAGCCACAGGTGACCCGGGGCTCGGGCTCTCGAAGCCGTGCCTAGGGCTGGCCTCCCCGGGACACGGTGCGCCCAGAGCTGGTGGGGCGAGGCCCGGCTGTGTCCATGAAGGCTCGCGGGCCGTCCAGACTCCCCTCCTGCCCTTGGCTTCAGCCCTGCTCTGCCAGGCGGGGATTTCCTGACTGACCGTTCAGCAGAAGGGCTGCTCTCCAAGACAGGGCATTGTCCACAGTGACTGGATCCCATCATCTGCTTCTTCCTAAAAGCAGAGCTGTATTCACTTGTCAGTCCTGCCTGAACCGCACGGGAAGGAAAGGGGGGAAGCTGGCAGATTCTGACATTTCAGACATAGCAGTTTTCACACCAGACTCACTTTGAAAAAGGTGTGTCCAGAAATAGCCCCACATGCTCAGCATCCACCAGTTGGAACCTGTAATAGGCAGACGGATCCAGACTTCAGCTGCAGACGGGGCCGGCCGGCGAAGCGCGGGCACCACGGCCAAGGCCACCCCAACCCCGTGAAACCTCACCTGGAGAGACAGCGGAGGGAGCGCACATCACGAAGCGAAGTCGGGGGGCATGCACATCCTGGAAGCAGGTGTGCAGACCCTCGAGGGTGCTGGACAGTCACGTCTGAGCTGAGAAACTGTAAACGGACGGGATCATCTTCTGCTTCTATTTTACATAATCGCAAACGGAAAGGAGACAGAGCCACCCAAGGTTGTGGAAATTAGCTGGTAGTCCTAATACTCAGGGGTCTGTAAACTATTTTTCTTTTCTTTTATTTAAAACAATAGACTTTTTTAAAAGCCCCTGGCATGGAATTGCAAAGGTACAAGGCTACATGGTAAGGTCACCCCAGGGACGGGGGCCAGTCCTGCACCTCCTGCCCAGTCTCTGCTGATTCTCAACTCCACGGGGCGAGCCTGCTCTCCTGCCCCTGGGAACAGCACAAATCAGGGTCTCCCACCTACACTCTGCTTCTCAAAATGTCAAACGCTCCCCTCTCTGAGGCTCGGAGCATGACCGAGACCGCCTGCCTTTGATTAAAAGTCGGCCCATTGCTCGGTGCCCTTGGAGAACAGCCCGGGTCCAATCTAACTTGACATCTGACTCGAATCACCCTTCTGTGACTCGCACGTGCTGTGTTGACTGCACATGTCCAAAAGCCCCAGGAGCGCGAAGAGCCTGAATTGCTGCAGGTCAAGCCCGGCGACGCCGTGTCAGGGCAGGGCGGGGCTGGCCCCTCTCCAGCCTCACTGCAAACACAGTGCGGCGTGTTTACATCTCAGTGCTTTTCCTGTCACTTGCTAAGCCACCATGGGGGAGATGAAAAATTCAAGTCCTGGTGGTGCAGGAGTAGTTTGGCCAGACGCCGAGAGTGGCCAGTGGACAGCCATGCAAAGCTGATGGTGGAATTTTGCCTTTATTTGGTGCCAGAGGAAGAGAGAAAATGAGCAAGTGGGACGAATGGAAGCCAAGAATATCTTCTCGATGAAAAACTCTAATTTCTTTTTGCATTTTGCCTTTGGGGGGCCAAGGGAGCTCTCCTTACAGTTTGGTGCCAACGAAAGAAAACTCCCGCTAGTCCTGGTCCACGTGCACAAACCACCCAACAGATGTCTTGTGTCAGGAGCAGGATGCTTGTGTGGCGTTAAACAAGGACATATAAGGTGGAGGGCACACGGACCCCTTGGCTCAGGCCATGTCACTGGGGATGATTTACAGCCGGGCGGCAGAGTGAGTGGCCGTGCCCTACGGTTAGGCTGTAACTGGCTGCCTGTTAGAAGGCGGGTGGAGGAGGGGTCGGCGTGTTTGCTTCTGCCCCTTGAGACGGGCTCCTTTTCTTGGCTGACGTCACATTCTACAAGCATCTGGTGGCGGTTCTATTGTGAGAACAATAAAAAATTAGGGTTCTTAATCTATTTTTTTCTTACATCATCATTACTACAGCCATGACTTAGATTTCAAATTTGCGTGTTACTAATCCTGAAAGTTCACCTCTTATAAAACAAAGCTGGTATGTTGCAAGGCAATAGGAAATTTGAATTTTAGAGGATAAGAAGCCAAATTTTTTCTTCTCAAAGATAGGATTAACTTTTTGCCAAAATGACAGAGACAAGCTCTCTTGAAGCCAACAAGGGCTTAGGTACCAATCTGATGCAATCTGCTGTCACCCCTGACTCATCAAGCGTTCCATGTCACTCCTCTCATTAAGAGAGCAGTGGCAGGGGCACGCAGAGCAGCTGCTGTGACCTGGCACGTGGGACTCTGACGAGGCTCCTCTGGAGTCACAGACCCTGCTCAGCAGCCGGGGTCGTGGCCGCTGCCCCCCGACGCTCTGCGGACCCCGGGCGCCCGCCAGGCAGGAACGAGGCCCAGCAACCTCACAGCTGTAACACCTCTCGGGCTCCACCGATCACAGAGCCCCCCACAAGATCCCTGCCCCCAGCGGGGCTGATAGTGACAGGCCCTGACTTTCATTCCATCTCAGTAAATGTGTTAATTAAACTAAAGCCTCAAACTCGGTTCTCTTGTGTGGGATGACAGCTCTGACTTTACAACAGAAAGTAATTTAGTTGAAAAGTGAAAAACACGATTTACTTGGGAGAATGGTGAGTCATGAAACTAGATCATCGAATCTGTACAGAGCATGAGTGGTCCCAAGAGTTTGCCTGATTTCGTCTTCTCATTGCACATTTGAGGGCACAGAGGCCGATGTCCAGGGTCACAAGCTAATGAGCTGCAGCTGGAACCAGAAGCCTGTCCTGAGTGGGGACTCGGCAGCCAGTGCAGGTCGCTCCCTCTGCTGCCCGGAGTTCCATCTCCAATGAGCCTGACTTGGCTCGGCCAGACAAGCTCACTGTTCACTGTTCACTGTTCAGGGACTGAACGTAAATGTTCTGCCCATCATTTCAGCCAGGCTGACTGCGGTGGGTGGTTTGAGAACACCCAGTTCCCTTGGCCAACATCGATTTCAGTTTTCCATGACACTCTCGGACCAGGGTTGGGGGTAAAAGAATCACTACAGGGTACCTGCCCTTCCCACTCGATAAATACCTGCTCAGCGATGATTCAAAAACCCACCTGAGCTCCACATCAAAGCCCGGCTGTGCTTCTGCTGAGAGCTTTCCACTTGCCCAGCGTCAGAGCCAGAGGCACCAGCTGCCATGTGACGAATATCCCAAATGTGGAACTCGGGGCACACAGAACCTTTCTGAGACGCACTTGCTGGTAGCCCTAACCGAAGGGACGCTTCCTCTAGGAATATTAACTGCTATTTTGACTAATTAGGCCTTCTTGAGGTTTCTTCTGTGATAACCACTATAACTCTTCAGACGTTAGATAGCTGTTAATTTTAGGACAGTGCTTTCAGTATCACCCATGCAAGTGGTTTTGATTTGAAAATAACTAAGAGCCTAAAAACGTCCGTTCTCGGTCATTAAGCTGAGTAAAGGCGTTGATTCACTCATTCAGAAATATTTATGGAGTCTCTGCTGTGTCTCAAATATTCCCCTTGATGTGGGAACAAAACAGATGTGTTCTTGCTCTTAACAGGCTTACAGTCTCGGACAACCCGAAGCTCCTCTGATGGGACACAGTCACCGTCCGCCCCACCTGCGGGCACTCCACGAAGACACAGGTGTGCACTGCTGACCAGGGTTACGGATGACGGGATGCTCTGAGGGTTTGGACCCACACCCGCAGCCCAGAGGGCCGCTCCCCACGTCAGAGACGGTGACCGAAGGGAGCGAAGCCTCTTCTTTCTCAGGAAGGAGAACCGCAGAGGCCCTGCCTTCCGCCTGTGAGGACCACAGCGTCAGTAGCTACTTGGTGCAGAAACTTACCAGGTTCACTGCTGAAGGCACCGGGTGACCTTGGCTTTATGTGCAAATAAATTATCACTTTTCTTTTTTCTCCTCCTTCCAATTCAAAGATACTCTTTTCATAAAGCCCAAGGGGAAAAATCAAGTAAATGTTAAACAAACGCATTTAAGAATAAAAGCTAAAGACTGAAACCAAGCAACATCTCGGCAGACTCAGGTAAGCAACGCAGGGGGGTGACAGCAGCCTCCGGTGTCGGGGCAAGGCCGTGGGAGAACGGGGTGCCCCAGGCCGGGCCCTCAGCAGTGGGTGGCCTGCTCCAGGCAGGGTTGGGCCTGGGGCTTCGGGGGAGTCCTCGATGTGTTTCCAATTTAGGGAACAGAAGTGCACCATAAAAGCTATTCACACACAGCCTGTCCTCCCCATGCAGCTGACCATGTCTCCAAACACCCTTTCCAGTGGGCGGTGGTGGTTTCAAGAGAGTCAAGAGACAGACAGGTTTGACCCTGGCTCCAGACCAGTAAAGCAGCAGCCGGAGGCTCGTCCCCGAACCTGGCGACAGAGGAGGGAGGGCTCAGCCCCAGCTCCTGTCCGGACGCGCAGAGAACAGAGTGCGTCTGTCCTCCTCCAAGTCTGGGCCCCCAGCACCAGGCCGCAGTCTCTCTGTTTGCTTTGGACTCACTTCAGTGGAGGGTTGTTGCGCATTTCTGACCTGCACCAAACGCTGCTTTCAGACCGTCCTGGGATGAGGAAATGCTGCGAAGCCAACTGGGGGCCAAGCCCTTCAGCAGAACGTAGCCTGAAAGTGCACTGCCTCCTCACGGCCTCCCTCTTCCGTCTGAGTGGAACTCCAGATGTTGCATGAGCACAAAAGGCCTGTGTTGTCCTCTGGTCAAGTGGGGATGCCATCCCCCACAAGTGCAAACAGCACCTACAAAGCGCCCCCGCCCACCAGCCCCGGCAGCGAGAACGTGGGCCCCTGTGCAGTCTTCTTTGTGTAGAACCAGGCTCGCTTAAGATACAGTTGTAAATTCAAGTGCAGACCTGCACCGCCTCACCTCCAGCCTCTTCCTCGACAAGTGTATCTTGTGCCTTTCTTATTCAATACTTCTAAATGCCCAATTTCTTGTCAGACTCCCAGGATTAAACTCCAGGTCTGCCACTTACTCCTTCGTGAGATGTGGAGGGGGCGTCATGAAGGCTCTGAGACTGACTTTCTGTGTCGGGACACGGGACAGTCTCAGCGCACACTCCCGAGGCGAGGGGAGGCCCAGGCCCCGCCGCAAACTGAGCACCCGCCCTCCCCGCTCTGCCTGCCGGCTGTATTGTTCTCCACGGCGTTTCCCCGTCTGACACACTGCGGGTTTATTACTTGTTATTTGTTATTATTTGTTTATCACCATTCCCTTCTCACTGGAATGTAAGTTCCATGAAAACAGGGTTTTTCTCTATGCACTTCTGTATTTCTGGCCCTGAGAACACTGCTTGACACACGATGGGGACAAATGTTTGTTGAATGAATGTGTGTTTCTAGCTCACTACATGTAGGACACAGCCCCTAAGGGTTAGCAGCCGTGGTGCGAGCCGTGGGAGGTCAGCAGCAGAGGTCTGCTCCCTTGTTTACAACCAGGAGCAAACAGTGTTGTTTTCACATGAAACAGTCAATGTGTATTTATAGATCAGCTTCTCCGAAGAACACTGAAGCATACTTTGCAAAATGTACTCTAAGCACCAGCATCAGATCAGTTGGGGGAGCTTTAAAGCAGATTATATTCTGTGTGTGTGTGTGTGTACATGTATCTATATACATATGTGCAGGGGAGACCCAGGGCCCTATTGCAAACTGCACCTGCCCTACCCTGTACACACACGGAGAGCCGTATACCTGTACACATACGTTCACCACATACACACACGTGGGCGTGGACGTGGTTTCCTCACTGAATCTGAATTCACTGCTGATAAGAACGGTATCTTGCTCTCTTTCATGGCATTCATGGTTGACACAGGAATCACCTGGCATCTTGTTCAAGGAACAAAGAGCTCCAGGACTCCTGCAGACACCTGGGTGCAGCAGTCCTGGGCACATCCAGCAACCTGCCTTTTGAACCACCCCCCATCTGATGCTGGTGGTTACACAGCACGTTCTGCAAAGTATGCTGCAATGGTCTGTGCAGAAGCCACTCTGCAAATACTTGTTAACTGTTTTCCCTAAAAAGAAAGAAATCAGTCTTTGTTCCTACTTACAAACATGGAGTCGAATGTAAATCATTTAAGCAGAGAAGTAACTCTTTGAAAGCTGTAAGGTGGTGAATTATCTCCAAGAGCCAGACTGTCAACTTTCAGGGGCTGCTCTGAAAGGTGCTTCTGCCGCGTGGCGTCTGGGAGGCTGGCTGGTGCCAGAGGTTTCTCCCCTGCCCTTGCAGGTGGCCACCTGGTCTGACTGGGGCTGAAGCCACACACCTGCAGTCTGCACCTGGGACACACCAGACAGAGGAGGGCGTTCAAGATGCCTCACAAGCGTGAGGGTAAAGTCCACGGCAAGAGCTGAAACCACGCCCAGTGAAACTCTCCTCCCTTCCCAGAGACCATGAAGCACTGCCTAAGACTGAAATGCATCAGAATGGTCACTGCGATCACTGCTTCCTTGTCAGGGGTGCAGGCCCCATGTGCATGGTCGGAAATGCGTTAGTCCAGAGACAGCCACCAGCCATAACCTTAAATGTGCCTTGGGGTGATCTCCTGAAGCGATCAGCCCAGTAAGTTATGGTAACTTCCTGCTGCCAAACTGTGGCAAGAGGTGCCTGTTTACCAGCACCGCTGAAGGAAGTGGGGCCGGACACTAAGCACCAGGGGTGGTTAGAACTTTGATAAAAACGTCAGGAGATTTTAGGAATGTATCTCAGGAGGCAGATTTCCTTTCACAGTGCAATGACATGAGTTCATCAATAACTGAGAACGGCATTAAAAATAGGCAAAGCTGAGTGGCACAGAGACTAGACAAAGCGCCTTGAGTCGGGAAGGAGAGTCACTTCAGGGTAAGGGCATCATGGTCCAGACCCACAGGCCTATGCAGCCAGTCCACGCACCGCCCCGGGTGAGACTGCAGGTTACAGGCTCAGGGTTCCAGGTGAACTGGCGCTGGCACTGCGGACGCGCACACAGCAGATCAAGTCTTCTCACCTGCGCTGCCTCTAATCCACGGGGAGGTCTTTGCACCCCCCGTGATCTGGGGGAGGAGGATGACACTTCCGCTAGGACAAAGTGCTTTCTGTGACAATCGGCTACCTGAAATAAAACTGGGAAGTAAAGCTACACCTCATTCCTGGGCCACTGGACATTGTCATGTTTCAATGCAACATTGAGTCCAAGGCAACCAGTTCACTTTGTTGAACCCACAGAATTATATCAAGTCAATTATTAGTGGAAGTAATGAATGTGTTTCCATTTTATTATTTCAAAAGTTTTGTGGAACCATTTAAGGAGATGTTTTAGCCTCTAGTGGAGGCAATCTTGTACATTGGAGACATTCTTCAATTAAATGGTGAATGTATTTCCAGTCAGATTCTGAGTCACCGACTGCCAAGGAAAAACACTGATCTCTGTCTGGATAAGCAAGAAATGTTCAGGAGAAAACCTTGGGCAAAATAAATGAGTTGTGTTTTATTTTTAACATATAAAAGGTTCAGAGGCAGAGAGAACAGGAGAGAGACAGGGAGAAAGAGAGACCGTTTACATAAAATGTGTAGAAACAGACTACCAGGACCTCTCCCAGCCACTTAGGAGGCACGTTGAGCAGGGAGGAGAGTCCGGATTTATTCTGTATGAACACAAATTGTGTATTTCTTTTACAGAGAAAATGTATTTTCATGTTACTGGTGTTATTTAACAAAATACAAAAAGAAATCTATCTCACACTGTGCTTTTAGATATGTGCTAGTGAAAGTTAGCCATCGACACACACAGTAAATAAAAAAACTGTTAGAAGAAGATTCAGGAGGGAAGAAACGCACGCAAGCAGAGGGGCAGCTGGCTGTCAAAGCCCCAGACTGAGTCCGGTGGCCAGTGGAAGGCTGAACTCGAATGCTAATTAGCGCTCCGTTTGGCAAGAAGGATAAATTAAGAGAGCGGTTACTGCAGCAACAGAGGGCGTCTGAGGGTGTCGGGGCACCCCGTTATGGCAGGTGACATCCTTGCTGGTACACCTGTGGAATGACTTTACGTGGGTGATCCATTGCACTGACTCTCACCTGATAGTGCATGACCCTGGCTCAGAAGAACTGGGCCAGACAGGACCAGGGCACTTTTCACAGATCACATGAACAAGTAAACCAACAGAAAATACTAAGGTCATGTAAGACGACTCATTTTGTTGCCACCAGTTGGCACTGGGACTTCCCAGCTAGAAAGCTCGTTCACTTCACCTGCCCTCAGTGTGGAGGGGTCCCAGCAGGGTCCCACTGGAGACCCTGGGTGAGCCTGCCCCCGCCAGCCTCCTGACACCTTAGATGCTCAGGCACCGAAGCTCCGGTTCTGGGATGTTGGGCTCATGGCCCTCGGTGGCTCTGCCCTCACCTTTTCCTCACGCTACTCCATGAGAGGCACAGCCCAGGCCACTGGTCCCTCTTCTACCCAACTGGTCCCCAAGGACACTGATGTCCACTTGTGTTATTTTTATAAAACAAGCCTACGTTTCCACGTTGTTTACACAGTTACCTTAAAAAAGTTAGCACAAGAAACTGGGAAGCTGGGGGAAGAGTCTGGAGTCCACGTCGAAAGCCTACCTTCCTGTCCTCTATCCTGGCACTTAATCAGCGGTGTGATCTTACATTGAACTTCCCTGAGTGCATTTCTACAAAGCTAAGAACGGGAGAACAGATTAGCAATTTTTAATTTTTTAAAGCAGTAAAATTCTCTATTTTTTCTAAGTGTAATATTAAGCAGAAGCTTAATTTAAAAATGAAAGTAGGGTTGTTCTAGATTACAGGACCTAATATCACACTTCCTGCACATCGTGGAGGTCCCTGGAGCTCTGGAAATACCCACACGTGTTCCCATGAAAGATTATATGATTGTATCAATTAGCTCAACAGCAAGAAAAACAAGGGGGATTTGCACACAAAGACATGGCAAGGAAAAACCCATGTTGTGTGCAAAAGGAGATGCCTCAGCTCCCGGAGACAAAAGGTAAGAGTAAGCTGTGATTGTAAGGAAATAACCCAGGTTACTATTTACAGAGCAGGGAGTCCCAGCAGCTGATGGGGTGGAGGTTGCTTCACTGTAAACTAGAGTGACGTGTATTAGGACTGCGCATGGGTACGTGGACTGGCAGAGGCTCCACCAACAGAGGATTGTCTTTTGCATAAAACAGGCATATTTTAGGCAACACAGCACACACACGCATGCCCGCAAGACCAGCAGAGTCCCACTGGTCTGCTCCACATGTCCCGGGCTTAGCTTTCGCCTGAATGGCTTCCACGCAGCTCTCGCTGGGAGGGTGAGAAACAAAGCGCATCTGACCAAGAGCCACCGCCTCCCTCACGCTGGGCTCCCCTTTCCAAGGAGCCGATGCAGACGCACGCCAGGCAGCTGGGTCTCCACCTGACCTTCCCACGGGCTGCTCTCCCTGCACCACGCCTGGGGCTCATGTGCAGCGCCTCCGAGGTCCCTCCTTCCTGCTCCAGTGGGGCCTGAGCGAAGCCCAGCCGAGGGAGAACACAGGCCTGGGCAGCACCCCGGCTCCCTCCCTGAGAGTCGCCCCAGACTGACTTGTCCTCCCCTGAAATCAACCCTCTGCGTGGTTCTCACCCTCGTCCTCTGGGGCCTGGGGGTGTGGAGCCTAGGGGAGCAGTAGCCCTTGCGGTTCTCCGAGAGCCTGTGCACCACCTTGTAAGTGATGCGTCGTTACATTTCCCCTCGCTGTTCTGAGGACAAGTGCGTGTGTCCGTGAGCAGCCGGGTCTCTCTCTCCATCTCTCTCTCTCTCTCCGTCTGTCTCTCTGTCTCTGTCTCCCTCAGCCCCACCTGTGACCAGCACCCATGCCATCCCCTGTCCCTCTCACCTCGTGCTGCCCTCATCTCCAAATCCGGGACCTCAGGTAATGTGAGCCCCTCCCGGTGAGGACCAGACCCACCAACCCATTCTCTCAAGAAAGAAGAGCAGCCGCCCTGCCCACACGTCCGCTCTGCTCGGGGGAGAGGAAACGGCAGCAGCACCAGGCCGCACGGTGAGCAGCGGGCCCAGACACCTGCAGACACTGGCCCGTGGCCCTTGCGCACCGGGGCTGAGGAGGCTCTCTGTCTAAGAACAGGGAGGCGCAAAGCCCTGGGCCTGAGGCAGCCGGCGTGCGACCGAGGGGGAGCGTCCAAAGGAATGGCGTCCGAGAGCCACTGGCCAGCCCAGAGTCCCGTCCCCTGACGTGTGTGTGTGTGTGTGTGATGTACACACATGCGTGTTCACCTGTGCACGCATTGCACGTGCTTGTTTTAAGCCACCTGCAAGTTCTCTGTTACTTATTACAAAAATCATTGCTAATCATTCATCCTCAGCTTTCAGGTCGGCTGTAGCCAGTGACTGACAGGCTCTCTGGTGGTCTGAGCAGGACGTGTGAGCTATGAACCTTGGCGTGAGCAGCAGAGGCCCTGACGCCAGGTGGGGGAGGGGAGAGTAGAAGGAAGAAAACGCTGCGGAGAGGAAGGTCTGTGACAAGCATGAGATTGAGATGTGCGTATTGGGAAGCGTCCAGTGGGCCCAATGGAAAAGCAAACACAGAGAAGCAGTTGTGTTCGTACTGGAGGAGGGAAGAGTTGGTGATGGTGCAGAGAGCTCAGACCTCAAAGGACACGATTCAGAACCAGCCAGAGCGTTTAACCTACTGTAAATTCACGCTTCTAACCTTCATGTGTGCGAGGCTCACCTGGGGTCCTACTAAAGTGCAGGCTCAGCTTCTCTGGCTGCAGGGGGTGAGGAGGGGCCGGGGAGCCAGCGGCCAGCGGCACCGCTGCACCTGGTGGCCAACGCTGGGTCATGGGAATGGTTTCAGCAGTGGAACCATCACCAGGGAGGGAGAAGGGAATCAGGGCCCGTGTGTGGCTTTTTCCTGCTTGAGTCTTGTTTACTTGATCTGACCATTAGAGGTCAGCTTTTTGGAAAGGACAGTGTACACACAGAGAATGTGGACACGCTGCAAAGATTTCACGGAATGTGATGAACAATGAAGATGAGAATGACGTCAAGAAAGGTGCATCTTTCCTGAGCAGTGGTTTTACTTTCACAGATTTTCCAAACCCCTTGCCCTCACCCCGCACTCGAGTGCAGCCAAGTCCGCCTGGTGGTAACGAGGCTCGGGATGCGGAATTCCACGGCAGTAAACACAGCATTTTTGTTTATCTGCAAATATCACAATGTTCTTATGGAGCTTAGTGTAACTTAAACATTAGGATTAAAATAACTATTGTAAAAATGAAAAGAAATAATCAAAATAACTCTGAAACGTCCAAGATTGTTTGAAAAATCCATTTCTATGTAGTGACATAAATTTAAATTTACAAAAAGATGAATAGCGATTTTCCTCATGAAGTGCTTATTTGCTTTAAAAATAAATTAACCAGATTTTTTAAAGAACAAACATCCTTAGCACATTTAGGAATCAACTCAACTTAAATTTCACCCATGTTCTCAAGGATGTACATAAGTAATTGCAGGCATCTTCTCAGGGTCAGCTCTGCAAAAATACTTTCTAAGAAACAGCTAGTCATTCAGATGGAATTTCTACATATGCCAAACATTTGAAGCATCTGAATGATTGATTCCATTTTTCACTTTTCATTTGAATGTTCTTGCCTTTTGCGGAGTAGATACTGCCATCGTATGTATCAGTTTCTCAAAACTGAGTGTGTTTTAAAAGACGGAGCAAATTAAAATTACCAGACCCTTACATATGGGACTATCCTTCACAAACTTGCTAGTCAGAAGGGTTCAAATAACAGTCAAAAATGTAAAGAGTTCTTTTACCTCTTGTA
Organism: Vicugna pacos; assembly: GCF_048564905.1. Classification (NCBI taxonomy): domain Eukaryota; kingdom Metazoa; phylum Chordata; class Mammalia; order Artiodactyla; family Camelidae; genus Vicugna; species Vicugna pacos. The sequence goes on from NC_133001.1 coordinate 60,925,930, forward strand.
TGTACAAATTATATCAGAAAAAAGCTGGGCCCATGAAAGCTACAACTTGGGAATTGATATAAATTTGCCTACTATTTTCTATTGCTCTGACTTCAACATGCAGACAATAAAAAAGACATTTCTTCTTATTGTGGTAAGAATGTGAAATTCATCATTAGAAACATTTTTCAAGATTGGAGTAAGAACATGATCCGGACGTAAGAAGAGCGGTCACCATTTTTCCCTTGGAAACTTCAGCAAGAAATGCTTTTAAAATTATGTCAATCAATTCCAGGCTGTTTCAACACAGAGCTTCGTTAGGCTGGCTACACCCTCATCAAGGTCACTGTTACTGGTGGCCTTCCGTGAGGGCCCACCTGAAGAAAGTCGATGGCCAGGATTCTGAGCAGCATGAGCTGTGTGCACTGTCCGCTGCTGATGCTCAGCGACTGTTTCATGACAGAAATGCAACATAATGTTGAAATAAAGTGCCTCTTTCAAAGATGCTGTCTCCTCTCAAACTCAAATGCTCCCACCCCCTGGGAGGAAACTGCCCTCGGCCCGAACCCTGCTGGACAAGACGTCCTTCTCATTTTGCTACGACTCATTAGAATGGGCTCACGTGTTCCTGCTCTAATTTTGAAAGGCTGTTCCTGTAACTATGCAGTAATGGTCACAGATGAAATAAAAACAACACATTAGCGAGACTCAAACTTGCAGCTTTCCTGTAATTCTCAGTGAAGGAGAGTCTGGACACCCAGGGAAGGGGCATCCCACCAAGTAATGAACCGATGTTGAGGAGGACGAGGGAAACCAGTGACCTTAACTCTTTAGGTCTTTAAAGCATCCGAAAAGGATCCACAATAGGGCATAACAATTACACAACCGTGGTCACTTGTTCACAGGTGGAGGGAAAAGGCAGGAATAAAATGGATGTCTCCTGAATCCCTGAGTGTACGCAACGTTGCCCCGCACACTGGCCACGCGTTCTGAGTCCACAGGCCGATGGCGTGAGAGCGTCAGGTTGCAGAATATTAAGCTCTCAGGAAGCATCGACCGGGGCTTCTAAGCTGTGAGGAAACACACTGAGTTTCAGTCTGAACAGATACGGGGGAAATCATGTGAAATGCGTCTGGTGCACGTGATCAACGTTTAAGCACCCAGCAGAGAGCCGGGGGTCACTGCGGGCTGCGTTGAGAGAGAGACGGACCCATGCGCTCAGGGAACCGGCCCAACACCGTGGTCAAGGCAAGGGTGGCACATGCAGTAATAACGCTTTGATGAAGTTGTCAGGGCCACTCGTGTGACAGGTTCTAAGACCAACAACAAAAAACAAATATTGCCATGTAAGGACAGTCACCAAAAACTAGGATTCAGAAAGGACAAAAGCCAGGAGTGTGTTTGGTCAGAGGCAACCAAATCATGACTGGCACGAAAAAGCAACACTGCTGCTGCTGGGTTTACCAGAGGCATCTGCGTCTGTTACCCAGGCAGCGCGGGAGCAGACCCGTCACTACAAAGGACAGGCAGGAACCCATCCTGCAGACGGGAACTTCAGCGTCAGGGTCCCTGTGGCTCGCAGGCCAACACACGGCCTCGGTGCTGGATTCCGGCAGCAGAGGACGGGCTGGTCCAGGCAGCTCCAGGTCGTGCTTCAGATGAACTAAGAAAGTACTTTAATGAAAAGTAAACTCAGGAACTCACTGCCACAAGATGTGGCATGAACTACAGACGTGAATGTGTCCAAAGGCACCTGGGGGAACCTCTCCAACACTGACTGACATCCTCAGGGGTGACGGAGCAAAATGAGGACTTTGGCGGACACCTGAGGTTAGCGTCCACGTGTCAGCAGGTGCCATCCCAGTGGCCCCTGGAACCCGGAGCTGGAGGGACCCGGGGCCCTTCCTGGAGGGTCATAGCTTCGTGCTCTGGGCGCAAAGCTCTGCACCCGCAGCCAGGTGGGCTGGGCCACACCCATGGCACCCGCCTGTGCACAGGCGCTCAGCACCAGGGCGGCCCACAGATCAGCTGTGGCCGCGGGCACAGCAGAGAAAGTGGCCACGTGGGCGGCGGTGCCCTCCTTCCCACACGGAGTAGGGCAGAGTAGAATAGGACTTTCACTTAAACTTCTGCTTTGCAGTGGTTTTTGTGTTGCCTGATTTTTCCTAAGTAGGCTGACGTTACCTCTTAAGCCAAGTAAAGAGCACCTACTCTGCACACTGCGGGTCCCCACGTCTGCAGAGACCACGTCGGCACACGCTGAGCACGAGGCCAGGACTAGCTGAATGGAGGAACGCAGGCTAAACAGCTCCAAGTTCAAGTTCACGTTTGTTCTTTTCCCTGTGTTTGTAAATGCACACACGGAGCCACGCGGCACTGGGAATGCTGCTCTCAGGATGAAACAATAAAGAAACTCTTCTCCCCAACCCTGTTACCACAACTTGGCCCCAGCTTCTTCCTTTCTTACCGGTATTCCCACTAAAGCGGCCACTTCCACCCTTTGGATTTCAGCTCAGGTGGCACCTCTTCAGGGACGAGTTTCAGACCACCCAATGAGACGTAGGTTCCTCTCCACCTTATCAGGCCGTCTCTCTCTCTCAGCATCTCTGTATTTTTTCCTTCTGCACTTTTTATAACTTGCTGGTTTGTATTCAGTCACCTATTTGATGGCACAGGGTGGGGATAGTTCCTCCCTCCCTGGACGCCCTGCAGGTCCACTGTCTCTGTGGAAGGACAGGGTCTACCTGGAGGGAGGGGTGGGCTTGTGAACGAACTAAAAGCCTCTTCCTGTCCACCCGCCGCTGGCAAATCCCTCAGGTCCATTCTCCACCTCCACCCCCAGCATGACCTACATCAAGTACAAATCTGAGCTGCCACCACCACACATCACAGAGCCCAGGAGAACGTTCACAGAGCTTAGAATGGCTTCTTTTCTTTTCATGTTCTCCCTCACTCTGCTCCAGAGAGGAATTCCTCAGATTTTCCAAATACGCGATGACCTTTTAAAGTCAGACAACTTTCCCTCCTTATTCCCTATCTCCATCCATAAACTACCTGGACTCCAGCCCAACACACATGCACGCTACCCGCCTTGGTCTCACCAAGTGACATGTCCATCACCCCAACAAACACGGAGTCTCAGAAGCAGAAAATCTCCCCTCTGCACCTTGCACATCCACGGACTTATAACAGTGGCAGCTGAATGTGAGTTAAGGCTTCTCAGCATGGACTCACCCTCCCTTGGTAGAATTATAGAACTGTTTCTGTTTGATGTCAGTTAAACTTGGAGTTCCATCAGCACCAGGAATCAGCCTGTGTTTGATGGGCACTAAGTAACCCAAATCCTGTTTGTCTAATGGACTGCATTATAAAAGTGGCAAACATTCAGAGGAAGCAGAGCTGCCATGTTCAAATATTCCTGTGATTATAAGGAAGAGTCAGGTGAGCAAAAATAGACCATCTTTATATATTCATATCCCTGGCCAACCATATATACACATCATCTTCACCTAGGAGCAAACTGTGTGCCTCCCCAGGCTGCAACAGTAGCCCTCACCCCTGGCCCAAGCCCTCATCCACTGGCCCGAGCCCTCATCCACTGGACCGAGCCCTCACCCACTGGCCCTAACCCTCACCCCTGGCCCGAGCCCTCACCCCTGGCCCGAGCCCTTATCCACTGGCCCGAGCCCTCACCCACTGGCCCGAGCCCTCACCCCTGGCCCGAGCCCTCACCCACTGGACTGAGCCCTCACCCCTGGCCTGAGCCCTCACCCGCTGGCCCTAGCCCTCACCCACTGGCCCAAGCCCTCACCCCTGGCCCGAGCCCTCACCCCTGGCCCGAGCCCTCACCCACTGGACTGAGCCCTCACCCGCTGGCCCTAGCCCTCACCCCTGGCCCGAGCCCTCACCCGCTGGCCCGAGCCCTCACCCGCTGGCCCGAGCCCTCACTCCTGGCCTGAGCCCTCACCCACTGGCCTGAGCCCTCACCCCTGGCCCGAGCCCTTATCCACTGGCCCGAGCCCTCACTCCTGGCCCGAGCCCTCACCCCTGGCCCGAGCCCTCACCCCTGGCCCGAGCCCTCACCCACTGGACTGAGCCCTCACCCCTGGCCTGAGCCCTCACCCACTGGCCCGAGCCCTCATCCACTGGCCCGAGCCCTCACCCCTGGCCCGAGCCCTCACCCACTGGACTGAGCCCTCACCCCTGGCCTGAGCCCTCACCCGCTGGCCCTAGCCCTCACCCACTGGCCCAAGCCCTCACCCCTGGCCCGAGCCCTCACCCCTGGCCCGAGCCCTCACCCACTGGACTGAGCCCTCACCCCTGGCCTGAGCCCTCACCCGCTGGCCCTAGCCCTCACCCCTGGCCCGAGCCCTCACCCGCTGGCCCGAGCCCTCACCCGCTGGCCCGAGCCCTCACCCCTGGCCCGAGCCCTCACCCACTGGACTGAGCCCTCACCCCTGGCCTGAGCCCTCACCCCTGGCCCGAGCCCTCACTCCTGGCCTGAGCCCTCACCCCTGGCCCGAGCCCTCACCCCTGGCCCGAGCCCTCACCCACTGGACTGAGCCCTCACCCCTGGCCTGAGCCCTCACCCCTGGCCCGAGCCCTCACCCGCTGGTCTTGAGTGCTAGCTGGTCATGTGGACACTTAATAATTCAGGATATTTCAGTCCACTTTCTAACTATAGATTTTCCATGCAGCTGTGAACGAGTCACAAAATTCTGTTGCCCCAGTCTATAGGATTTGAATGATGCTCTTTCATGGCATTTTATAAGATATGATGAAATATAGAAAAAAGGCTTTGAGGCCAGTACACACTATGAAAGACAGAAATTTTTGATCAGCTTTTTAGGTTTTGTAGACACTGTACTACAAGGTTAACACATATCATCTTGTTTTAATATCCACAAAATTCCTGCAGTAACAGGGTCCTATCGTATACTTGCAGACATGAAGAAACGAGGTTCAAAGGGGAGTCCAGCCCGGTTCACACAGCTGGGGAGTGGGGACTGGACTTGGGCCCAGGCTGGTGCCCTCATGGCCCAGGTCCTTTTCCACCCACCTCGGCACGTTGCTCAGCGGAGCTTCCGCCCAACCCCGCCACCTGCCTTCTCAGGGCCAGACTCGCTGAGGCTCTGCGCTCCCACCTCCAAGCCATGCACGCACGCCCCCACCCCAGCGTGAAGGCCCCATCATTCCAGTGCATTCAAATATCTCCTTTGCTGCCAAGGGTAGCTTCAATTGGGTACCATCTTTTATTTTTAGCAACAAATTGGTCATAACTCTACTCTGTGATCAGATACTTTCTAAAGAGATGGTCTATGTTCAAGCCACCTTGGTAATTCTACAATGCTAGTTTTCATAGAATAGACACCTGGTAAATATTTGTTTAAATTATGTTTTATGAGCATCTGTCTGAAAAAATACATAAAAATAGTATCTTTATTCATCTTTTCAAGAATATATACTTGGTGTGCACAACATTCCCTGTGTGATACTAAGCATTGGTGAAATAAAATAGCTCCTGGCTGTGAATGGTCCCTTAATAGGAGACAGAAGAGTCAGTCGGGCATCTCGGGTCAGTGCCCTGACAGGAAGGAGTACGAATGCAAGGCTTCCAGAGGTGAGGGCAGGGGTTCCCAGAAGATCCGTGTCTGAGTTGAGAATAAGGATGAGTTATTCAAGGAAAGCAAGGAGTAGAAGGGAGGACAGGAAGTTGTCCTGGACAAAAAGAGCAGTTCGGGCGAAGGTCTCGGAGGCGAGGATATGTGAACAGCTCCATGTGGCTGAGGCACAGACCCTAAGACTGGGGTTGGCTTCAGGGAGGCAACACTGTGGTCCTGCCTTTCCGCCCTGAGCGTGGCCTCTGGCTGCTTAAAGGAGGGAGGCAGAGCCTCCCAGCCCAAGGCCATCCCTGGCACACGCCTCCCCCTCCAGCCGTCCTCGAGACGGGCCAGTGCCCAGCCCTCGGCCAGGGGCTGGGGATGGTTTTTTCCTGAACTGCTCAAGGGAAAAGAGAACATACCAAGCATTCGTTCTGGGAAGAGAGCCTATGCCTCATACTCGCCTCGATCTGAACCACCCACTGTGAGAGCACCAGCTGGCATGTTTGGCTGAGTGGTGACCAAGGGAATGAGGGCAGAAGTGCCGGGCGCCACTTCCAGGCCAGGTGCAGAGGACTCCGCGTGGACTTCCAGGCCCTGAGAAGGGCAGAGCCTGAGTCACAGCGTGAAAACATACTGGACCACGACTTGAGAGAAATCAAGCTCCATTACATTAAGCCACTAAAACACGTGGGTGATTTGTTAGAGGGGTATCTCACCCTAAAGAAACACCACTTGGCTTGGGAGCATCTTTGGAATATGGCACCCATACGGCATGCGGGGCGTGCCTACCTGACCCCATTCATTACATCTGTCACTTTTGATCAGGACATTTGATCTCCTGCAGAAAAAAAAAATCCAGAAAACATCTGGTTGTGGACACATTGTGTTGCTCCTCAGCCTGACTCTACTTTGTACACATACTCCCACGGACAGATCTGACTGTTCATAAACTTGAGATGCACTTTTTACCAAACAGGAGGGTCTTTTTCGACCTGTTGATGCCGGGCTTGTACTCTTAACTTCACTCTCATTGTTGCCATCAAAAGGTGCCAGGTTGGAGCCTCAGAGGGCAGACTTGTGTCACCAAGCCTTGAAATCTTCTCCAGCTGGATTTTGTAGCCAAATCCGTTCCAAGGAACAAGGTAAGGTCTGTACCCTCTTTAAGCCTTTGCTTTGTGAGTGGTCTTCTTCCGCTTGGCCAGGGGACAAAGTCAGTCCTGCTACAGTGCAACCTCAGCCTGTGCTTAACAGTTGCTCCTACCTCTTCTAGACTAGCAGGCAATGTGGTTCTGCAGATGCAAACATGTGTATCAAGGAAGGAAAAGAGGGTGAGTCACCTACACATCCTTAGAATAGCGTGTGCCCTCTTACAGATGAGGGAGAGAATTTGGTAGAAGCTGTATTCTGTTCGTCCAGAATACACAGCTACATGGCGTTGCCACTTACAGTGGATTGCAGATGTTACATTTATGCTAGGAAGACAAGTCCTCTTAGAAAGGGTGTCTTCCTAGACGCTTTGAACAATGTCTAGTGCATCCTCGCATGCTAGTAACATACTAATAGTGAAAATAACAGAGCTGATAAAAGCTAAACATTAAGCAGTATTTCTTCACAGCACATAATATTACCCTTTATGAAAGGTAAGCGTTTTCTCTCTAATAAGAGTTGTATTAGGTTATTAAATGATAAAACAATGGTTGAACAAATACAACAATGCATTTAAAAACATAATTGGTAAATATCTACTTTAGAAGTCTTTAAAGGTAGTTAATGTCCATCTCAAATAAAATACATTCTTTTTGAAGGGAAAGAGAAAATTGTAATTGAGACACTGGAGTTACACTGTTTGTAAATTGACAAAAACAGCTTTTGCATCTCGTTACAAGGACCTGCAGTAAAAGTCAATTAAGCAGAACTCGTCCCTCTCTGGTTACTTTTCTTTCTGTGATCCAATGTAGTTTCCTCAAAAAACTAAGTCAAATCTAGCAAGATAAATGACTGATTATTTTTTGGCCAATAATGCTAGACTATAGTTTGTTGTGTAATTTTCTCTTATCTTTTTTGGTATTTTATAGTAGAAAGTTGTTCACTTACTAAAGGAGGGGATTAAATTACTTAATATGAATCTATCACCTCTTCTTGTCTGAAAACAGATGTGAAACTTAGTGATTATTTCAGTGAATTATCTTCAGCTTTTTGTAGGAATATTGCATTTTGTTTTTAAAGGTTTTTGGTAACAACCATAGAATTACATATGTAGACTTCAGAAACCATTCAGTCCAACCATCTCATTTTACACAGAATTGAAGAGTCTAAGCGATTTGCAGATACAACTTCACATTTCCATGTAAGTCAGTTTACATACACTTCACTTTGCCTTCACCTGCACAGATTAATTTAGCCAATCAATGCTAAAAACCTGCACAATACACATGCTCCTGGTGATTGTAGCACTCCAAGGAATTCATCCTGACAACACCACAAACTGAAAGGCTCAGCAGAGATTCTAAGTCAGCATGCTCTCTTATTAAGTTGAAAAAATCTGTAAAAATGGCTCATTAAAAAGGAGTTCACCAAGTCATTTCAGCACAAGGTTTGCAAAAAGGATGAATTAACACATGAGCCGTCTAATCTTTAATTGCCAGATCTCATGAATCAGAACACCAAGTCCCAGTTTTGTCCCTACTGTTTACACATCCAAGTATCTAGTAAGCTGGCTGAAGTGTTGGCGCATATGACCGGGTGGTGGAAGGAGTCACTCGAGGACTCCATTTGTCTGTCCCATTAAGGACTACAAAATAAAAAAGGATGAAGTCATTACTAGCAAGATTTCTTTGGTTCCTATAACTTGGGAGAGGGGGTGGAGCATAGTTCTTACCGGTATTTTTTAGGAAAAAAAAAATCCAGCTTTTGATGTGGTAAGATACTATTCAGAAGGAAAGATTCTACATAAATTTACAATAATACGTGGTTGGGCTAATTTCTTTTCTTTTTTACTGCAGCAAGATGTTTTTCCAGAAACAGATTTATACCCAAATACTTTACAATGGAAGCTTCGCATGTTGCCACTATGCTGGGCACTGGCGTCCGGCCCCCACGGCAGCCAGGCAGCGTGAGGGACGGGTGAGCTGAGTGCCGGCAGGAGGGGACACTGGTCACTAGGCGGTGCTCTCCCCAGAGGAGCTTAAATCTCCATCTACACACAGAAAGGGGAAAGAGAAAAGGGGGAAATTGCTGATTTTATCTGCCTAAGGTCAGATTGATATGAATTTTTACTTTTTCTAGAGGATATCTTGACAGAGAATTTCACTTTTAGTCATACTGCTTGAAAAAAAAAAGGCTTACTGAGAAATCAAACCATTTCCTTTAGACACATGACCCCCAAAGGTGTGTGCATGGGAGGGGGTGGATTTAGATGATCACAATTTAGAATCCTCCTCTCTATTCTGTTTACCCCACCTCAGTCGGCCAAACACGTCTTCCTCCAGAGAAAACAGTGAAGGGAAGGGAGGCAGAGGTGGAGAGAGAGGTGCCGCCCCCCCCCTCGGGCACCCCCCCACCGGCCCACCACCCGCCTGCGGCTGCCCTGCTAATGGCCGAGCCTTTTAATTCTGGCCCCCACGCTCCCTTTCTGGTAGTGTACTTAGAACACCTTTCCCAACCAGATCGCCGACTTGGAGGATGTCCAGCTCTTGCCCAGAAAGCGCCAATAAAATGGGAAAGTGCGCAATTGATTGATAATACATTTTACAAGAAAAAAAATTAAAAGAGATACATTGTTGAACTATCACAAGTGTGCCTGCTTACATCCAAAGAACCAAAACTTTCTGAAATACGCGGGTCTCGGGGGAGGTGCCCCAGGAGCGCTCTTGGGAAGAGGAGCGGGAGAACCGAGCCCACGGCCCAGATTGGGGTCCCCACGCCTGGGCTCCAGGGCAGGCGGGGGAGGGGTGCTGCCGCGTGACCTGCCAGGCAGCTGGGTCCGCTAGTTCCCATCCCAGTCCAGCCCGTGCCCTCTGGGCTGCCCGCCTCGGGTCCTGAGAGTGGCCCCAGCCTCGCCCTGCGCAACCCTCCAAAAAGGAGAGACTCCCATTGACTTATTAAATGTCGAGGCAATCAGGCAGCTCCTTTTTTAATAGCCCAAGATCTACATTTAGACAAAAACAGATCCGAGTTCCTGGTAAAGGCGTTTCTTCTCATCCTGTCACAAGTGACAGGAACGGAGGGAAATAGACTGGGGGAGAGAAGGGGGGGTGAAGGGGAAAGAGAGAGGGGGGAGGGAGATGGGGAGAAGGGGGAGACGGTGGGGAGGGGAGGAGGGGGAGGGGAGCGGGTGTGGGGAGGGGGAGATCGGGTGAAGTGGGCGACGGGGGAGACGGGGAAATGGAGGAGACGAGGAGATGGGGAGATGGGGTGGGGGAGGAGATGGGAAAGACGCGGCGGGGGGAAGGGGGTGCGGAGAGGGGGAGACAGACGGGATAGGGAGATATGGGAGGAGTTGGGGCGGGGGGGGCGGGGGTCTGACGAAGATCCGCGCGAGGATACGAACACTTCAGCGTCTTCTAATTAAAGCCCTGCGCCGGGCCCTCGGGGACCTGCCTGACGTCGGCGGCCGCGGGGATAAGAGGCGCCCCGAGGTTCGAGGCGAGACTCGTCCGGCGCGCACCCCAGGAGGCTGTGGGTCCCCCTCTCGGAGCGGCCGAGGCAACACGTCCTGGTCCCCGAGCGATCAGCGCGCTCCACCAGCCCGGGTGCCGCCGGCCATGGAGTAGCGAGGGGGTGCGCGGCTCCGAGACTCGGGGAAAGACGCCGGACAGACGCCGGACAGACGCCGGAGGACACCCGCGGCTCCGGGGCGCGGAGACAGGTAACCCGGCCGCGCTCCTGAGCGCAGGTGGCCCTGGGCAGGTGTCGGTCCAGCCCGCTCCCCAGGGGCCGAGGGGGTCTCTCGAATCTGGCTCAGCGGGCGCCGGAGCGAGGGTCCCCGGTGCGGGGGTTCCTCGGTGGGGTTCGGGGACACGGGGAGGAGGGGGCGGCCGCCACACAAAGGCGCTGCTGGAAACTTGAGCGCAGCTGCAGGGGCGGGGCGCGCGGCCCCCACTTACCCGAGCGCGGCCACCATCTCCGAGGGAGATGGGTGTGGGCCGGACCCTCCGAACCGGCCCCGCTCGGCTTCTCCAGGTGACGGAAAGTTGTGCGGATGCCCCGCTCGGCGGAGCACAGGCGGATACGCCATATCCATGAAAGTTCAGGGGGCCAGCGGCAGAGGCCGGACGGAGGCTGGAGGAGGGCGAGGCCCGTGGCGCCCGAGCGCGCAGAGGGCCAGCAGCACCCGAGGCTCGGCGTCCGCGTCGCCGGGAGGGACCTCGGTCGGGTCCTCCTGGAGACCGAGGCCCAGCCTGCCGCCGCCGGGGCCTCACCTGCCCTCCCCTCCGGACGGTGCAGGCCGCCTCTGCGCGGGGTCGGGGGTGTGGGGGGTGCTCGGGGGTCCGCGGGGCCGGGGCGCTCGGTCTCCCCGCCCTCCCCGCCAGCCCGCCGACTTCGTTCCGGGTCTTCCCACACCCTGTCCCTCCAGCGAGCCGAGCTCCGGGAGCGCGTCGGATCCGCCCAGCCCGGCCGACCGAGCGCACTATGCGCGGGCCCGGGCGCCCCCTCCTCCTGGGGCTGCTGCTGGTGCTGGGGGCGGCGGGGCCCGGCCAGGGGGTCGCGGAGCCCCGGGAGGCGGCGGACAGGCAGACGCTGCTGCGGCTCATCCTGGAGATCGTCCAGGAGCTCAGGAAGTACCACTCGGCGGAGTCCAAGAGGCTGCAGCTCTCGGGCCGGCAGGACTACACCCTGGGACGCAGGGAGGTCGCGGACTACGGGGCCGACCCCGAGGAGCAGAAAGTGGGTGAGTGCCTCTGACCGTCTGGCTGTGTAGACGGAGTGGACCGCCGCCAAAGGCTTCTCCTGTGCTGTGTAGACGGAGCCTCCGGCGTGTTTGCCTGTCATGTCTCAGGAGACGCTGGCAGAAAGAGTACTTGCTTGGACATAAAATTGCTTTTGAGAAAACGCACATACTTTTAAAATATGAATACATTTCGAGGAAATATATTTTCTTAAGAAGGAAATAGGAAGTCCATGAATGAAGCCTGGCAGGTGACAGGTATCTCATCCACGTCTAAGACATGAGTTGTTACCTTGGTCAGAAATTTTGGCATAGAACTCTCATCTGTTATTTTGGAAATGGAGATATTTTCAGCAAAGCAGTTTCAACTGAGACAGAAATGTTTCAGATCCCACCCTGCCCCCTCCCATGGCAGAGTCTTCCCAGAGTGGCTGCCCCTTGGGAAATTTCTGAGGAAAGCATGCAAGCTTTTAATGCTTCCATGACACAATTAGGTCAAATATGATAAGGTCAATTTTATGTAGACTGACTAAAGTTAGTTGTAAATGAAGACTGACATTTAGGAGATGTCTAAACCTTGCAAGTAAGATTCAGGTGGAAATGAAGTGAATTTGTGGTAAAATGTGACCACATGCCATCACCGCTAAGCTGCTAGTGCAGAACAGGTGAGTGACAATGAATCCCGATGACAGAAAAAGCAAAAGCAAGGCTGGAATCAGAATGTCAGTCAAGGACCGTTAGTTTCCAATACAAACTAAGAGCTGTGCTGGGTCCAGTCTCTCCCTAGGAACTGTGCTTTTAAAAAGCTCATTCGCCAGGATGGTGTCTGTTTCCACGCACTCACAGCGGCCTTCAGAACAAGCAGTTTTGAGGCCTCTCTTTTTCTAAGTGTGTTCCTAGAAGTAAAGTTCCACAGCAATTTTTTTGTTTGAAGTATCAGATCAGATTGTCCTTCTAGAACCTTGAGAGACTGTGCTATTTGATTCCCAAGCTCTTTAAGAAGAAAACTTCTAATAGTGATTTTTACTCACTGGATGCTAACTGACACACACACACACACACACACACCCGCTCGCACACCTCTCTCCTCCTACAACTTGAGGGTCACTACCTCTATCCTCTTGGGAGAGACCGGCCGATAGCACTGGAGATTTGTGAGAAGTTAATACCACTTGAAGAATACGTGCCCGATTGCCGGCCTCCACACTGTGTGGAAGCACTCGAGGGGTGGCTGCGTTTGGGGCAGAGCTTCCAGTAACTCTTGACATTTACTTCGGGTCATATGAAAAAAATGCTGCTTTTAGGCAATACAGTAATTAACTTCTTTCCCCTCAAACAGAAATTGTTCCTCGAGATCTAAGGATGAAAGACAAGTTTCTAAAACATCTTACAGGTAAGTTTTCTCCTCATTCCTTTGCCCTCCCTGGATCCTTGCATCCCATGAACCCTCACCGTCTGTTTCTTCTTCCACGTTCCAGGTCCTCTGTATTTCAGCCCGAAGTGCAGCAAACACTTCCATAGGCTTTACCACAACACCCGAGACTGCACCATCCCCGCATGTAAGTGACTTTGGAAATGCCAGTGCGAGGCAGACACGACTCTGTGCCCCTCAGTTAGTTGACAGGCCCCTGCCTTCTGTCGCCCGTATTTGCTAATAGTTACTCCCTGAAGGCTATGCGGGCAGGGGCTGGGTGACCAGATCACTGAAGGTAACGCCATTCAGCAGCAGCTGGTGCCACACTGAGCATTATTTACATTCCCTGGAATTAATCAGCTCTTGGGATGGGCTGGACCCTTCCATTCACAGTCTCCGTTTGTTTATGAATTCTGGCCTGATGCCTGGGCTTGTATCTACTCAACTCCGACAATGGAGCCAACTGGAGAATCAGTTGCTAAAACAAGGGCCGCAGGGTGCGAAGTGCCGAGGGTCGTGGGCCACCCCCACCACCCAGGTCTGAGGCTTCTTGTTTCACCAGCAATTATGACCTCATCACCCAAGAATTCCATTGCTGTTGCAAAACCCTGCTCTTCCGCATGGCTTCACCCCTACTGCAGAAGCGCAGGTGTCCTTCCCTGTCTGGCTCTCGGCTGCACCTTTCTGGTTTATCCACAACAGAATGTATTTCACATCCCCTGAAGTGGTTCCTTGCGCTCTTCACAGAACATGCAATGATGACAAGTAACTTATTAGCTCGAATCACGTCTGCTTAGGGCCCTAAACCCTTTTTCCTTTTTTTAGAGTGGTAACTTTCCTTTCACTTAAGGCTCACAGGAGGAAAGTTGTGCAGGTGAGCCTGTTGTCTTAGCAGCTGCTGTCGGGACCACCCCAAGGGGCAGCAGGCCAGACCGCCTGTCGTTTACACGGAGCGGACACTTCTCTGTGTGGGCAGCGGTTACTATACAGAACTCCTTGCGCAGCATGTCCCCAAGCATCGCAGGCTGGGAGGGAGCTGAGGTGCCCCGGGTAAAGCTGTCCTGGGGACAGTGGAACAGGTCAGCAGGCAGCCTGCTGACCCAGGCAAGTGGCATGTGTCCCAAGGGCACCGTGCCTCTGTCTCACCCTCTCATCCAGGCCACGGGGACCTGGAACACGTGACCTCCCTCATTCCTTCCTCTGAAATGGAATCACCTGTTTGAGAATTACTCACCTTCTTCTAAAGAACCTTCTCATTTTTGTTTAAATGTGTATATATTTTAATTAATTCTCACCTTACAATAACAGGATCATAGATTCTAAATTTGAAAGTGACCCTTGGGGTCATTACTTCTGATCCTTTCACTCATGGGTGAGGAAAGAGGCAACACACTTAAACTGTGTGTGCCCTGTCACAGACTCCGCTCGTTCTATCTGCAGACCCTCCTCCAGGACCCCCTGCCCACACCTACTGCCTCCTTTGCTGACGTAACTGAGCGCACGCCACCAAGGCTGCCAGTCAGGTAGGACCAGGAGAGGCAGGACCAGGACCCATCGGAGCTGTTCCTGGGCCTGGAGACGGATCTGTGTGCTGGACAAGTGGCTACTTACATGGTTTCCACCTCTCTCAGCCCACAAAGAGCTGCAGAGCCAAACGTGGGCCGCTTCTGTGCTCTCTAGGCCGGCTTAGACAATTCCCAGAATCCTGGCGGGTCAGACGGGAGGGAACCGCAGGGCCTTCTCACTCAGGTGTGGTCCTGGGGGGGCTCCTCAGAGGAGCAGGACTTTCAGGCCCCACCAGACCTGCTGAGTGAAGTCTGCACGTTGGCCAGACCGCCAGGTGGGCATCAGGGTGGAGGACAGTGGCCCTGGGGGTCTCGAGGGGTGTGGCAAGTGCAAGTACTTCCTGAGCTCACACGCTCCACTGCATCCACGAGTGATCTATGTAGGAAAATCACACCTGAAAAGTCGCAGTGCACCTTACAAAGAGCGAAAAGCCAGGAACCCTGTGACTCTGCTTCCAGCGGTCAGGCCACTTTTCCTCAGAGGCCAAGCCACCGTGTCCTCTCCGCACTGGGCGTGAGGCTCAGGGGAGAGCTGGTGGCTCGTCTCAGGTGCTGTGCATGTTTCCCTCTGTCGGTCACGCAGTCACTCAGATTTCAGCTAAGAGCATGAACTCTTCCATTTCTAAGTAGAGTTTTGCGACTTCCGGGATGTAAGCGTCGTCCTAAAGAGTTCCCTTACTCACAGTGTGCTCTGAGGCAGAGTCCTACCCGAACATGGCAGCACAGCGCAGGGGATGTCTAGGAACACCAGCCTCCCTCAGATCTCTGTCACTCTGCCAGGCTTTCTGCTCTGCGGCTCGGCCGCTGCCCCACTGTCTTTGGAACCTTTATGGGGAAAGCTCTGTGTTACCGTCTCAAGTGGGGACTCAGCCTGCCCAAGCCCTGGAAGTTAAGTGACACGGGGCCCGGCTGCCGGGAAGCAAAACTGAGGCTATTGTGAGGAGCCCAGGGGCCACTGTGAGAGGAAACGTACAAAGGGCAGCTATGCGGGGCCTGGCGCCTGCTCCCACCAAAGCCCCCCTAACTCCTGCCGCAGGACGCCCGAGGCCCTGGGGTACCATAAATAATCCTGTCAGCAGCCTAGAGCCGCGATTGCAAGTGACAGTCTGGGTACCGCTCCCAGGGAGTCCCAGTGTTTACGGAGATGAGTGGCTTCAGCAGCTGATGTGCCTGTTCAGTAGGAATGCTGTTTACTTAGGGTGCCGAGGTCACTGACCACAGTCTGTACTTTATCCCACTACAGACTACAAACGGTGCGCCCGGCTTCTCACTCGGCTGGCTGTCAGTCCGCTGTGCGTGGAGGGGTAAGGTAAGCTGACAGCCCAGAGACCCGGTCTGCTTGAGACACGAAAATCCAGGAGGGTTTAGAGACATTCATTCTTTGGCTAAAGTAGCCTCGCTCTGAGTAAGGGAGAGCGGACACCCCAGTCTCGAATTCTGGCAGCAGGAGGAGGACCCTGCCAGCTCCACGCAGCTTCGGGAGCCCGGGGACCTGGCCGCCCATCCACGTGCACACAGCCCACTGGCTACGGACCTGCGTGTGACGCAGCGCACCGGCACCCGCCTGTCCACGTCGAGGCCCTCGTTCTGACGTTCAGAGCTGAGCATCTGACTAACCACATCCAAGCACATTTCGGAGGCACGCAGGCAGATGTTTGAGTTGGAGTCTATAGAAGAGCTAAGAATAGGGATCCTCTTTGAATGTTTCTGTCAGAGTTATTTTTCGTAGCCTCTGCTGGTAAAAATGCAAATGCACACAGAGTTTATGAACTAAACTTTCCGCTTGGCCTTGTGAAGGCTGACACGTAACGTGTAACACCAAGCTCTGCCAGACGGTCAGGATGGACTGAAAGGCTTCGTTTCCCTGAGACAAACGCCACCGATTTCAGCCCCAAACTGTGACCTCCTGACAGCACACCACCCGTGCATGCTGGGCGCTGCCGCTGCGGGGCTCCCCTAGGCACCCTCAGGCCGCCGTCCCCTCGGTCCACTGGCCATGTCTAGGCTGCCGAGCAGGAGCTACTGGAGCGCCGTCTGAACCAGCTGCCCCCTTCCCAGGCCCCGCTGATAGATGGGCTCCGTGAGACGCGAGGCTGGGGGATGTGAGCCCACGCTGCACAGACTCAGAGACTCAGGGCACCTTTCACTTGCGAACGCCCAGCTTCTGGTGACGGAGCTGAGACACGCCTGCACCTTCACTTCTCACCTGCACACTGCCCAGTTTCTCTCCCACTGCCCACGTGACGAAAGGAAAACGTCTTCTCTTAAACGAATGAATGGATTTTTGTGAGTCTCCCAAAGTACGTGCTAGGGGAAGTGAGAATGTTGTTTTTATTAAGCATTTCTTTATAGTTAAGGCATCATGGTTTCCAGAGGTGAATAGGCACAGCCTTGGAAAACAACTCCATTCACTTACAAGTGGGAGACCCGCTGCCCTGTGTCCACATCCACAGGAACAACCACTCAGGCCACAGTCTGCCCTGGAGACACCGCTACCTGCCGTTAAGATAGCACATGTACTCATTACTCAGGGAATGGAGGCTTCCGTGGGGCTACCCCTGAGCGTGGTCTCCCTCCGCATCTGCCTAGGACGAACACGCCCTGGAGGGCACACCCGGGCAGGCACCCAACATAGAGACATTCTGTGAAAGACAGAAGGATCAAGGTGTGTGCCCCTAGGTGTCCACTCTCAGAAGGGCGCCATGCTCAGCATCACACTTGTCACAACTCAGTGATCGTGTTCATTTTGGCTAAGAAACAGGTAGTTTTTAAAAAAGGTATTTCTGCTAAAATAATTTCATAACATTTTAAAAGATTCATTTCTTCCCGTTCCAGTTCTAAGGTGTAACAGCGAGCTCTTAGCTGGTTGATGACGATGCAGTCAAGGGTCTCTGTGTGCCCTGAAGTGCAGGGCAGTGGCATTTCCTTGTGTGGCCAAACACCTTGCTGCTGCATTGTCATCCTGAAGACGTCAGGACAGAGCTGCAGAACAAGGCGCCTCTTCCTACTCCAGATCATGACTCAACTTTTTTTTTTTTAATCTACAGGATGCTATAAATGAAAAAAATGTTTTAATTGAGGTATAGTCAATGTACAGCATGTTTCAGGTGTACAACAGTGATTCAGTTTTAAAGGTTATGCTCCATTTGTAGTTATGAAATACTGGCTGTGTCCCCTGCTTTGTACAACATACTCCTGCAGTTTATTTATTTTATACAAAGTAGTCTGCACCTCTCATCTTGCCCCCGCCCTCTCTCCACCGGTAACCACTCTCTTTATCTGTGAGTCTGTTTCTTTTTCGATAGTCACTGGTTTATTTTTTAGATTGCACACGTAAGTGATGTCACACAGCATTTGTCTGTCTTACTCCGCTTAGCATAATACTCTCCAAGACAGTTCATGTTGTTGCAAATGGCAAAACTTCATTCCTTTTAATAGCTGAGTAGTGTTCCTCATACACACACACATCTTCATCTGTTCCTCTGCTGATGAACACAGGTTCTTCATGACCTCAGCTTCTTAAAGGCTGTCTGGAAGAAGTAGGCCTTCAGCGGGTCCGAGCACAGGGGCCCTCCGCACCTGTGATCTCACAGCAGAATCCTCTGCTGCCTCTTTCTGAAGCTCACTAACTGCTGCTTCTCCAGCCAGAGGAGCTGTAGGCTCCCAGCCACCCTCCCACAGGGCAGGACGTCCTCACACACACACTCATTATCAGGACTTGCCCCTCAGGTAAGTTAAAAGCCTGAGCTCTGGAATATTTTCAGAGAAACAGAGTTTTGAGTAACAGGTACCCAGCCCATTCTACAAAATGCAGCCAAATCTGAAAAGCCCAGGATGGCCACAAATCAAAAGATGGAACTATCGAGAACGTGACAGCCACACATCACCACTAAGCCCTCTGGCACACAGGCCCACAGCAACCGTAGGACCAAGCTCTTTCCACAGCAACATAGACCACACTTTTCCAAACACAGAGAAACACGTGCAGACCGAGATTCCCATTCTTTATAAACACATTATGCTACATATAATTCAGTCTTCCAGGATCGACGAGTGTGAACCGTTCTACAAAACCGCATGTGTTTGTTTCCAGCAGTGAGCAGAGGTGCAAAGGAGCGGCAGCCCAGGAACCACGAGAAGTGCCTTGGACACCAGCAGGAGGCAACCTGCTACCTTCATGGACACCAGCAGGAGGCGACCTGCTACCTTCGTGAACACCCGTGAACAAGAGGATTATTTTTGCAGACTGACTCTCCCACATTCCTTCACTGAGTTTTGTATGTTGCTGACTGTCTGTGGACACACGTGCAGTGAATCGGTGTACCTGACAGTAAAAGTCGCCACTCGCCATTTTAAGAAACAGGAACACTTGAAGCGTCGCGCGGTGGAACGGCAGAGAGAGATCTCATTTTCCTGATTAGACGACATCACAAGTATTTCTTTAGAAACATAAGCAGGATCAGCAGAATCTGAAACTATATTTTCATATAGCATATGGTATTATTTAATATTTTTTACTTTTACAATTAAATTCCCAGAGTGTTATTTGGAACTGCATGAAAAATTTAAAAAAAAAAAAAGAACAAACGAACTTCAGTTGTGGAGACATTGGAGAGTAAATCTGTGAACATATCCAGGCTAATTTCATTTGTCCTTTGTGTAATAAATGTAAAATAGTGTCCAGATACTGTGCAATATGTAAATACTGTGAATAAACCCAGGTAATACGGTGTTTGTTATAATGAAGTCTTCACAGTGACTCTTGACTTCCGAGCAAGTTCACTGCTAGGAATTCATGAT
Source organism: Vicugna pacos (assembly GCF_048564905.1). Taxonomy (NCBI): domain Eukaryota; kingdom Metazoa; phylum Chordata; class Mammalia; order Artiodactyla; family Camelidae; genus Vicugna; species Vicugna pacos. Next base: position 60,945,178 of record NC_133001.1, read on the forward strand.
TTACAAATCTGCAAAGAGACCGAAATACTGGCAGAACGTCACAGGACACGAAGGGTGTAAACACATAAAACAGGAAGGCTACGGGTTCCTGTGCGGGACAAACACGTTAGCATTTTTTAAGAGAGCGGCCCCACACATTGGCAACATACTTATGACAGAACCTGACTTGGTGGCGAGTATTTCAAACAAGGTTGCAGCCATATTTCCTGTATGACTGTAATGGAAACACTAAACTAAGAGGGACCTTGAGGCTTCTAAGCAGCCCCTGATTTTTACAGTCATTTTGATGTATTTTGAACAAATCTTACTGGATCTGTTAAAAGACAAGTGAATTCAGCAATGAGTTTCTCTGTTCACGTGGCCCCTGGTCTGGGCACAGCCATCAGGACAGTTGACTTGAGGGTCCTAGCATTTGTCTGAGGATCCATATTTAACACACACCTGTAAACATTAAAGAGAGCAAACGACAGAGGTTTACCCAGGAACATACAGGAACACAGGAGAGGAAGAAACGTCTTCACTTGGAGACTATTAGCAGTCACTGAAGGGTGAGGGCGCGAGGGGATCACTTCTGAGGTGCTTACTCAGTCCTGTTTTCTAACTACAATCAAACGTTTTTCTCAATCTTTACTTTTTAGGGCGACCATTATTAAATTCAATCTCTGTAGTCTCTCAAGTCCCTGCTGTCCTGTGGCGCAGCGGTTAAGGCCCTCACAGAGCAGACGCCCGCACAGCCTCTCCTCACCCTGACCCTGTGTCCGCCCCACGGCCCCCGGTGCCTGGTGCGGGGCTGCAGGCTTCTCCCCCAGGGCCACACGGCTTCAGGAGACACAGCCCCCACCTGGGACCTCGTGATACTGAGGACCGGACGCCAACGCTCTGGCCTCCCTGCATCCCAGCGCCTGTCCACTCAGACTGACGTGTGACTCGGGGGCCTCCCAGGACTCGGGTCACCAACCATGACTGAGACGAAGACAGAAGTGGAGGAGAGCTGCCACTCATCTCCTCCCTGGGCCTGACCTGGGGTGCCGGCTTCAAGGAGTAGTGCCCGCCCTCTGCTGCAGATGGGGGAGGCAGGGACACTGAGGCCACGGGTCCGTCGCCTCTCCCAGGAGTGGACGTCACTGCCATGGAAGCCACGCGCCTCCGCGTGCACAGCACCCCCACTCCTTCCCACGTGTGGACGGCACACGTCACACGTCGTCCAGAGGACAGTGAAGGCAGTGGTTCTGACTCCTCTCCACCTGCCAGGAAGAAAACGGGGAGGCACCAGACCTATATCTTAGCTGCGCTTTTATGATTTCCCCAGTTTACTCTGAAAACAATCTTCTCTGACATCATCCATGAGGATTTTAGTTATTTCACAGAAGTGCATGGAAATTACCTGTATTTGCCTATAAACTAAGCACTGATAAAAAAAACTCTTAACATCTCCATATTCAAGCATTCCAACGTAAAAGAACCTTTCCTAACTTACTGTTTTTCCCACCTGCATATAAAAGCAGACGTATTTCTCAAACTGACCATAAGCTAAACCAGCACACAAGTGTCCTTCTTCCCGATACAGTCGAATTCCCAGAGGCAACGTGGTTCAAACGGGAACAAGCTGAATCTCCTCACGGGCTTAACTAGACACAAGCTACGAAGGAGGAGCGCTGCGAGGTCGCTCCCACCAGGGTTCCTCTCCTGACCCGAGGGTGCGGGTGAGTGCTCAGGCATGTGAACGAGCGCCTCGCCGTGGCTGTGCTCCTCCCACGCCAGGCCCTGGCTTCCGTCCACACAGGGAGAAGGAGTGCGGGTGACCTCAAGGCCCTCTGGCTCTGATGCTGACCGGGGCCTTAAAGCAACGCTGGACTTCACTGTGGTTTGTTTTCCACTGTTCCATCTGCCCTAGTATTTCTACAACTAGGGTGAGCGGAGGTCCAGCTAGTCCAACACTTACCCAATGAACTGTCTGAATCAGAAATTTTTATTTATTTTTCCACCAAACACAACAACTGATTTTCATCTACAATTATTTTTTAAAGTAAGAAAGTCAACTGAAGGAAGAAGGGCTGTGGCCTTGAGCCAGCGGCACGGTTACACGGTGACACATAGCTGGGACTGCGGGCGGGGGACGAGCCTGGGACCCGCAGGAGCAGAACCGGTCAGTGAACCTTCTCCAGGAAGGCCCTGCAGCACCTCAGACACTGCTGGTAGACGGTCTCGAAGTCAGAGTCGTTGCCCTAGAAGGACAGGGAAAAGAAAATGTAACAAAAGCAGCCCAAGAGAAATGCCCTTCCGACAGCCTCGCTCTGACGTCCGACGGCCGGGCGCCCAGACGGCAGGACGGGGTGAGGGCCGCACTTACGTAATAGGGGTCTTCGATAATCAGCTGCTTCTGTGGGTCGTAGCTCCCAAGCAGTTCTATTTTTGCTTTGCAGTTTTTAACTTGATTACTTTTTCTATTCAAATCTCTGTAAAATTGAAACATGAACTTAGTTTTCTGACCTATGGTTTAAAGTTAAACTGGGACATCTGTTAGGGTCTTGTGAAGTCTCCAGATCAAAATCCAGCAAAAGGAACTTGATTTAAATAGGAAATCAAACACTCAGCAGCACAGGACGGCCTTCCAGGGAGCTGCAGTCACTAGGCTCCGTGTCTCCAGCAAAGGAGCTGGGGACAGCAGTGACTCTCACACCTTCTACACAGAAGGTGCAGCTTTACGACAACGGTAGTTACATATCCTCCCGTGAAGTGCAGGTTCAAGAACATCCTGTCTCAGAAACTGAACAAAGGTGACACAGTGGAACTCAAAAGGCCATGAGAACCATGTCCCAGAGGGCGGCAGGCTCCACCTGACGCAGCCGTTCCTGCAGTAAGCCCGCCGTGCCGCCCACTGTGGACGCTCCTCCCTTTCTCCCACTACTGGACGCAGCGCCTCAGCTTTCTCGCTGAGCCCACTGTTCCTGTGTTTCGTTAACAAATCCCTGTGAGAAGCTGGAGTGGTGGATGTGAGCGTCCACCCGGAAACCTGCGAGGCCTTGGAGCAGACCCCTCCCTGAGAAGCGACCTAGGCTGAACCCTGGGGGGCAGATGGGAGCAGGGCTGACTGGGCTGCACCACCGAATGCCAACCATGTTTAGGAATTTAATGAACAGAGTACCACACAGAGTCCCCTAACAAGTTATTGCTGATAATGCCGATAAGCTATTCTGAGAAAAAATGAGAACAAAACAAACTGGAAAACAAAAATGGAAAGTTTATATATTCTACTGAAAACCCAGGTAAGCCTGTTGCATCTGTGTCTGCCCAGCCTGCAACGGTGATCAGAAGGAGTTTCTCCTAATCAAACACATGCAGTACTTCTGGATCAGCAGTGAAGCATGTCACTGTCCCCTGCTCCCCCAACCCCAGCTCCTAGGGGCTGCAGGCCCGGTCCCAGCATCTCACCCGGCAAGATCTATCACGTGACCACAGCACAAGGCCCATCTTACAGGGGAACAGGGTTGCATATTCCCTTTGGTCACGAAACCCCACCCGGTCTGCTTCTAAATCTGTGAGACACGTTGTATTCACTTGTCTGGCAGGCACACCGTGCTACACTATTTCTCTGTTAGGGTGAATGTTAGTACAGGGGAGCCCCACACCAGAGTCAGGAAAGTGCCTCCTCGCTGTCACCACGCCAGGTGCACGGCTGCAGAAATGCCACCAGTGCCCTGCTGCCCAAATTCGCATCCTCCCAGGTCAAATGCACGTGCAGGCGACAGGGCCCGGGGTGTGATTCACGGGCCTCACAGAGCGGGGAACGCAACTCCACCACACCCGCCTCTGAGTCTGTGGACTTGGGCCAGTAACTTAACGTCTCTGTGCCTCAAATTCCTCTGATAAGACGCAGCAACAGTGCAAACCTTCAGGATGAGCGCTCCAGTGTGCGAGCACAGGACACTGCTCACCACAGCCATCTGCACCTAACACCTCAGTCTGACAGGTGGTGTTGCTTAAATCAATGGAGGCAATCAAGAATTTAAATAGAGTAAAGTTGTCTTTGTTGTCAGTCTTTCTTCTGGGGTTGGGGGCAGGGCAGCAGTAATGGGGAGTAAGATGAGAAACACAATAAAACACCACACTGTCCACAGATCCTTATAACAGCAACAAACTCATTCTCCTGTGAAACAAAACGTCACCTTATATAATCAGACTCCCCCTCGCCAAAGGTGTGTCTGGCAAAACATACCCATGACACAACTCTACATTACTCTCTGGATTTCCTTCTATTCTAAATAAATAATTCTGTGTATTATGACCTTCACTATGTATCAAAACTTTAAAGTAATTTTAAAACGTCAGTTTGGACAACGACTGCTTGGCCCATTACTGAATCCAGTTGAACAGAAACACCCTTTAAAAGTGTGATTACCTCAGGTTGCTCTCATCCATACAGAGTATATAATCAAAGGTGACAAAGTCTTCTCTGGTAACCTGAAAGTAAGCGAGAAATCAAACGTAATGTTTACAGTTAGACCAATTAAGCCTAGAGGACCTAAAACAGAACTTTAGGTTAAAAAACAAAAGCTATACTGAAATCTGTTACTAATTAAATTAAATCACTTAGGTACTCTTAAGCTAACATTACAGTTAGCCTAATTTCCTAAAACTACCGCAGAGAAATTTTATAAAGTTCCTTGGAATAATCATGAAATAGTGTAATGTGTGAATACAAAGTTTACACTTCATCTTCAACTTCAGAAACAGCCTTCAAGGTTTTGCCCCGGTTTTCATTCTGCAAGCACGTAACCCCCTCTGCCCCTGGGATGTGCACCAGCTGGAGGACAGACGGCCGTCCCTCCCACGCAGGGTGGCGGCTCAGGGGCGACAGCGCCCCACAGAGAAGTGCAGCGGAGAAGGGGAAGAGTGCTGGGGAGAGAGAGAGGAAATCTTCAGTGGGGCTTGGGGAGAGCCACCCAGAAGGAAACACATGAAGAGCTGAGTGTCTGGGTCTTTATTCTGCATGAATTCCATAAGGTAAACAAGACACTGAATATTTTTACTGATTCTAACCTAAACCTTGTCATTGTTTGCTGTCGTAATTTATAAATACAAACCACTAAAATATAAATGAAAAACTATTTTACGATTTTTGACTATTATAATGACAGAATAAGAAAGGGACAAATATGCCACAAACAAAGGTGAAAATAGTTTCTGAGAATGCAATTCCAATAATTATCTTCCTCACTAAAAAGCCCTCTAAAATATAGCTGTACGGTGAAACTACAAAGAAGACACTGAAAACCTGGTTAAACAGAGTCATGACCCTCTAATCAGTGCAGCAAAGAGACAACAATACCCTCGTTATCCTGCTGGGAAGCATAGGTCTGGACTCTCCGTGTGCACCTGCACTGATGTTCAGGGCAGCACCTTAATCAAGTGCTGGGACTGAATTCTGCTCACACTCCCAAGGTGCTAGCTTATTTCAAGATCTACTACAACAAATATCAGAAGCTATTTCCCCAAATTAGCTGTATGAGAAATGTCCTGGGATTAAATATTAAACATTCTCCTCAATTTTGGAATGACTGCAGTCACAGAATCTAGGAAAGACAGACTTAGTCACTGACAGCCACATGTAGCTACATGATGATTAATGTTAAAATAACTGAGAAAGAGGAGGAACAGCTAAAATTAACATCTTAGGAAGAATGCATGGTAAAGGATTTCCGCTTGCAGCTATAAATGAAATAACCTGTAGCAAAACAAACCTACTGCCAGAAAAAACTAGAAAATGCCTATCAAATCTAAACACCTCTGCAGAGTCACCGACAGGCTCCCATGACAGCCAGGCTCAGAAAGGCCAAAACCCCAACCGCGTGCACAGGGCAGGGTGCACGGATGGGGACCCTCCGCGGGCCAAGCCCCACCCAGTGCCCCCACCACTGCTGCGGACAAGACTGGCCGCCTGGGAGGGCCGCTGGCGAGAACTCGGAGGAGAGCCCTCAAGCTTCTGGGCTGAAGAAATTTTTAACTCTTTAAAGGTTATTTAGGCCGTCCCTATAAACAACTTGTTTTATCTACCGAAATTTACCAAAGCTATTAAAACCTGAAAATTTTAAAAATCTATTATTCACTGAAAAATAATGAAAATGCATTACCCACTATTATATCTTTTTTAAAGGAAAAACAGCTATACTCTCCAAACTGGAACTCATGGAGGAGAGTGGACTGTTTCACATTTGTGCAAATCTCTTCACGGAGCATCTACTTCCTGAGAGACAGCCGGCCTCCCACGCGCCTGGGCTCTGAGCTGTGGAGACCCCCTCCAGCCCAGCCTCACACAAGTGGCGGGCTGACCAGCAGGGAACAGCTGTGGTGGACAGTGGTGGACGGCGGCGGACGCTCTCCGCCACACCACCAAAGCCCACTCAGTGGTGGCTGCTCGCAGGTTCCTGGCAACACAGAACGTGAGCTCGCACCAGTCAGCTTTACCCGCTCTGCCGCGGCCATGGTCAGCCTGACCCTTTGATCAGAGCCCTTCCTCGCACTTTGGTCTCATGGGCCCAAGGTCCCTGGACCCCACTCTAGGGACTGTGCTCTAGACTCTCATGCGGGGCGGTTAGCTGTGATGGGCAGGGTGAGGAGGACAGGGGTGCTGGGCAGCGAGCCGCTGACAGAGGCAGACGCACGAGGACCATGCTGACCGCCCGGGCTGGAGAAGCTGGAGGCAGAGCCCTGGGAGAAGTGAGCCTGGCACCCCCAAGTCCTCTTCAGCTACCCTGCGCGAGAAGTCAAGAGAACGAGCGGATGGCCCCAGGCCCGGGGAGGGCAAGGCGGCAGCAGGAACCCCTTGTGCGGATGCCTCACCCAAGAGGCCCACCCAGCACAGCCCCGCCCTCCAGGGCAGGACCAGTTCCAAGTCAGCTCCAAACCAATTCCCCTCCCCATGGGGCAAAGGGCCACCATCCAGACTTCTACGTTTTTAATACATCAAGTACAGCATTTAATCCAAACGAGCACACTTACCAAGCAATGACATAAAGAAGAAAAGAAAAAAGGGGAGGGAAGGAGGCTCCAGGATGCCCCAGGCATTAGTTACCAGACTTACTGTAAAATAACTGCCATCTGTATTGTTCAAGAAATATACGGCACCTTGTAGAATTTCACCAGAAAATTGGAATCAATAAAAATATATAAAACTTGAAGAATTAATAAAATAATAGACACTAAATATTCAATAAACAGAGGCTTACGGACTTGAAAACATCAGAAAGACAAGTATATCAGGAAAGAGGTCAGTAGAAGATTTCAGACTGAAAACCAGTGAAAGGTGTGGAGAAAGGAGAAAAAGCACAGGGAATTCACATTCCAAATACATTCAGGGTGAGTCTCAGCAGAATGAGAGGAGGGAAAATATACAAAGACAATAGCCCAGAGTTTTCCAGCACCGATGAAAACCATCAAGACACAAACTCAGGAAACAGAGGTGACCCCACAAAGAAAAATGAAAGACACCAGGAGAAAATGACAGGAACTGCAGGAAACAACAAAAAAACAATGTATTAGATGAACCCTTCCAAAAGATTAAAACAGAAATACTATCATTGTTTGACAACTTTTTTAAGAGAAAAGAAAAAGGAGCATTAGCCAACTTGTCTTATGAGGCTGCTCCACTCTGACAGTGTGTGATGCCGGGTGTGCGTACACCTGACAGTGTGTGACACCAGGTATGTGCCCAACAGAACTGCACACATACAAAAATATTCACAGTGGCATTCAGCCCCAGACTACTAATGACCCAAGTGTTCGTCAGAGTGGAACTGACAAATCGACTGTAGCATGACAGTAAAACAATACTGAATCCATAAATGAAGATGACTGGAGACTCTCACAAAGGAGAAACAGGACAGAAAGATGGCCACTACAGGGCTTCCCTGCTGTCACAGTAGGGGGAGGCAGTTTTAGCGCTGAGCCCTGGAGCAGACGCCACGGTGCTGCCCCTCTGGAAAATGTCCAGAGAGCACTGACAATCTGCATACGCGCCCAACAGAGTTTACGGAAAGGGGTGAGGATGTACAAGAAAGTAAACGTCCCCAGAGAACCAACCAGATGTGAGTGTTCAAACTCCAGAAAACTGGTTACATGGGTTAAAGGGAAAAAGACACCCTAAATGTATTTTATTTGTTAAACCCCGGGTTTGACAGAAATACTACAAATGGTTCTCAAATTGTGACACTCGCTGAAGAGGAAACTGCAAACATTAGAAAGATGCTTAAAAAAATAACAATACTCTGACATGATACTGATGTATAAAACTAGGACCTAGTATCTTACTAGGACTCGGAAATTTTTTAAAAAATCATTGTTGAGAAAACTTTCTTAAAAGCAACAGGGAAAAGAAAACAAAATCTGGAAATACTACTTCTAAAACTGGTAATTACTTGTGTTCTTAAAAAATGAAAAAGTTTCTAGCTTTGTTTTTTTTAAAGGCATGTGTATTTAAAATATTTCATTTGTATCCACTTTTATTATGTATACTTTGTGTATGAAAAATGATTTTAAAACAGAAAACATGAAAGTATGATTGACCATATTTCTGAAGGACTGCTCAAAAAAATCTACATTACTTAAAAAACAGAAAGTAGAGATTGGCAAGGTATATAAAATCCTGAAGAGATTAGAATGGACAAATGATATAAAAAAATGTTTAATCCCCCCAATGTAAATTCCATTTGAGAAAAGACCAGGTCCTTAAAACAGTTCATTTAAATAGTAACTTGTTAACAACAAGCAGCATCTACTGACAGAACCAAAAATCAGAAGTTTACAGGTCTCAGAGTAAAGTTATCTAAGCCACGAATAATGTGTGTGTTACTATTCCTGAGACACCATTAATGTATTGGAAGTGTTTCTATGGTAATTTTGTGAATTTTCTGGCTCACACGTCTAGATGTTTTTTATTAAAACAAATAAACCTGCAACTAAATTCCAGTTCTACCACTTGGCAGCTGGGTAATCGTCAACAAGTCATTCATTTTCTCTCCAGAGCTGTTTCTTGATCTGCGAGATGGGTTTACCAACTACTCCCTTCCGTAATGAGGTAAGACAAGAACAAAGAGAGGCGATCAAAATGTAAAACGCGACGCGGGGACAAAGCGACCTGCGAAGGTTAAACAGAGGTGAGACTTGGTGCAGCACTCACAGAGGAATCTTCACCCAGTCTCACGGGGGCTCTGATTCACGCACGATCAATAAACCACCCAGAAACATGCGGTTCATCTGACAACCGCGCTCAGCATGCCCGGCTCCCCGCTGCACCGCCTCCTGCTGCTGACACCCAGCCACAGCCCTTCTTGGCCTGCAGAGCCACACGCTTCATGAGGATGCACACAAAAGGAAATGAGAAAATTTTAGCTAGTTTTTTTTTTAAAAATCCAACTGAATCTCCATAAAAGCATCATCATACTGATAAAAATAAGAGTCCCTGCAGAACAACATGCTGGGCACTTAGTATCGAAAGGAAGCCAATCTCTTTAGAAGCCGGTCCCTGTGATTATGGCCAGTGGGTCCCAGCACACACACCTACCACTGGCTCCTAGAGGGGCCCGGATGTGCCCGCCCACCACCCTGATGTCCCACCACAAATGCTGCCACGAAAGCCTCAGCCTGCTGTGGTTCTTCCTGAGTCTAGGACCCTACAGCCCAATGAGGTGCCCACCAGACCAAATGGCTATTTAGTTAAAATTTAGAATGCAGCTGCCTCTGCCCCCCTCCTCACTGGACGTCTCTCAAACGTGCAAGAGCTGCACGTAGCTGGTGGCGTCCACACTGGGGAGAGCAGATAAGGTGCATGGCCCTCAGCCCAGGACGCTCTGCCGGGCGCACTCCAGAGCCTAAATCCAGAAGTGCTCCCACAGCAGGACATGCAGCCACAGTAACAGCGGTGCTGGCCTGGATTCCTAAGGCACTGTGAAGCTGAAATGTCCTTGTCTTTGTAACAGAACTGCACTGTAGCGGCGCTCCTATAAGGGGGACAGGCCAGCCACCATGGCGTAAAGGCTGAGACCACAGACAGACAGGAGGAGGCGACTGCAACTCAAGCCTTCCAGCTCATGGCCAGGGGTCTGTCCACGAGGCATTCTAATAAGTCAATTCCAGGACCATGCAAATCTTTCAGAAGTGTGGAACCAGAATGGGAGCGCTGTGGCCGGTGAGGCCAACCCCAAACACCCTCATTATACATAAGTCTGGTGAAGCCCCTCACAACTTCTCAGCATATGGGATCAGCATTCTAGAAATTAAATGAGTTCTCCTCTACCTGTCTTGCTTTATGGGCTGTGTTAATGCCATGATTTCTTAGGCAGCTCACAGCTCTTGCATCTGGTGACCGGCCCACGTTCCAGTCAGAAACAGCGCCGCTGTCAATGACCCACTGCAACACAAAACACACAAGTGCACCTTCAAGTTCCAGTGCGGTACCTGCCGGGCCACGTGGTTCATTGGGACCCCGTGCTTCTTCAAGCAAGCCTGCCCCCGGTGATCAGGAGGGTTTCCTATTTCATATGTGGACGTCGCCGCACTGTCTATCCTCCACTGCAGGAGAAAAGAGAACTTTTTCACAATTTCCTGCCCCAGAGACATTCAGGTCGGCCTCTTTAAGACAGTGAAAAGTACTTACCTTATCTGAAACGTTTTGATCAGTTACAAGTTTCCTGAAAACCGCTTCCGCGATGGGTGATCGACAAATGTTACCTTAAAAAGGGGGGACAGGGGCAGAGAGTGAGCGTCAGGTCTGAGGGAAGGGCAGTGCTGAGTCCACACACCCGAGGACAGCGAGGGAAGTGAGGCAAACACTCTTCTTGGAGGTGACGGTCCTGCCAGGCATAGTGGACCTGGGAACAGGTGACTAAACTTTGCTCAGCGGTTTCACACCCACTGTCCAAGCACTCCAAGTACAAATGACAGAGACTTCAAACAAGTACAACCAAAGCTGTTGTTTCTCAGGTTGCCTCACTGACCCAGAAGTGAGTCATGAAATCCATGAAGTGGACTGCAGCCAGTCCATTTTAAAATGCAATACAACAAAAAAGACTTAAAAATATGTTTTCTCATGTATACGGCACATAATAAAGATGAATATTGTTTCATAAAATACACAAGCAAATGCACTGAGGCAGAACAGTAGTCCTTCTACACAAACTTCTACCACATGATCTGCACGAAGCCCCTGCTTGAGTGCTGTGGACCCAGGAGTCAGCCAGCTGGGGCAGGGACGGTCCTCCAGGCTGTCCAATCTGCCCAGAACTTATATCATCGGCTGCAATTTCACGGAGCCCCAGGGCCCTCCTCACTTCAAACCAGCTGGCCACAAATGCGGGGGTCCTCACAGGATCAACAGTTCTCTAGAAGGACTGCAGAACCCAAGAAAGTGCTATGTTTATGATCATAGCTTTATTATTACAAAAATATACAGAGCAGAACCTGCCAAAGTTAAAGAGCGTGCAAAGATTCTAGAAGAGTTCCAAACATGGAACTCTCTGGTCCTCAGGGACACGTCACCCTCCCATCACCCATGTGTGAGCACACTCAGAGCCCTGAAACCCAGAATGCCACTGAAGCACCAGTGCCAGGGCTCCTGGGATTTCATAAGTAAGCACAAGTGACTGAGGTCAGTGTCTAGCCCCTTCTCTCCCGTGGGTGGCTCACGGCCCCCACCCAGGTTACCTCCTCGGCACACACCAGGTAGGGCCTCCCCTGAGCACCCAGATACTCCTGCTGCTCCAAGGGAGTTCCAAGGGGTTTGGAGGTCAGCTCCCAGAAGCCAGGACAAAGGCCCGAGCTTCCACCTGATGGGGCCAAGCTCCTTACTACACAGGGAAAAAGATATAAAGACATAAAGTCTTCTCTCAAAATATTTCCACCACAAGCAATGCATTTACGGGAGACATGGAGTCAGCTATCATAAAAACAAGGAAATAAATGCTGACAGACAAGCAATATTCTATAGGAACACAGGACAAGCACAAAGAAGATAATAAGAAAATTTCCTATAAGGGAAAAAGAAAGAATGGTTAAGGCTGATCTTTAAAGGGTTAAGAGGACCTTATCAGGCAGAGCCAGGGAAAAGGCATTAAAACCTGGGCGGGACTGTATGAACACATGGGCGAGGCTGCTTCGGGTGGAGATCGAGTGAGTGGGAGCCGTGGGCCCACGATGTGGGCTTAGCACCCACAGCGGGAAGAAGCAGAAGGTCTGGGGAGGAGAAGTAACGGGATTCCCTTCACACACATATTCTGCACACCTGCTACTGTGCACGGCACCAGAGCTGATCAAGGCACAAGTGAGGAAAATGACTGCAAGGCCGAGGAAACATTAAGACTTGAGACTAGAGGTGGACAGCCGGCCTCCCTCCAAGGCCGCAGAGGGAGGCCACAGACAGGACAGGACTCAGGAGGTGGTACCCGGAAGTGAGGGGAGGGAGCCTGGGACCCGCGGCCCAGAGGACAGACCTCACTCTCCTGACATCAGAATCTTCTGGTTCATGACACACACGTGGAATCTGGATTTTCTGAGGTGCTGTTAAACACGACTAATTCCCTACTGCAAGGAAAACAGCTTCAGTCTGATGTTCTTCAGTTTCTACACTATCCTGGTCTGATGATGCACTTATTATAAAGCACATCCTTCCCACAGAGACTGGTTTCCCTCAGCTGCCCAACCATGAAAGGAATTACATGCCCTCTGTAAGCTGGTTTGTGCTGTGAAGCCTTCCTTTTCCACATTCTAATTCTGTTAGTTTGTAAGTCAGGTACTATCACCACTACTTTGATTAATCAGTCTTCCTACAGATGCGTGGTCACTATACTTGTCACCGTATGTCCAGGGCTACCTTGAACAGCACTCTATTCCAAATTAAGCCAGTTTTTATTATTTGGAACTGCAGAGTAGTAGATGCCTAATATCTCAGCATCTAAAGATACAATAAAAAGACTAGCTTCACCCCTTACAAATAGTTATTAAGTATAATACAAATGCATTCCCATAACAAAACAAAAATTTGGACTATTTACTGCCTTAAAGTTCAGGCATGTTCATCCAAACTTACTTTTTTCCTAGACAGTCATATTTACAGCAAGAAGATGTGTGATAAGGGTACGGAAGAGATTACTACTACAAAGATTAGAGATAAAGATAAAAGATTATACTATCTATAAGATCAAAAGATAAGAAACCCTGCCTGCTTGTAACTGGACCTCTTGATTTCAAAAGCTGACATCACCAAATTAATGTGTTATTTTAAAACAGGGCACATCCATAAAAGACAATACTGCAGGTTTCCCCAATGGAGAAGTTCTAAAAACTTAAATGTCACCTTCAGATTTCTTTAGGAAAAAGATTCAATCTGAGAAGCCTCAAGTTTGTTTTTTTCCGAATTAATACATGGTCTTAGTCACCACCTTCATCTCAAGGAAGGAAATTCTCCAAGGGTATGGCTCTGTCTGTCCCACCCAGCACAGCACCTGACGCCCAGACCAGCACACATAACACTCTCAGGTACTGAGTAACCAGAGGAAAAAGGTCATCTGACACCACTGACCCAGCATTTTCTCCAAGCAGGCTGGCTGTGCCACAACTAACAACACACGTTCTCCAGTCCGTCTCTTATCTCCAAAAACTTAAAACACTCTTAATAATCTTGCCAAAATAAGGGGCAGTTCCTTCTCTCCTGCCATTACCCTCACCAACAGAATACATCTGACACCTGCCTGCACTTCAGTCTGAAAAACGTCCAAATAAATGCTTTGAAGGAATAAAACTTTTACATTTCATAAATACACTGTTCTTACTGCCCAGCACACTGGCTACCACCTGAAATGTCACACAGCGACTTCCTCAGTCTCCCCAGGACCACATCTCACCACCTCCACCAGCGAGACTCTGGTCCAACACACAGGCTCTCTCTTCAGGCTGGTCTCCCTCCTCGCCCCTCCTCAGTCTTATCTCAACACAACAGCTGAACGCTTCTGTTTAACCCCCCCACCTCTTCTCAAAATCCTCCAGTGGCTTAACTGGTTCTAAGTGAGCCCAAGTTTTCACATGGCCTCACCGGATCTGCCCTCTGAAGGCCCTAAACTTGGGTCCAAGACAAGGGCTCACTACCACCACCTCTGAGTACAGTTCTCAATGCTAAAAATAACTTACATTTTTAGGATCAACTGAAAAAACTCAAAAGTAGAATATCTTGTGACATGAGAAAATTATATGGAATTCAAATCCCGGGGTCCATAAATAAACGATTACAGCCCAGCATAAGTACTGGCTAAGCTGCTTTAGCACCACACCCTTTGTACGACCTGCAGAGCACAAAATACTTGTCCTCTGGCTTTCACATAAAGAGTCTGTGGACTCCGGCCCCAGAACAGTCACTGTGTGTGAGGAAGTAACTTCTCTCTGCACCAAGAGCGGTGTGACATGCACCCGCTGGGCACCAAGAAAACAGTCCCTCACATTATCTCCGAGTCCTCAGGTACAGAGGAGGGTCTGAGAAGGTACCAGGTCACAGGCTCAGCTCTGTGGCTTCCCTGCCAGTTCTCCAACACGGCCAGCACTCTCACTCCAAAACCTTTCACCTGCTTTCCTCGGGGTCCAGGACACTTTTCCAAAGTACCCTATGCCTGCTTCCTCATCGCTACCAAGCCTTTGTTCAAATGTCACCTTTTCAGTAAGGCCCTCTCTGAATACTCTGCTTAAAACTGCACTCCACTGCCATCCCCTTGTCTTGCCTTAATTGTCCTTAATACAATCCACCTGAGGGATTCCAGGCAGGTGTGATGGAAAGAACCCTGGCTTGGAGGGAAAGGGGTGCAGCCACGAGGCACCCAGGCTTGGAGAAGGGGCTGTGCAGAAGCTAGAGGTCGGGCTTGCACAGAGGCTGGGCAGGTGACAGAGTAACCAAGCACATGACTGTTGACAGAACGTGGGCTCGAGAGAGGCAGGGATTTCTGTCACTAGTGTATCCCCACACCCAGAACAGTGCCTGGTAAACGGTAGTTGCTTTAAAAAAAAAACTGTATTGAAGACAAATACTTCCACAAATACATACCAGCAAACGTTTCTCATGAAGAGCTGCCACGGTGCAGTGTCAGCCTAACCACCAATTCTAAGAGAAATAAACAGGGCCATGGAATTCTACTAGACGCCCAAACTGACCCGAACTGCCCTTTGGTAACTCTGTTGATTCCATCAGCCAGCCTTCAATGGAGAGCTTAAAAAACAAATGATGCCCACTGTCAAAGGGAAACAAGGAGGCTTTCCACTTGTCCCTTCACAGAAATTCAACACAAATACCTAGTGATTATCGTATTTGTCCTAAAGCTGGAAATACAAAGGAAGATAGGCCCTCAAGAGGGCTAAATCTAGCTATGATCTCAAGAGGGTATCAAGTAATTACAATAAAACTTGTGTGAGGAAAGGTGTCTATGAAAGGTCATAGGAACAACTACCTCCACCTGCAGGATCAGGGAAAACTGAAAAAGGGAATACTCCGGCCTGACCTTCTAGAAAAGCTTTCCAGGCAAAATGCAACATGGGCTCCTGGGCGCCCAGGAAGCAGCACACAACGGAAGGCACAACAAGCATCTCACGTGCTGGGGGGCAGGTGCCCCAGAGGGCATGGGTGGGGAACGAACAAGGCGATAAAGTGGGAGAGGCCGGGTGGACTTCTGTGGTCTTCTTGAAGGGTACACCTAAAAGGGGGCAGAAATGCAAGTCTGCAGGAAATGCAGGCTCATCTGAAGATTTTTCAGTCACTGGACTAGTGACCATCTAGGCCTTCCTCCCTAGGGAATTAACTACAGCCCTGTGGTGCTCTAACAAGGGAAGAATCCCACAAGCTAAAGGGAACGTGAACTCTGTTTTAAGTAAGGGAGGCTAACTGTTGAAATCTTAAAAACGAAAATAATTCTGAGCTGGAAGGTACCTAAAGAATTAAAGATAAAGAATATCTTCATTTTCATGTAGAGGAATGGAACATGGGGCTGTTACACAGCGACCTGGGGAACCAGATCTCCGTGGTGTGGCTTTTACCACCAAGAAATCCTGAACGCTGCGATCCATCTACCTTTGGTTCAGATCCCTTTCTGGACATAGGCCAAGGAAAGCCGGCAAACCGGTGTCGGCATGGATGTCAGAGCATCAGGAGGCCCCCAAGACACAGATCAGTCCAGCGGCCTCGGGCCTACCTGATGCAGGGGAAGGAGGGATTCCAGGCAGGTGTGATGGAAAGAACCCTGGCTTGGAGTGAAAGGGCTGCAGGCGCGAGGCACCCAGGCTTGGAGAAGGGGCTGTGCAGAAGCTAGAGATCGGGCTTGCACAGAGGCTGGGCAGGTGACAGGGGATCCGACTTGGAGACGGGACTAAGCAGGTGAGAGGGACCCCGCCTGCAGAGCCGCCCGGGAAGGTGCGCGGCGCCGCATCCCGCCCTTCAGTCTCCCCTCCCCGGCCTCCTCCGGATCACCGTTCCCGGCCCAGCGGCGCGGCCCAGAGCGCACAAGGGACCCCCGAGCCCTCCCGGAAAGTCAGAGGGGCTAGAGAACAGCGCCGTCTCACCCAGACACACGAACAGCACAGACTTGGTCACCTGCTCGGCCATCTTCCCGCGCGCACACAGGCGCCCACTGACGGCGTCCGGACGTTTCCGGCGGGCGCACGCGCACGGCGAGCAGCCCGCCCAGCGCCTGCGCAATCCAGCCCCAGCCCCGCCCGGAGCGAGAGAGCGGCCCCGCGCCTGCGCAGTCCTGCCTCAGCCCGGCGGGTAGGAGGCGGAGCAGAGAGCCAGGGGCGGGACCGCGGGGAGGGGCGGGGCAGGGGCGGGGCCGAGAGCCACCTGGGAGGGTGGGGCCCGGTTGGGGCGGGCTCGGGTCACGCGGCTCCGCGGAGTCACGACCTCAGAGCCGGGGCTGCGTAGCCCCGAGCCCTGAGGGTGTGGGGGCCACAGACAGAAGCCGGAAGGGCGGGGGATGATCGGACCCGAGGGACCTCGGAGAGTAGAGGGGCCAGTGCTGGGGTTCAGGTGAGCGCCCCTCACCTGGGCCGCACGGCCGAACGTGAGGCGGGCGACCCGGGGTGAGCGGGGTCCTCACGTGACCAGACGCAGCTCCCAGGACCCCGAGACCCCCGCCCCCAGTCCCGAGTCGGAACTGCCGCGCACCTGCCGCTCCGCAGCAGCGTGGCCGCGGGCTGCGCGGTCGTCCTTCACGGGAGGCTTCGGAGCTCGGGGACCAGTGAGGAGAGCGCACACCTTTCCTCGCTGCAGTTTTTGTCCTGTGAATGTGTATAAAGCAGGTACCTTGCCCTGAACGAGAGCCGGTGTTTACGTGCTCTTCACCTGTCTCAGGTGTGCACCTCGCTAGACCGGTCCCTGCCCTGGGAGGCGGAGCCGGGCGGGGAGCGCCCTTCCTCTTCCTGGGTAAGTGTCCGCAGCTCGAGGGGCGCCGGAGCGGACCAGGCTCGGGATCACAAGTGAGTACAGGTGTCGGTGACGCCGCTGAACCTCACCTGGGATCGGGAACCTCCCCCTCACCGCCGCCTTACCCTTTAAAAAAGCTTTGCTAGGGTAAATCTTTGGTGAAAGAGGGAGGAACGATGTCTTCGGGATTTTAGCTGTTGCGCATGTAGCACCTGCAGACTGTCAAAAGTTAGGAGGAACCAACTCCCTGGACGCTCCACAATGCGGCTGCAATTCAAGTTTAGACCCAGTCGACTCAGTTCACAGAAAAGCCCTTCCCAAGTTTTTATTTTAATGATTGTAATGAATTTTATGTTATTTGTAAATATGTAATATTTGAAAAGCCAGCGTTAGTTACTGTCTTTTCCGTCCCCATTGGTTTCCATAGAGGACAGTCTGGACCTTTGTCAGACGGTTGGGTTGGGTGCGCCTGGCCCCTGGGGCAGGAGTTAGAGCCTGGCCATCTCTCCTTGGCCTCACCTAAGTGGAAGGGCCAGGCGTCCACCGCTCACCTGGAGCTGCCTGCTATCGGCCACAGTGTGAGGGAACCTCTTGGGGCAGAGCGGCTGCCTGCCTGGCCCTGTGAACCCTGGACCCTGGATCTCATTGCTATGATGGTTTTCCTTGTTTAAGGAAATGTGAAACTGCTCTGAATTGGTAGAGGGCCATAAGGTAGTGAGATTTACCCTGCTAGCTGGAAATGTGTCATTTTCACTTTATTTCAACAAAGACTTTAGTGTCACCACTGCTGCTGCCAAGGCTGAGCTGGAGAGCATGACACAGACATGGGACCCCTGCCGGCGAAGAGTAGGAATCTGATGGCCCCAGAATGATCAACCAAAGGGGAAAAGGTTTTCAGGTTTTCTTCTGCATATAGAACCTACATGTCCTGCATTCTTGTCCTCATGAGAGCTTTTATTGAGATGTGGGAAACGCCTGAGATAATAATGGGTTAGTCAGAAAATCTGCACACACGCATCTCAGAGAAATAACAGGTCTCCAAGGTGCTGTTTAGTCTTTGGTGTGTCCTGCTACTGGCACACCCGTGGAGGCTGAAATAAGTTAGAACGTCCATCCTGTTTATCATGCTTAAATTAAGTAGAATTGGTTATCTGGTTTACAAATGTTCTATTTAAATGAGTTACTACTATCCCTGACCTTTTGTCAGGGTAAAAAAAATTATTTGAAGGAAATATTTGCTCACCAAGAGCGATTTGATGCATTTCTTCCGCTTAGGTACTTTTCTCAGGGGACTTCTCACTGTTTAGAAATAAGGATGTGGTGTTTGGAAAGAAGAGAACGGTGCTGTGCTGGCGGGGGAGGCAGGTATTGCTGCTGTCCTGATTGACCGGTGGCCACAGAAGTCCTTCTGCACATTGCCTTATTTGCAAGTGTATCATGATAAGACACCATCCTGTGCAGTTTATAACCCAAGCACAGGGAATTTTTTATTTTCTTTGAGAAGAGTCCATTTACCACACCGAATGACCAGACCAGAGTGACATGTGTGGTCCTGCTCTGAGCCAGGATCACTCTGCGATTTGGGAAAAGGTAGAGCGAGTGTAAGTCAAAGCTTTCCATATGCTGGAAGCTATGTTTCTTGTCACTCTGTGGGCTTGGTCCCTATCCAAAGCCTGAGGTCAAAGGAACAAGAAAAGAGGCACAGTCCACACTCATGTCTTGGGTTCAAATGGTCTGTTTGGTTTGCGATTTGGATTAGAAGTTTAATGATTTAATCAGAGAGAAAGGTTTGATTTCTACAACTGACAAGCTTTGTCTCCTTAAGACAAAGGAAGTAGTTAAACCCAGGCCACAGAAAGAATTGGTTTAAGAAACAATGGCCATTGTTATCCAGCAGTAGTGTCTAAGATGATAATGTTCTAATAAAGCTGAAGGCAATATTTCAAAGGCTTTTAAAAGATTGCATAGATATGTAAAGTTTGTTTTGGCTAAGGCTTAGAGCCAAAATAAAAACCTGTAACAATTTCCTTTAAGCAGCCCTCTCATAGTTGAGTCCATTGAGGAAAATAGCAGATGCAATTGCTTGCTGATGGGAGTGAAGTGCGAGAAGCCCTGAACTGTGTGAGGATGAGCTGTTGGCAGGGACTTTGCTCTCCTTGCTTTCATCCCAGGCCCTGGGAGCCTGGATTGGAGACTGGTCAGTTTTCTCATCCCAGGTGGCAGTTTACTCTGAGTCTACTGGTGCTATTGCCCCCAGTGGCCCCAGCCCTGAGTTTATTGCCCTGTGATCAATATGGAAATTATTTCCACGTCTTAAGCTCATGTGAAGCTTTTGAGGTTTCTAAAGTAAAACATGTCTCCCCGGTATTTTATAAACTTCATTAAGGAAAAAAGCCTTAGTATGGAAATTTTCAAACATTTAGTTACTTTTTAAAGAAAACTTTACATCTCTTCTTGGCTTGAGGTTTGGCAATTATTCTTCTCTTAGGAGGAAACTCAAATATTTATAGATAATTTGCTTTGCCTTGGAAGTCAAGAGACTTAAGACTTAGGAATGTTCAGATGCAAACTATGACTTAGTAGTGACCTGTATTTTCATAATTTCAGCAATATGATGATACCCACGTTCTGCTCAGACCACGCTCATCCTGCCTTGTGGTACAGCAGAGGGAACGTGGGCAATGCCAGGGACAGAAACTGAGTTTAGCTCTAAATCATTATTATTGTCTGTTGGCTCTGACAGAAATTCTCTATGCACAACTACAACCAGGCAATATGCTTTTATCAGGTATTGAATAGGATCTGTACTATCCAAAGGAGCCAAGCTCTTCTGGAGTTCAGCTGAACATGAAGGTATCCTCACCACCAGCAGCCTTGAGATACCCTGTTCCCAGGGACACAGGACCACGTCTGGAACTCAGTCTTGTGCTGGAGCTCCATGGTCTGCAGGCATCCTAGGCTGCATCTGAATTCCAGTCCTGTTGCTTTCCTGCCCATGTTTACGAAAGAGGCCATGACCTTCCCAACACAGGATGTTTGCAGTAGCAACTCTCAACTGAGGAATTTGCTTATTTGACTGTTTTACTGCTGGTTGGTTGATAGAGTTCGAAGTAGAAAGTCTTTTGGGGGTAAGATTTATGCATTATTTACTATGCTTTAGTTGCATGCATCAGAAAATCTGATCCAAATTGGCTTTGGTGGATGAGGATTTTACTGGCCCATGTGACTGAGCAGCCCAGAGCTACCTCTGGCTTTGATGGTGGCCCAGCCCTGGGCTGAAGCAGAGCCCTCCTCATCTGCTCCTCTGCATGGCTCCACCCTCAGGCTCTCCCCTATGGTGATAGAATCTTGCAGCAAGTCCCAACACAAGTGCTTTGAAGGAGACAGTTCAGCAGCTCAGATGCTGATGTGGGTCAGTTCCAGCTGGTTCTGTAGCAGAGCACCTGCCCCACACCAGGTGCAGCACGGATGGGAACAGGCCAGCTGTGCTGGTTCTGAAATAAAACTCAGCAGCAGAAGGACCAGATTTCCACTGCAGTTTGTTGGTGCCCATCAGTGAGCGATATTGAGCGTCTGGACATGTACACGAAGCACTGCGGGGGCACCGCTCAGAGAGGCCCTGCTTCTGGCCTGCGGGGACTGCAGCTGAGTGGTGGGCATGTGTGAGGATGAATCTCAGATCACAGACTTAGGTGCCAGAAATGTAGATGTGTTCTTATGAGCCCTTGTTTTCAATCTTGTTTTGGGGGGTTGTTGAGAAGAGGTGTCAGGCCTGTGCCATCTCTGCCCACTCAGACTTCCTGTTGGTCTTCAGTCAGCGTTAATTCTGAAGCATGCCCTTGTTGCAGGCACATGGCCCTGACACTCCAGCTCTGATGGAACAACCTGCAAGCCAGGCCACTGGCTCTCCTGGGCCTTCTGGGCCAAAGGGGACTCAGAGGTGAACCCCCACTTGGCAGCTGCAGGAGGCTTCTTGGGTTATTCTGCTTGTTGGCCTCATTGCACTCAGAGCTTCTTAGCTTTTGTTTTGTTTGGGTTTTGTCCTCCCTTTCCTGGGAGGTCCTAGAAGGACTAACTCTGGGCACTATACCATCAACTGGAGCTTCGCTTCCCAGTGACCCTCCTCTCCCTCAGGGTCTAGGAAACATTACAGAGTTGGAGAGGCAAGCAAATATTGCTCTTACTTAGCACACATGCTTCCAAACCCCCTGGATTTTCTGTATACATAAGCCTTTCCTACTCCTCACAGGGATTTGACCTTTAATTCCAAAAAGCCATACAAGTACTATTTATCCACTTAACAGGTGTTTTATTGGACACTTTCTATATGTCATTATAGTATGTGTTGGCGATATTACAGTTAATTAAATAGTCAGTGTGCTTAACCTCATAGCACTCATGTTCTAGAGGGAGAGATGAGATTAGAAAGATTAGGTAGGTAGGTAGATAGATAGATAGATAGATAGGCAGGCAGATAGACAGATGACCATGGTACAAACTAAATATGATGAAAAATGTTTGAGGGATGTTAGCAGTGGAGTAATATTATCTGAGATATTACATAGAGCATTTCTTTGGAGAATGACCATAGGTGATCAAGACTAGGAACAGAGAAACCGCACAGGAGTCTGTTGAACAGAAACCACTGTTATTCTGTGGGCCAGGATGGTAGCAGGGGAGGAGGTGAGGAGTAGTCAGTTCCAAGCCCACTGAAGGTTGATGTTCTGATAGGGCATGCCGATGGATTGGCACTGGGTATGAGAGAACTAGAGAAGTCATAGCTAGCCCAGGTTCTGAGTGTGAGCTGGAGAGGAAGCTTGGGGAGCAGGCTGGGGAGGTGGTCTGGCACCACAGTTAAGTGTAAATGTGTTTGACTTGAGTTGCGTACTTGATACTTGATACCAAGTTCCAGTAGGTAAGTGATACTGTAAGTCTCACATTTAGGGGAAGGTTAAAGGCTAGATAAAACCTATAGGATTATCAGATATAAATGTGCTTCAAGTCACACCTGAGGTGTGAGTGTAAGCAGAAGAGGGTGGAGCCTTGGGGAAACTGAGATGACCCTGAAAGGAGGATGAGAAAGAAGGCTGGCCTTCCCTTCTAGGTTCCTTCCTGGAGGTTGTCAACTAAAAAAAATGCCCAGTGTGGACCTGTGAGTTACGCTTTATTTGGGACAAAATGAGGACTGTAGACTAGGACACAGGTTCTTAGATAGCTTGAAGAACTGCTTCGAAGGGGTGAGGATGGGGTTCAGTACACATGTAATTTTGAGGAAGAGGGACATGCAGTCAAGCACGTGTTTTGGCAAAAGGTTGCTGCTAGTCATGAGGAGCACATGTCTCTATTAATGATGTTAGTGCTTTTCTAGATATGAGGAGATGCAAGAATAAAATCATAAATTCTTTGTCTGAAAATATCTAACTATCTGAAGGCCTGTTCTGCCAGTTTTCCCAGAGCACAGAGCGCCTCATTCCTGATCTCCACCCTGAACTCCTTTCAGACTACGTTGAAAGTCAGTGACTGCAGTGGCTAGTGATTTAATCCAAGCAGAGGTAGCTGGAAAGTAACAATTTTTAGCTGTCAGGGCTTCCTCATGTTCATAAATTTGACCATAGTTCGGGAGGCGTTTCATGACCATTTTTGTCCCACAGTGCTAGGACTGCTCACTCTTAGGTCAGCACTAGATACAGATAATTGACCATAAACCTAACAACTTAATTAACTTTAACTGCATGAGGCTGTGGAATACATTTGATTCCTAAGCAAAGGTGGGAGCGATTATCAAAGTAATTGGAACACAGGCCTGGTCTGGCTCCTTGGGTCAGCTGTATACCTCAGAC
Source organism: Vicugna pacos (assembly GCF_048564905.1). Classification (NCBI taxonomy): domain Eukaryota; kingdom Metazoa; phylum Chordata; class Mammalia; order Artiodactyla; family Camelidae; genus Vicugna; species Vicugna pacos. Next base: position 60,968,458 of record NC_133001.1, read on the forward strand.
GTCATCTTCTTCTCACCCTGGGCTGGTAGTTCCTCCTCTCTTTGAGCATTGTTTTAAGGTGGTTTTGAGGTCAGAAGTCCTCTCTGTAGGCCAATCCAGTGCAGGGGCCCTTTCTAAATGGAAATATTAATTCAAGAATCAATTCGCTTCAGTTTCACTGTGCATGAACCAGTTAAGATACCTGATAAGAGTTCTAGATCGCAAGTCATGGGGCATCTGATCTTCAGCCAGATATAAATTACTGATATAAGCTTCAGAAACAAGCTTAGAGTGTCCTTTTAATAATTTAATTAAACTTAACAGAAATACAACATAACAGCAAGGAGCTTTCTGGGAAGTCTCAAGCAGTACATACAGACCTCAATTAACAAAATTAGAATTTAATATCCACTGAAACAGAATCTTTTTATCTCTAAAATTACCTTCATTTCTATCAAATATAGACAAATTAAAACAAACAAATCAAAATTATGTGTTTGCAAAGTAAGTCTGATTTCAATAAACTTGGCCTGATGATTTGTGTAAGTGTAGTTGATCATATAGGGTTTTAAAAAATTGATTATGATAGAACTTTTTATAAAAAATCTCAGATTAAAGTTTTTAAAAGGCCCCTCAGGGCCAGGAAAGCCATGCCAATGGCTTCTCACAGATTTCACCTGTGATATCTATATATTCAGTTGAATTCCTTCCTTTTCAGGGCCCCCAAAATACCTTGAGATTCTGTCCCCATTAGGAGATAGCCTTCTAAGTTACCTGATAAGGCTGTTGGGAACCTAAGAGTTTCCAGTCTCTGGAGGGATCAGGTAGAGAGAAAAGATAAATGTTTCAATTCTCCATACAAAAGTATAATTTACCAAATTACTACAAGTCATAATTAGCTTGAGGGGAAGGGTTTTCTTATATCTGGAAAACACAGATTAAAAGCTAGTAATATTCCAGAGAGGAACCATAAAAATTATAACCATATTCACCAGTTCACTCAGTCCTATATAAGTAATCCTTTTTGTTAGCAGTTTTATGAAGCCATTAGGTTTTCCATTAGAATTCCTTAATTTCTTACCCATTCGGTGGTATGATCTGAAAGTTATCAGAAACCTGTACTTATCAAAAAAGTCCTTGCTACAAATTTTCTTAAACAGAAAGCACTTTTGCAAAGGCATCAGTGTAAAACAGTAACTGCCTATGAATGACAAAGACTTAAAAAAGGCACAGTTAAAACCTGATTACAATGCTGTTGACAAAGACACATAGTTACTGTTGTGATATACAATGTTTTAAGATAATGACTAGAATTATGACTGATAATATTTTACCAGGACATACCAGATTCTTAGGAACTTCATATAGTTTCTAGGGTATCCATATTCATGACATTACCATACAATATAACCTAAGAAGATTTGTTACTCATTTGACAATGCTTCCCATGTAATTTAGCATACCAAATGAACCTAATTAGTTTAGTACCTCTCTTTGGGGTGTTTCAGGGGCCCTTTGAAGCATTACAAAGTTAGCTAGAGGCCAAAGGAACTTCATTAGAATTTGGGAAATTTATAGGAAAAAAAAAATATATATATATATATAAAATGTTTAAAACACTTGGTCAAATAAAATTATAGATCACTATGAAACAATACTTATTCACTTAGCCAAAGTGACAAAAGATTTCAAAGGCAAATATAGAACAGACCACTTAAAAGGTAAACAAACAAACAAAAAAACACAACTTAAAATCTGTTATCAAAAGCTCAATAGTCTAAGAAAACTGTTTTCTTAACAGAAAGAAAAGGCAAATTCCAGCTTGCTTCAGCTTACTTTTTAAAATTTATTTGCTCAATTAAGTTTATTATAAATTTAACCCATCCTGACCATACTAAAAACTCTTTTCTCATGGTTCTTTTCCCACAAATCTTCTATAACTTTTTGTATTCATATTAGTTTGTCCCCTATTTTTTTCCCGTTTAGAAATAACCAACTCTAGGACAAAACTACTTTCTTTCCCGTCAACAAACTGCAAGTCTGTTCCTCATACTTTTTTTTAACTGAAAACACACATCCAATGTTCCTACTGTATGCTGAAATGTTTCCCTTATTATTTCTAGTAGTTTTAATTACATATTTAAATTAGAATTCTCAACTCTTAAAAATCTTTATTTTTAGTGAAAACTAAGAAGTAAGCAATTATGAATTGTCTTTTATGTTAGCATTTTGTAGAATAACAAATATAAATACCAATAATAACATCTAAAAACATGTACTTCCTTATAGAAAACATTTCAGTGTGGTACCAAACATATTTTTATTAGTCCTGAATACCTTTAGTTTCTCTATAAAAGGAAGTCAATGTCTAATAATTAATGTTGCAGTATCTTATGACTAAATAGCTAGAAATGACCTGGCTATTCAGTAAACTACCATCATTTAACTTAATTTAGCACAACTTTAAAATTTTAAGTTGCCAAATATCTGGAGAGATTACTTTTAAGTAAATACTCCTAAAACATAATTATTCCTAAAGAGTTCACCCATCGCTTCTTGGCCTTTTGGCTGAGATCAAGTGTGAAGAGTTCACCCAAAAGCTATTATCTCATTTATATTTAATTTTCTTATAAAAAATTTCATCATACCAAGTTATTTTTCTTGCTGACACATTTGCAACAGATACAGTAAGATCTTATTTGACTTCTATTAAACCTGGGTACAATAAAGGCATTATATTTAATGTTGATAACTCTAAAGACAAGTCTATATTAATTAAATCAACAAACAAACTGACTTTAATACCAAGTACTTAGTACTGAATATTTCCCAGTTCATGTGAACCTGAAATTCATTTTGGCCAGTTTTCCTTTTATATTTCTGAAAATTTATATAAGCACTTACTTTCCTTTAAGCCAATTAAGTAGAGCTCATTTACAAATTAATTTTGATAAAACCATCCAAAGGTAAAGACATATATACATACACAGACATACAGACAGACACAACCAGAGATCTCATAGCTTTATTTTAAAACTTAGTCATGAATCAGGTATTACAATATAAAACTCACTAGTTTACAAACAACAGTTGGAATAAGTTAAATTTAAAAGGGCCTCATTTCCCCAACCACCTTTTTTTTCAGTGTCAGGAATTAGAGATGGTCTAGATAAGTGCAAGGAGAGAAAAGCAAATTCTCCTAAAAGGACTTGTTCTCTCAGGGTCAGAATTCTGAGAAGATGTTTTATCAAGCCAGCTTTTTCTAACAAATGCGTACACAATGAAAGAGCCCATATTGGCCATTTTCATGGCAAAATTTTCCTTTAATTCCCAATTAAGTAAGTACTTGTAAGTATAAGTTTTTTAAGTGCATAAACCTGGCTGGGGTGTTAGTTGGAGGCTGGCTTTCTGACTCACTTTATTTCTTTGAGAAGCTCTACTTCCCATTTTAAAGTTGAGTTTATTGGGGATGAAATTTACTAAGGAAGTTGTGATGCGGGCCAGTGTGCTGCTTGGGAGCTTAGCTCCTCTGGGCTTCCCTCCAGAGTCAGTGCAGCCCTCTTAAATGGCTGTTTCTCCCTTCAGTGATCTGAGACCACTGTGGTTGCTTGGATCATTGAATAGCCAGTCTCTACGCATGAGCCCTGGATGAGCAAGTCTCTTAATTAGTGAGTGGGTTTCCCTGGGGGGCCACGGCATGGTAGGATGACTCTCCCTCCAGCGCTCCCGAGAATTTCTCTGTTGCCCGAGAAAGCTGTGCCCGACCAGGAGGAGTCTTATCCCTCGTCTTCCAAGCAGAGCTCTCACGTAGGATCTTCCCTTTCATCCTGACAAACTCTGTTAAGGCTGCCAAATTGAGGAGAGGTGTCAGATCAGCCCTTACCACCCACTCAGCCCAGACCACTCAGTGTCTTTCAACACTGTCAACGGGAAAAAAGCACAGCGTTAGAGTTGTGCGTTGTTTTATTTGGGCACCATGAGGACTGCAGACTGGGACCGTGCCTTAGAGATCTCTGAGGAGCTGCTCCAAGGATGCTCCAGGGGCTCAGTACACGTGATTTTGGTGAAGGGGTACATGCAGTCAAGCACACATCTTAGCAAAAGGTTGCTGCTGGTCACAAGGAACAGGTGTCTTTGTGCATGACATTGATGCTTTTCTAGATAAGAGAAGAGACAAGAATTTGGGCTTATAAAAAAATCTTCTCCTGAAATATCTAACTATCTGAAGGCCTATTCTGCCAGTTTTCCCAAAGTACAGAGTGCCTCATTCCTGATCTCCACCCTGAACTTGTTTCAAGGTATGTTGAAGGTCAGTGACTGCAGTGGCTTGTGATTTAATCCTTATAGACGCAGATGGCAAGTGACAGTTTTTAGTTGGCAAGACAGATGAAGTCAGCATTAGCAACCACAGTGCTTCTGGGTCCTCCTGGACCTCTCACTACTCAGGTCACCAGTTGTTCTGTGTGGCCCTGATGGGGAAGTTCTGCTCAGCTGCCCCAGGAAGGGACGGCCTGTGGTGGGGGGGAGGTCTTGCAAGTCTCAGCCCTGGCCTAAGATTTCAGTTACTCAAAGGGCCACGCACAGTGGTTTCAAGTAGACGCAGCATTTAAAGTTGGTCTTGAAGAATGAGGAGTGTTTGAAGAGGTTAGATGTTGGCATTTTTCCCCTTAGGGCCAGAAAAGCCATATATCACGTTTGGGGGCCAAGAGGCAAAACTGAGGATATGTTTTGACAATCTTCCAAAAATTTTTGATGAAAACTAAATTATAATAACAACTGAGAACTATTTTTTGTAATTCAGCCCACTGGTGAGTACAGTGTGGTTCCCTCTATGGGAGACGTTCCCTACCTCGGCTCACTGTTTGCTGGTCCCAACCACCGCGATAGACCACAGCTGTTCAGTTATCGGTGCCATCTATGATGCAACTGAACCTATTTCATCTCTGGAAATGTGTTCTCATGTAAAATATCATTCTTCTTTTAATTTAATTTTTTCAACCGTCAAAAGTGTAAAACTGTTCTGGCCCCAGGAGGACAGATGGTGGCTGGATATGCCAAGCCCTCCGGTGCCTCTCAGCCCCTGATGTGCCCTCCAGGACATGCTCTGGGATGAACCATGGAGCTCCTTTAAAGGGGGTCCAGCACTAAGCTTCCTCAGGAAGGGCAGGCAGGAGTCAGCGAGTGGTGAGGTGCCAGGCAGAGCCCACCCAGCCGCAGGTCCACAGAAGACCCTTCTGAGATCTGGATCTGGAGGACTGGGCCTGGCAGAGTCCTCCCCCAACCCCTTCCACTCAGAAGCCAGATCCCCCACAGCTCTGAGGACTCCTGTCCCTGTTGGCACCCGGACACCCACAGCATGGCCTCGCCACCAGCACTCCAGAGGGTGGCCTCTGCTGGCCCAACAGCCCCTGCCCAGGCCCAGCCATGTGGGCCATGACTCTCTGCTGCCCACAGGCTGAACTACACCTTCTCCAAGGAGACGTCCTCCCCAGGCCAAAATGGATGAAAAGGCCAAACCAAGCCAAGATCTATCTTTTTATCCATTTTAAAGGTCAAACCACTGCTTTGCTGTTTTTAGAAGCTTTGCAAATAGTCTATTATGAATACTATATAATCAGAGATAAAAATATTAACATGTGGTATGTTATATTTGATAAGTGTTTTTACCCATTTTTCCACCTTACCAAACTAAGTGATTATAATGTATATACAATAAGTCTAGTCCTAAGTTAGAAAATGAAAATTACGAATACTTCTCCATCTTTCTTTTTCAACAAGTACCATGGAGAGATCAGAAATCAGTTTTAAGCATAATAATTAGGGTAATGTTAAGTACAGTAAGAAGCCCCCAGATTTCTTTTCTTTGGTATCTTAGTGCAAGAAGAGTGCCTTCTCCCCCGTGTTCTGGGCCGGGGCAGCTTCCTTGTGCGCTGATCCAGCATGTTCCGCCCGTCCACTGCTGGCTGTGCCCAGAAGCCTCTTCGGCCGGCCCAGGATGGGAGAGAGGGAGTGGGAAGACTACTTCCTGCTGCGCTGGTGTGGAGTGACACACGCTGCTGCCTCCGGGCAGTGCTCTGGGTGGCAGTGAGCTGACATGGGAGGCGCACAGCATGCAGGTGTGTCTCACTTACACAACCAACAGAGCAGACCCGCGGCCTGCACTTACTCATTCCATAAAAAGTGAGGTTGCGTCATCTTAGACAGCAACAAAAATTAGGAAGACAATGGCTTGTCTAGTTATAATGCCAAGTATCAGTGCATGTACCTTTCAGACAGACACATGCCATCAGCGTCTGGTTGTGCTCAGTCAGTCCTGCCACCTGTTGCCGGCTCAGCAGGAACTCAGGTGGAAATGAGGTGGCTCCATCAGGGACACACACACCAGCTGTGGTTTGCAGAGTCCGTCCATTGGGTCAGTGCTGCAGTGGAAACTTACCCCGGAAAACCAAAACTCCTGCGTGTCCGCAGCCGGCCACTTCAGATCACGACTAAAAGCTGCCGCCATAAGGTGTACTTGAGAGGCCCGAATGTGCACGTAAGTGTGTCCATCCGGAACTTTTCTAGTTTATATCTTTTCTGAGACCTTCTACATGCAGACTGTATAACCAAAGCATTTGTAATAGGAAGAGTTTAAAGGCCACTAGTAAACTGATGTAATTTTCAACAAACGTCTAAAGATTCCTTCCCTGTATAAAAATTATGTGCTTCTGAGGATTTCTGTGTCCATCTCTGGGCTTTGTATGCTCCACTGCAAGTGGAGACTGAGAGTGTCAGCCCTCAGTGTCTCAACATTATCAGCAGATGAGATAGTCTGATTTTAAACAAATGCACGATTGTGAAGATAAAGAGCAATTTTATATTAGTTCCTAAAAATTCTAATTCCAGAATTATCAATGATATACAAACACATTTTAGTGTACGGCCCCTCACCAAATCCCTGTCCTTTGAATTGTGTGTGTGTGTGCGTGTGTGTGTGTGTGTGTGTGCACGCGCGCGCGTGCACACGCGCGCTCTTGTTTGCATAAAACATGAGAATACATTTTTCACTTTTCTACATCTCTTCCTGCAAGACATGTTGTTGGCTATGAGAGGCAGATTTTAAACAAAAGACAACTTATGGAGTAATTATCCATTATATTAATTTTTTACAGCTGGAGTCATATGTTCCCATGGATATATATTAAATATTTAATTATACAATATTCGGTTTATGCTGAACAATCTTTGTTATATAATGTTTCAGACATACAAGGGACTATGGAGAATAACAGCTGATTTACATCCATGACCTTATGCACAGTCTAAGGGGAAGAAATGCAATTCTCAAGTAAGCCTCCTACAGATGCCTTCCCCAGGGCCACCCACCCCCCATCAAATGTCATTACACTTCATTTTGTAAACATTTACATAAATGGAGGAGACTCTGTATGTCTTTAAGCGACTTCTTTTCCTCTCCATGCTGTTCACGTTCTCCCATGTTGACACAAGTATATCTAGATTACTTGAACTTCTGTAAAGAAACAACTTTAACTATACCAAACTACATCCTCCATCCTCCTCTTGAGGGAAATTTGTTTCCTGTTTTGAAAGTATTCATTTTTATGTGTTACGATTATTTTGCTATTGAAGCATTGCCTCAGTGGACATTTGGATACATGTTATATTAGTTTCCTGGGCTGCCCAAACAAATGACCGCGAACCGGTTGGCCTGCGACAACAGAGATGTGCTCTCTCAGGTGGAAGCCACGTGTTGGGGTGTCTGAGGGCCGTGCCTCAGGGCGACCCATGCCTCCGGGAATCCTTCCTCCCCTCCCAACTCCTGGGGCTCTGGGCACTCCTGGGCTGGTGGCTGATTGTCCAGGCTCTGCCTCTGTGGCCGCGTTGCCCCCTCTCTGTTTCTTGTACGGATGCTCATGGTTGGATTTAGGGACCACCCAGCTGCTCAAGAATGACTAACTTAATATGTTTGCAAAGACCCTTTTTCTAAATAAAGTCCCGCTGACAGGGTCCCGGTGGACATGGGTTTCACCACCTTCCAGCCCACCCTCAGTGTCTGTGAGCACATGCGGGAGAACTGTGGGCCATCTCTGCCAGCCCTGAGAACAGACCCCACGGCAGCCCCACAGCAGGCACAGGCTTTCCTCTGTGCCCCCGCAGTTGGCACAGGCCCGTTGGCAGGCTTTCGCTTCCTGCCAACCTGAAGGACCAGGAGTGTCAACACAGGCAGCCTGGCTTTGCACGCCCCTGGCTTCTGGGGAATCTGGTCAACTTTTCATCTAGTCATCGGCCATGGGGGTTTCCCCTCTGTGAATTAACTGACTGAACACTTTGCCCAACTTTCTACTGTGATTTCACACTGTTATTGACTTTTAAGAGATCTTTGTATCCTGGATTCTCAATCTCTGTTAAGTGCATTTATGGCAAATATTTTCCAGTCTGTGGTTTCTATTTTTAAGTGTGTGTTGATACAACGTTTTAAACTTTAATGTAGTGGAATAGATCTGTAGTTTCCTTTTATTGTTGTGCCTTGTTTATAGCATTCCTCCATCCTCAAGTCATAAAGATACTCTATTATTTTCATTCTAAAAGTACTAAGTTTTTGCCTTCAATATTTGGACCTTCAATTGCACTGAAATTTTTTTGTGTCTGATGTGGTATTTGTAATCTAATTTTATTTTGTTTTCTTTTGAATGAACCAGAGTTGTCCCAGAATAATTTATTAATCTACCATGCCATCTCTGTCATCTATTTTTAAATGTATGAGTATATATATGAATATTCCTTTCTTGTTTTGTTATAAAGATAGCCTTCTTTATTAAGCACTGTGGATTATTCAGTAAATTTGTCATGTATTTTAAAAATTTTAGGTTCTTGTTTCACATCCTATACCAATGCAAGTTTGAGGTAGGTCAAATATGTAATGAAAAATAAGAGCTCTGGAAGAAAATAAAGGATAACAGTTATATAATTTTTTTTCTTAAATTAAGGCCTTTAGTCACAATAATAGATAGAAAGATGATAATAGTAGACAGCCCAGAGAGATGTTGCTATATAAATAAAAACAAATACTGAAAAATTATAAACAAAATTGTGAAAACAAGAAGCTGAGATATAAACTTGTGACACGATTAAAATTATAGACAAGAGAAGTACAGCAGCAGGAAAACAAGCAAAGAACATAAACAGAAAATGTGCAAAAAGCAAGTGTGAACAAACAGGAAAAATCACTAGTATTCAAATAAATTCAAATAAAAGTTTGTTATCCTGTCTTTCTGATGTGCACTTTGTCCCCATCAGCCTCAGGCTACAGTATGAGTTTTTTACGATAATACCCAATGGCTATAAAGTAGGGTAGTATTTTTAGAAGGTGATTTGATAATGAAATTAAAAACCCCAAATTTTTTTGAATTGCTTTGAGTTATTAATTCCAACTCTAAAGATTCTATATCAAGAACCACCCAACAGTGGTACCTATAAAAGCTCAAAGTGGAAATAACCTACTTGCTATTTAGCAATAGGAGCCAACTGATGCGCACACCAGAACGCGGACAGCAGAGCTGGTGGATGGTAGGGGTAGGGGTGCCGTTTTTCTGCAATATTTGTGTATCTATACTTTTCCCTTTATTTTTACAATGTGCTTACGCCATGATTTCTGATTATTTAAAAATACAGAAAAACTTTTTATTATAGTTGAGCCTTTTGCACCATGAATTTGAAAAGTATTTCTCGCATAATTTCTGGTTCTTTTATGGTTTGATTTTTGATAGTTTAAATCATCAGTGAATTTGGACTTTATTGCTATGTAACATGAAGCTGTGGATGAAAGTTTTCCCCCAAAAGACCACTATTTATTGTGTAATACAGCTTTTCCACATTGATTTGAGGTGTAACCTTTATCATATTTAAATGCATTTATATATTTGCGTCAGTTTCTGAATTTTCTATTTTACAAAACTGACTTTTGCCAGTATTTGCATCTACTATACGGTAAATTATTGAGGCTTTATAATATCTTAAACTCCTGGCAGAGCTTGCCCCCTCATTATTCGTCTTTTACACATTTTTTCTAGCTTTTCTTGCTTATTTTTCCATATGAATTTGAGAATTACTTTGTTAAAAGACACTTGTTAGACTTAAAAGAGAATATAATTTTGATTTCATCTTTTAAAAAGTAGAAAAACCATCATAAGAAAATTGAAAAGACAAATGACAAATAAGAAATCAGTATTTGTAACTCATATTCTAGAAAAAAGTTAATTCCCTTGATATATAAATCAATAAGAAACAGAAAAATACCTTCCATAAATGGATAAATAATATGGAAAAGATTTGACAGAAGTGGAAAGTAGTCAATATTACTCATCATAAAAGGACAAACTAAAGTACACTGAGAGCTTCACGGCAAAGAAACTGGTACTGGAATTGCCATGTGCTGTAGACATCTAGATACTGGGAAGCATGCATGGAACACCTGTTTTCACACTTTGGACAACAGGCGAGTGGGTCTAGGATCCCAGAGGGGAGGGGAAATTGACATAAACTCCACAATGGCCCATTTTCCTGCCTGGCAGCACTTTCCAGGCTGCAGCACCAGGAGGGAGGACAGCCTAGACATGTGTTCTTTCTGAATGGGAGAGACAGTTGGATTTTGGACAGGCTGAGGCAACTGGAATTTGCAGAGCAGATTACCAGCAAGGAGTGAGCCAAAGATCGAAAGAGCTCAAGAAATCTGCAGAGGGACCCTTGAGTCCTTGGCTGAACATGAAGCATTTGTGTGTGTGTGTGTGTGTGTGTGTGTGTGTGTGTGTTGGCAGGGTGGGAGGGGGACACTTTCAAGACAGGGCAAAGAACAACTATCAGAAAACTGTGAGGCAAACAGTTCTCAGAGCTAACATGGGGTTGGGGGCAGCAGTTCCAACCAGCCAAGGAGAGAGACCACATCAGACCCTCAGGCATTCAGGAGAGAGCCCAGAGTCACACTGGAACATAGCCTAACGTTCATCTGAAGGCTTCACACACCCAAGCAAAATAAAGAAGCAAACCTTGAAAAGACTCAACTGATCTGCGAGTAACTCACTCTACACTAGCACAAGCATTGACACTGTCCAAAGAATATGACAAAATCTAGATACTCAATGTGGCAATGTTCACAATATCTAGCAACCATCAAATTTCACTAGGAATGGGTAGAAACAGTAAAATATAACCCATAAATAGAAGGAAAATCAGTCAAAAACAGACCCAGAAGGGACAGAGATGATGCAATTATCAGACAGAGACATAAAAGCACCTTTTAAAATATGCTCAAGGATTTAAAGAACAATATAAACACAATGAGGACAGAAATGGAAAGAATGAAAACAACCAAATGGAATTTCCAGGACTGAAAACCCACTCTTTGAAATGAAAAATTCATTTGATGGTCTGAACAGCAGACTTTACACTGAAGCCTTTCAACTTCTCTGGCTCTTCTGGTTACTTGTCCCGTGGTGAGGGAGTGGCCCACCCCACATACGTCAGAGCTGAAGAGGCTGAATGAACCCTGCTAGGACAAATCAACCTTCGTGTGAGTTTATAAATACCCAAGCAGTGCTGAGAACGTAGAATGCTGTACAAATGCAAGTGTTCATTAGTTGGAGTAATCACTCAATTCTTGAGTGTACTAGAATTTTACTAATACAGAGAATCTATGCAAATAGTTCAAACATTTTGGACAAAAATGACCAAATATATTAAATTTTATATTATCTGTTATAGATAGTTGTAAAATACATCTTTTTAATTCTTAAAAATTTAATATTTTTCATTAATATTGAAGTGAGTTAAGAATTACTGGGAGAAGATACATAATTGGGAGACTGGACAAGATGTGTTTAAGATCCTTTAGAATCCCAGGATTTTATAATTTCTGAGAGTTTGAGACTTTAAGGTTTCCCAATCCAAATTTAATTTATTAGGATAATAGAGATGAAATGATCAATAATTAAGGATTTCCAATTCATTTCCTTTGGTAGGATATAATTTGCTAATGTTTAATTGTATATGAGAAAAATGAAATTAAAATAAATTTCTAATTTCTATATATTTTTAATTAAAGTTTTTTTTTATCTTTTAGTGAATAACCCTATACCTTCCAATTTGAAATCTGAAGCCAAAAAGGCTGCTAAAATCCTAAGAGAATTCACAGAAATAACTTCCAGAAATGGACCTGATAAGATCATTCCTGGTAGGTAAATAAAATATGTTGGTTTCCTAAATTACCTTTGCCTCCTTCGTCTTAGGCAGTCGACCAACTGTGAGCAGCACATCCTCAGACCTCTTTTCTCCTCTTGGCCAATCTCCCCAGTGGGTCTCCTGGGCAGCCCCCCCCCATCACCCCTGAGACTTCCTCCCCTCTCCCCTTCAGTGCACACGGACCTAAGTGCCATGTGTCCTTCCCCAATTCCACTTTCCTTGAACTCACAGGTCCTTGTCTTCAATTTCTGAGGACCTTGGAGTTCATCTTACAAACTCACTAGCTAATCTCATACATAAAATTTTTTTGTTGTTTTCTCTTTCTAGATAAGATAGTTATATTTTATAGTGGTTTAGGAAGACATTACTCAATAATTCCCAGCACAACTGGACATCTGTATTTCCAGGGTCATTAAAGTTCTTAAGCTCCCCCCAGACCTGCTGAATCAGATCCCAGAGCAGTGTGGCCAGGAGGGCAGATTTTTGACACATTTCTCCTGTGATTCTCCTGCAGTCAGGCTGACCACATAGGACCTGGCCCAGAGCCTTTGGGTACCGCTATCTCTTCTTTACTGCTATAGTCATTTCTAAAAGACGTGTCATATGATCCTCTCCTGCAAAGAGACACACATGCAGACCAGCTTGGGCTGATTTCCTTCCTGGTGCATGGCTCTCACCCTGCATTGAAGAAACCAGCTTAATTTCTGAAGCCAGATTTTCTGAAGTTATTTAACAGAACTTTAAATGTTTAAAAAGTTTTCTAATTTGTTGTTGTTGTTATAAAAATAATATTAATAATCATAATTGTTTATATTTTGGCCCAGCCACTCCTCCCATCTTAAGAAAACAGTGCTTCCTAGAGCCTTGTGTCCAAGTGTAGACTGGACACATACAGGTGTCACCTGGGAACTTGTTAGAAATGCGGAACCTCAGGCTTCACTTGGGCCTAAGGAATCAGTTTGCATTTTTCACAAGGTCTCCAGGGAGTTACATGCATGTACATGTTTGAGAAGCACTGCTTAAGACTTGAGGAAAATCTGACTCTACTGCAGCACTCTTCTGAAGCAGGAGGTAGAGACATTTGTGGGTGTCATTTCAGGCTAGCCCCGCTGATGGCTGAGCTGTGTTTCCTACCAGAAAAACATCTGGGTATGGGTGATTCTGCATGGATTTTGTCCAGCAGAATTCTGTCTTGCCTTCTTCTGCCTCCAGTCAAAGGGCACCCAGCTCCCTTTCAATGGGCACAGTGCCAAAAATGAAAATCCATTTACCTAGCACGGGTACAAGCGTACCCCATGGGGGTGCCCACTGTGCATGTGGGGCCGGGAGGCAGGAGGCCCCACGTCTGCCAGAGGACCAGCCCCACCTTTCCTGGGCCTTCCTTGGGATGATGCTTTCACTGAAACCAGGGAGCTCTACTATATAACACACGATAAAGTCCACAAAATATTTTAAAACCAAATGCTTAGGGTGTGAGTTCACCGTCCGCTGGTGTGTGGGGCCCTGAGATGTACGTGAAACTAAGCTTAGAGAAAATTGCAGTCAAGTACATCCCACATTACAAAGGAAAAGCTGACTGGAAAGTTTCTTAGGGATTATTGGTATTTTAATGTCCCTGAATTTGGGTGGATAAGGCTGTAAAAAAAATTGCCCCTGACATTGGAAATATGTTCATTTTAAAACACACTTTTGTTACATCAAGGGCCCCTAGACAGAGGCCCCCAGCGCACAGCACAGAGTGAGCTGGGCGTGTGGAATTGCGGGCGCCCTGTGGCAGGTCTGTGCAAACGGCCCTCCAGATCTTTGGTGAAGCATGTAACGGGAGTGCGGTATATTAATTAGGCTCCTGTAAAACAGGGCAGAGGGTCTCAGTCATGGCCAGGCCCTGCTTCAGCACCTGCAGCCCCGGGGGAATGTGTATGAACTTCTCCATGCTCCCAGACAAGTCATCTCTGAGAGCCATTATTAATTTAAATTTTGAAATTGTGTACATAATATATTAGAAATTTAGTGTTTTCCTAGGGACACCTATGAAGCCTTTTTTTGTGTATTTGAGTCCAGTGTCTGGTTTGACTTCCTTGACAGAATATTTGACTAAAATGATGATAAATTAAACTACCTTAAAAGTGATATTGGGGTCCAAGAATACTTCCCAATGTTTAGGCTTCCTTTGTTATTTGAAAGATGTGGTATTGTGTGAGCAAATCCACAGAACAGTGAGGCACTGTGTTTAGTGGGTGCAGACATTAGCAACCTTCTTTTTATACAATGAACTTCCCCAAAATGTGAATAAACCAATACTCTGAATTTTGTTTTCGGTGTGCTAGTTGTTGTGTGTTACCGGAATACTGTGAGAGATCACTTTAGAAAGTTAAGAAACTTTTTAAAGTGGCTAAATCACTTAATTTTCCTGGTTTTATATCCAGATTTTCATATTGTTAGAAGGTGGCTTAAGCCACTAGTGGCCTGTTGGTCACTTTTTAAGTTTCTCCTTGATAGTGTATGGGTTTTAATTTCTTTCAAAATAGTAACTTGGAGTTTTTTTAAATTATGAATTATGTTCTAAGTTAGTTGAAATCTCCGAATTGTTTGTCTTGCTACTAGGTGTCAGTGAAGTCTCATCCAAGTTCTGGCTTTGGCGGCTGTTGCAGCGCTCCTGCGAGCTGGCCGCGTTTGTTTAGCGCTGCGGAAGTAACAGCCCGGGAAGCGGCAGGGGGAGGGGCGGCTCCAGGCCGCGCGTCCCGTCCGTGGGCAGCAGGTGTCACTCGCCCGCACTCAAGCTGCTGAGACTCGGGGAACCGGGCCCCACCACGGGAACCGCGGAGCACCGGTCTGTTCAGCTTCCGCCTGTCCAGCGTGCTCACCTGCCTGGCGTCTTCGTCTTTTGCAGCTCACGTGATCGCTAAAGCAAAGGGCCTTGCGATTCTGTCGGTGATAAAAGCTGGGTTTCTTGTGACCGCTAGAGGAGGCAGTGGGATTGTGCTGGCGCGTCTTCCCGATGGAAGTAAGTCGGGGTCTCCTCACCTGGAGGAGCAGGGGCCCTTCACCCTCGTGTTTGTTCTGTCTGCACCGTGCGCACACTTCGCAGGGAGTGCGGCGGGCTTTCCAGCGCCGCGATCCGGCACCTCACGGCTGCCCCCGGGGCGCAGCGGGGTGTCCGCCGGCCAGGGAGCCCCGCCCCCGCCGGCGGAGGGGACTCGGGGTGGAGGTGTCTTCCTCCTTGCGCAGTTTGCCATCCTTCCACGGGGCGGGTGCTAAGCAGTGACAACATTGCGTTTGTGTTGTTAAATGCAAATTCTCACCCCTCACCTTCATGGTGCGACTGTGTCTTTTGTTTTATGGCAGTTGACAAGGACACAGGGGCCGTCTGTACGCTTTCCCCCCATTGTTTCTGTGGGAGATCACAGAAACTGAACCATTGTAAAAAATATCCCCAGGGCAGAATCATGTCAAGATCAATATAATTTGGTCTTACTTTCTGTGGTGAAATCTAATACTTGATGTTTCAGACATCAAAATATGTTTGCCTTTAATCCCAAGAACAAACATTTATAATAATGTTAAAACGTACATAAGTGGGTCATAACCAACTAAAATGCTTTTTATATGAATTTAACATTTGCTGTTCAGTTATATAGTTGAACACATTTTTCTGTTATAGCAATTTTCGGTGTAGATAATTTAATTTTATTTGGAGAGAGCATGGAACACTCATGGGCCATAGATAGATCTGGTACAGGCCCTGGACATGAGTTGGTGGGAGCCACTGTCTCCTGCATGGTGTCTCCCGGTAAATGAGTCTCCTCTGACATTGTGGTTCAGATTTCATAGCTCCATGCTTGGCTATGAAACAAAACCAGCCAAATTCTCTTCTTCTCAAGCATTGCCCACATTTTCACGGGCAGACTTCCCAGCAGCACAGGCAGAGAAGTGGAGGCGCACTCACACCGAGTCCACTGCCAGCTGGGCTCCAAGTCCATGAGAACCCTCCCCCTGCAGGTCCGTGTGGTGGACAGGTGACCATCTGGAAAAGGGCAGGCTCCTCTCAGAACCTCAGGGGACCTTCCTTCTGGGTTAAATATCTGATTTTCTCTCTGCCGTCTTCCCAAGTGGCAGCTGCTCACTCTGCAGAAGGTAATCTAAGAGCCACATAGCGCGGCTCAGCAGATCCCCAGGCCCTGGCCAGGTAGGCGGTCCTTAAGCAGGGACAGTCCCTAGCGTAGGAAATGGAGAACAACCTTGGGATTAGGATACATTGATTTCTGTGATCCAAACTTCTCTAGGCCCGGGTAGATCAGTTCTGGACACATTCCAGCACGATGCTGGCATCCAGAACGCACGCGAGCAGCAAAACTAGGCTCAGCAGCTGAGGCGCAGTTTCACCAAGTGCTTTATCTGGACCATCTCGCCCCCAGTTATCCTTTCCTAGACGTGTTTAACATAACTGTTTCTACATCAGGAAAAATAAGCAACAATAATCCTGAGATGTGCCATATCACGCAAGTGGAATTATTTTACTTAGTTTCCCAATGTAAGGAAATGTGTCCTGTTAAGAATTTTAATCATCTTGAGTTTATAACCTATTTCTTGTGCTCCTACTAGGCACAAAAGATGTCAAAACAGTTTTTGACCTTGGTGATTTACAACAGAAGCAGTTTAGTGTCGTATTCCCCTGAGAAGTGATTATAATAAACTCTTTTGAATTCTTTTGTTCTCATAACAATGATTAAGTTTTTACTAAAGCCTAGAATTCTAGCTCAGTTATTTTGTAAAACATTATAAATATTTATAGTTGAATTTATCAAATGCTATGTATGTTTAATTGGTGAGAATTCAATAGTTTGGTATTATGCATGTGTATAGGGAAAGGTTAGAATACGTGGATTTATGAATCTTTGAGGCTCATGTGAATATCTAATACCTTTCAAATATTTTTAACTTAAAAAATTATACATGCTTATTAAAGAGCACTTAAAAACAGGCAAAAATGCCAAAGTCTCATTATTTTAAAAAGAAACACTATTCATTCACATTTTAGCATTTTTCCTCCCCATATTTATGTGCCAAGGAGTTTTAATGTTAGACTAACGTTTGTTTGTTTGTTTTTACTAGAATGGTCTGCGCCTTCTGCCATTGGCATAGCTGGGCTGGGTGGCGGATTTGAGCTGGGAATAGAGGTGAGTGATGATGTGTGCACGTCCCGTTCCGAAACAACTGATTCAGGACAGTGGAGAGGTTTCCGACCGTCCTTGTTTCACTGCCTGTGGAAATTGTTCCCTTTTGTTTCCTTGAATCTCTGCCTAAAGCTGTGTAATGTGTACCACATTCTCCTTTCGCTCCCTGATAGCAGAGTTTCTTTCATGCATCTCACCATCTCCACCTTCAGCATGTCTGTAGAGCAGATACCCTCGGAGCCGACACACCAACTGGCAGGTCATGGCTTCCAAGTGCAGAGCTTACTGGTGTGGCATCACTGGCGGCAAAGCCACTTAGTTACAGCCATGTTCAAATTGCTTCAAAGTCTACCAGTAAAGATCACCTTCGAAGTGCTTCACTTGATGGCTTTGCTCCTAATGATCACGGTTCTAGCGCACGGACTGGAGAGCGTGTTCACAGAGCGTGTTCCTGGAGGTCCCCCCGTAAGATCTGCTGCAGGGTCGCTGTTGCTCATCTGCTGCTTTGTTGCTAAGTGATCGTAAATCAATCCAATGTTCTCAAAAAACTTTCTTCTCAAATTTCGGTCACCTTCTTCCTAAGCTTTCCTTTAATGAATTTGCCCTGTGGTCGTAGCTTTACATGTCCTTGGACTTATTAGCTGGAAGTATTTCTGTTACTGTTTTCCATC
Organism: Vicugna pacos; assembly: GCF_048564905.1. Taxonomy (NCBI): domain Eukaryota; kingdom Metazoa; phylum Chordata; class Mammalia; order Artiodactyla; family Camelidae; genus Vicugna; species Vicugna pacos. The sequence continues at coordinate 60,986,516 of NC_133001.1, forward strand.
TTTATTTGAACTTGACTTGCTGCTGCATAAATCTGTCTTCTAAACAGAGGAACGCATTTTAGTTTTGCAATCATGGCTGCCTTTTTCTTGTATGTTCAGCCAAGTCACAGCCTTCAGAAACATCGCACTCTTGTGGAAAGCGCATTTTCAGCAGCTGTTGTGTGTCCCTGTTCACAGCCCCTCGCACTGCACACAGATGTATGTCCCTGCCAGTGGTCCTGGGTCACAGCCTCCGGCTCCATGCACAAGGTTAGGGGCATGCCCTGGGGCTCCGTCTCAAATAGCGTTTGTTTGAAAATGACCAGAGACTAAGTAATAATCACTGCAGTAAGTTTAATATATCGAAGACTTAAAACGAGTCTTCATTGCTGGTTCTTTGCAAATTGTGGAGTTTTGGGCAGAATGCACATTACTAGCCTGGAAAAACAAGTGCAGGTAAACTGTAGTTCTATCCTCCAGTAAATGTAATAGAAAGATTTTAAATCAACTTTTTTTTAACATTTTTTATTGATTTATAATCATTTTACAATGTTGTGTCAAATTCCAGTGTTCAGCACAATTTTTCAGTCATTCATGGACATATACACACTCATTGTCACATTTTTTTCTCTGTGATTTATCATAACATTTTGTGTATGTTTCCCTGTGCTATACAGTGTAATCTTGTTTATCTATAAATCAACTTTTTATAAGATGGTATTTTTTATTATTTTCCAAAGGCAGTGCAGTGAGAGCAGAACTCAAGAGTGGGCCGCTGGGCTTGGCTCTGACCCGCACACCTCCCGGCTGTGGTGTCAGCCAGCTCGCCTCTCCCCTCTGCCCTTAGCTTCTTCACCTCCAAGGGGAGATGAGGTAGCCTTCCCTCTGGGCTTATTAACTGAATGAGTTTATACATGAAAAACACTCAGAGTGACATAAGCTATTGGAATTTTTACCGTTAAGATCTTTATCTTCTCAATGCTTATTTATATTTGCCATATGTGGGAACTTTGAATGCTGACTTACCCTCATAACTCTGGAGTTCCATTTAAACACCTTACATAGAAGATGACTTTTTAAAATATCCATTTCAAGTGGAGATTAGAAGACTGTCCTCGGGGCTGGAGACCCTGCTTTGTGCCTCTTGAACATGGCCTGACTGGCCCCCTGAGACCCACAGACACGTCCTCTAGTGCCATGTGTGCTGTGGTCGGTCCCTTCCAGTGTGTGTGCTGGGGCCCCGTGAGCGTGCACAGGGCTCTGCCTGCTGTGTCAGGCTGCGTGGGGAGGCGGGGAGTCTGCAGGCCACGTGGCGGGAGCATCCACCATCGGTGGTCTCGTCCACCTGCTCGGGCTCCGACAGGTGCGGCAGCCCCAGAGACGCAGGGCAGCAGAGACACGGCATCCTCCTCTAAGGAGGGAAACCGCCTGCAGCAGCCGGCAGATCAGGCTCCTTGTGGGCCTTCCTCTTCCTCCAGACACTTGCTCCAAACTGGACGGAGGGCTGGACAGCGGCACCAGCCTGCGGGTTTTCTCATCTGGCCCTTACCTAGCCCGTGTGTCCTCCATCCCTACATCCACAGACCGGCCAGGTAGACACACAGGATAATCTGCCTCTGTATCTGGGAGACGACGTGAATGGCTCCATGACCACGCAAGGTCGCCATGCACGCAGAAAGCACTGGCATCCCTGGTGCGGACTGTTCAACGTTTGTCAAATAATGTAACTGTCTGCCACCCTGTTTTAGAATGGAATAATGAGCAGTAATAGCCAATGTTTCCATAAAACTTGGACGTATATTCTTAGAGCATCAGTTCCACACCACGGCCGTGGAGGGTGGTTCTCTGCACCCTCGTTCTGTGGATTAGCTGCTGAGTCACAGAGCTGCTCCAGTACCAGGCAGCCAAGGTGACAGGCTGGTCACTCACAGGAGGCCCTGGTCCCACACCCAGCCAGGGGGTCATTGGCAGCACTGGGTGCTGTTTCCCTTATAGGGCGTCTTGTCTGGGCCTCCCTGCGCAGGTGCCAAGAAGGCTCTGAGAAGCTGAGGTATGTATTCTTGGTTCTGCAGGTGCTTCATGGAGAGCACACCCCACATCTCCTCACTTCTAGTGCACCGGCTGGTCCTAGCTGTAACTTCCATCTGTGTAACACGCTATGGATTTTAGGGCCTGTATGAGGGAGGAAGGCGCAGGCAGTTGTTTTCAGGACACAGACATGAAGTGTCTTGCCAAGGATCACACAGGTGGCGTGTGGTTGTCTCTAACTGGGCTCCCTAGAGACGGAGCCTGAGACAGGGGTCTGGGTGCACATGATTTCCTGAGCAAATGTCCTCAGGAGAAATACTACAAGGGGTGCAGGACAGAGAAGCTGAAGGGTCCAAACAAGGTCCAAACTTGCCCTGGTGTGATGACAGGAGGAGAAGGCAGGTCCAAAACAGAGGCAAGGGAGTGTCATCTGGGGACAGCCACTCTCACCACTGTCACACAGAGGCTGGGGAGCCAGCAGTGCCCACAGTGGTGGGGCCAAACCCTCTCCTGTGTCTGGATACCCAGTGAGCTTCCACCCACCACGCTGCTCCCACAGATGGGCACATCTTCAGGACATGTGAGATGTGGGTCTGATCACCAGGACTCTAGATTCAGGCTCTGCTTTGGAACCTAGAACAGGTTCGGTTCCGAAGGTGTCAAGTTAGGGGCTGTATCCTTTTTTGACAAGATCTGTTGGCCTTCATCAGCTCAGACGTTAGTTAGATATAGACTATGGCACTGGTCCAGTTATGAGGACTGCTGAGAATTCCCAAGGTTGTGTAACTCACACACACACCAAAAGCAAAAACGACAACAAACAAAACACGTACAAGTCCACGGAGGAGGGAAAGGTAACCTAAGACTTGGTTTAAACATTGTTAATGTTTTCTTTCAGGGCAGTTATAGCAGAGCCCAAAGCCCTGAAAGCCCTGATGCCCTGGACTGCCCAGTGGTTCGCTGGACGTCACAAGCCAGAGCCCACATGGGCCGTCAAGTCTGGCCCACCTCACTTTCACCCAAGACTATGACTTGAGGAAAGTGACTCGGCTCTTTCCGGAAGAATTCGCGTAAACTCTTTTACCTCAATGATGAGGACGGCATCTAGGCTCACACTGAGGGGCCACTGTTAGAGACTAGAGTTCGGTTTCTAAGCCCCTGAGGTTGGTGTGCGGGGTGGAGGGGGGCCCTCAGGGTTGGGCAGAGGTTGCTACTGGGGATGCTGCGTGCCGGGGTGTGACTGTCAGCACCACACGACGGGGCTTTCTGGGGAGGGGGCTGACTCCGGGCAGAACGGCTTGTGAGGACAGGAAAGAAGACCCTCAGCTTCCGCGGAGCGCGAGGGGTGGGGCAGGCCCCACGAGAACCGAAGGCAGGAGGCGCGGGCCTTCTCTCCAGGCGGCCCGGCTGTGGGGTTTGTGGGCTGTCAGCTCAGCGCAGGGTGACGGCACGGGGCTCAGCGCGAGGGCTTGAAGGGGCCAACACGCTGGAGGGAGACAGGGCAGCGCCGTGCCAGAACAGGGCGTCAGGAGGAGGCCTGCGGCTCCTGAGAGCACGTCTCCCCAGCTTTTCCTGCAGAGTAGTTGTGTTTTGTAAATTCTTAGCTTAAGAATTGAATTTAATTGTAAAATTCACGTCTTATTTATTGTTAGTTGTATCGCAATGCAAACTTCTTAAGAAGCCCCCATCAGATTCTCAAATGTCTGTCACATCCTGTCCACCCGCTCCGCTGCCCCCATCTTCTCCCAGGAAATCGGTTCTGCTTTCTACTCCACGCTGTGGAGACAAGCCTAGAGCCGTCGGCACAGCTGCTCCTCTTCAAACCCTCCGGGGGCCTTTTGACCTGGTTCTTTGTCTGTAGTTGTGTCACCAAAGAGCACAGGACCATCATACTCTTCCTTCAGGAGAACTGAATTGAGATTGGACAGAAGAGCAAAGGATTGATTGTTTGCTTACTTTACTGAGATACACCGAGCAGAGGGGCCATGACAGCCCGAGTGCCTGCAGGGTCACGGCTGGAGATTTATACTTCCGAGTGTGGACGTGCCAACCTTTACGCTTTATTCATATATGTTATTTTTAGAAGTATTTAAGATTTGGTTATACAATCATTGGCAAAATTGCTTAACTTTGCTTAAGAAATGCTAAATAATTCTATATCATTAAGCACCATGATCCTTAAAAATCGTCCATGTATGAAATGAAAATAACAATTGACATGAGTCATGGAGAAGTATTTTCATGGGTCAATTAGCTGGAACTGGAGTGTGTTTCTCCATAAAGTGACTCAGATTAAACTGTATCAGGAATCCTCCAAGGACAGTCGCTTCTTCTGTTAGACGAAAACATCGATTTTAAAACACTTACAAAAATTTAAAGAACAATGTAAATAAACCAATGTGTTTGGCCTCTGCCGACTTAGAGAAATGCGCTGAACATGCCAGGCCTTACAATGATTTCAGCTCAGCCTTCAGACATGCTTGTATCTGTGTACATACGTAGACACATGTATACACACGTATACACACGTGTGTATGTGAATATGTATACACTGATACATGTGGTTGCTATTATTATACCCATTTTGCAGAGAAGGAGGCCGAGGCTTTGAGCTGCTCGCTCATTTGCCCAAGGTCACACTATGTGCGAGAAGCAGAAGTAGTTCAGTGGGGCAGGTCCTGTTATGTGGACTTTAAATATGGAGAAGCCAGAGAGCCAACGTGCCCCAGAAAGGCTATGTTGAGAAGAGGACCTGGGGTGGAAACTCGGGCCTCTGTCACCCAAGGACCCGGCTGGTGGGTGCCTCTTGCCTGGTGGGTGGTGACTGCTCCATCCTCACCATGGTTCTGCCATGGCCCCGGGGAGTTTGGAGAACACGCCTTCCCCAGGAGCCCTCCCTCATTCTGGTTTTGCTTTTACTTAAAGAATTAAGCCATGGCGATAGTCATAACTAACGGTGACTAATCTTCTCCCTGATATTTGAATGTCTGTGACCTACAACGTGTACATTTTCCCAGTGGTGGACGCATGGACTTGCACAGATGTTGCCAGGGACATCTGTATGGAACCGTCCTAGGAGCTGTATCCCCACTGGCCTTTGACCTTATGACCGTGCTCCTCATTCTGTATCCTTCAGTGTCTCTTTCCTGAAGTGTTTACTGTGAGGAGGCGCCTTTGCTCTTTCCCGTGTGGCTGTGCCTGACCTGTTCCAGTTGTGTCTGGGACGGTCTGCCAACCTCATAAACCGTGGTCACCACGCCATTACAGGCCAGTGAGAAGACAGTGCAGGTGCCCATAAACCCAAGGCCTGTGCATGGTGGGTGGTGACCAGCAGACGCGTTTGTCTAAGTACCTGTGAATGCAGCCCCTTAACCCTCAGCTAACAGCAAAGCGTGACTCCTCTTTCATATCCTTTCTCTGTCTGCATTGTCTTGCTACGTTACATAGAGTATGTTTGAGTTTAACTGACATACATTTTATATGATATTTAGACATAATTATATTAAAATAAGTGAGTCTTTATGTTTCAGGTGTCAGACTTGGTGATAATTCTGAACTACGACCGAGCAGTAGAAGCCTTTGCAAAGGGCGGCAACCTGACACTCGGAGGGAATTTTACTGTGGCGGTTGGGCCCTTGGGACGGTGAGTGCATGAAATGCTCTCTGCACAGTGTTGGGCAGTAAAGGCTTCACAGTATTGTTTTGCATTAAGAGAAAGCGTGAATTAAAATGAAGCAAATTTATAATTTAGTTTGTTTGAGGTAGCTTCCAAATAAGAAATTTACAAAACACAGCCAGTGTGATCAAATGAGAAGATTTGAAACTAGCACATGCAAAACAGAAACTAAATATTTCAGAAATGCAAGCTGTTGTATCTATTGGAATTGAACATAAAAATTACCTTCGAGCTTTGAAGGAGCTGAGTCAATTTTAAACAACTGAGAAAGGGCAGCATTCATCAGGAGAGAAAGCTATTTCTCAAACTAAATTGTGAAAAATTGGAATGGAAGTGTTTTACTCAAGTGATGTTTACGATACTTACAGTGCATCTTCCTTCTCTGTTAATGAAGAACTAGTCTTGGGTTAATTGAGCAATTAAATATTTTAAACTGAGACTATTTACAGAAGTTACACAGTGAAATCATCTAAAAATGTTCCTAAGTTGCATGCAAACACTAGTTGTAGAGAGAAACACAGCCCATGATTCTTGAGACGCGTTTCCCTGTTTGGGGAGGGAAGACAAGGCTGGAAAACACCAGCTGCGCACGTGTTCTCTGCAGCGCCACACACCCCTGCACATCTTACGTACCATGTCCTTGCCAGGACTGCTTTGAACATGCCTAGCTTAGACCAGCAGGAAGCAAAATACATGGAAGCACTGGAGTAAGCACAGAGCAAGGTCTTTCTTTCGGGTCAGAAGCGCGGTCTGGGCAGCCAGCTTTCAGTGCAAGTGCTCTGTGATGCATGGCCTTCTGTTTTGCAGGAATTTAGAAGGAAATGTCTCGCTAAGAAGCTCAGCTGCTGTCTTTACTTACTGCAAATCTCGAGGCCTCTTTGCTGGCATATCTTTAGAAGGTAGCTGCTTGATTGAGAGGAAAGAAACTAATCGAAAGTAAGTGCGAGGCAGAGAATGCTCATCGATTGGAAGAGTGTGTGGTGAGCAGATGGTACTTGGTGGACTCGTATCATTCTGAAGGGTGCGTGCAGGACCCTGCCTAGGCAGACCTCCTTATGCTGGCTTCACAGACACGGCCTTGTTTATAGGCAGAAGGACTGGGGCCACCCTGTGCACAGCACATCTGTCGGCAACAGTTTTCCAACCACTTTTGCTCACTTTGTGTCTCTGTGTCACATTGTGGTAATTCTTGCACTACTTCAACTTTTTCACTATTACATACGCTGTGATGATCTGTGATCAGTGGCCATTGACGTTACTATTATGATTGTTTTGGGCTACAGGAACTTCGCCCACAAAAGATGGAGAACTTAAATGCTGTGAATCCTGGCTGCTTGCCTGACCAGCTGTCCTCCACCCCCACCCCCCGTGCCCCACTCTCATTCCCTCTCCGGGGGCCTCCCTGTCCCCTGAGACACAACATTGAAATTAATGACCCTATAATGGCCTCTAAGCCTTCAAGTGAAAGGAAGAGTGTGTCTCTCACTTTAAATCAAAAGCTAGAAAAAACTGAGCTCGGTGAGGACGACACACCGAAAAGCTGAGGCGAGCTGAAAGCTGGGCCTCTTGCATCAGACTGAGAGCCACGCTGCAAAAGCAAAGGGAACGTTCCTGAAGGAGGTTACATGCGCTGCTCCAGTGAGCGCACAGGTGATAAGAAAGAGAAACAGCCTTACTGCTGATGTGGAGAAAGTTTGAGTGGTCTGAATCAAGATCAAATCAACTGTAACGTGCTCTTTAAAAAGCCTGATCCAGACCCAGACCCTCACGCTCTTCGATTCTGTGAAGGCTGAGAGGTGAGGAAGCTACAGAAAGAAAATTTGCAGTGTGGATGAAAAATACTGCAAGCTATATCAGTAAACAAAGAATGCTGAAGCCGTCAAGTCATCAGCTGCTGCCACCACCCCCCAGGGAAGACAAGCCTGCAGCCCAGCCTGTGCAGCCACTCACAGTGGTGCCCTCTGAGGGGACTCAGAATAAGAAGGGACAGGATACTGGCCCTAGATGGCTAGGTGCTTGTCAAAGGGATGACTTCAATGAGCCCAAATGTTTGCTCCCTCCCATACACAGAAAAGCACTAAATTCTTTAACTTGAGATGCCTGATTTTCTTTAGTTAACAAGTAATCTTTTATTGTTCCAACTACCTGGTCTTTGTTGTAAAGCTTCTCTATATCCTAGCCCCTCCTCTGCCTCTTCAGAGCAGCCCCTCAGAGCCATCTGAGAGGCTGTCATCCCGGGCTGAGTCCTCAGAATTGTCCACCGAATAAAACTTAACTCTCAGCTTTTAGGTTGTGCGTTTATTTCAGTCGACAGCAGGTAGCAGAGTTTGGTTCCTGAGGTTTAAGGAAAGAAGCCATCTGCGTGACGTAGAAGAGCAGTGTTCCTCGTTGAGGGAGGGTTCCTACTATTACGCTTGGCCTCTGTCTTTCCTTGGTAAGACAGAAACAAATTTTGTTAAAAAAATTTTCTTGAAAATGTCCTAGCTGGCGAAGAGGAACTTCCACTGTAAACTGGCATCTGGCTAATTTTTCCCAAAACGGCTCTTCTACATTTCCACTGAAATATGTCTGATTGCCCAGAAAAAGCTTAAAAGCTGACTGACAGGACAACTTTGAAACCTGGCAGGAAGCCCACTAGCCACGACCCTGAGAGCGCCAGACCGCTGGTGCTGGACAGGCGTCTGCTGCCTGCAACAGACGGAGCCGCGTCCAGAGCGCCCAAGCCCGTTCACCTGGAGTCTGGAGTCCAGGGCACGCCGATGACGTTCAGTGCAAACCTCAGCCACCAGCAGACGCGGGGATGGGAGAGTAGAGTTTGCAGAGCTCTGCGTCTTGCAAAGGCAGGAGAAATGCTCTCGCTTCTGGTTTTACTAATTCGAGACATTCAGGTTAGGAATGCTTTTAGAGATTCACGGTTCTAGGCCTTCGGGAGACTTTCCCACAACGTTCACCTGAACCCTGGGTGATCCAAGACAGACGCACCTCTTAGCCCCCTGCAGGTCTTCCAGACATGCAAGGCAGCTCCTTAGATAGTCCCGATACAAGTAAGCATTGTAAGGAAATTGCAAAGCCATATATGTTGACACCATTTTTATACGAAATTTAAAAAGTGAAAACATATAAAAGTGTATGTGCTTGTGGGCATATGTTCACCTGTGTTTCTATACATACTTATACATGTTTATTATATATGTTTATGTATGTGTTATATGTATGTGTTTATGTGTAAGGGCATGCATATATGATGTGCTTTTGTATTACTGGAGGATGGATGTGCCTGTCAGACCATTTATGGTGGCTGCCTCTAGAGTTGCACGTGGAGGGTGAATTTAGGGGCTTAACATGGGTTATGGCTTGTAGTTAGGGTTCGAAAAGTAGCATATACAAAGTTCTATGCATGAGTAAATCGCACACAGATGTGTGTCCTACGTTTAACGCTAGAAAAGATTGATGTCTGTAAAAGAAATGTTCTTAATACGATGTTTCTTATTAGATTCTACTGTCAAGATATTAGAGCTAATGACATTTTATTTGGAGATATACCACGGCCTGCTCAAGCAGAAGATCTTTATGGAATTCTTGATTCCTTTACTGAGAAGTATGAGACTGAAGGACAACGGGCCAACGCCAGGAAAGCAGCCCGGGAGCAGAGGAGGGCTTCTGTAAGGCTCAGTTCTGTTTCTTCTCAGTAGTCACAGAAAAGCAATCCCATTATGTGGATGGAGCATTTTGTCCTTGACACCAGGTTCCTAATAACCCACTAACTTCCCTTGCAGTTTCATTTACATAAAGTTCTTGTGAAAGTATCAAACAGCCTTGACAGTCAGCTCTACAAGTTTCAAGGAGGAACATGGTTTTCCGTGATTGCATTTCTGCACGGTTAGCGCTTTGTAACGTTAGTTAATAACGCTACCAATAGCTGCTGACATCTGGGGCTTGCAGAGCTCACCTGGTTCACACCCCTGCCGGAGGGGCTGGGTCCGCAGCACAGAATGAAAACGACAGAGCTGAAGTCACTGCTGCCTTTCCCCACTGATGCCCCACCTCCCTGGGGGTCAGAGGTGCCGGGATGAGGAAGCTCCAGCACAGACAGGCACCCCTGCCGCAGTTCAACCGAACGCGGCCCAGGAACTCATGACCTTTGTGAGAAAGTGTGGAGGATAGAATTCGCCACGTACGCTCATTAGGACAAAGAGCCTTATATGCTCCTGAGTAAAAACGGGGTTTTAAAGTCATGCACTTTTTGTTGTTGTTCTTCTCAGGCTAAAGAACTGCCTCCAAAACCATTGCCAAGACCACAGCAGCTGTCTGCGCCAGTCCAGCCAAACTCTGCCTCACAAAGTAAATACTTCTGTTGAAATTCAAATTAATAATCAATCAATCATGAAATATTATCTAAAATCAAGCTACATTTATTAATAACTGTAAAGTGATAGCTTTAGAGTCAAATGAAAGAACAAATGAGTGTTAACGAGAGAAAAATGAATGTTCAGCCTCTTCTAAACACACGAAGCAAATTCTCATTCCTGTACTTTGTAAAAACCTCCATTCTCATTCAGAACATGCTTCTTCCAATTGACAGATTTACTTCTGAAGTTTTTCTTTCATTTGTTTGTCATTTCTTCCAAACACAGCTATCCTCCAGATTTGAAACATAAACAAAGTAAGCCTATTTTCCTTGTATATCCTTAGAGTTATATTTCTGAATATTAATTTTACCATACGTTCTTGGGAGCTCAGGGTTTCATGAGGGAGTTTTAAAATGGGCTAAATTTAGAAACGCCAGGGTTTTGGCCTTTACCCCTCTCTCCATTACCCAGTTTTATGACAGTCACTCTTAGAATTCTGCTTTTCATGCAGAGCGGTTACCAGTAAGTAGCAACACATCAAAGTGGGTGCCGCTTCACGTGAGGACTGACGTTTGCACAATGGCACTGGCTATGGCCGCCGACAGCACGGCGCAGAGTCTCACTTACAGCCCACCTAAAGAACCTCCCTCCTAGAAGAGATGCCACCTGAGGTAAACCAACTGCAGGCTCTGGAAGGAGGGACAGTGGACCCTTAAACACTCTGTGGGTAAGGGCAGCAACCCCCCACGCAGTCGAAGTTCCGCAGATAACTTTTGACCCCCTTAAAACTGTACTGACAGCCCACTGCTAGCCAGAAGCCTTACCGATAACCTGAACCGTCAATCAGCGCATATTTTGTATGTTACATGAGTTACATACTGTCTTCTTACTAGAAAGCTAGAAAAAAGAAAATATTGTTAAGAAAACCATAAGCAAGAAAAAAATGCACTTACAGTGCTGTGCTGTATGTGTCATTACCGAACGTTGACGGCATCTATCTACACGGTGCGTCATCTACACCAGTGTTGTCTTAGAGGATACAAAGCACTGTAAATGTTACAGGTACTAACACCAGACTCCAAAAGTGAACATACAATGTGAAAAAGAAATTCATATGTGCAGGTATAGTGATTGATAAGAAAGCAGCAATATTGATCGCCTCATGGTGCCTAGCCCAGCCTGTACCCTGATGAATGAGTTGTAAAATTTTTAAGGGGCATACTTTTACAGTCATATTCATAACACAGTGTTGGAAACACTGTTACATTAAAAAAAAACACTTACCTCTGATGATAGACTGTTACAGAGTCTCTGATTATCAGAGAGGGAGAATAGGGGGCATACTGTACAGCAATGCAGTTCTTTGGAAGCAAAGTTATAAAACAGAGAGAAAATGAACACATAACTTTATATTAGCTATGACTCCCCTTGTGTCTGTGTGAGGATGGGCTCTCCACTTCAACACGAGTCTCACACGTGATGCTCTAGGTGAGGGTGATGGTGACACAGAGCCGTCTCATACAGTTATCAGATTTTTCACAGGATGACACACGTGCACAACAGGTAAGTTTATTAACTGCACAACATGGTAATTATTTACTGTTCATTAAGTGGAAGTGGATCCTAATGAAGGTCTTCACCGTCTCATCTTCACGTTTAGTAGGCTGAGGAGGAGGAGGTGGAGGGGGATCCTGCTGACTTGGGGGTGAGAGGTGGCGAGGTGGGAGGGGGCAGGAGAGACAGGTACACTCAGTGTAACTTTACGGAAACACATCATAATTTCTGTCTGCCGTTGTGCTTTTTTATTTCTCTAAGACTGTTTCTGTGCAGTGCCAACACTTTTCCACCGTTTGCTTGAGTTTCTGTGCCGTATCGCACAAGGGTCCATGTTGTAAAGAAGCAGTTGGAAATACTCAGCCCTCTGCCAGGTTGTCTGGTGTTGGTTCTGTTTCCTGGCACCGCTTCTTCTGTGCCTTCCTCGCCATCTGGCGCTGATTCAGGAGTGCCGTCTCCATCAAATCATCCTCTGTTGATTCCTCTGGTGTGGGGTCTCTTAGCTCTTGAAAGTCTCCGACATCCATATCTTGAAACCCTTCACACACACACACACACACACCCTGTCTTTCCTGCCACATCCACAGTCTTTCATGCTTTCCTTGACTGGCTCTGTAGTAAATCCTGTGAAGTCGTGCACAGCATCTAGAATGGTTTTCTCCAGCAGGAATTAATTGCTTCAGGCTTGATGGCTTTCATGACTTTTTCTAGAAGAGTATGGCGTCTTCGATAGTGTAATCCTTCCAGACTGTAATGATGCTCTCTCTTTGGGGTTCTCTTCCACAGTGTTGACAGTCCTTTCCATAGATCACCATGTGTAATGAGCCTAAAAGGTCCCTTTGACACCTGATCTGGAGGCTGAATGAGAGACTGTGTTTGGGGCCACATACACCGCTTGAACTCATGAACTCATGGGGTTCTGGGTGGCTGGGGGCATTGTCTAATTTGAAAAGGCAGTCCCTTATTACAGGCAAGATATTTCCTGACTTTAGAGACAAAGTGTCAATGCAACCAGTCCAGAGAATGTGTTGTCCAGGCCTGCTTGTTACAGAATGAAAAGACTGGCAGCTGGTGTTTATCTTTCCCTCCTGGGTTCGGGGTTAAAGCCTGACAGTCAAGAGCAGCCCTGACCATGAGCCTGACTGCATTGCACAGAAGAGTAGTAAGTCTGTCCCTCCCTGCCTTAACGCCTGGTGCTTTACTCTCATCTTTACTAACAAATGTCATTTTTTATTTTTCCCACCCAGAATAGGGTACATTCATCTGCATTAAAACCTTGTTCAGACACATATCCTTCCTCCTCAGTGATTTTCTTAGTGGCGTCTGGGAACCCATCTGCTGCCTCTTGGATGGCAGAAGCTGCTTCTCATGTCATCTTGACATTTTACAAGCCAAACCTCTTTCTAAAGTTATCCAGCTGTCCTTTGCTGGCGTGAAATTCTCCAGCTTTAGATCCCTCACCTTCCGTTTGCTTTAAGTTGTAATACAGTGGCTCCTTTATGATACATTAATTGGCCGTAAGTGTGTGGGTTCATTTCTGGGCTTTCTATCCCGTTCCATTGATCTGTGTGTCTGTTTTTGTGCAAGTCCCATACTGTTTTGATGACTGTAGCTTTGTAGTATAGTTTGAAGTCAGAGACTGTGATTCCTCCAGACTCTGTTCTTTCTCAAGGCTGTTTTGGCTAGTTGAAGTCTTTTGTGTTTCCATACACATTTTAACATTTATTGTTCCAGTTCTGTGAAAAATGGCATTGGTTATTTGATAGACATTCCACTGAATCTGTAGATTGCCTTGGGTAGTATGGCCATTTTAACAGTATGGATTCTTCTGATCCAAGAACACGACATATCTTTCCATCTGTCTGTGTTGTCTTCAATTTCATCAGTGTCACACTTTTCAGAGTAGAGGTCCTTTTCCTCCTTGGGTGGGTTGATTCCTAGGTATTTTTTTCTTTTTGATGCAATGGTAAATTGACTCTTTTCTTAGTTACTCTTTCTGATATTTCATTGTTAGTGTATAGAAATGCAACAGATTTCTGTATATTAATTTTTGTGTCCTACAATTTTACCGGATTCATTGATGAGCTCTGATAGTTTTCTGGTGGCGCTTTAGGGTCTTCTGTGTATAGTGTCATGTCATCTGCAAACAGTGACAGTTTTACTTCTTCCTTTACAATTTGGATTCCTTTCATTTTTCTTCTCTGATTGCTGTGGCTAGGACTTGCAAAACTATGTCGAAGAAAAGTGGTAAGAGCGGTCATTCTTGTCTCGTTCCTGACCTGGGAGGAAGTGCTTCCAGCTCTTCACGGCTGAGCGCGATGTTGTCTGTGGTTTGTCATATACCGCCTTTGCTATGTGAGGCATGTTCTCTCCACGCCCACTTTCTGGAGAGTTTTTATCATAAGTGGATGTTGAACTTTATCAAAAGCTTTTTCTGCATCTGTTGAGATAATCATATGGGTTTTTTAAATTCTTACTTTTATTGAAGTTTTGTATTTCCAGTCATGGTTAAGGTCTTCCCACCTCCTCAGGAGATTGCACTCATGGTGTCCTACATTGTCTTGCAGTACTTTATTCTCACAATTACTGTACGCTTACTGTTTTTACCTTAAGACCACTTTACCAATATACCCCTCCACCCCCAATATGCAATTCTAGTTAAAATAATATTATGTACTTCTATGAATTCTATGATTTATGGATATTAATTACAATAATAAATGCATACACTAATAAATTTGGCATTTGTATGATAATCTTCCCACTTTATGCTTTCCGTTGGTTGGTATTTTATGTCTTTCCTGACATTTTATAGGTTCTGTGCTTCTCTTATTAAATGTATAAGTACTTTACAATTTTGGTTTTCTGTGGTGAGTGGAATGTACTGTCCCACTTGCATTGTAGATTGCTTATTTTAATAGCTGAGAAAGCCTCAATTTGCATTTATTTTGTCTTATGTATTGTCACCTACCTGAAATCTCTTATTTCTAGTCAGGTTTTTAAAATAGACTCTCTTGGGATGCTTTTATGCCCTCTTTCCCACCTTGCCATTGCTTAATTCTGTATTTTTATACAAATAAACTTCTTAGGCCAGTTGCCTTCACGTTGGAGCACAACCCTCCTCAGGGGCCACCCAGAGACTGTGCAGGGCACGTGGGCACAGATAATTCGGGAGATGCAATTTCCAGATCTCCAGTTCCCACAAGTGTTCATCCTTAATGCTGACCCATGACATGAGGCTGTCCTCTGTCTGCTGGCCTTTCATGGGAGCTTTATTCACACTTGAACAAAAGCACTGGCAAATCATCTTAACCATTTGCACTGAGTTGTCCACACAATGTGAGGATAATGATCCAGTTTGAAATGTGGATGTTGATCTTGGTGCAGTCAGTAAGGCTGATGAGCAGTAATTAGTTTGGTAGATTAGGTGATTTCTATTTTTTTGCTTTTAGCAAAGTTGAAGGGGGGACCTAATGACATTGTTATCTGAATTTACAGTGAGTAGTAATTAATATTATCATTATATATTAATTATTTTAAAAATCACATAGCAATTTATCACCAAAATAAAAAGTTATAATAGTAAGTTTATTACTTTATAAGTAATATTTTATTATTGTTGCTTTTAGGTGATCACTGTATGATTTTTTACCTCTGTTTTGGAAGGGATGTAGAAGAACTCTGTCACATTGCTATAAAATATCTCTTTCTTGCCCTCTCTAGTTTTTATAAAAAACAGCTTTCCTAGCACCTATATCTTTAAAAAGGACCACTGAAATACAATTTGATGTTGAACTATGTCATTCCAGAAACAAGAAATAGTCATCTTGTATGTCAATTAATTGTTAAAAGTCTTGCCCATACATTGAGATGCATTTCAAATAAAATTTTACTTTCATGTTTAGTAAATTAACAAATTCGTAATATATTTCACATTTTGATCAATATATACCAACATGAAACTCAATCTAAGAAATTATTTAATAGAGGATTGTGTTACTTAAAATTTTAAAATAAATTTATGTACAAGTTTTTGTTGTAGAAACTTATATAAAAATATATTAATACATTAGTAAAAAATATTTGTGACAAATGGAATGAATATATGATTTGAAGGTTAAAAATGAACAGCACGTAATCTCTGACTATTAAGAAATATCTCACTGATTTTCTTTAATGAATGATGGTGAGTTCAAATCACTATCACATTGAGATCCTTTTATTCAAAAAAGGGGAGATATGATTAAGTAACTGATAGTGAAATATGCTGAACATTATTACACCCTTAAGCTCATATTCAACAATTTTAGGTATCAATTAAGTATACACAAGTGAACACTTGCTGTTTAAAAATTATCTTAGGTGTTAAGCAAGCAAGAATGCTTGAAAATCACTGGCTCGGGGATTGCAGGGTTTTTATGTGGGTATTTTACAATCACTTCTGGAAAAAGATGTGCATGTTTTTCATAAACGTGTAACTGCAAGGCCCTGAGCTGCCGTTTATATGCATCTGGTCACACAGACACCAGATATTCACCCTCTGCATTGTGCTTGGTCTATTTCCTGTGTTTGTTCAGGTACTCCTCTTGATTTAAAGATGACAAATTAATGATATTTCTATCATTACAGTGACAGTAATTTAAAATACTTGCTCAGCAAGGGCAAGATTTGCCATTCTGGAGTACCTTGTATACCATACACTAATAAGGGTTCTGAACGCTCCCCCCTTATACTTGTCTGTTTCCTTTTTGCAGGTAGCAGAAGTGAAAATAAGCTCTACCCTGAACTTCCCAGCTGTCGTGAGAGAGCTGGTAAGTAAAAAACCTCTGTTCTGAAATGATTCACAACCATCTCCTAATCACAAACTTCCTACTTAATCTGGCAGGACGTGACAGTATCTGGGAACCCCGCCTGGGTTTGTGGGCGACCCACCGCACCGTGAGAAGCGCTTCAGTTAACACGTGCGACGCACAGTTAGACACTGAGCTTGAGGGGTCGCCAGGCTGAGCTTGCTGGGAGGTGCCCTCTCTCCCGAGGGAACAGGGACGTTGGCCACAGTGTGCAGAGGCTGTGAACCCCCTGCAAAGGCCTGGGGACTAGAGTTCCTTTCCTCAGACTTCTCTGAAGTCTGCACCTGCAGCCCAGGTGCCTCAAACATATTAGAAATATCTCTTTAAAAGCAAAGAGGGAAAATGTTTAGTAATAAGAAACAAAACCCTAGTGGGCTCTGGAGGCAGAGGCTCAGACTTACACCCCGTACTTCCATTCACCAAAGACAATGTTCCCTCCCGTGGCTGGGTGGTTGGTTGGGTTTTGTTTTGTTTTGTTTTTTAACATTTTTTATTGATTTATAATCATTTTACAATGTTGTGTCAAATTCCAGTGTTCAGCACAATTTTTCAGTCATTCATGGACATATACACACTCATTGTCACATTTTTTTCTCTGTGATTTATCATAACATTTTGTGTATATTTCCCTGTGCTATATACAGTGTAATCTTGTCTATCTATTCTACAATTTTGAGATCCAAGTCTATCCCTTCCCACCCTCCACCCCCCTGGTAACCACAAGTCTGTATTCTCTGTCCGTGAGTCTATTTCTGTCCTGTATTTATGCTTTGTTTTTGTTTGTTTGTTTTTGTTTTTGTTTTTTAGATTCCACATATGAGCGATCTCATATGGTATTTTTCTTTCTCTTTCTGGCTTACTTCACTTAGAATGACATTCTCCAGGAGCATCCATGTTGCTGCAAATGGCATTATGTTGTCGGTTTTTATGGCTGAGTTAGTATTCCATTGTATAAATATACCACATCTTCTTTATCCAGTCACCTGTTGATGGACATTTAGGCTGTTTCCATGTTTTGGCTATTGTAAATAGTGCTTCTATGAACATTGGGGTGCAGGTGTCATCCTGAAGTAGATTTCCTTCTGGATACAGGCCCAGGAGTGGGATTCCTGGGTCATATGGTAAGTCTATTCCTAGTCTTTTGAGGAGTCTCCACACTGTTTTCCACAGTGACTGCACCAAACTGCATTCCCACCAGCAGTGTAGGAGGGTTCCCCTTTCTCCACAGCCTCTCCAGCATTTGTCATTTGTGGATTTTTGAATGACGGCCATTCTGACCGGTTGGTTGGGTTTTATTTCTGTATTTGAAGGGGTAGGGCAAGTTGTACAAACAGTAAGTGCTAGGTTAATGTTAATATTAAGTTATTTTAGTCCTTTCTCAAAATATGAAGGACTTTGAAGAAGAAAATAAAAGAGAAAATTGAAAGTCTATTTAAAAAATAAATCTTATTTTCCATTACTGTGTTTAAAAAAAAAAAAAAGCAGCTGCGAAAGGAGTTAAAACTCTTACCAGGAATGTCCTCACACCCTGGTCCATCACCCTTGTGGAGAGAAGTCAGGAGCCACGGGCCTGAGGCCCAAGAGGAAAAGCCCCCTGCGCAGGACACCAGCCCCCACAGGCCAGCTCTCCAGCCTGCCCCGGGCCTATAGATGGGCTGCGTGACCATCATTCTCCAGACGTGCACACTTTTACTTTGCACCTTCGGAGGCTCCAAGCATGTCCTCAGGTCTCCCGGAGGGACGCGGCGAGAGCCGGCAGCCCTGCTCACTGGGCTTGGTAACTGAGCCTGTGTGACAGAAGTGACAATAAGCTCTATCCTGAACTCCCCGCTGTCATGGAAGGTTCCTGGGCCAGCGTCCATCCTGGCCTCGCTCCCACCCTGTGACCATCCGTGGGAACACGGCAGCTCTGTGTTGGCTGTTGTCCTGGCTGCATGGGGCTGAGCGGCACCTGTGGAGTAAGTCTGCCTGGGGCCAGTAGTGCCCCCTCCCTGGCTGTGACAACCACAAATGCCCCAGACTTTGCCTTCTGAGAACCCCCTGGTCTGGTGGCCTCACTCGGCGGCCTGTCCAGCTCGCTCAGCATGACACTCGCAGTCCTACAGAGGACGTGGCCCCACGTGGCCCAGGCAGAAAGTGCACGCCAGGATCAAGTCACCTACCCAGCCCGTCAGTGCAGTAAATGTGAAACAACCCCAAGGCTGTGTTCTCTTACTTCTGGTCAGTTCTTGAAAGGGACCTTCCAAAGGCTGAGACCCTTCTTCTGAGTCGTGTCTGAGGCCAGATGTATTAGCTACACATGGGTCACACTATGCAGGCTCCACCGAGAAGTAAAGCAGCAGAGTCCCGTGGACCCAGCCTTGCTCGTCACGAGCCTTAGAGCAGCTGCCAATCACTGGAGCTGATGTGATCTGCTTCCTGTTACGTGTAGCCCTGATTTGGGAGAGAAAAATAACCTCTGTTTGAATTAAACTTGAGTATTATGACAAAAAAGGCCAATTGCTTTAAAGATCCTTCCGATTTTTTTTTAAGTGCAAAAATACAAAACTTGAAGGCATGTGTTACTCAGGAGAGCAGGCACCTGTGCAAGTGGGCTGCTCAGTGGCCCAGTGGGCTTGGCTTCTGTGGCCTCCAGGGTGGCCTCCCTTCCTGGAAAAACATGCCTCCTTGGCTCATCGGGTTTTAATGAATCATTTTGTGAACATTAAACATCTCCTATGGAAATTGTTCCTAATACTCACAGCGAAGAGGAACTTTGGGAAATTCCCAGCTCACTGAAGAAGAAGCTAGCAGCAGGGCGTGGCACCGAGCAGCCCGTGAGCTGTCTCGTCCTGGGAGCACCTGCCTTCGCTCAGGCCAGGCTCCCTGCTTTGTTTCCAGGTGGATGAACTTTCCCAACACACTAAACTCCTGACTCCTAGACTCGTCCCCCGGGAGGTGGAGGGTTTGCCTGACGAGGCAGCTGGGTGAGGCGTCTGGCACACCCACGCCTGCCTGTCTTAGCCACGTCCCTCCCCAGCTCTGCCAGCATGAGCCCCCACATCTGCCTCGGCTTGGCTCCAGCCTGGACAGGAAGAGGGGCCTCCTCCATCCCAGCAGCGCTGCCCCTCCTCACACCGTCCATCCCTTTACTGCTTTACCCTTGTCTCAGCTGGAGACCACAGAGCAAATTAGAGGGCAGGGAGTGAACCAAGTCTGTGATCCCCTCTGCCTTTTCTCTTCTTTAGTTCATAATGTCTTTTTTTCCCTAATTATTCATCATAAGACATATTTCTATGACCACTAGGAACCAATCCCGTTGTCAGTGATTAACAAGGATCATCAGCATCAGCTATTATCATTTGCAAAGTCTGGATAATGCAGGCTTGTGGGAAAAGATACTGATTGTCCTTGAAATTTTGCCCTGCAGAAGCAAAATGCTCTGCTGAATCTCAGCTCAGTCTGTTGAACACAATTTAAGACGTGTGTGGTTGCTGAGGACCCTGGGTGTAATCTCAATAGTGGTTAAGAGCGCTGGAGACAGACTTCCCAGAGTCAGCTCCCACCGCTGGGACCAACCACTCAAGGCTGGCAAGTCTAGGTTCGCATTCTGCGGGGGGGATGCGTGGGCACGTCCAGCGCCCACCTCAGCGCCCGGCTCAGCAGACAGGAGGGACTTACTGTGCACACGGCAAGGAACACCTGTTACCCTGCCATCAGCATCCCTACACATCTTCAGTTCTGCAGTTAGTGCTCCGAACAGGATACGTGTGCGGCGGCTGAGATGGCTGTGGCTTCCAGAACATTCCCCGATGCTCACAAGCATCTTTTACTTGCTGCTTTCTGTCGTCTGTCATTTCTGGGAGACAAGAGGGTGAAGGAGTTACTTGAGGGCTTCCGTTATTTAAGTTCGGTTACTCTAGATTGAGCTTTACATAGGGAGGTCATGACTATCATTACTGATAAGAAAATAATGTTCAGAATGATTTTTTCTTCAACATTAACTTACGTTCTGATCTGGTGACAAAGTGGCGTGAGGACTGGTCTCAGCGTCGTGTGACAGCTGCTTTCCCTGGCCGTCGGGGTGTTAGTAGTCATTCAGCTGGTTTTGATCGCATCCAGACTCTATCAAACTTTATTCTTTTAGTGACATACTTTTAACCTGACTTCTTAAAACTTATAGGTTAAAAATAAATATAGTATAAACTATTAAAATATGAAGAGCTTCACTTTACAGGAAAACTATGCCAGTAATATTGCTACTGTGGATAGTTATTATTGAAGTTATGTCTCTTAGGAGAACTCAACTGTAAGACACGCTTTACAGAAAGAGCTGTAGCAGCATCTCGTGTGAGGTACAAATTCAGTGCTTCAGTCACTGTAGTTAAAAGTGGTGACTGCTTTTCTTTCTTACTGACAGGCCAAATTCAGTTTGTTTTTTATTACAGTAGTGGTATAGTCTCAAATGAGTCACTGGCTTTAGAATTTGGTTATTTATATTTTCTGTGTATTTGCTCTTAGATGCATTTAACAAGCATCTAATGGCCTAAGGTACGCACAAAATTGTACGGAACATGGAAATGCTGGATTCCATGTAGCTGAGCGCACAGGTGTGTTTCTGTAGAATTCTTGTGATGCTGCACAGTTTATAGTGTTGGATGTCTTTTACTCATGTTGCCCACGCAGTTTTGAAGGTTTTTCTTCCCAGTACAACATGCAAAATTCTAGACACAGTGTAGAAGCTCTTGCTAAACATGTGTAGACGTGCTTGTTGATGTGCAAGTTTGAATTTCACCTCTGTCTTGCGAGAAGAGATCAAGTAAGCACAGCAAGGAAAACGGCCACAGAAGCCTGGGGGAAGTGTGTCCGCTGCGGCAGTGGCACGAGCACCTGGGCCGGAGTCCTCAGAACCAGTGACTGCAGAGCACGGTGTTTAAATCGAGTCTTTGATGATCCAGTCAGGAGCATAAGCATCACCTTTTATCAAATAAGTGTAACTCACGGGAACTATCGTGAGTATGCTGTTAAAATGGGAAAAACTGTGTGATATTGTCTTACAGACTATTCAAAATTTAAACAATTATAACCACAAATATTTGCTAAACACATGGTTGAAGCACATAATTTTATGCAGTTTGACTTGTGTGGATTTAGGGAATGTTATTCCCAAACATGGCTCTTCGCAATGTGCTGACGTCACACAGCCCACGTGCTTCCAAGGCGTCCGCACACCAAGCCCTGAGGTGTTAAATGATATCTTGCTGACGCATACTTCCAGTTTTCTCATAAAAATGTGAATAATTTAAATAAGTTTTTCTTGTTTTAGGCAATTCAGACCAACCCATAGAAGTGACAGCACTGTATTCTTTTGAAGGACAGCAGCCAGGAGACTTGAATTTTCAAGCTGGAGACAGAATCACAGTTCTATCAAAAACAGACTCACACTTTGATTGGTGGGAAGGAAAGCTCCGAGGTCAAACGGGCATTTTTCCAGCCAACTATGTTACCATGAATTAAAGTTTATATTATTTCCTTCTTTCAGAATTATAAGAAAATTATTTCTACACTCACAGGATTTACTATCCAGTTAAACAATGTTTTTAATACAAGTCCAAATACCCTTCTGTTTATTCCATAAACTTTTATCCTGTATGTAAAAGATTTTTTTCTGTATATAAATGGTTACCTTACGTACCTTTAAATACTTTCCACTAATTTTATTACACACACTATTTAATAGTTAATGTCTTCCAATGTATGTGGTCACATTTCTTTTGTGTTCATTTTCAAACATCCATAAACGTTTGATTTGACCTTGTACGTGATGACTTTAATTTGGGAAGCTTAAGAATGGGGCATGAATTCTAACTGGGTATTAAGTAATACTTAGAGTTGTAGGTACTAACTAGAATATTAATTCTTAAAATTATTTCTATACCTTCAAAAGTTGCATATTTATGTTTTATGCACATATATGTAACATGCTATTACACAGAAATTCAACCACTATTCATTAAAAAAGATGACATCTATTAACTTTCCTTCTTTGTGAGGTTATGTTCATTTGTAGCAGTAGAATAAACTTATGTTGACATGGTTCTGTTGTCCTGAAATAAATGTTTTAAATGCTCAGTTACTGTTTTTATCTTGTTTTTCTTACTTGCTTTTTGTAAAGTAACCAGAGGTCTGTGGTTGGTCTGCAGGTTAAAACTCACCTCCATGATTGTATTCCAAGTTCTTTTTTTCAGCTTTATTAACATAAGATTGACAAATAGAATTGTAAATTTTTTAAAAGGTCTGTGATTTGAAATACACAGACATTGTAAAAGGATTCTTACTGAGTTAATGAACACGTCCAACATCTCACGTATTTTTTTATTTGATGAGAACCCTTAAGTTCTACTCTCTTACCAAATTTCAATTATAGAATGCAGTATTATAACTGTAGTCACCACGCTGTACATTAGCATCCCCAGAACATGCTCCTCTTATAAACTGGAAGTTTGTACCTTTGATCAACATCTCTTAATTTCCCCCACCTCCCAGCCCCTGGTAAACACCAATCCGCTCCCTGTTTCAATGAGTTTGGCTTTTTAAAATCCCATTTGAGATCATACAGTATTTGTCCTTCTCTGCTTTATTTCATTTAATATAATCCCCTCAATTTCATCCATGTTGTTACAAATTTCAGAGTTTCCTTCCTTTGCCCAGAGAATGAATATATCTACGTCTATCTATAGATCTATCTATAGATAGGTATCTCATATTTTCCTTATCCATTCATCTGTTGATGGACATTTAGGGTTTTCTAGATATAATAACATGCCGTCTGTAAACAGAGATAATCTTGCTTCCTCCTTTCCAATTTGAATGCCTTTTATTTCTTTTTTTTGCCTAATTGCTCTGGCCATGGCTTCCAGCACAATGCTGAAAAGAAGTGGTAAGAGTGGACATCCTGATTGCTCCTGGTCCTGGAGGGAAAGCTTCCTGATTTTCACTGTAGAGTGTGATGTTAGCTGTGGGCGGGTCAAACATGAGCATGTTGTTTAATCTCCACATATTTGTGAACTTTCCAGTTTCCTTCTTATAATTGATTTCTAGTTTCATACCATTGTGTCCAGAAAAAGATGCTTGATATGATTTCAGTCTTCTTAAATTCATTCAGACCTGTTTTGTGCCTAACGTAGGCTCTGTCCTGGAGAATGTTCCACATGCACTTGCCGAGAATGTGCATTCTGCTGCTATTGGATGGAAGGTTCTGTAAATGTCTGTTATGTCCATCTGGTCTGACATGCTATTTAAGGCCAGTGTTTCCTTATTGATTTCCTATTTGGATGATCTATCCATTGATGAAAGGGGGGGTATCAAAGTCCCCCCCATAATTTTGTATTGCTGTCTATTTCTCCTTTTAGGCCTGTTAATATTTGCTTTATATATTTAGCTGCTCCGATATTGGGCTCATAAATGTTTACAAACATTTTAGCCTCTTGTTGAATTGACCCCTTTATTATTATATACTGACCTTCTCTGTCTCTTATTACAGTGTTTCGATTAAAGTCTGTTTTTTTCTGATATAGCTACCTCTGCTTTCTTTTGGTTTTCATTTGCATGCAATATCTTTTTCCATCCCTTCACTTCCAGTCTGCATATGTCTTTAAAGCTGGTGAGTCTTTTGTAGGCTTGTTGAGTCTTATCTTTTTGTAAATCCATTTAGCTACTCTATGTCTTCTGATAAGAGACTTTAGTCCATTTACCCTTGAAGTAATAATTGATAGGTCAGGACTTACTATTGCCATTTTGTTGGTTATTTCTTGGCTGTTTTGTAATTCCTCTCTTCCTCTCTTCCTCTCTTGATCTCTGTCTTAGTGATTTGATAATTTTATGTAGTGCTAGTCTTAAGATTCTTTTCTCTTCTTTTGTATCCTACTGTATGTTTTTGCTTTGTGTTTACCATGAAGCTTACAGAAAACATAACAGTCTCTTTTAAGCTGATAACAACTTTGCACACATATTAAACGTCTACATTTTTACCCTCCCACCACATTCTATGTCTTTAATGTCACAATTTATCTATCTTTACCTGTATATCCATCAACAAATTACTATAATTATAGTTACTTCAACGCTTTGTTATTTAACCTTCATACTAGATTTATAAGTGATTTAACCACCACCACCATTACAATAGGAGAGTATTCTGAATGTAACTCTATTTTTAATTTTACCAGTGAGTTTTATGCTTTCATATGTTTTCCTGTTACTAATTTTCATTATTTCACTTCCTCCTGAAGAACTCCCTTTAGCATCTCTTGTGAGGCAAAGTCAGTGGTGATGAACTTCTTCAGCTTTTGTTTATCTGGAAAACTCTTTCTCTCTCCTTCAATTCTGAAGGACAGCTTTGCGAGGTAAAGGATTCTTGGTTGACAGTTTTTTCTTTCAGGACTTTGAATGTATTATCCTGCGAGCTCTCTTCTGGCCCACAAGGTTTCTGCTGAAAAACCCACTGGCAGTCTTAAGAGAGTTCCCTGGTCATAATAAGTTGCTTTTCTCTTGCTGCTTTTAAGATAGTCTTCTTGTCTCCAGCTCTCAGCTGTGTGGTTACAATGTCTCAGTGTGGGGTTCTTCAGGTGCAGCTTACTTGGGGTTCTGGGCTTCCTGGGTCAGGACGTCTGTTTCTTTCCTCAATTTACGGGAAGTTTTCAGCCGTTACTTCTCTGAATAGGCTTTCTGCCTCTTTCCCTCTCTCGTCTCCTCTGGGACCTCTGTAATGTACCCATCCAGCTGCTTGGTGGTCCCAAAAGTCCCCTAAGTGTCTTTACTCTTCATTCTTTTTCCTTTTTGTTCTCTACTTGAATAAATTCTACTGCCATATTTTCAAATTTGTTGATCATTTCTTTTTCTCAGTCTAGTCTGCTGTTGAACCTCTGTATTTGAATGTTTCAGTTAAGTTATTTTTATTCTATTTTTCAGCTCTATGATTGCTGTTTTGTACTTTGTTCATGGATTGCTTTCCTGAACCAGTGAGCATCTTTATGCGGGTTATTTTGAACTCTCTATCAGGTAAATCGTTTCTTTCTATTTTATTAAGGTAAGTTTCTGAAGATTTATCTTGTTCTTTTGTTTAGAATATATTCCCCTGCTTCTTCATTTTCCTTGACTTTCTGTGTTTGTATCTGCACATTAGATAAAACAGCCACGTCTCCCAGTCTGGATGGAATGTTCTCATGTAGGAGTTGAATCCTGGCTATCAGCCCAGCCTGAGCTCCTGAGCTCTCAAACCTCTGTGATTGTCCAAACTGCTATCTTTGTTTTTAGTGGCTCCCAGTAGTTGAGGGTGTACAAAGACCCGTCAGTGTTTCAGAGAAACTCTCAGTCAGCTCCTAGGTGTGGGCTGATTGGAAGCTGGACCCTCAGGCAGGACTGAGAAAGTATGTAATTTAGCCCTTTCTGTGGAGAAGCTGGGAGATGAGTGTTTTCACTTGCTCAGTCCATGCTGAGCTGCAGGGTATAGCTGGGGGTATTCCGGTGTCCATTTAAAAACTGCATCTTGGTTTCAGTCCAGTGGGATTCATGAGTGTCAGTCCTGCAGGCCACCAAACTGGGTGATTGGGGGCCCATCCCTCGAATGGCAGCTATAAAACCTGGGGCACTAGATGTGTGGACAAGCTCCTTCCAGGGAGGTGCCTGGTTTTACTGTTGGGGTGAACCAGAGCCAGAAGGCAGGGCTCTAGGGAGGGTCACAGCCAGCAGCTAATTAGATGCTGGGCTAATTAGATGCTGGGCCCCAGGCAGCAGCTTGCAAAGTACACAACCAAACCCCTTCCAGGGAAGTGAAGCGGGAAGATGGCCTTTCTACCTGCTCTCTCCGAGCTGGGCCCCTGGGGAGCAGCCTCCCCCTGGTTCCTCATTTGCTACATTCCGGTGGGACTTGTGGACACAGGCCCTGTTAGCTTTCAGAGCTCAGTGACCTGGAAGCTCATCCCTTGGGTGGAAGCCTTAAAGTTGGGGTGCTAGTCGTTCAATTTAAACCCTTCACTCTGCAGGGAGAAGCTGGGAGTTGGGGTTCCCTCAGCTGCAGGGCAGTGTGCTGGGGGTGGGGTTACGGTGCGGATACGCCTTTCCTAGCTTTTCTGATGTGGGTATTTTCTGTCACCTGATGTGTAGGAATCACTCAGCCAGACTCTAGATTTCTCTCAGAGGAAACTGTTCCATGAATGGCTGTGTACTCAGTGCCTCTGTGGAAGGGAAATTCAGGAGCCTCTGGGTTACCATCCTGGTCCTTCTAACTTCTTTCTTGAACTCCAGACCCGTATCTCCAACTGTGCATTTGACAGCTCTATCTGGACCTGTAATAGCATCTCAAACCTTGCTCGTCCAAAGTAAACCCTTGCTTTCCCGCCCCTAAAGCCTGCCCCTCCCTCAGTGCCCCTCTGGAAATCCCACTCATCCATTGCCTTAGACCACAGGATTGCTTAGGAGCCATCCTTGATTCCTCCTCTCATCTCAAGCACTAAATCAAATGCACCAACTTAGTGCTGGCTCCAAAATACTTAGCATACCCAACCATTTCCCACTGTCTCTGTCACCACCACCCTTTAATTAAGGCAAACTCCCAGCCCCAGACTTCCCTCAGATACAGCGTGGATTCCTGCTTCCACACTGCAGCCAAGTGAGCCTCACATGCCAGCTTTTCATCCTGCTTTGCGTCTGACAGTCTTACGTTATGTGCAAATGTGTGATGACCTTTTCATAACATAATTCTTAAGACATGGAAAAAGGAGAATATTATCATTACCCAGCAAGAAAGTAAACAAACTCTTCCCAACCTTCCTCCCTTTCTGACTCAAAGGTAATCAGCCTGAATTGGCTATTTATTAGTTCCATATATTTCTTTATATTTTCATTATATATGTATGTGTCCCAAAGCACTATGTCGTATTGTCTTGGATAGTTATAAGCTTAGAAAATTTACACTTTGAAACTTACAAAAGTGATACAGTGAATGCACTCATTTGCCATGGAATTATCATGTGTTCTGATGTATATATTCAAGGAAGGAAAAGATATGGTGGGGAATTTCAGCAGCAAGTTGGGAGAGAACTAAATGAAAAAAATTGGAATTAAAAAGTAAAATAAACCAAGAACACAATAAACAAATTTAACAGTAATTTAGACACAGCAAAAGGAGAATCATTGAACTGAGGTTAGGTCTAAAGCCCAGAGAGTTAAAAGAACTAAAATACAGGAAAATCCATTTGCTCATTTTCCTGCTCTGATCAGATTTCAGGCCCCAAAGGTGAGTCGTAAATGCAGCAGGACCAGCAATGCTGCTCGCTTCTTTTTCCTTTCCTTTTTTTTTTTTTTTTTGCATGTTTCCTTGGCTGTTCTTTATATTTATTTTCCAGTGTGAAGTTGAAGAATCAATTTAACCATCTCTGGGGGAAAAAAAAGACTTAGTATTTTTTAGTGGGATTGTGTTAAATTCATATATTAACATAAGGAAAACTGTCATCCTTATGAAGCTCAGTCGTCCAAAGCAAGGATAAAGGATGTCTTTCCATGTGTTCAAGTCTAATGTTGTCTCTAGGAGTGTTTTAAAGTCCCCTCACGTGTAATTTGCATGTTTCCTGTTACGCTTACCATTTTTGTGGATATTTTAGTTTGGCATCTACCTACCTTCAGTATCTCATCCACACCCCTCGCTGCAGGGGCTTTTACATGCCTCCCCCTTCACCAAGGGTCCTGGAGGAGGAAGCCAAGTCTTCTTCAACTTTGCATTTTCAGTGCCCAGCAAGCAAAAGGCTCTGTTACTGAATGAATCTCCATTTCTCAATTGAAGAAAAAATAGGGAGAAGGCACAGGAAAATTAAAGTTTGTCAAGGGCCACGGACTCTAAAAGAACTAGAACTTAAAACACACCTTTTGAGTCTAGAGAAATTGTCTCTATTTAATGGAATTGAACTGAACCCTCCAACCATTATTCATAGACCACAAGATATTTGTTTTATATTTAAGGCCTCACTAGTAGTCAGCTTTTGTATAAAAGACAGATATTTTTTCCTAGTCCAAAATGCACATGAGCATTTCTTCAATATCATCTACAATTTGAAGATTTTTATCGAGGTTTAATTAGAATTAAAAATACTTTTTTAAAAAGTGCAGAGATCCAAACACCTTTTGAGTTTTGTCTTTTGCCGTCTAGAGCATTTCCCATACGCTGTCTCTTCAATTTTAGTTTTCTCATTTTCCTGCTATTTAATTACCACATTAATGTATGGTCACTTCGGATGGTCTGGGCTCTGACTCAGCACTGTGCTGTTAGTCAGAGCTGCATGTACAAAAGGTGGTAATCAATCTTAACAACTACCCCCAAATGTTTCCAATATCACCAGGCCACTTCTTTTTGCATATTTGTTCTAATTTTGTTTAAATGTGGCTTTATCTTACTGTTTCTAGGAAAGTTGAAAAGAGGCCACAGAATTTCCTGAAAACGTCTCCAGCAGAGTAACTAACTTGACCAGTCTGACCTAAGAGACATGGCAGGAAGACTCCCACCACACGGCCGCTGTCAGCTGCTGGAGCACCTGGGCCCAGAGCTCTGGACAGAGAGGATTCTCCACACTGGAGGTCATGCCACTCTGCCTCAAAGCAGTGCGCATTTTAAATCTGACTGTCACAGAGAACTTAAGAGATGGTCCCTCTTCCCAAAATTCTGAAATAAAATACTGGCGTTGGTCAGATGCCTCAGTGCTTGGCATGGTATCGTGGGTGGACAGTGGACTTCGGGGGTCAGTCCCCCCACACTATATTCAGCCGGTTACCCATCATGACAGCTTGGAAATTCACTCCTGAAGACACCTGCTCAGCTGGGCTCCAAGGAGGCTGCACCAGCACAGAGCCAGTCGTGCGTGTTCAGTGAGCGCCTGCTTATTCTTCCTGGAACAGCACTGGCCGTTTTTGGGCATCTTCCATGTTGCAGTGCACACCATCTTCCATGCAAAGGTAATGCACAGACTTTTTTTTTAAGCTAAACTAAAAACTGAGTGAGTAATCCTTATGTTGAATAACGAAAAGCCTTGGACTTACCATCAGAAGGTAGTTCTTGCATAAAAGCAACTCATTATTCCTGCACCTCCCCTGCAATCAGACTGGCTCTTAAAGTAATGATAAAAATGGAGTGAACAGGGCAATGTCTTCTGCTATGGATATAACAACTCATTCTCTGGCTTAAAAGTAAAAATAAATTTTACAGAACTGCCAAGAAAACCAAGCCCATTCATTAACATAAAATGAAATTGTAACAAAGGTACCACATAATGCAAAATGTTAAAAATAGAGAAAACTGGGGAGGGTAGCTTGGGATTTGGAAACTTTCTGTACTAGTAGCTAATTATTTTTCTGTAAACCTAAAACCACTCAAAAAAATAAAGTCTTAATTTAAAAATAATATGAAATTAATCCATTTGCTCTTATAACTTAATCCACATAAATAAATTTTAACAGTTGAGGGAAAACATAATTTCCCTTTTTATATGGAAGTATTAGGCCTTATTTTCAAGTTTCAAACATCACTATATTTACACTGTGTAACTTAAACTTTTCAGGAAAATTAGCAGTTTCAGGCTAAGAATATTCTGGAAGAAACTAGGCAAGAACTTCTGAAGAGCGCATGAACAAAAGCATGGATTTGACAAGAATGGTGACGTCCACATGACCTTGGGTCAATAATGGAAATTCTGAGCCTCAGTGAATTTTCACCGTACTCACTTAATATGGTTTTGGGAGGACTAAATGAGCTAAGAACATGAAAGCTCTGGAAACCTCCAAGGGGAGCAGACGCGGGGGGTGGGGGCACCTGCTCCCTCCTCCAGGGCCTCCTCCACCCACCCTGGGAGTGGTCTCTCCCCAGCCCATCGCTCCCGGGGTCCAACCCTCCTGAGTTTTGCCAAATGTAATGTTGGATCCAAAGTAGGCAAACATGTTTGGACACCTTGAAAAGCTATTTCCCACAAGCACAGGGAAGATGGAAAAGTACTTGAATATCTGTTTTGTAATTTCACACACACTCCAAGAATTTTCAACTGGAAGTTCCTTCTGAAATGAGCTAGTGGCCAGCTGATTACCCAGTGGGGTGAGGGAGAGACTCCCAGCAGACACAGAGCGGTGGTTTTGGTCATTCCCGTGAAGATGGACTCATTAGGTGGGCGGGAGCCAGTTCCCCCTAGTGATACTGTCAAGTTCGTCCAGTACAAGATTCTTCCACAACAGGAGAGTGAGCCCAGTTGTTAGGACTGCAGGATCTGGGCCCAGCCTCCACGGCTGGGATCCCAGTTCACTCTACTTTCTCTGTCTCAGTCGCCTCGTCATTGATGGTGACTGAAGTACTTAGAACAGTGCCCAGCATATAAAGAGCACAATGAATATTAGCAATTATTGATCTATTTCTTTGCAATCAGAGGAGTCCCTGGCTGACAGTCTGGCTTAACCAGTTTTTCAAGTGACCACCTGTTCTCACACTTTAGACAAGATGCGTCAGGAAGGGGAGAAACAGTTCTCCCTTGCTCCATGATGCGATGCCACGTGTATACAGCTGGTGGGTCTGGCTCCTTATCTGCAGGTGGGGATGTTTCCCCTGGGTGTGGAACCATGACACCTCCTTGGATCTCAGTTCTGCGAGGGGGGGTCCTTCCCTCCATCTGCCAGGTGAACCCCTGGAGGAAGAGTCTTCAGTACAGAAAACTTCATACTTGGCCCTACTAGGGGAGCCCCTCTCCCTCCTGCTTTACATGACCAGGGTTGGTTACAGCAGCAAAGTAGGGAGGTGGCTAACAGGGCAGGTGGGTTTTTCTTTGCTCTTTGGGGGTCAAGTGGAAGCAAATTCTAAGGAGTGCTCCTTTTATTAGTTGACAAACTTTTTTGAGTATCTATTTTGTTTGGTATCTTCTGGAGTCCTGGCAATACTGAGGCTGTCCTAATGGAAGGAAGCACAATTCCTGAGAAAGGAAAATAAACAACTGCAATAATTTCATGGGGTCATAAATGCTATTGAGAAAATAAAGCTGAGTTCTGGGGTCAGGAGGAGGGCTGTTCAGCCAGTATGTCAGGAGATCTCTGGGGTGAAATACTGATGCAGGAAGTAAGAAGTGAGTAGAAAGCCAACTGACAAGGGCCAGGTGAGAGTGAGGACCGGTCAAATCCGTCCCGCCTGCCCTTGGTAATGAAGGTCATTTTAGGATTTGTGTGTTCTCCGGGTGGAGTCTAAACAGCACGCTGTTTTCCAGGAACTTGGAGTCCGCTGCCTCCAGTCAGAGCTGAGCTGGTTGAGACTAAGCAGGACCCCCGGCCCTCCAGCTGGCATGTAGGGGTGCCGCTAGTGACCTCCTAGGGGCAGAGGGCTGAAGCTCCACCCTCAGGTCATGCTAAGCACCTCCATTTTTGAGCATGCAGAGGCCAGTGTCTTGATTACAGATGACAGAACAAGCCCAGCACCTTTTCCCGACTACCCGTGGGCACCTCGCCTCGGGCAGGCAGATCTGAGACTCGTTCTCCCAGCTTCTCGCATGGCTGCCTTGAGAATAAACCCACTCTTTGCTGTGAACCTCGGAGTCTCAGTGTCTGGAGGCCAGCTGGGGGTCAGTCCAGAAGGACTTTCTGCCCAAGGCTCTGTGGGCCCTTGGAGGTCCTAAGAGCCTTTGGACCAGTCCCAGCAGCTGCCTGCCCCTTCGTTCCAGGCACCACACTTCCCCTGGGAGATGCCACCAACCTTTGGCATTTAGTTTTGTTTTGCAGCAAAAAAGACAATTTTGGGGCTTTGCTTTTGGGGTTTGGAAGCTGTATCAAACTTGCATAACCCCATTACAGAAATACACCTGTACCTAGATTGCTTGGCAATCCTGGCCAGATTGTGGGTTGGAGGCCTGCCTGGCGGGATTCTGGCAGACAGTATAAAAGGTTACAGCTGCTGAGTTTCTCTGCACCTGGGCTAGAGGCCCAGCTGGGTCCACCAGTACCTCCCTCCGGGCCCGATGACTGTGATGGTGGGAAATCGACTTCCGGACTCTGGTCCACGGGGGGCACTCACTCCATTTTAAACAACCAGCTCTCGAAACTTACCTCTGAGACTGTGTTAGTAGTTAGGGTGCCCAGAAGACCCTGAAAAAGCCAAGAAGACCAGGCACGTACAGTCCTTGGACAACGACAACACAGTAACATTTATCCATGAAAATGAAGGGGGGAAATGTTAAACATTATTGAATTTTAAAAATCAGAATACAAAATGGTATGTCAATATGATTCCATTTTTTTAATTTAAAAATGTATATATGACAAAAAACAGGTTTGATAAACATCAAACTATTAACAGTGGGTAGATCTGAGTAATTCGGATGGTATGAATCAACTGTATTTATTCATAACAGAAGTTATTTGGAAAATAGAAACCTGACCAGCCACCCTTGAACCAACCAGGTGCCAGGCCTCTGTCCATGACCCTATGGAGGAGGGAAGGGCGCGGGGCCCTGGGCCAGCATTACCTCCTGGTGGGTGTGGTGAGCATGGTTCCCAAGATGCATGTCTGTGGACGTGGCCTGAGGGACCTCGAGCAGTGGTCGTGGGGTCATCAGACAACCAAGACAGTTGAGATGAAGACCATCCCGGGCAGATGGAACAGGAGCAAAGCCTCACCCAGGACACGGCAGAGGCCGTGAGCTCAGAGCAGGCAAGGGGTGGGGAGCAGTGTGGGGCGAGGGTGGCGGGGGCTTCCGTAGAGAGTCTGCAGTCATTAAGTCCCTAATGAGTAACCCCGTGTGCTCGTGGATTCTGTGGTCTCTCCCTCCGGTCCTTCCTGAGCCTCATCTCCAGGCCACCACTCACCTGGTTTCTGTCACTACGGACTGCCCCTGCACTTCCTAGAACTGTATATATGTGGAACCATTACTGTGAACTCTTTTTGGTCTGGTTTACTATAGTCAGCATTTTTCTGAGGTTTATCAGTGTTGTTGCATTGTCAATAGTTTATTCTATGCTATTGCTGAGAGGCGAGTTGCAGTCTGTTGTGTGCTGTACCCCCGTTTTTATCCTTTCACCACAGACATTTCCCCCTAGTTCTTGGCTAAAATAAAACGCAAGTTTCTTAAACATTCTTGTCCAAGTCTCTGCAATGGACATACCCTTTATTTCTCTTGAGTAAACACACAGGAATGGAAGGTGCACGGCTTAGTGATTAAAAACTGTCAACAGTTCTCCCAAGTGGCTGTACCTGTTTGCATTCCCAGCAGCAGCCACGAGGGGTCCGGTCCCTCTGCACTTGGCTTGTTGGTCACTGAAGGGTCTGAAGTGTGACGTCATTCACTTCCAGTTTTATTGGTTCCGTTTCCATTTTCGCTTCCCTGACGACCGAAGACGCTGGCATCTTATCCTGTGCTTATCTGACGTCTCCACGTCTTTAATAAACTGCCCAGTTCGATTTCTTCTATTTTTATATTGGCTCTGTTTCTTATTATTGAGTTTTGTTACTTTATATATTTTGGATAAAATCAGATATAAGATTTGCAAATATTTTCTCTCAGTCTATGGCTTATATTTTTCTCTTAACAGTGTATTTCAAAGAGCAAATGTTTAATTTTGATGAAGTTCACTTTATTAATTTTTCATTTTGTGGATTACACTTTCAGTGTTTAATCTAAGAAGTATTTGCCTAAACCTAGGTTACAAAGATTTTTCTCCTATGTTTTCTTGCAGCATTTTATAGTTTTAGCTTTAACATTTTAGGTCTATGACCCATTTGGAGATCATTTTTCTGCATGGTGAGAGAGAGATCTCAAAAAAAGTTTTTTAGTGTTGATTCTTTTTCTTGTACTAGGAATACATTAGGCTCCCTGAACCCAAGAGCTGCCTTTTCAACAATTCTGAAAAAAATTCTAAGCAAACTTTCTTAAAATACTGTCGTGATCTCAACCTCTTTTTTCCTTTGAAGGTCTCATTAAGCATACATTAAACCTTCTCACTCTGACATACTTCTTACACCCTTCTGTGTTTTCTGTCTTTGTCTAGTTAGACTGTATTTTGAACCACTTATTTAGATATATACTCTAGTGTCCTGACTCATCTTCAGGTGTGTCTAATCTGCTGCTTAATACACCTGTCAAGTTCTAAGTTTCAGGTGTTGCATTCTTCACTGATAGAGATTCCGCCAGTTTCATTTTCAGATACGCTTCTTCCTTTGTCTCTGGTTTTTGCTTGTATTGTCAAGTTCCTTTATTTCTCTTATAGTTGTTTTATATTTTATATCTGACAATGTCAGTACTAGACATCATTGTAAGTCTAAGTCTTTGCTTTGTACTCAGTTCTTTGCTATTTCTCACTCATAATGCCTTGCTCCTTTGCTCTGTGGGTTTTTTTTTTTAATAGAAAAGCAATTAATTTCATGGCAACTATTCTTACGTCTCAACTTAAAGTTGCAGGTATCCAGAGGAAAATTGTTTCTGCTAGTATCCTGGGGCTCTGGGAGCCCAGAACTGCTTTACACTGAAGTACCTAATTGAGACGTTTGGACCACACAGGTAGTAAATGTGGGTCTTAATCCTGTACACACAATCTGCATCACTGTTGACACAGGACTGTTTCCTTTTCCCCTCTGGGTGCAGAGTTCTCCTCCTGCTGGCGCTTGCCTCGAGCACACAATATTTCAGAGTCTCAAGTTACTTAGGGGATCTGTTCTTGGTCTTCCACTCACCACAGGGGGTGGCTGTTTCTCCTGTTTCGTATCCAGTTCTGCCTTCAAACTGGGTCCAGTCTGGGTCTAGTCTGGCTGAGGCATTATCTACCCACCAGGATTCCTGCTTGCACTGTTTTTGCCCTCTGCTTTCCTTATTTTTATGCCAGCTCATCACTGCTTGTAGAAATCCCCCTATTTTTCCTTTATCCCAGTTGACTTACTGTTGGAAGTGGACTGAGATGGTAAAGCTGCTGGTGCACTCAGTGCCGGTCCCTCCAGAGTCTGCTCATCACCATCCAGCAGGGGACCTGGTGGCCCCTCCACACCTGCCCCCATACAGCAGCGTCCAGTCTCTCTGCTTGACATCCCTCACAGTTCACGTGGAGTCTGCAGATTATACCTGCTCCCTTGTTTTGCTGATAATTGTTTTCATTCAGTTTAAAAAAATTCATTGCCCTTGTGGCTTTTTAGTGACTTCCAGGAGGGGAGTGCGGGATACTGACTTATTCAGCTGCATTCAATCTGGAAGTCAGGATTGACATGTCCAAATTTTAACATGTCACTATTTTCATGTGAACTGGATAAATATATAAATTTCACATCAAACACATTGTTTCATAAATCACATTAGGATAAGGCCAAAGGTAGACTTTTTAAAAATCTACATTAGATTTATACAAACCATAGGCATGTGCATTTAAGAATACAGATAAATATTTTTAGTTTAAAAATATTTAAATAATCATATGCTTTTGTTCTAAATTTTGGTTAGCATGAATAAAGTAAAACTTAAAAAGCGTATTTTCTAAGCTTCATTTCCATGCACACCCTAAGATCTGGATGTGGACAGTTTTCATCATAGGAAGGTGTTTGACAGTAGTCAAAATCGACTCACTTTTGGTTACACAGAGATACCCTTGCCACTAGAATTACGCTGAAGATTTAATACAATGGTGAAAGTTGTCAGTAATATTAAGATCAGGATACTACATTCTTCATTTTAGAGAAAGTCATATAAAACATTTCAAATTTGGGCTTCACAAATATTTTCTCAAACCGGACTTCTCAAAAGTAGTGGGTGGAAAACAGACCACTTACGCTCTCCTTCTGAACATGAAACAGCTTAACACAGCAAAAGATTAGTCCATTGTTCTAGAAGACTCCTGGGAACAAAATTATTTTTAAAAAATAGTTACTTTCTTAATTTTGATTGTAAGTTAATGAGAAATTAATAAGAAGTTGTGGTAAAATAATTGTGATTTTTTAAACACATGAGTTAGCATTTGCAGAATGGCTTAACACTGAGACCAAAGCATTTAATTTTCTTAAATAAAAAGTTACTTTTATCTTAGAGTAAATGACACCTAAAAAATCTGTTTTGTTTGTTACTAACTCTTCATAAATCTCCATTTTTTCCCCTCATTTGGGAAATATATTTAAGTTTTCATTCTATAAAATCCAATAGCTATATTAAGATGTTTAATTTTATTTTTTTTACAGTGATATTTTTTGTACTCAGGCTTACATGTAAAAATTTGCTGATTTTCTAAGTCAAGTGATACCAATTTTTCACTTAAAATGTCCATACAAGATTTCCATTTGAAAAATGCTAAGTAGTGTGTTGGGGGGTGGATATAGCTCTGTGGTAGAGTGCATGCTTAGCATGCAAGAGGTCCTGGGTTCAGTCCCCAGAACCGCCATTGAAAAAAAGAAAATAAAAGGGTTAAGTAACCAAAGATAGTTTTCTAAGGAGGTAAAAAATAATGTGACATTATACATAAATGACAGGTGTTTGAGGAACAGTGCCTTAGGAGATACAGGCACCTGCTATAAGAAATGTGGCGACTGTCTGTGACTCATGTGATTCTGAAAACTAGGGTTACATGAGGCAGATGCTGTTAGCACAGCAGAATTGTTCAGAGAGGTTTTGTACAAACGAATTACATAGCTTGATGTGAATGTCAGGGTCAGTGTTTGATTTCTAAACTACAAAATAAACAATGCTATGCACAGTAAATAAAATGCATCATTGATTTAATTTCACTTAAATTAAATTAGGGAGACAAACACAATCTAAGAAATGCAATGCTGCAGACTCATGTTAATGTTACGGAAAATTAGAATAATCACCCTTCCTGACCCTATTTCTACTCAAAATTTTCAGTAGCATGTTGGATTTCACTTTAAATGACTTGGTTATCACAGTCTTAGCAAATTTGGCAGGGATTACAAATATGTAAAATGATAGTTGAGTATCTAAATGTGTTTACAAACTAGAGTAAAAGATCAAATCTAATATCATATAATTCAAGTACAATAAATAGCATTTTACTCCCCTGTCCAACAGCCCATTCCCCAGATTCAATAAACATAAGTGGCAAAGGAATAGCTTTCAAAAGTGAGCATGGCTATTCAAGAATTTCCATGTTCTTAATTCACAGTCAATGCTCAATGAAATGTTTATCTTACACAAAGGAAAGGAAGGATGGAAATCCATCTTCTCAAAATCTGCTTTTCTCTTCTTGGAACCTGAGAGAAGCAGGCCAGCCTGACACCCCCTCCCCTGGAATTTTATCCACAGTGTTCATGGGAATGCAAAGGTGCAATTGTTGAACGACTACTGGAGCATCGAGGCCATGCTGATGTAACAACCCTCACAGTCAAAGTGTATGTGGATGGCCTGGCACGTCTGGGGTGCAGCCAGGAAAAGATGGGTGTGTCTGACTTGGAATCATCTGGAGGTGACAAGCTTTGTGCCTGTCTGGAATCCAGTCCCTGTCACACAGTATTTTTGGGAATGTCTCTATACAAGAGCCCAAGTGAGTACTTAAGGTGCCGTGAGATTAATGTTCACCTCCAAAAAGAAGTTTTCCACTAAATCTACCAGCAGTCTTTGAAGATCCACCACGTGTAAATAAAGCATCATTTTGAGCAGTATCAAAGAACACAGAAGTGACAAAAAAGGAGAGGAAAAACCACACAGTGACCCTGACTATGTTGCAGGTGAGCGACACCCCCACACTGAAGGAGCAGGAGAGAGACACCTCACCTGAACGAACTTGACGGTGTTTTGACTGAAAAAAACTAAGCTAAAATTGTACACAAGTACTGTCCTCTAGTTGGTGAATTTGTTGTTTGGTGATGTGGGATAGCAACTCTAGAACAGCTTTATGGATGCACTAGGATTGGACAAGCCAGGAGGTACGTTGTGGATAATGTTTCTCATCCTCAGAAAAAGAAGTTTCAAGTACATCAAGGAGTAAGACAGGAGTAAACCCTGGTTTTGGATAGAATCAGAGGCATCAGTATGAGCACATGGCTTCTAATATCTACACAGATAAGTGGAGAGAGACGTGTGTGTGCCTGGGTCATGCACCGCTCTGTCCGGGGAGAGGTCCCAGAGGCAATGACACCCTGTTTGTTCTGCACTCACCACATCCTGGTTTCAAAATTCCATTAAAATACCATCTAAATATCAGTAAAAGGAGCCAGGGTTCCTTGGAGAATTTGCTGGTTCCAGGGCTGGGGTGCAGGGAAAAAACACAAGATGAGCCTGGGAGATCTTGTTGGGCCAGAATGTAAGGAAGTGCTCAGAAAGGGCGTGGAAACATGGAAAGGGAAGAGGAGCTCACCTGCATGGGTGCCCAACCACCCAAGCCTGAATAATCTGGGCAACAAAATAAATAATGAAAATATTCTATTATGACCCCAAAAATAAACACCCATGAGCCCATACTGATATAAATCATTGAATAAATGCATAAATGAGGGAGAAGGGCAGCAACTCCTCACAGAAGAATTCCAACCAATAATGTAAAAGGAATCAAGGAAGTATAAAGTCACCATTAGACACAACAGTTATCATTCTTTCAGGCGAGATACACTCATGGCTGCAAAATTAGGGGCAAAGGATTCATACATAGCTTCAAAGTATCTCCCCAAGATATTTAGTGAATAAAAGGGAAACAAAGTAACCCTGCAATGGAGAAACCCAGAAGGCAGTGCTTCAGTCAAGGGATCAGGGTTACACCACCAATAAGATGTTGGGGAACAGTCGGCCCAGTACCTGAGCAGAGCTCTCCAAGACCTTCCTTCCTCATGAAAGACATGGAGACGCAGAGAAGCACTAGACAGATTCCTGGACCAACCAAGGGCATCCATGCAAAAACATGAAACCAAAATTAATTCTGCGGTCAATCGTTTTGATAATTAATAAGATACTAACATTAGAAAATGGTGGAAAATCTATGCAGTGTTTTTGCAAATTTTCTGTAAGTCCAAAATTATTTTAAAGTAAGAAATACACAATTGTAATTGAATTTTTTGCATAAAGAGTTTTTTTTTTAAGGTTTCTATGTTTTTAAGCATTGCATGAATATGCCTTTAAGGCCAGAGTCTCTCTACTTGGCATTCTTAAGGGTTAGGGCTCAATTGCTGTGCTTGGCTGGGCTGCTGTTGTGTTTGGCTTTTCTGTATGTTTTTATATGCACTTTTCCATTATTTCATAACTGCATTTTTATTATCATAGCCGTGCAAACAAAGCTGTCTGTCTTCAGACCCAGTTCTTGTGGGACGACATCAGCAAAGGCCAAAGGGTGGAAACCAAGGAGGGAGACTTTGCCTGAACCAAGGGTGCTTCTCACTGAGCTCAGCAGGTCACCTGGAGGCTCCCTGCGGTCCTAGGGCCACTGTGCCCACACACGACATGAGACTTCCGGGGAAGCTGCCCAGACTTCGACATCAGTCTGGAACAGAAAGAAAGAGGCCCTGAGTGATTTCTCTTCTTTTTCTCTGTCTGGATGAAGCTGCACTGTGACCACACTGCCCCTTGACCAGATGGCTCTGCTGTTCGTGTTTCCAGACTTCCTGGTTTCCACATACGAGAAGCTGGCATTTCTCTCTGGTTAAGGCTAATGTTCAGATAAATCCTGTGGGGCCAGTTT
Source organism: Vicugna pacos (assembly GCF_048564905.1). NCBI lineage: Eukaryota > Metazoa > Chordata > Mammalia > Artiodactyla > Camelidae > Vicugna > Vicugna pacos. Next base: position 61,026,589 of record NC_133001.1, read on the forward strand.
AGTACCTGACAGACTGACCCCTCCATCAAATACCCCAAAATCCTTACTGGTCACAGTACAAGCTGATACAACTGTGCCATCCTAAGAAGACAGTGATTAAAGAATTTAGTTAAAAACAATAAAACAAATTGTTTAAATCTTACACAATTATATTCAAAAAGGAAAGCAATGTTTTTTCTTCATCCTGTTAAAATGTCCGTATTTTAATGTGAACAAAATACAAACATTGCATGTGTATTTTAGGCCTCATGGTTTCCCAGATCCTGCCAAACCCGTTCCCTCAACTAACCTCATGCTGAATGGGTGGCGTCACCATGCAAGCGTCAGTGGTCCTGCCCACCTGCCACGGCAAGTGTGTGACAGAGCCAGAGCCCCGGGTCAGTGGGTGTGCTGGTTCCAAACCCATGCGGAGGCTCCAACCAGCCCTGAGACTGGGAAAAACAGGCTCTCCCACCCGGGCTGGTCTGCCGTACCTTCTCAGGGTCCTGCGTTTGAAGTAATTTATGCGTAGTCACGTCAATGTCAAGTCAACATGACATGCTGGAACCAGACCGCTGGGCCCAGGGCTAAACCTGACCAGACTCAGCTGCCTGGGTTTGACTCTGGCTCTGCTGCCTACAGGCTCTGTGATTTATGCAAGAGGCTTTCCATCTGTGAAACAGGTATGAAAGAAGTTCATGCATGTAAGTAATCTCATCCAGTGCCGAGCACTTAGGAAATGCTCAGTGAACATTACTGAAGTGTTATCACTATTACTGCTGTCATGTGAAGTTTGCACGTGAACTGGGGCTCAGCATTGATCAGTATGTGTAAACGCAACTGGTGGTCAGAGTTCAGCTGCTGTGCTTTACTTGGCATTTGCTGCTTTCTGCGTGACCATCGGTAGACTGTCTGCATCAAGGAACGTGACAGTGGGGCATCAGGCCCTGGGCATCAGGCAGGGTTGTTCATCAGGACTTCCTGCACCCAGGGGCTTGGTGGGTACTTGCTGGTCTGACTGTAGTTTCTGTGGCACGTTTATTCAGGACTGAACCTACCTGTAACACACGCTGTATTTTCTGTGCCTGTTTGCATCTCTGTGTCTCCCACCAGATAGCAGTGCCTTCCTGGAGGACAGAGGCTGTGTCATTATGCACTCAGCTACTGACCTGCAGGAAATGCCAGTTAATAAATGGAAGTTGGGTAAGTCTTGTGATTTCCAGGTGAACAATTTATACCTACGTACATATTAAGACCATGCTCTATAAGAATTTATTATGAGTCTGTTATGTTAGATGCCCCTTCAATCATCTATATGTTCAATCAACATGTGTTTATTGAGTATCTACTGTGTGCCAGACACCATTCAAGGCAGAATAAAGAAGACAAATATCCCTGCCCTTGTGTAGTGGTGTGAGAAATATTACTGTTCTGGTGCAAAACAGAAGGTGCTAGCACTCTTGTCATTCATTGGGGTCTAGAAAAACAGCACAAGAGTGCATTAGAAACAGTGTTTGGTACACCCACTCTCTCTGATGCCATACTGTGAAATAAAACTGAAAGCCAACTAGGTTCCATGAAATCGCTCCAGACCACTTCTTCCCCTAGACATCCTGAAGCCAGGTGTTTCCCACAGGCCAAACCCAAGCCTAGTGGGGAACAGTCTCTTCCTGCCTGTGAGGTCCCGATGGGCAGTTTGTGCCTCCCTCACCTTCTCTTCTCAGATCTCTCTCAGCCATGTGTCAGGCTGGCAAACGTCCTCCTGAGCCAAAGCAAGTCTGGTAGCTTGCACCCTTGCAAAGATGTGGAAAACAAATTAAGGCAGAAAAGGACATGAACACATGTGGGTGTACGTTTGAAGAGCTCAAAAGTGATCAACAGACTCGCAAAGCTAATTTTTACTCAGTGGGTTGGATTTTTTCCCCCATAATTATGCTAACATGGTCACGGTGCTTTTTTCCCACACAGTAAGCACAGAGGAGGGACACCGTCTTCTGTGGACCTTGTGAGGGTTGTTTGCAAAGCACCCATCCCTCCAAAAGGCAGCCTTGATCTGGATTTATTTTTGTAATTACATGCACGTTATCTAAAAGAAACACAGCACATGGGAAAGGATAAAGTTTAAAATTAAACTGTGGGAATGTGGGCACCAGCCAGAGAAAAGAGAGCCAAGGGAGAGTGAGCGTGTGCTGAGACGCCCACCCCAGCGAGACGGCCCTCGCCACGGAGACCAGGCTCCAGGAGGCAGAGACGGGACAAATCCACTTCACTCTGAAATAGTTAATGAATTTCAAAGTATGTGAAGCATAGAGGAAAGTCAGCTGTTGTTGGCCACGCAGGTAATAACGTGTAACTCCTCAAGGCCTGCAGTTTAGGGGCGTGTTTCTTTCATCACGGTGCAACAACATTTTATTCACAGCCATGTGAACATTATATTTACTGGTATTAAGAAGATCTGAAATGTGACTCAGCCGTTACAATTATGATTACGGCAAGTAAATAACAAGACAGAAAGTGCCTATAGCATGTTGTTGAGAAAAAATTTAGGATAGACCATTTTACACGCATTATGACCAAGCTGTGTAAAATTGGTGTATGTCTGGAGACTGGAAGGGAAAACAAAGGTGAACACATTTTGCACATTAGAGTGCTGTGGTTGTGCATTTAGATTTATCTTTGTCCAGCATTTTATATCACGGTTTTTAATTTTTTTTTAATTTTTTTATTTTTAATTTTTCTTCAGAGGTTTTTTTGACTTCGTTTTTGTTTCAGTTGAACTATAGTCAGTTTATAATGTTTTGTTAATTTCTGGTGTACAACATGTTTCAAGCATACATGTACATACATATATTCCTTTTCATATTCTTTTTCATTACAGGTTAATACAAGATATTAAATATAGTTCCCTGTGCTGTACAGAAGAAACTTGTTATTTATCCGTTTTATACATACTAGTTAGTATCTGCAAATCTCAAACTTCCAATTTATCCCTCCCCACCCCTTCACCCCTGGTGACCGTATGTTTGTTTTCTACATCTGTAAGTCTATTTCTGTTTTGTAAATAAGTTCATTTATGCCTTTTTTTTCCTTTTCAGTTCCACATTTAAGTGATATCATATGACATTTTCCTTTCTCTGTCTGACTTACTTCACTTAGAATGATGATTTCCAGGTCTATCCATGTTGCTCCAAATGACATTATTTTATTCTTTTTTATGTCTGAGCAGTGTTCCATTGTGTATATACAACACATCTCCTTTATCAGTTATGTTTTACTTTCTTAATAACAGCTAAAAAAGAAAAAGAATTCAAGTAGAAATTATTTTTTTCCAAAGGGTAAAGATAAACATAGCCAGGATATTAGTTTATTCTTGCTTTGTTCTGGCTTACCCTTGCCAAGCTAGATGGAATTTCTCTCCTGGCACCTCCGAGGAGATTACAGTTATAATGTCAGTCCTGGGAAGAGACTATCCCATGAGGTTACATGTCAACCCCTTAGAAGCAAGTTCAGTGCATTTCAATGTGGACTGTTCAATGTGTTACTTATGTTCTAAAAGTTACCTGGGCAGTGATCCACACAGTACACACATTTAGAGAGCATATTTCCTGTTTTAAGTCATCAGAAGTGAATTGTTTCTCACTCAACAGGACCAACAGTGGATGTGCAGGGACTGTGTCTGGCTCCATGGCTGGGTGGCCATGGAAGGGGCAAACCTTGCCCAGGCCTCTCCACCACCCCTGCCCAGGCCTCTCCACCACCCGCTGCCCAGGCCTCTCCACCACCCCTGCCCAGGCCTCTCCACCACCCGCTGCCCAGGCCTCTCCACCACCCCCTGCCCAGGCCTCTCCACCACCCCTGCCCAGGCCTCTCCACCACCCGCTGCCCAGGCCTCTCCACCACCCCTGCCCAGGCCTCTCCACCACCCCCTGCCCAGGCCTCTCCACCACCCCCTGCCCAGGCCTCTCCACCACCCGCTGCCGAGGCCTGCCTTGGTGCTGCTGCAGCAGTTAAATGGGTACACTTGTTCCAGGTTTTTAATTTGCAACAGTATTTGAATGTTCTTAAATATAGGACTTTAAAAATGCTATAAAATATTTAGTTGAAAAAGACAGTTCATAATACATGCACACAGACACAAATCCCGTATTCTAGAAACAAAATGACTAAAATCCTTAAGTTCTGTCTCCCAGGCAGTTACAACTGTTTCACCAAGGCTCCCACATTCTGCTGAATGGAAGCTCTCTTTTCAGTCTAGTTCTCCCCACAAGAGGAAGCACTCTGTTGAGTTAGCACTGCTGTGACTGGTGACCAGAGACCTGAGACAGGAACTCGGTGACAGGTAGCATAGGGAACTCCATGAAAGTCAAGCTCTGGACCAAGGAGGAAATCCGTCATGGACAAAAATTGTTTCTAGCTGCTGATGATGCTGAATTTTGCACAGCCCTGGGCTCCCGGCAAAGAGAAAAGCCAGGCACACCCTTCACGCTGTAAGGACTGATGGCAGAGGAGCCCCTCTCCGCACACCGAGGTGAGGCAACCAGAGGCCCTTGTTCTCCAGCAACAAGGCTAGAGGCAGACCCTCCACGTTCCCATTCTTTGGCCCATAAATGATTAACTGCACTGACTTGTCTCCACGGATGCGTGGAACAAAATCGTGTTGGCTTGCTAGCTGATCTCTGACTAAGATTCTCTCCTCCCCACGGGCCCTGAACTTGGGCCTCCCCAGAGCACCAGGATGATGGGTGTCACCTCCATTGCTTCTCTGAGGAGCAGCTGGCCTCGGGGTAACATCCTCTGACCTGCTCACCTTTTGATCCCTTTGCATGCCTCCTCAGAAAGGAACATCCTGTTCTGCCTAAGCCGGCGAGCTGGTGATGCTTGAAGTTCTCGGGATCAGAACTGTCCCCTCCCCCTGCCCCTCCTCTTCTCAAAATTCTTAAGTCAGGGTTTGTGTTCTGTTCAACACCACACTGGCTGAGAATGATACGAAGTTCTTAACCACAATGAACAGAAGCAGAGAGGCCTCACTCTCTGAGACACAGGGACCTGGGGACTAGGAAGTCAGGAAAAATGAAGACAAACCAAACATTAAAACACAGCTGAGGAGGAAAGCTTTGGAAGTCCAATTCACAAAAGCAAGCAGGTCTTGACTGGCTGAAGGAAAATGTTAAACCTTGGGGGCACGAAGTATGGGATTTTCAGGGCTCACTGGCCGGAGGTAGACGTGGCCTTTGTAAATTCAGGCTCTTTGCAAGGGGACAACTGGAGTGCTTGAGAAGACAATCAACCTTACAGACATACTTACTGCACTTTGAACTCTGGTGGAGGGGTAAACAGGGGGGAAAAGGGGGGAAAAATCACTCCAGAGTGTTCCTGAGCACAGGGCTTCAGTCTGGGGTTTCAATCCACATGCCTCTGTGGCCCCCAGAACCTAATTCTAACATGTAAAGACAGCACCAGATGGAGCAAACATGCATCCTCTTTGAACGGAGGGCTTCCAAAATGGCCTGGGCTTTAGGGACACATGGGCCCAGGTCCAAAGTTTCAGGCCTTTACAAGACTTTCGGTGACAGAGTGACAGTCTGATGTGCTCAGCGGCTGGCGAGCAGTGGACTAAAAGCAGCCACGGAGGAGCTATTGTGGAAACCCCAGCATCCTGATGGGTAGAATGCGGAGGTGAGAACAGGGAGGAAGGGGTCCACTTGTCACTTGGGGGACTTGCAGAGACACTCTCCTGTGGCTACATAAAGTCTCAGGGCCTGTTAGACGTCCAAGGGGAAGCCTCAAGGGGAGCCCTGAGTCTGCAAGTCTAAAGCCCGAGGAAGGCTAAGGGCTGGAGCACACCCTGACCCAGAGAAGCATCTGGAGGAGGAGGGAGGCCCGGTCCCAGGGAGGGCTCTGTGTGGGTCAGAGCAGCAGGACTGCAGATATGAGTGGCCAACAAATTTGGGAAAGGCCAGGAAGATTTAATAATATAAAACCAAGGGAGACAAATGAGACGTGCCAGTCAGGAGGATGCGCCTACGGGGATGCCAAGGAAGGTGAAGATGGGGGAGAGCTCCTTGGACATTGGTGCAGAAGCCACTGACAGCCTTGACAACAGTCCTTCCAGGGGTAGGCACAGCCGAGAGCCCCTTGCAGTGAGTTGAGGGCAGGATCGGGGAGACACAGGGGAGAGGCAGGTAAGGTCGGCTGTGAAGAGCAGAGAAAAGGGCAGAAGCGGTGGGCATGTGGACACAGCAGGAACACCTGGACGACTGAGCTTTGGGAAGGTGGCCTTTGATGTGCTTGGACTGGTCCAGTTACTTTCTCAGGAGGAGAGAGGAACTTCGTGTCCAAAGCGGGCAGGCCCGTGGGCTCGGGGCTTGAAGGCCAGGGCGGTCCCACCAGACTTCTATTTTCTCAGAAAAGAATGAGAACAGTCTCTGAGTGAGAAAAGAAAAGGCATAAAGCAGCCATTATGGGGATTCGGAGTCAGTTTTAGGGAAACGCAGTGCGTTTCTGGGTGGTCCTCAGGGCCGGCCAAGGTTGAAGGGTCAGTCTCCAGGCTTGTGTCTCTAGTCGTTTTGGGCTTTGCGGGGCAGACCCAGCCTGGTGGCCAAAGCACCACCACAAAGGCAGGTCAGCCACACTCCGCAGGGCCGAGCACAGGGAAGGATGCCAGTCTGGCCACGGGACGAGCCAGATGCCGGCCGTGAGGCCCTGGTGCACAGTTTACTTCCAGAGCTGTCGCCTCCCCTAGTCAAATCGGTGCTGATTTCTTGGTTACATATTACTTGCAAAATTCCCCTGCAGGGCCAACTCCCACTTAGAAGGAGCTCAGAGGCCAGTTTAAGAGCAGACAGTGAGAAAAGACCAAAATTGGAGTGGGAAGAGACACTTTGAGAGGAGAGATGCCAGGCTTCACTGTGGTGCTGAGAATGAACCGTCTGTGTATTTCCCGGAGAGGGCTGGGAAGGCGGCAAGGACACACGGAGAGGAGGTGCTCTGAATGACAGAGGAGCACTGACTGGCATCAACCCCGTGCTCCTCCTTCTCAGGTACGGGGATGGCCCCAGTCACAGGACTGCAAGCCTTCCAACGTGTGCTGGTTGGCAAAAAACACTACAACTATCTCAAATATTAGTTATGTAAACATATGGACATATGGGAAGGGACCTCAATAAAATAATCCAGAAGGAGAGTGAAATCAGTAAAAGTTACTCTTTGGAGTGTGGGTAGTAACATAATCTAAACACCCAGCAATAGCACTGAGTGGCCATTCTTAAAACATTGTACAAGTAAACGAATAATGATATAGTATATTATTAATGACATGTTAATTATATAATGTAATATGCATTATATAATATATTAATATTATATAATATTACAATAATATATTAATACAATAATAATCCAAATAAAATGCTAAGTATGAAGCAACACATTATAATACTTACTATAAAATAGATGTGAAATAAATCCCACACCAGGATAATTTTTCTAACATTAAAATAAAGTACACGTGATGTATACATACGGACAAGAGCTGCGAAGTTGTGTGGGAAAGTGCAAACAAGGAATTCGTCAGGGGAGGGAGAATGTCAGTGGAAACAGGATTCTGAGTTTTCCATTTTTCACATCACCATCTCTGCATTAGACAATCTCTGAGTCCCACACGCCCTGCCTGATTATCACCGGTGCCTGTCATGAGCAGTGAGTTGTGGTGGGGACAAGGGCTCCCAGGACGCTAACACAGGCGTGCAGGTGTCAGTGATCACAGGTAGGTCCCTGTGAAGCCACCAGGCACATGGTGGGTCCTGGTCCCTGCAGAGGGTTGCTCCTGCTGTCCCAGGTCTGGTAACACATGCCTGGCCTGATTCTGGTTTCTGAAACCCTCGGAAGAGTCTGTCCTGTGGGCTCCGTCTCTCCGTCTGCTGCCTCCCCTGTGTGTCCAGAGTGTGAAAACATCCACAGGGTCTCAGTTCAGAATTAACTTCTACTTATTTTGTTGTCTATTAAACACACATTGAGCAAATAAGAAAAAACACGCTTTAAGGCAATTTCTAAAAATCAACCTTCTCCTCAGACTCATGGTGAGTGATTAGTTATGGGAGAATGTCGATAGAGGCCCCAGAAGGGCCAAGACTATGTGAAATTGGAAGATTATAAAAACTCTAAAATAACCCCCTCTTTCTTTGCCTCCCACAAAGCTAGAAAACTTTAGGAGTCAGATGTTTTCAGAAGGGAAACAACGTCCCAGGGAGGACTGCTTGCAATTCTGAGTAGTAGATCTTTGCCTCTGTGACCTATTTATAGCTGCCCTGAGCTGAACAGCAGGAAGGCCTTCGCCTCTGGGCATTAGCAGGCAAAGTTAGGAACTGAAATTCTTCACAGACCCCTGCTGACCCAGCCATGAGGCAGGGGACTGGTGTGGTTGGACCACAGACGAGGTGTGAGAGGCAGACGTCTGGTCTGTAATACGGTCCAGTGAGTAAAGTTTTACAGCTAATTTTCCAGGAGTGAGAGGTAGACACCTCCGAGCTTTACCAAGAAACAAAGCAAAACCCACGTGAGGGCTGGCGGGGCAGGGGAAGCCCTGGGGGCCCAGGAGCTGAGGGCGCGCTCTCTCCACAAAGGCCACTGGGGGTCACAGAAAAGTCCAGAAATCATCCAGTGTGGAAGGAACTCCCACGCCCTGCTGGTGAGGATGCAAATGCAGCCACATTAAAACAGTTCAGCAGCTTCATACAAAGTTAAACACACGCTGGCTCGATGGCCCAACAGTCCACCCCCACGTTCCCACCCAGGAAAAAGGAAAACTTAGGACCTGCAAAATCCGTGTGCGAATGTTTACATCAGCTTTACTTACAATCCCCCCAAACTGGAAACAGCCCAGAGTTTCTCACTGATGAACAAACTGTGATACACTTTCAACAGAATATGTTGTTTAGCAGTAAAAACAATGAACGATTCATTCGCATAACAGGAAAAGACACAGGGAGGACAGTCCAGTATCCTCTGAACAGACAGACACAAACAATGGCAGACGTGGGGGGATGTTAACACCAGGGCACCTCCCTGGTCTGAGCAGACGATCGCCAGCCACTTGGTTAAAATGGAGAAATTGTTACGGGTATTCAAGGAGCTGAGGCCCTTGGTGTGGTGATGTGGGAAAAGCACAGGTTTACGGTTCAGAAAGGCTTGAACCCGCTGGTGACAAGTGGTGATGTGGCCTCAGGCAAGTCTGTCACCTGCTCTGACCAAGGTTTCCTCAGGGCTGTGAGGAAGCACGTGCCACAGGCAGGCACACCCTGGGCATCCAGTGTGTCTTCCTCCCCTCAGCCCCGACCCTGAGAAAATAGCGCCATGTTTCCTTAATTTTTCTTCTGTCTCAATTACAGCCACACTTACTTTCTCTTCAGCTTAGTTCTCTGACATTAGCACGAGTCATGAATCCAGTCACTCACCACATGTCCACCGGCTGGTGGGGATCTTGCCGAAGGGGCTGCTGTCCTGCACCAGGTCCTGTCAGTTCCAGCAGGCTGACGGCATGGGCTGGGGGTTTGCAGGGAGCTTGGAGGAATGGTGCAAACAGAGAAGAGAGAAGCTGGCTGCCATCTGGCAGTGCAGGTGATGACGGAAAATCCACAGATGTGGGTTGTGGGACAGACATCAGAGGCACCTCAGTTGAGCTGGTAGTTCTTTGACTTGGTGTCACAAAGCTGCCACTAGTTGGGGTAACTGTGTCCTGTGACTGGGGAAGCATGCACATGTTATAAATGTTTTACATTTTATTTCTAATTGTGGTTACAATCACATTACAATGTTTATCAGCGTAATCATTTCTAAATGTACAGTTCAGCAGTGTTAGGTGTATCTACGTTATTGGGTGACACACCTTCAGAACCCCTGTGTCACTGAAACTCTGTGCCCATTACACACTAGTTCACCTCCCTCCCCAGCCCTCAGCAAACACTATTCTGCTTTCTATTTCTCTTTCTATTCTCAGATGAGTGGAATCTCACAGCATTTGTCTTATGCTGAGTGAGCTCAGCCAGTCACAAAAGACCCTCCAAGTCCATCGATGTTGCAGCCTGTGGCAGAATTTCCTTCTTTTTCAAGGCTAAATAATATTCCATTGACCATATTTCCTTTACTCATCCATCTTAGAAGGGAAATTCAGATTGCTTTCACCTCCTGACACTGTGGGAAATGCTGCACAGTGGACGTGGGAATGCAAATGTGTCTTTGAGATCCCGCTTTTAATTCTTATGGGTATAACCCCAGAAGTGGGACTGCTGGAAATATCTAATACTTTGAGGACTCTCCATACTCATTTCCATAGTGGCTGCACTAATTTACATTCCCACCAACAGTGCCCAATGTCCCAGTTTCCCCACACCCTCACCAACACTTGTTATTTTCTGTTCTTTTGATTTAGCCATCCAGGTGGGCGTGAGGTGATATCTCATGTGGTTTTGACTTGCATTGCTCTGATTAGTGATGCTGAGCATATTTTCCTGTGCTTTTTGGCCATTTTTGTGTCTTCTTTGTAGACATGTCTGTTCAAGTCCTTCACCATTTTTAGCAAGATTATTTGTTTTGTTGTTGCTGCTGCTGAAGTGTCTACGCTGTTAAATCACACAATTACCTGAAGTTAATGAAGAAAAGTGGTGATTTTTTTGCCTTAAGTGATATGTAGCATAGATTCCATCATCTGATATTAGGGTGTATTTACACATGTGAAAAAAAAGAAAAATATATCATTTTGATGATTCATTCAGTTGAGGGTTTCTCAGCCTCAGCATTAGGGCTGTTCAGGGCATGTGTGTCTCTAACACCACCCTCCCCCACAACAGTGACAAATGTGTCTCCAGATGTTTGCACGTGTTGGTGGGAGCAGGGACCAGAACACTCTGGGTGAGAATCACCAACTTAATTGTTTGAGCATCCAGGAGTCATTGTGATACCGAAGTCCCGTTGGAATTATTATTCAGGGTATCAGCCACTCTGCTAAAGGCCTTGGTTTTTTTAAGTTTCCTTTCTCACCCAAGCAATGTTTACACTGGATTGAGGATGATTTTGTTTGCCTTGTAAGCACATGGGTGACGGTCAAAAGAAAGCTATCCACAGATTCTCCCTTTGAAGAGTCTCCATTGGTTAAACTTCAGGGATGCAAATGACTCCAAGGGAAAACAGTGATATTTTAGAGGAATTTGTACTTTATTTTTTACTTAAAAAAATCTTATCAGCAAATGGTTTGAGGCCAACATGGAGATACAATTTGTTCGCAAAACAACTAGCTTGGTATTATTGCAATTATATTTGACATGTGTACTGTACTCTAAGAATATAAAAATAAAATGTCCCTCTCAAGACCATTTATAAATAGTCTTAAAAAAATAAACTCTCTATGTAATTGCTCTTGAATTTTGGCATGCACACATATTCTTTAAAAATTACAACAAAAACTCCCCTTTTAATTTTTCCCTGGTGTCTGTTTACAAAATTAAGTCTACTGTTTACCAAAAATTTTTAACACAGCTGATATCTTCTTAACTGTCTTAATCATTAAAGGAAATATCATATAAACCATTATCACTTCTCCTACAAGATAATAGTGCTTTATACACATATTATTATATATTTTAGCATATATATATACATGACTATAATACTTTTACAGATCAATTTTGAAATATGTGATAGTATTAAGAAAAAGGAATGTTTCTTCCAAGTCTTCATATGAATTAAAAAATGACTGAGATTACACTGTGCATTGCTATTTTGATACATTGCTTTTTAAATTTTAGCATTTCCCCCAGTTTAAAAAATTCCCTGAACATAATTTTATTACATAATATTCCATTTTTTCTCCACCTGCTAAATAATTTCTTGTTCATATAAATATGGATTATTTCCAACTTTTCATTGTCATATACATTTTTATGTGTAAAGTTTTCTTGTACCACTCATTCACCCAAAGAAGTTTCTAAAATACTAAGTCAAATGTGGTATTTTACAACTTTTGATGTATATTAACAAACTGTTTCCTTAACATGTTGTACAAATTTGTTCAATATCAATAGAAATATGTATTCCCAATATGATGTTTCCAAAAAATCACAGAGGCATGCTGCTTATAGAATTATGTAGGTATACATATAAAGATAAGCATATTTTTGTTTATAAAAGTGTCTCGGTTAAGCAAAGAAGTGGTTGAAATAGTTAACATCTTTTTAGGTTTTCCATATAAAAACTAATAACTCTATTTAAAAATAAGACTGTTCAAAGCTTTTTTCCTGTACAATTTTTCTTTATTTAGGCAAGTCTGATTTCTTAATAGCCATTGTTACTCTGGACTAGGTAATGGTATAGGATTTTCTAAACCCTGTATCTTTAATATGTTGACCATAGGATTCCATATGCAGATAACACACTCATAACTAATAAAATATAAAAACTCACTTGTTTTTGTTTTTAAACATAATTTATTTTTATTCTTAAAATCCTTAGTATTTAGGTATAATTGACACATAACGTATTAGTCTCAGGCATACACTGTAATGATGGAACACTTGTACACTTTGTGAACTGACCACCACAGGAGGTATAATTACCATTCATCATGCATAGTTACAAATGTTTTTTTCTTGTGATGAGGACTTTGACTTTGTATTTTTGTTTATTCTCACAATTTTGTTAATCTCTGCTTTTATAATTTTTAACTATTCTCTTCTTAAACTGATCCTTTATTTTGACCTTATGGGTAACTTTTTATTTTGATATAAGCTGAGATAACTGTGAGAATGTTACAAAGAGCTCCTGTTGACCCTTTTCCTGCAGCTGTGTACATTTTGCCGCACTTGCTGTCATTTCTCATATCTCTGTATGTTTCATATGTGTTCATTATGTTGTGTGCTCTGAACCGTCTGAGAGTAAGGTGGAGACAGTGGGCCACTTTGTCCCTAGATACTTGGGTGGATGTTTCTTTCTAAAAGAATTTGTGGTGGAGGAATATGCTTGTCTGGTGCAATGTAACAAAGTACCCCAAGACTTACTGGACTAAGTCTGGGTGTGACACAGCCCAGTGCTTCTGCACTCAGACCATCAGGCAAGGCTGTGCTCTCATCTGAGGCCTGGCTGGGCAGCCTCTGCTCTGCACTCGCTCTTGGGCATCACCAGGGGTCAGTTCCCCTCAGGCTGTTGGACTGGGGGCCTCCACAGGGCTACGCACAGTGTGACAGTAGGTCTCCAGCAGAGCAGCACAAGTGAGAGCAAGGGAGTAGGGCCAGAGGAGCCCAGAGTCTTTCTGAAGCAGCAGCTAGTCACTTCCTCCATGGCCCACTTAACAGCAGTGGGTCACGAGGGCAGACCACCCTGCCCTGAGGAGTTTGCACAAAGGCCTGAGTGCCAGGAGACAGGATCCCTGGGTCCCACTGTGAGGGATGATGGCCCCAAGGGAGAGTTCATCAACCCTACTGCCCATCTCTAGAGAGCGCCAGTGAAAGTTACATAACTGTTCTGGGGCTGAATGCCACAACACATCCTCCCAAGTCAGTTTTATTCTGTGTGCTTTATGCTGCAAAAAGCAACAAAAACTGAAGCAAATAATACTTTCAAATTTTTATACTAGATACATATTTCTACTGGTGAATTATTTAGCCGGAATATTAATTTCCCTTAGAATAGTTCACAGTCAGGTTTCTAGAGGAATTGGAATATGAATCATAACTGTAACTGTTTCTATTCCACAGTGAAAAGCAGTGAGTATTCGGAAATAATGGAATAATTCGCACATTTCTTTGCAAGAGACAGCATCCTGCTTGTTTTCCTGTAAATCTGCAAAGTAGATTTTAAACAAGTGAATTACATAGGCTTCCTCGCTGCCCCCTCACCCTACCCCACCCTCAGGAGGTCGCTCTGTAGTTCACGTGGTCCACGCGCTTGAAGACCAGCGTGTCGCTGTGCGAGGAGGAGGGACGCCCGCGCCCGGAATCGGGGAGCTTTGGGCCGGCACATCTCCCATTGGGCGTGGGCACTGCGGGCGCCCGGGACTCAGCCCCCTGACACACTGCACCCCTGAGACGGTGATGGGTGCCCGGTGTGCCCACAGACCCCTTCCCTTATCCCCCGACTGTGAGAGCCTCTGCAGAAATCCTGAGCTTGCAACTTGCTCCTGGGCCGGAGAGGAGAGGAGGCAGGCTTCCAGACAGCCGCACTGGGGTGAACTGCGCACAGGTGGTCCGCTTTCCTGGGGAAGCACGGGAACGGAGGGTGACGAGACGCCCCGATTGGTGGGGCTCTGAGCCCCGCGTTCCTGCAGCCGCGTGGCTCCTCCCGCCCTCCGGGCTCGCGCTCCCGCTGGGCGGGCGGTGCCTTCTGCCTCTGCCGCCTCGCCTGCGCCTGCGCGGCGCCTGGGGGAGTGAGTCGGGGCCCTGACTCCTCTTCCCGGTTCAAACGTGGCTCCAGGCCCTATGACATAGATACTGTTAATTCTTCTTCAACTGAAAGAACACTGAAGCGCAAAAATGTCCAAGCTCTGGAACCCAGAGCTTTTCCACTTTCCACTCGAGTCCAGTTTCTTCCGGATGGACACACTCTGTTCCCAGACGCAGCGGGCTCAGGGCCTGGAGCGAACACGGTTCTCCACAGCTTTCTTCTCTGAACCAGAGCCCTCTAGCAAGAGAGCCTTTCTGCAACTTTTATTGCAACAGAGATATCTGAGGCCTTTGCCAGAGCACGGCTCCAAAGTTAAAGGTGGTCTTTTTCCTGTAAAATGGGGCATTGAGGAATTTATGACTCAGAAATGAGAATGTCATCTGGCAGAGCCGAGACATTTGAGCTCTTAGTGCAAGAAGGCTTTGTTTTACCAAAAGCTGATGAAACTTGGCTGGATCATGGCTTACAGGACTGCAACACCCCAAAGAGGGACCCTAGCATGTTAGAGAATTTTATTTACATGACACTAACCCTCACGCATGTCCTTCAATTCCAAATAAAATTTCCATAAGCAATTTGTATAAGAAGCTTGCTTTAAAAAAAGAAATTAATTGTATGACAGTTTTATTACACGTATTACAAACTAGACTGGTGAACATTTTACTCAACATTTCAGTATATAAAACTTACATAACAAAATCTAGCAAAATTGTATGAAGTGTAAACACATTTCTGAATGAAGGCTGGTGCCACACAGACGTGCGTGCAGGAAGCAGCACTGACCCCAGGACATCTGGTCAGTGTGCCTGTGACCTTCGCTCGGACCCATCCTCCCAGGATCTGGAACCCCGGGCCATGGCACCTCCTTTTCCCTGAAGGAGGAACTAGGTAGCCTCAGGATTTAGGTCACTTGCTGATGTTCTCAAGGTTGAGAAGAAGAGCAAAGAACTCATCCTGTTCTTTATATTCAAGTTGGGAATGTCAAGTGCATTTGAAATCACCGACTTTGATAACCCACCTCGTCCCAGGTCACAAGGGCTCTCTGCTAAACTGAATGTTTTTTCTTGGAATCACAGAATTCCAACTTGTTTTATTTTTACATTTTTCCAAAACAGATCATTTGAGAGATCCAAGAGGCCTGTATTCACATGTAATGAGAAGTCTGGGGAGAGCCGGCAGGGGCACAGCTCTGTGACACCCATGGTGTGACATGGGAGAAGCAACACACCAGACCACTCCCGGTGGTGACTTCCCCCAGTCCTAGGAGGTGCTGCGTCAGCCATGGTGATGCAGAATTGGCATTTTTGGTCCCCAGCCTTCGGCGTGGGGAATGGCGTGAGGCCGGTGTTTACTGGAGGTACCGCATGTGAGGCTCTGGTCTTCCTCGTGGGGTGAGTCTTTCCTGTGAGTGGAGGTTTGCAGGGCACAGGGGCACTTGTGTAACCAGCAGTAGTGCTGCATAAATGGGTGGGATGCTGATGTCTCAATGGAACACCAGAACTGTGGTCAGATCTGTCATCTCGCTGCTCCTCTGTGGCTGCAGCAAAATGCTCACCACGTGAAGCTGTGACTCAGTTGTGTTTTCTGGTTTTCAGAAACGTCCTTAATACCCATGAATATGTATAAATGATTGGGACTAAGATGTACTGGAAGTTCCTCTCCAGGCACCGTCTCCTCCCAGCCCCTGTGCACGTTTTCATTCTCTCCCACACAGCTGGTCCCTTCTTCTAGAGGCTTGTGAGAAAATGAAAAGGAAATCAATTCTAATGACTCACAGAGGCATCTCTTCATTCTGAAGGGAGCTGAGTTGAATACAGCAGGCTCGTGGCCAGTGCGTGAGTGGGTTCAGTCCTAGGCAAGATGAAAATTTGCTTGCAGACAACCATCCCCTGCCAATGGTCCCCCCAGCCACCTAGGTAACTTGTCTGTGCTTCACTTGGACATGTGCACACGTGTGCATGAACACCTGATATGTAGTATGTACTCATGTGGGAACAATGTACATATGACCATAATCCATGTGCACAGTGCACTTGTGTGTGCATGTGTATGCATGGCATGCATGTCTGTGTGTGCATGTGTCCACACTTGTACACATGCCCATGTGTGCATGCGTGTGTACATGTTTCCATGTATGTGTCCATGTGCATGTCTCTGCATGTGTGTGCATGCATAGAGGGCACACTTGCTAATTTAGTCTCCAGACATCTGACAAGAGTCAGTCTTTCTTATATTTTTATGTGGGAATAAATTCATTTTAATTTCTTAAGATGGATATTTGTACAGTTATCTGGGTCTTCCCTTTGAATGAGGGTTTAATTGCTTCGCATCTGGAATATGTCAGGTTTATCCTTTTTGGAATCAGCATCCTGAAGCGTCGTCCCCTGGGTCCATTCAGGAGTCTGCTGTCAACATGATGCTCTCTGGTTACACAAGTTCATGCGAGTTCTGACTCTGTGGACACATGTTCTTGAGGTTAAGGCTTCCTGCTTTTACCTCTATTTACATATCATCCTTTACTCAGGTCTTTCCCCACTGCCTCTGACTCACGTCCACCCCAGGGTCTCTTCTTCGCCAGTTCTTTTGAGTCATGAACACAGAAGACATGGAGTCAGTCAGCCTGACTTCTGGTTCTGTCTCTACTAATTCCTTGCCCAGAAGGCAGCTTCACTTATTTGGTCTTGGATTTCTCAGCAGTTAAAATATTTAGTTGTATTAATTACAATTACAGGGTTGTTTAAAGAACAAACAAGACATTCCTTTTTCTGGAGAAAAACCCCTCCTCTCCTCTCAGAAGGGGGACACATGGTTGCTGGTGCCCCTCACTGGTAGCAGGGAGCATGGTGTGGAGCTAGACGAGGTGGGTCTGAGAGTCCACCGTCCCAAGTACAGGTTTTAATTAAGCCTCTGTGTTCGGATGTCTGTGTCAGTGCCCCTCAGTGTCCAGAGCTCCATACACGTGCCCCCAGGAGGTTCTACGACTGTGGTCTCCTTTGCTCTGTGAGTTACCACGTCATGTTTCACCTTCTGATCACTGCCCCAGTCTGCGATGGATTAGCTGTAGTAACAACACTTTCTCAGGAGGAAAGGATAGCATGAGGGAGAACTTGGTCTATCATCCTTAATGGGGAAGGCTTTTTCCTCTAACTAATAGCAAACCTTGAGAAAAGTTTTTAACAATATACAGTAATGCAAACTTTGGGACAATTTGAACATCTTATAAGGCACCAACTTACTGTGTTTCCTGAAAGTGGTGGTGAGGGAATAGCTAAGTATTTAGCTTTTGCTTTGTTTTAAATATATTATGCCAGGTTTGTGTGGTATTATTTACACTCAAAAAGTGCAGATCAAATTTTGATATAATGTTTTCTTGGAAGAAATGACTTAACTACTCTTTAATGCAGCACTTAGGGTATCATTAAATCTTTATTTGAGACAAATAAAAGACTGATTTTTTTCTCTATGTACATTTTTCTACATATAAAGATATTGCACTTTGAAAAAAGCATGCAATTTGGAAATTCTAATGTCTTTATTGGTTTTCTTGAAATTTTTGTATAAAAGAAAATGACCTGACGTGTATTATATTATTTCCATTGAACTTTCAGCTCGGGGCTGAGAAGGAAGGGGAATTTTTTAGAGGAAAACAAGGACAGAGTGTGACTATCACTGTGACCCTTTTGCAGAGATGGAAACTGGGGCGGGTGGGTTGAAATCAGCACCTGACCTTGTATTTTGTCTTTGAGCATCCTTTCTCTTACCCCACATGGCACCCCTCTGTGTGAACCTCTCTGCCAAGGCTGACTGACCATGAGTGTCAGCCCGAGGTCAGCACACACCTTGTCCCTTACCCTTTGTTGCTGTATGTGTGCAGGTAGACTTGGCAAAAGTCTGCATGGCCACCATCCAGGCTCAGAATTTAGTCCCCTGCATCTGGGGCTCTGTACCCACAGTCCTGTAGAGCCCCCTGGTGGCCAAGGTCCATGTTGAGGGGCTCCCCTCCAGGTCCAGCCCCTTGTCAGAATCCCCCACCTCCCGGGAAATAGGCTCCCGGACAGAGCAAATTGTCTGATTCAGTCAGTGACACTTGAGAGGCTGGATACCTTTGATTTCATGAGACCCAGTAGTTTTCAAAATGTGTATTGGGAACTCCAAGGAGATCCATAACCTGCACATTTTGTATTTAAAGTCCATCTAAATAGTCCAAGCATTGTATGTCCTCCATTCTTGGCACGCTTTTCCATGCTTTAATATTTCTGAAGTCAAAATGCATCTTCCAGTCGATGTGCTGCACTTACTTCAGTGAGGTTTCTGGTCACTGAAAAGGTATGGGTTCACTGGTGGTGAATGTTCATTGGAAGGGTCTCAGACTCAGGAACACCCAGGTTATAGTCATTAACTATCCCACAGTGTTGAGATGCATGAGGATCGTATTTCTCTCTTTTTATAAGTCAGATTGTTTCCAGCAGATGCCCCCATCCACCAGGATGTGGAAAATTGCAGCTCTCAGAGATTCACCGTCTTTTTCTGCACCAGCGCTCCAGACTCTGTGACACCCGAGAACACCTGGGGGGATCTCATTCCTCCTCCCTCCCCAGTAGACACTGCGGTGAGAGTCCTCCCAGCAAATTCTTTATTTCTCCCTTAACCACCCGCCCCCAGCCCGTGTGTGTGTGTGTGTGTGTGTGTGTTACAAAGGGCCCTAATCTACAGAATGTCTTGGCATTCAAGAAATGAGATGGAGAATGGAAAAGTAAATGCTTTATTCTTTCCTGGTATATGCAAAACACAAGAAAAAAGTTGTGAATTAGCAATATTTCTAATATTCAGTCAATGGCATTGGACATTTAAAATTGTAATAAAAAAGTATGAACTCATGCCCATGAGAGTTATAAAATTTAGCATCAATAAAATAATTGAATATTGCCAATTAAATTAATCTGTTCCTGTAGACCATGGACTATAGTCCCTGCCATCTATATGCACAGGTTTGCCACTGAACAGGAGTTGTAGACAATTTTTATTTTGTTATTTTATTAATAATAATATATTAATTAATTAATATTAATTAATTAATATTAATAATAATATAATAATAAAATAATTTTATTTTATTATTAGTGGTTTCCCCTAGAAACCACTAATCATTGTACTGTCTCCATAGTTTTGTCTTTTCCAGAATGTCATATGCTTGGAATCACACAGGACATAGCCTTTTCAGGTTAGCTCTTTTCACTGAGTAATATGCATTTTAGGTTACTTCGTATCTTTTCATGACTTGATAGCTTATTATATCCCTGAATAATATTCTGTTGTATGGATGTTTATCCATTATACCTTGTTTGTCCTACTGAAGGATATCTTGGTTTCTTCCAGTTTTTGGAAATTACAAATAAAGCTTTTTTAAACCTTTGCGTGCAGGTTTTTGTGTGGACATGACTTTTCAACTCAATAGGTTAAACGTGAGCACAATGGCGAGCTGTGTGATGAGACTAATGCAGCTTTTTAAGGAAGTGCCAAACTCTTCTAAAGTGGCAGTGCCACTTTTATTCTCCTCTTTTGGAAGAATTGTTTATGGTGGTTAAAGTATTCTTTTTTATGTCAAATAAAAAGTTCAAAATTATAATCTGCATTTGGCCAAATCTTCCTATTTTAAATACTTGGAGTTAAAAACATGAATAAGCAAAGTATATGCTCATCACACTTCTCCACTGCAGATTAGCAAAACTTAATTTTTAAAAATTAGTGAAGGGAGGGGCGAGTATAGCTCAGTGGTAGAGTGTGTGCTCAGCATGCACGAGGCCCTGGGTTCAATCCCCAGTACCTCCATTAAAAAAAAGAGAGAACGTATTAAAATACAGCACAAAAAAGAAAAAAAAAACGATGGGGGAAAAAATTAGTGAAGAAACACCATATACCAATGTTATCTCAAATGACTCAAAAACCTAAATGTAAAATCTAAGACTATAAAATCCTGTGAAGAAAATAGGACAGAATCTTAATGACCCTGGATTTGGCAATGATTTCTTAGACACCAAAGGCACAGGCAACCAAAGGAAAGCAGATAAACTGGACTTCACGAAAATTTTTAAATTTTGTACATCAAGAGACAATATCAACAGAGTAAAAAGGCAGCCCCCATGATGGCAAAGATGCTTGCAAGTCACACATCTAATAAAGGACTAATATCTTGACATATATAAAGAACTCCTCCCAGAAAGAGGAAGAAAAATACCATATGAGATCGCTCATATGTGGAATCTAAAAAACAAAAACAAAAACAAACAAGCAAACAAAAACAAAGCATAAATACAGGACAGAAATAGACTCACAGACAGAGAATACAGACTTGTGGTTACCAGGGGGGTGGAGGGTGGGAAGGGATAGACTGGGATTTTAAAATTGTAGAATAGATAAACAAGATTACACTGTATAGCACAGGGAAATATACACAAAATGTTATGATAACTCACAGAGAAAAAATTGTGACAATGAGTGTGTATATGTCCATGAATGACTGAAAAATTGTGCTGAACACTGGAATTTGACACAACATTGTAAAATGATTATAAATCACTAAAAAATGTTAAAAAAAAACCGAACTCCTAAAATGGACAGAGGACTTAAATAGATATTTAAATGCCCAACATCACTAATCACTGGGGAAATGCAAATCAAAATCACAATGAAATATTACATGCCTTAGGATGGCTACTATTAAAAAAAAAAACCAGAAAACAAGTGTTGGCAAGGATGTGGAGAAACTGGAACACTTTCCCCTGGTAACCATAAAATTGTTTACTATGCCTGTGAGTCTGTTTCTGTTTTGTAGATGAGTTCATTAGTGTCTTCTTTTTAAATTTTTTTAGATTCCACATATAAGAAATCTCATATGGTATTTTTCTTTCTCTTTCTGGCTTACTTCACTTAGAATGACAATCTCCAGATTCATCCATGTTGCTGCAAATGGCATGATTTTATTCTTTTTATGGCTGAGTAGTATTCCATTGTATAAATATACCACAGCTTCTTTATCCAATCATCTGTTGATGGACATTTAGGTTGTTTCCACATATTGGCTATTGTAAATAGTGCTACTATGAACACTGGAGTGCAAGAGTCTTTTTGAATTAAGGTTCTTCTCCCAGGAGTGGGATTGCTGGGTCATAAGATAAGTCTATTTTTTGTCTTTTGAGGAATCTCCATTCTGTTCTCCACCATGGCTGCACCACTCTGAGTTCCTGTCAGCAGTGTGTGTGTGGGGGGGGTTGAAGCTGATATTCTTGAAAATAGTATTTCTGTGCCTACTTGTTTCTTCTCAGACTTCAGCTTCAGGATTCTGCCCTAGTGGAGCTGCTGTACTTTTCTAATAGTCAAAATGCATTTCTTCCACGTTGTATTAAATGTGATTTGATGCAGCCTTTTATTTTAATTATCTCTCTGGAAAGGAGGCCAGTGGGTACTCACTGTTCTCACATGGAGACACCAGGCCATACTCTAACATGGTGAGCCCTAAGCCTCGCTACCAACTTAGCAAATGCCTGAAAGCAGATACAAGTAGAAACTAGAATTGTTTACTGACTCACATGAGGAAAGGGCAGCTCAAGTTCTGGTATATTCTTAATTCTGATTTTGGTTGTCTTATTGATAGCTCAAAAGTGAAAAATATTTGCTGACCAAATTTTATTACCTTTCTATTCAATAAAATGGTAAAGAATATGTTTAATACTTCATTTCACTTACTCAACAAATATAATTCTAATCCAGCCCAAGTTGATGCTGATCTTAATTCTAACCTACTTTCTTTCCTTGAAAACAGGACAGTTTTTGGTTGGCACAATGTACCACATTTTGTAGTATTAAAAGTTATATTTTTCTTGGTGTCTATTAGAAAGTTAAAGTTTAAAAGCTGTCTGAAAAATAAAAAATTGATTTATGCTATAATTCGCTATGCCCTGGAGAATATCAGTTGTTCTAACATCAAAACTGAAAAAGTGAGCCAGGCAGTCTGGCAGTAGCTGGGAACTCACAGGAGTGGGCTGGCCCAGGGTACCTGCTGGCTCCTGAAGCTGGTCCAGCCACCTCTGGACTCAGCAGTGAAGGAAAGGAGCCCCAGAGGGCTTCTTAAAAAGAAAACATACTCACTTTGGATATAATGCTCAACAATGAGTTCAAGTTGGAAAAAAATACCTTCTCCCTGATTTTAATTCATTTTGCATATTCTACCAAGACGCTGGGGCAAATGGTGTCACAGGGAAAGGGGCATCAGCTCTGCCACCCGGGAGACTTGGGCTTGGAGCCCCACCCTGCCTCGTGGCGCTCTGTAACCTCAGGTAAGTGACACTCTGAGTTTGTTTCCTACCTACAAATCCACAAATACAATGTCTAGTAAATTATTGTTGTGAGACTGAATGAGAAAAGTATGTAAACCAGCTTGCACACAGTAAGTGCTCAATAAATGGTAAGTTAATTACCATCAATATTAACACATTTTAACATTTTTATTTGGTGTACTGTACCTTAAATTTATCTTATAATTGTTTCCTCTTTGTTTTCCAAGTTTATCAGGATGAAAATACGACAAATTTAAGAGGAAAATGTAGTTCTTGAATATTATCAGCCCAATCAAAGTAATTTGTATCAGATAATATCTAATCTTTCACTCAGGGGAGTCAGTGTTATGTTAAACCTGTTAGACCTGACTCATAAAGGCTTATAAGCAAGTGAGGAGGTTTAAATCACTGACTAGGTCACAGGGCCCCAAGATTAGGTAGCAAGACACAAACAGCAAACGCAGAATTGAGGGGCCTTTGTTGGGCCTTTGACTCCCAACTTTGGTTCCCAGTCAGGACCAAATGAATTACATGCATCGTGCAGGGAAACACCAGCCCACAATTTAGCCAAGATTCCCAAACTGGAAAAGAAATCCTCAAGATAAAGAAACATACAAATGTGTATCCCATATTATAACACCCCATGGAACAAACATTCCAAATTTGGTTCACAAGCTCACAGAATTAACATATGGGTATGAGTATAGGGAGAGACTTTTGTCAAAAAGGAGATGAAACTAGACATGCTGTTTTACATATTGCTTATTTTATTCATCCTATATTATGGATTTTTTTTTAAAGAAAAACGAAGTTTAGTAAAATGTTAGGATCAACTGAATTTTATTTTTGTTCCTGGGACATTTTACAGTGCAGTGTCTCTTTCAACCAGGTCTAAAGGATAAGCTATTTTCAGTCCTGGGACTTCAAAAAATACTGTTCACCTAACACAAATACAAAGTTGGAAAGCTTTTTTAGTCAGAGTCCAGATGTTTTGTCTATATAAATATAAACAGTTAACAGTTTGGAAACATCCCCATATCTGAGGGGTTTTTTGTGTGTATGTGTTTAGGTCTTATTGGATCCTTTGGGTTAATGTAGAAATGATAAATGATTAATATCAGTGAAGTACCTTTAAAATTTTGGTCCTGCCTTATTAGGTGGTACTGATTTTTGTATCACCTTTGGCTTGCTTTCAGGAAACCATAAAACATTATCAATTTTGCTAATTTCTTAGCAGTTCTAAACTAAGCCTTCAGTCAAGGTGAAATAAGGATGGAGAGTCTCTCAGTATTTGGAGAAGCTGACAACCTGTAAATCATTGCTTTAGAGTACACACCAATTACATGTGTGTATAACCAGCTTTTCAAACAAACACAGCCTCTTCCATTTTCCCTAATTTTAAGAATTTCTGTCAATGTAACATACTGGCACAGTCAGCATTGGCTTTTGTCAGCTCATAAGTAACCTTTACCTTGAAAAGTTTATACTATTCCTCTGTGGACACTCTCTTACAAAAAGAAAACAAAACTTCTTAAAATGTTATATTCCCAATCAGATCCCCAAACAAAAAGCTGACAGAGGTTTTCCTAAGAAATCACAGCCAGGTGGTTCAAGTCACTAACTTAGTAAGACTGTAAAAACGTCAGCATTATGCAAATACTTTGCAAAGGAAGTTAAACAATATATAGTTTATGGTTATGTCACTCATTTCCCACTTGTTACACTGCTGCATTAGCACAAGGATCAGAGGAAAACAGTAACAGAAAAGTCTTCTGCAGAAACAAAATGCTAGATTAAGAGAACTGAACATAGCATTTTTTTTAGTTGGTTTCCTTTTCCTTTGGGGCTCACTAATGTTTACTTGAACTACTGATCAGCCATGATGTACAGCACAAGCTGCCCAGCGTTTCCAACCACAAAGAAATCATATTAACAATTAGGGGGAGTTTTGCATTAAAATTTCCTAAAAAGGGTCAGTAAAATTTACATGGCAAGTATGTGACTGATAGTTTAGTTATGAGAACACTTAACTCTCAGTACTAAATGAGACATGGTAATAAGATTTGTATAGTTAAGTGCCCAGATATCTGGTTTTTACTTAATGTAGGAACCATTACCCAGGTAAAAGACCGATGGAGACAGCTGTGATAAAGCTAGGGACCTGGCTGCAGCAGACTGACTATGATACAGAAGCCAGGCCAAGAGACGCGCAGGCAAGATCTCACTTTGTCTTCCCGACCACCCTGTAAGCAGGTGCTGTTATTATCCTTAGCTTTCATTTACGGAAACTGAGATAAGGAAACATTCAGTGGCCTGGCTCCAGGACAGCACCTTTAACCACGCCGTTCTCGACACCTATTTTCAGAGCAAGAGAGAGTCAGTCCTGCTTTTTAATTCTTTCTCGCCCTCCTTAATATTTGTGCCCCTAATGCCATGGCGTGAGCGGTATTTCAGGGAAAGAATTAAAACTGTGTTATTGGAACCTGATGAGTCAGAGCTGGCAGTTTGGTGCCGAGCAACAAAGTTCTCCACCTTAAGTGAGGCGCTGTGAGTGTACATACTTACCAAGCAGAAACCAGATCCCGGGGAAGAAGCCCGTGAGGTCAATGAGATGAAATCAAAGAAATTGAAAACAGTAGAACAATAGAGAAAATCAATGAAATCAAAAGCTAGTTCTTTGAAAAGATCAATAAAACTGATAAAATTCTAACCGGGTTAATCAAGAAAAAGAGAAGACAGGAATTACTAACGTCAGAAATGAAAGGAGGGCTGTCACTACTGACCATGGGGACATTACACGAATAAAGAAGGAATATTAGGAATAACTAACTCTATGTCCGTGAACTTGATGATGTAAATTTAATGGACCAAGTCTTTGGAAGACACAATCTACCAAAACTCACTCAAGGAGACATAGATCATCTGAATAGGCCTGTATCTGTTAAAGAGATTGAATCCGTGATAATAATCTTCTAAAACAGAAAGCATCAAACCTAGGTGGTTCCACCGGTTAAGTGCTCCAGACATTTAAGGAAGGAATTCTACCAATTCTCCACGCTCTTTTCTGGAAAACTGAAAGAGAAGGGTCATTTCCTAATTCATTTATGAGGCCAGTGTTACCTTAATACCAAAAGCAGATAAAGGCATTACAAGAAAGGAAAACTACAAACAAATATCTCCTATGAAGACGGATGAAAAATTATCAGTAAAATACCAACAAATCAAATCCAACAACTTAGTAAAATAATTTTATACCACATCCAAGTGGGATTTACCCCAGGTAAGCAAGGCCACTTCCCCAAAGTCACAAAATCAATGAATTACATTTCTATTGGTCAGCTTGTGCTGCTCTAACAAAACATCACAGACCGGCAGCTTGAACCACAGGTAGTTTTCCTCGCAGTTCTGGAGGTGGGAAGCCCAAGGGCAGGATGCCAGCAGGGCTGGTGTCTGGTGAGGGCCCATCCCTCAAGCTGCAGATGGCCACCTTCTTGCTCACTGGCTTTTCCATGAGTGCAGAGAGAGAGGGTGAGCACTCTGCGTGGTGTCTCTTCTTACAGGAACACACATCCCGTTAGACTAGGGCTCCATCCTTTTGACCTCATTTAACCTTAATTACCTTCTAAAGGGCCAGTTTCCAAATATTCCCACATTGAGGGGTTAGGGCTTCAGCAGGAGTATTTGCGGGAAGATGCAAACATTCCATCTATAGCAATACCAAACAGGCTAAAGGAGAAAAATTACATAATTATGTCAATAACTGAAGAAAAGATTTGGTGAAATCTAATAAAAACTCTCAGCAAACTAGAAGCGGAGGGAGGACTTCCTCAGCTTGATAAAGACCACCTACAAAAAGCCTACAACTAACATCACTCTTAATGGTAAGGATCTGTTGCTTTTCTCGCCAGGAGCAGGATCAAGACAAGGATGGTCCCTCTCACAGCTCCTGCTCAGCATTGTACTGGAAGGCCTAGCTAATCCAATGAGACAAGAGAAGGAAACAAAAGGTATACAGTTTGGGAGGGAAGAAATAAGATTGTCTGTGTCTGTGGATGACGTGATTATCTATGTACAACTTTCCAAAGAATAGACAGAAAAATACTCCTGTGTCCAATAAGGGATTACAGCACGGTTGCGGGATACAAAGTTGGTATAAACAAAGACACTTGCTTTCCTATATACCAGCAGTGAGCAAAAGGAATTTGAAATTAAAACCCAACACCATTTACACTAAGAGCAAAACAAGATGAAGTAGTTGGAATAAATCCAGCAAAGCATGTATGAGATTTATAGGAGGTAAACTAAAAACTGCTGATCAGAGAGATCAAAGATCCAAACAAGTGAAGAGGTGTTCCATGTTAATGGACAGGAAGCCTAAATAGTGTTGAGATGCTAGTTCTTTCCAACTTGATCTACAGATTTAATGCATTCTCAATTGGAGTCCCAGCAAATTACTTTGGGGTTACCAACAAAGCCGGAGGACTGACACAATCTGACTTCAAGGCTTACCGTAAAACTACAATAATCAAGACAGTGTGGTACTGGTGAAAACATAGACTAATAGACCAATGGAACAGAATAGAGTTGAGAAATAACTCATACAAATATGATCAACTGATCCTTGACAAAAGAACAAAGCAGTTTAATGGAGAAAGGATTGCATTTTCAACAAATGGTGCTAGAGCAACTGGATGTATAAATGCAAAAATAAATAAGTAAATGTAGACACTGACCTTGTACCCTCAATAAAAATTAACTCAAAGTGGATCATAAACATAAAATGCAAGACTATAAAACTTACAGAAGATAGAATAGGAGAAAATCTAGGGGACCTGGGGATTTGGTGATGAGTTTTTAGATACAACCCCAAAGCACAGTCTATGGGAAAAAAATGATGAGGTAGACTTTGTTAAAATTTGAAACTATAAAAACACCTTAATAATTAAAAACATATTTGCCTTTTGCTTTGAGTTTTTCCAGTTCCCATGAGCCCGTTATTTTAGCATCACACTCTAATCAAATCTGCCCTAAACAGAAATAATGCCGTATGTCATTAAACATTTGGTTGATGCAGGAAGAACCTTTTGCAAATGTGAATTAAAGGGTGAAACATAGAGGAGTTTGGTGGAGAGGAGGAAGAAGTTTGGGGGATGTCAAGGGCCACAGTGGTAGTTGTGAGGCCAGTTCTGCCTCAGTCCAACGTGAAGAATCTCCACTACTCTCCTAATTACTCAGGTTCACACCCGTTGAACTCATTTGATTTGTTATTCACAATGGACTGTCAATTACTCAAGAACATTCTCTGGAATATATTAAACTCTGGATGCTAGACACATCCCAGAAATACACAGACAAGTTGTTGCTATCACTAGTGAAATGTCAAAAGACCTTGGGATTCAGCTGAAGGAAACATACATGTTTGCACAACTGGGGAAGCTGTGTAGGGCGCAGGATGGAGCAGAGCCTTTGGCAGCTGGAAAATCTGGGCCACATACTCTGTGGTCCTTGTTGTGACAGCCACATAGTGAAAAGAAAAGGCCACATACTTAGTACACATACTACTCCTACATAACTTAGTAAGGGAGGCCATCTCAAAAATAAACTGATTTTAATACCTTGTCAGCCAGAAGTACACAATTTTAAGAAAAATAAGCAAGCTAAAGGATTGGAAAGTGACAGAAATTGCTTTTTTATTTAGTGTGCTTAGGGACTCTCTGAGCATGTAATATCTAAGAGAAGAAAGCAAGTCTAGAAAAAGTCAGAGGAGGGGGCAATGAAGAATGAGGAACAGGAACAAAAATCTTGTACCTGGAATAAGCCTGGTGTCTGAAATCCAAGTGTTCTGAACACGGCAAGTTTGTGGAAAGGTAGCAGGAAAGGAAGACAAAGAGTTTGCCATGGTTAGATGCTGTCTATGTGCACAGTTTGATTAAACTGGAGCCAGTCTTCTCGGAAACCCCTTCTCCTCTGAATTGGCTTTGGCCACAGGAGGTGTCTTGCATGAGTCGAATGAGGAGTGCAAAGCAGCAGCCGGTGTTTGCCCAGAGTGAGTGAGAGGACACATCATACTGGGGGAGGCGCTGTTCCATAGGTGTGGTTAGAGGGAAAATGATGAGAGGGAGTGAAGATAGAGGACGCTGTCTATGGAGGTAGCACTAAGATGATGGAAGACCTGCATACAGCAGGTGTTGGAGCTGAGACACGTCCTGGAACAAGGCCTGCCCCCACCCACTGCATGCATTTCTCTGTCTGAAAGGTGTGTGACCCGCAGGTCATGTGACACCACAGCCAGCTAACCCTAACCCTAACCAGCCATATCAGTACAAAGGAAAATCATGTCTTGGAAACGGTGCAGCTGAGCACTTCTGGGAACACTAAAGACCACCTTTACTAAGTAAAGTTAAAAGAAAATAGAAACTTAGGAAACTTATCTGTTAACTAGATAACCTCAGTGTCAGAGAGAAAGCTTTGTGAAGTACACCACCTGACAGGAGCTGTGATCTCGGAGCAAGGACCACCACAGCTCACCATGGCCAGCAGAGCAGTAAGTACCTGCTGATTGAGCCAATGAAAAGCTGGAAGGCAGG
This sequence comes from Vicugna pacos, assembly GCF_048564905.1. Lineage (NCBI taxonomy): Eukaryota > Metazoa > Chordata > Mammalia > Artiodactyla > Camelidae > Vicugna > Vicugna pacos. Next base: position 61,055,915 of record NC_133001.1, read on the forward strand.
AGAACCTATGGACAGTTCACATGGGTCAGCTTTCCAGGGCACTGACAGAGCGAAGGTGGCTGGGACTGGGTCTGGAGAGCAAGCAGACCTCCAGCACGTTCAATCACTGCGCTTCTGTGATGGTCACAGTGACCACAAATGATTCTAAGGTAAATACAAATTTGCTTTTTTATTGTATATCACTGCTATGGAGTGTCTGTCTCGTAGGTATTCCAGCAAGAATTCAGGGCCTGTAAGTTGTATGATTGGTTCTTTCTTGAATGTACACATGAGTAATTTGCCTGACGTTCCTCAGGGCTCATAGTAGTGTACTAAGAAATAATCTGAGTGTCTGTGATACTGTACAAAACTAGCATTCAACCCTTAGTAAAGGTTTCCCTGTGTTCTTCTACGTGTGTTTGGAAGGACCACAGGTGTGCAGTGATAAGTAGGTGACACCTCAGACAAGAGAGCCCTCTGCTGGAAACTGGTTGAGCTGGACCATTGCTTGTCTGCCCCTCAGGCCTGAGCTCTGATCCAAGAATGAAATGTCTGTTCAGCTCACTGACTGCTTTAAATCCAACTCCACCTCAGCCAAGGGTGTCAGGGCCTCAGAGGTCACAAAGGACTTCCACCTCCCCTCCCACCTGGGAAGGGTGGCGCTGGCCCTCTCTGCCTGGACACACATGTCCACCTGGATGGTCAGAGGTCAAGGGCTGTCCTAATGCTGCCCACTTGGACTGGAGGAAGGAAGTCCCAGGAGGGCCCCACCAGTCCTCAAAAGGCTGCAGCTAGGCTCTGGCAGGTTGCCGCACCCAGTCTATATAAACTGACGCATGTCTACTGAGGGCCCTGTGTGTCAGGGCTGTGTGGCCACCACACCGTTTCCACAGTGGCTGCACCATTTTACCTTATTCCTTTAGATCGCAGAATAAGATGGTAGTTTGTGGATGTAGTCCATCTGTTTATCCGTTCACTCTTTGATGGATATTTCAATTGTCCTACCTTTTGGCCATTGTGAACAGTGCTACTATGAATATTCACATACACATTTTTTGTTTGAACATCTGTTTCTAATGCTTTGGAGTCTATATCTAAGAGTGGAGTTTTTGAACCATATGGTAACTGTATTTTTATCTTTTTGAGGAAATGACAAACAATTGTACACATAGGCTGCACCATTTTCCATTTCTACAAGCAATATTTAAGGGTTTCAATTTCCCTGCATTGTTGTCAACATTTGTTATTTTTAGTTTTCTTGATTGTAGGCATTCTAGTATGTGTGAAGGGGTATGGCATTGTGGGATAAATTTGCATTTCCATGATGACTAATGATGTTTAACATCTTTTCATGTGCTTGTTAACTGTATCTCTTGTCTGGAGAAAGGTCTATTCAGGTCCTGTTGCCATTTTAAAAACTGGATTGTTTGTCTTTTTGTTGATAAATTGTAAATCTGGATAAAGACTCATTTCAGATATGTAACATGCAAATATTTTCTTCCATTCTGTGGGCTGTCTTTTCACTTTCTGGATAGCACCTTTGATGCTCAAAGGTTTTTAATTTTGAGGAAATTCAATTTATCTTTTTCTCTTATTTCTTGTGCTGTGGTGTCAGATCTAAGAAAATTGCTGAATCCAAGGTCATAATTTCTCCCCATTGTTCCTTCGAGAGTTTATATAGCTGTCACTCTATTTCTGTGGGGTACTGATTCCAGGACACTCAGTGGATATGCAAATCTGTAGGTTCTTTACATAAAATGATATAGTATTTCCAAATAATCTAAGCATATCTTCCTGTATACTTTAAATCACCTCTAGATTACCTGTAATACCTGATACAGTGTAAATAACATGTAAATAGTTGTGAAGAAAATGTAAATGTTATTTAAATAGTTGCTGTCATGGGACAAAGTCAATTTTTTCTTCATGGAACTTTCTGGAACTATGTTGTTGTTGGTGGTGGGGGGGTGTGTGTGTGTGCGTGTTGCTGATTTTTTTTAAAATTGCTCCCTGATGTTGGTTGAATCTGCACATGTGAAACCTGCAGGTAGGGAGGGCTGACTGTAATTTTACCTCTTCTTAAGCTTTATCTATTTTGAGTTAATTTTATATGTGGTGGGAAGTAAAGATCCAATTTCATTCCCTTGCATGTGGATAGCCAATTGCCTAGCACCATTTGTTGAAAACACCATTTTCCCTCAATTTAATGCTGGCCACTGTTGTCAAAAATCAGTTGATCCTAGATTGATGGGTTTACTTCTGGGCCCTCCATTCAAATCCATGGATCTGTACATGTATATTTATACCAGTGTCAACTGTTTAATTTACTGTTGCTTGGTACTGCTAATTAAAAATTGGCATTTGCCATCTAACTCTCCTTGGATTAAATTGTGAGCCACTGCAGCCACTGACCTCCAACACACCCTGAAAGGAGTGCAGGATGGAGGTCAAGCATGAGGCACTCTGTGCTCTGGGAAAACTGACTGAACAGGCCTTCAGATAGTTAGATATTTTCGGGAGAAGATTTTATAAGCCCAAATTCCTGCATCTCCTCCTATCTAGAAAAACACTAAATTCATCAATGGTGACAACTGCTCCTCGTGACTAGCAGCTAGCCTTTACCTGAGTGTGTGCTTGATTGCACATACAAGCCCCCCTTCACTGAAATCACATATAAAACTGAGGAACAGTTTCTCAGAGCTTTCTGGGGTGCCATCTCCCAGGCTATAGTCTTCATTTTGCCCCAAGTAAATCTTAACCTGCAACTCTCACACTGTGTGATTTTATTGTAGTCGACAGTACTAAGATTCGAAATTGGGAAACATGATCCTACAGTTTTGATTTTCCCTTTCAAAGTTGTTTTGGCTCTTTGGAGTTCCCTGTAGTTCCATACGTAGGGTAGGATAGGCTTGTGTATTTCTTCCCTTAGGCCTTGGGACATTTCACAGGAGCCACATTGAATCTGTAGGTTGCATCGTGCACTGTTGCCATCTTAACAAGATTAAGTCTTTCTATCACCATGGGATGTCTCCATATTTAATTAGGGTTTCTTTCACCAATGCTTTATAATTCTCAGTGTACCAGTCTTGCATCCTTATTAAACCTGTTCCAAAATATTGTATTAATGCTGACATTATTTAAAGGAGAATTGTTTTCTTAAATTCCTTTTCAGGTTATTAATTGCTAGTGTCTACAAATAAAATTAACTTTTGTTTCTTGATATTTTGCTCTGTAGTTTTGCTGAACTAGTTTAGTAGCTCAGATAACTTCCTGTTGATTCTTTAGGTGGGTCTATATATAAGATGATGTGAGTGGTGTCTCTGAATAGAAATGGTTTTACTTTTTCCTTCCACATGTGGTTGTATTTTCCTTCTTTTCTCATTACTCAGTGTAGAGATTCCAGTACAGTACTGAGTAACAGTGGGGAAAGCAAGCATCATGGACTTTTTTTCTTGATTTCAGGAGTAAACCTTCAACTTGAGCATGAAGTTTGCTATGGACTTTGCATAATAGTTTTTTTTTAATCATATTGAACAGATTTCCTTTTAATTTCTTGAGTGTTTATGAACATGAAATAGCACTGGATTTTGTTTAAAGTTTTTTTCTATATCAATATAACCATGTGTTTTTATGTCACATAGTTACTGTGGTGTATTACCTTGTTTGGTTTTAATTTGTTGAAAAACCTGGATTTCTGGTGTACAGACACTTGCTTGTAGTGCACAGTCCACGCCTCCCCTCTATTTTTTAACCTGTTATGGTTAATGGGTATGGGTTAAATTTAGGGTTAGGGTAAGATATGGGTATGAGTCAGGGCTAGACTAAGCCTAGTGTTTAGTCCTGGGTCAGGATCAGTGTCCACATTCAGGGTTGTTGTAGGGGTTGTAGAGTTAGGGTTAGAGGGTTAGGGTGAGGGTAAGGGTCAGTGTTTAGAGTTTAGGAGTCAGGGCCAAGGGTCTAGGGGCCTGGGGTTAGGGTATAGGGTTATAGGTTAGGTGATTAGGGTATAGGTGAGGGTGTTAGGTTTAGAGCATTAGGGTTAGAAGAGTTAGGTTTAAGCATCACTGGCCCATTCCCTTCTCTCTCTTATCCATCTCTCTGAGGCCTCCAGGATGGACAGGATTAGCCCAGAGTCACACATGAGTCAGGGAGTTGACTGTACCACTGTTTTTCTGCCCCCCTGTCCTGGGCACTGAAAGAATGAAATGTCTGTTGTTATCACTGACTGTTTCAAATCCAACTCAATCTCAGTCAAGGCTTGTGGAACCTCAGAAGTCACAAGTGTTTTCCTCTGCCCTCTCACCTGGGCAAGGCATTGCTGTCCCCACTCTGCCTATGCAGCCCCAGGTTCCAGCACAGTATTGGCACCCAGAAAACTCAGTAGACATGTGTGGATGTACACAGGGCTGGGTGGAGGGACCTGCCAGCCCCCAGGTGCTCCCTTTGTGTGTGCTGATGGGCCACCCCCTGGAACTGGCTGGATCTTTTGTCCCATCTGAGTGGGCATCAAGGGATAGTCAAATCAGGCAGGACAGCCCTTGACTTCTGACCATCTGGGCAGGCATTCATGGTCCTCCAGCTCAGGCCAGCCTGGGCCTGTCAAGACTCTGTTGTCAGTTACTAAGCTGACTATGCTGTTGGGCAATTCAACAACCCCCTGGGTAGTGTAGAGAGCACCTTGGGATATTTCAGTTCTCTACATCCATGAGGCTGGCAAAAGTGCCTTCTGCCTTGCTACCTCTTAGCTTGCTAAGAGAGATAATAAACCATGTGGTGCCCTGACCTGGGGTCCTTGGCAAGCACCACACCCCATTGCCTTTACCTGATGTGCTTTTGGAGAGTCCTCCCCTGCCCCCAGCAGAAATACTGGGCCTGAGGCTCTCAAGTGCTCTGCCCCACCAGGCCTCACTACTGAGCCACAAGATCAGCCTTGCACACCCCTCCTTCCCCAAGGGAAAATCACACAGAAGAGAGGAATGGGAAGTCCTACTTGTCAGCATGACAGGGAACAGGGACATGGACCAAAGCACCTCAAGAGGCCTGGGTCCATAGCACCCAGAATCCCCTGCGTGGCCCGGGGATACAGTACTCAGAATCCTTCATGTGGCGTGGAACTACAGTACCCAGAATCCTAGGTGTGCCACGTCCTGGGACTACAACACCCAGAAGACTCAGCATGCCTGCCTGCCCAGGACTACAGTACCCAGAATCCTCGGTATTTTTGTTCATCTCAGAACTACAGTAACCAGAATCCACGTGCACCCTCCCCTAATCCTGGGGCTACAGTACTCAGAGGTCTTGGTATGTTACCAGCTCCCCACTGCTGCCCGTCCAGGGACTACAGTATCCAGGATCCTCAGTGTTTGTGCTCATTCTGGGACTACAGTACCTAGAATCTTTGGCGTTTCTGCTAACCCCAGATCTACAGGACCTAGAATCCTCGGCGTGGCTCTGGACTGCAATGCCAGGGCCCACACTAATCCAACCTGGTTCATTGGCAGCGGAGGGTTTTTTTCTGAGCCTGCAGTTTGTTACCTGGTTGGTGGCCACTTTGGCTCCACCCTTTCCTGCTCTTGTTTTTTGTTTTTTTTTTTTTTGCGTAAAGGTGGGCAACCAGGACCCTTGAGCGCAGGCCTGCAGTGGCCTGGGAAAACCGTGCACCATGGGCTGGTCCCCAATATCCACAGGGCAGACTGAGGCCTGAGGACTCCCCCAGTTGCTGGCTGGAATGCATCTCTGTGTGCTCCTGTGGGGTCCTGAGTCCTTTCGCTTGGCATCTGGGCTCTCTTGTCAGTGATGGTCTCCTGGCACCACAGGCATCTGTGCCTAAATCCCAGGTTTCTGCCCAGCCCAATCTTTGAACCTCTGTGACTTCCCTGAAAGCCCTTCTACTGGGTGGGAAGGCCTTTCCAGCTGGGCACTGAGGCAGGAAGGGGCAGGGCACAGCCATTCAAGGAATGCTACAGCAATTAACATCAAAATAGTGAATGATTCAACTCCCAGTAGGCCTTAAGGCTCAAGATGACGGGATATTTAACTTCTAGTTGACCTTGAGCTTCATTATATGCTTATTATAATATGTTAGCATGATGAATAACATGCCTACAGGTGCCATGACAGTCCCAAGGCTAGCCACAAAAGGTCAAAGAGTGGGAAATAGCCAAATTCCCGGGAATCCAAGCCCCTTCCCCAGGATAGTTAGACTGGTCCTTCCACTTATTTGCATATGAAGCTACCAAAGCTCATAAAAATGGGCAACCCTGCCCCTCATGGCCTCTCTGTCTCCCCCATCATCCCACCATTCAGGGGTGGCCTGCACTCTGTCTATGAAGTGTGTACCTACTTTTAATTTGAGCACCCAACCCCCACACCTTATGGTCTTTCTCTTGTCTTTCAATATATCTCTCTGAATAAATCTACCTTTATTCAACTGTGGCTTGCTCTTGAATTCTTTCCTGTGCAAAGCCAAGGACCCATGCCTGGCAGGGCATGTCCCAGTGATGCAGGAAAACAGATGTGAGGCCTGAGAAGGGCTGTGTCCCAGGCTTCAGTTGAGCCCCTGGGATGTGCCACAAGGTGTGGGAGGTTGGCTGCTCAGATTAAAAGTAGGTACACACTCCGTGGACAGAGTGTGGGCCAGCTCCAAAGGTCTACTAGGAGTTAAATCTCCCATCATCTTGAGCGTCAAGGCCTACTGGGGGTTGAATTTTTCACCATTTTGATGTTAATTGCTGTAGCATTCCTTGAATGGCTGTGCCCTGCCTCCTTTCTGTCTCATTCCACCCTCAGAGATTTTACTCCCATTATCTTATGGGGTTGTGGAGGGGCAAAGAAGGTCCATCTTTTGAAACTGCTTCCAGCTTGAGTAGGGTCATTGGCCCTGCATATCAGGGAGTAAAAATCTCTGAATGTCTAATCTAGGGACCCCAGGAACAGGACAGCCTTTTGTTTTTGCATCCAAGGGCTGAGGGTATTGGCTGCAATCCTCACATAGCCATCATCAGTTGTGGGGCTGCTGTAACCCACCGTTTTCATTGACTTTTGGTGAATTTTCTTAAAGATGAAGCACCTTTGTAACAGCACTTTGACAGTCTGTAACAACAAAAAGACTTAAAAGTTATGGTTAAACATCTGTAATTGATAGAGACTTGTTTGTGATTACTAGAATTGTGACTGATTATGTTTAACTTAACATATTTTAAAAAAAAAGTTAACTTAATATCTAAGATGCCCTAGACTTCCTTTAAAGCATCTCAAAGTTAGCAGCAGCTAAAAAGAACTTTTAGAACTTGTCAAATATTTAAAATCCTGATTATGCATGAAATTTTTGTGTTTTATGAAACTCTTTTACTGGAAACATGTATCTTTCTCACTGTATATTAAAATACTTATTTTAGGAGCTTTAATTGGATATATTTAAGCAATTATGTACTGTTGTAATCATCGTTACATGGTGGGTTTTTTTTTAAACATGTACCTGAAGTTGTGTATTGCCTCGCAAGTGTAGGTTTCTCCTGGTTCCCGTTGGGGCTTATAAGTTACAAGTTTTATTTTGGATAAATGTACTGTGAATAAATAGTAGTGCAAGCCATATCAGTAAGCAAAGAATGCTGAAACCATCAAGTCATCAGCAGCTGCTGCCACCCCCCAGTGAAGACAAGCCTGCCTCCTAGCCTCTCCAGGCACTCACAATGGTGCACTCTGAGGGGACTCAGAATAATAAAGGACAAGATACTAGCCCTAGACAGCTAGGTGCTTGTCAAAGGAAGGAATTCAATGAGTGCAAATGTTTGCTTCCTCCCATACATAGAAAAGCACTAAATTCTTTTACTTGAGATGCTTGCTTTTTTTAAGATAACAAGTAATCTTTTATTGTTCCAACTACCTGGTCTTTGTTGTAAAGCTCCTATATATCCTAGCTCCTTCCTTACCTCTTTGGAGCTCAGAGAGATCTGAGAGGCTGTCATCTCAGCTTGAATCCTCCTGCTGAATAAAACATAACTCTCAACTTTTAGGCTGCCCATTTATTTCAGTTGACTGTTATGCTGACCAGAAGGGACCGAGAGCAGACTTCTCTCCTTTACCTGAACTCTATGAGGAACCAGAGCCTTGGTACCAGCAGAGGCCCTTTGTGCCCATCTGCCTCCTTGAGTCCAGATGAATTTGGGTGAGTCTCTCCTGGTTCTCAGATCTCTAATATTGGTTGATGATCCTGAGTTTTACTTGGTGGTGTATCCAGTACCTGGCCCTCCAGTTGAAAGGTACCAGGGTGGAGGGATACCCACCCAGTGGAGACATGCTGGGTGGGATCTGATTGAAAGATAAGAGGAAATACACACCTAGATGAGACATCCTAGGTGAGGGGGATGCTGCTTGAAAGACACCAGGGAAATACCCACCTTGAGGAGATGTCCTAGGTGGGGCTTTGTGAAAGATGCCAGGGAAATACCCACCCAGTGGATACACCCTGGCTGGGGCCTGGTTGAAAGATACCAGGGTCTGGACAGAGTGGTTAGGTAAGAGGTTGGTCTAATGCTTTCCTCATTTTGGTTACCTCCATTGAATTTATCAGGATAAAAGTAAAAATCTTATGAGGAGCCTTTTGATTCCAAAAATGGGACTCTCCCCCTGGTTGGCAACAGCTTTTTCAGGTGACTGAGAAACTTGCAGGAGTGGTAGAGGCAAATGTGCAGTTGTCTCTGTGGGGAAACCTACTAGCAATTTTATTTTAATAACCTGACCTTAGATTGGGAATAGACCTTTGAAAACAAAAGAAAAAGAAATGACAGATTTCCAGCCTCCAACTAATACCCCAACCAGGTTTATGTATGTACAAAACTTACAAATTTAATTGAAAATTAAAAAAATCTCACCCTGAAAATAACTAGCCAGGCCTGATAAAAATATTTTTTGGAATTCTGATCTTACAAAAACAAAAGCCCCTTTAGGGGGACTTGGATTTCTCTTCCTGTGTCCTTGAAATGTAAATGTTTTATCTTTCTCTGGGCATTTTCTGTGTATGTATGTATGTATGTGTTTCTTTTTTAAAGAAAACTTGGACTGCCATCCAAAAGGAACAAGTATGGTGTACATAGTGTGGCCAAGCAAATAAGTTGGGATTCTGAACAGTCCTTTGATTGTACCAATTCTCAGGCATCTTGCCATCTTAACCTTTGTTGCATCAGCCTGGACTGCAAAGGCCTTTACCTTTTGGGGAGTAAACTTTTGAATTTTATTTAGGCGGCACTCCCCCCCTCATGTGGGAGAGTCGCTTCATCTTATTAGTTTAAAATCACTACTAATATATATTGATATATTAATATATGTAATTGATATATATTGATATATCTCATTGATGGCCATATGATCTATCCTTTAAATTGGAGAAACTTCTAAATTGGTGAAAGCTGAGAGAGCTCTCATTATAAACAGCTGCTTTATTGGTACCTATTAAAATCAATCAAGGTTAAAGGTGGGAAAATATATATAATTATTAGTCTAAGAACTTAGAAAAAAAATGGTTTAGAAAGCTACATTTGTTATTTCCCTTTCCCTTTAATGGGTTTTAGAGATGCTAATAAAAACATTAGAATAATTAATGTTAATTAGGTTGAGTAACTGGAAAAAGGAATGTAAAAAAGGTCAAAAGATTTTTTTCTTAACAAGGGAAAAATAAGGGACTTATCCAAAATGGATAAATATGTTTAGATGTTTATTTGGAATGTGATAAATAAAATGGACATTTATGGATTAAGATACAAGGTTTTGATTCTACACTACGTAAAGTTTAAAAAAGCCAAAGGGATCACCTACTGGACCCCGACAATAAAGTTCAAACAAGTCCACTTTATTTACCCCAGTTTAAAATATATATATTTATAGGGCTGGAAAAAATATATAGACTGATATACTTGATCAATGATTGGGGCAACAGACCAATTAATCAAATTAAAAATTGACAAGGGCCTAAGTCCTTTGGCTCAAACTTGGGGATCCCAGAGACTTTTATATAAAGTTATATAAAGTGGACAAGAAATAAAAGAAAAACGCATCTGACACTCTTTCTAGAAATAAGACTTATTGATTAAACCTAATAAATATTAAAATTTAGGGTATAAGAGTTGATAAAATTGAGATAATGGTTTATAAAATTAATATATTTAAGTGGGCTTTATATAACCTCTTTTGCTTAATTATGTTGTGGGATGGATATATTTCAATGAAAAATGCTTCCCTTTCTTGGTATTATAAGACTGGGCACATATCCGTCCCTCAGAAAATATTAATAAAAAATAGTAAAGGAAATGAATAGAGTTACCTGAGCTGTCCAATATAAAGTAGAACTAAAAACTAATATTCAGGGACTAATAAAAAAATAATAAGAGATTTACCCTGGGTTTAACTTATAACTCAAGGAAAAGAGACCTTACTAAATGCCTTATGCAAACTTTTGAAGACATGATATAGTAAGCCTTAAAATTAAAAAAAAATAAAAATTCTTTGTTTAGAGCTCTTCTCACTGATACAGAAAAGCAAATTAAGGAGCTACAATTGGACCTAGGTGACAGACCAGTTCTTTCAGGAACTGGAAGCAACTCTTTGTCTTGCAAATCAGAAATATAAATACAGCAAGCAATGACCTGAGACTGAGCCTAATTAGCTCAATGAAATAAAAACTTAAAGCCAAAGAAACTTTTGGCATTTTAGAACTCAGAAATCTGAAGGGTCCTTCAGATTTTGTCAAGGACAAATAGAAATCTAAATATCTTTTTCATAAATAGTAAGCCTTAGTGATTTGAGCAAGCAAATTCAATGTATTCCATCATTTATAAGCAGTAAATTTATATTGTAATAGCTAACTCATAACTAAGTTTTAAAGTGAAGCTATGAGACCTCTAGTTTTGTCTGTTTATAAGTCTGTGTACACGTTATAGATATGAGATGTCTCTACTGGTAAAAAATATCAAAATCAAAGAGCTCTACTTAACTGACTAAAAAATAAGCACTACAAATTAAATATTTCTAAAATAAAAATTGACCAAATTGAGTTTCAGGTTCACGTGAGCTGGAAAATAATCGATATTAAGTTAATACTTGGTATTAAATTTAGTTTAAGTTTGTTCTAATTAATATAGACATCTTTAGAGTCAGCAATATTAAGTATAATACCTTTACTATACCTAGGTTTAATGAAAGTCAAATAAGGTCTTGTTATATCTGTTGCAGATTTGTCACACACACAAAAAAAAAGTAATAACGTGGTGATAAAATTCTAAGTAAATTAAATACAAATGAGCTAAGAGCTTTTTAGTACATGCTTTAGAAATATATTTTTAGAAAAGCATGCTTAAGATAATCTCTGTAAATATTTGGTATCTTAAAATTCAAGAGTTGTGCTAAATTAAGTTAAATGATGAGAGTTTATTAAATAGCTATGTCATTTTCAGATAAAATAAGATTGAAATATTAATTGCTTAACATTTGACTTCCTCTTATAGAGAAACTAAAGGTGTTTAGAAATGTTAATAAATGATTAGTGCCATCCTGAATTCTCTACTAGTAAGGGAAACATCTCAGTATCCTAGGAAAGTAAGATGAATGTGTAAAAGAAGGTATGAGAAATGGAATTATATTTTTGGTTAATGGGAAATAGTGACTTTGTCCTGAAGCTGGTTACTTCTGAATGGAAGAGAAAATAAGGGACAAGATAATATGGTATAGAAAGTTGTTGAAGGCTTGTGGAAGAGAGATCCTGAGGAAATAATTTTGTACATGGTCAGGATTGGTTAAGTTTAGAATAAATTTAATAGAATCTTAGAAGTAAGCTGGTACAAGACTAGATTTGGTTTTCTCTCTATTAAGAGGACAAAGTTTTCTTAAAATGTTAATCTGCCTTCACTAACAGATTGTAAAGTTTCTTTTATCCCTTAAGTGATCTATTCTGCATTTACTTTTGAAATATTTTCTTGTTAATGAATAAGTACTGTTTCATAGTGACCTATACTTTTATCTGACCAAGTGTTTTGAAACTTTTTAACAAGTTTCCCAAATATCAAACTTTAATCAGAATTCTTCTGACCTCTGGCTAAATCTGGGATGCTTTAGAGGGCCCCTGAAACATCCCAAAGAGAGATTGTAAACTAGTAATTTCATTTGTTATGTTAAATTATGTGGGAAGTATTGTCAAATGAATAATAAATCTTCCTAGATTATATTGTATGAGATAATACTATTAATGTAGATATTCTAGAAATTATATGGAATCCCTAAAAATATGGTATATCTGAAATGTTACCAGTCATAATTCTGGTTATTGTGACCAGGTTTCTTTATTGATTATAGTGTAACTAGGTGTTTAATCATGCTTTTAAGTCTTTTGTCATTTAGAGACAGTTATTGTTTTATAGTGATGCTTTTGCAAAATGCTTTCTCTTCGAGGAGATTTGCTGGTTTCTAATAAATTTTAAACTCTAGCACTGAACTAAACTGGGTAAGAAATTTTAAAGATCTGATGAAAACTCTGATTTCATAAAACTGTTAACAAAAGGATTAGTTACATGGGACTGAGTAAACTGATGAATATGGTTATAATTTTTGATTTTTGTCTGAAATATTACTGGCTTTTAATCTGTGTTTCCCAGACATAAAGAAAGCCTTCTCCTTAAGCTAATTATGACTCAAAGCAATTTGACAAACATACCTATGTAAGCAGAGTTGGAACAGTTTCTTTTCTCTCTATCTGATCCCTCCAGAGACTGGAAACACTTAGGTGGCTCTATCAGATAAATTAGGAAAATCACCTCCTAACAGGTATAGGAATCACAAAGTATTTTGAGGACCTTAAAGAGAAAAAAGTTCACCTAAATCTGTGAGGCAAAAATCTATGACAAGCCCTTAATGTAGCTTTCTTGGCCTTAGAAAAGCTTATTAAAATTATAGCCTGAGACTTCTTATTAAAAGTTCCAACACAGCCATTTTAAAAGAACATCTATGATCAAATAATCAGTCTTAACTTGTAAACAAATTAATCTTGATTTGGCTATATTTGATAAAAATGGGGGTAACTTCAGAGAGAAAATGATTATATTTTAGTGGATATTAAATTCTAGTTTTGTTAATTGAGGTCTATATTTACTAAGACTCACTTCCCAGATCATTCCTTGCTGCTATGTTACATTGCTGCAAAGTTTAATTGAATTATGAAAAGGACAGTCTAGGTTTGTTTCTGAAGCTCTGTAATCTACCCTTGGATGAAGACCCAATTCCCCATGATCCACAACCGGGGCATTACACATACTGGAACAGACATGACTTAAAAAACTATCTCCAACCTGGATGGAAGGGCCCTTTATCAGGTACTCTTAACTAGATCATACACAGCAGAAACTGAAGGAAACTGAATTTTGGATTAATTTCCAGTCAGAAAGAGTCCCTGCACTGGACTGACCTATAGAGCACTGCTCTCCTTAAAACAATGCTCAAATGGAGAAGAAGATACCAGGCCAGGATGAGAAGACATCTGAGGTAGACATCTGACCCGAGACACTGGACCAGGCCTGTCTACCAATTATTTTGATAATTGCTCATACCTTTGCTTATGAACTAATCCAATTGTCAGGTTTATGGTCAATTACTTATATCTACCACTTCTGTGTTACCTTGGTGTGTTTCCCTACTCCAAGGCTCTAACTAGATAGCCCTCAGAAAATTTATTCTAAAAAAGAAATTACAGCTTTTTAGGCCACTATTGACATTACAAGATGGGAGACCTCACCTGGCCAATTAATAATACCTGCTCTGAGCCTGACCATAAATATGAATATTCTTATAAGATCACTCAAGCTCAATCAAGGCAACAAGCAAAGAATATTACTTCCCTCAATTATGGAAAGGACTTATATAGTTAACACCAGGGTATGGACATTCAAGTTTAAAGGCTCTCTTATGTTGGAAAAATTAAGCTATACTAAAGATAACCAACCCAGTAACACTATGAAATTTGGCTGGGAGTCTTATGACAATGCCTGTATAACATCTTCCTTAAAGATAAGGATTAGTACAGAACAGACTAATTCATATGACCTGGGAATTCACTGAGCTTCACCTAATGGAAGTTTTTGGCTTAAATTCTTATGACCTTACTAATACTGTTAACTATAGTATTTGTATTTTGCCTTTTTTATAAAATTGTTTCTGCATTACCAAATGTGTGACTGAGCCTCTGATAAAATAATGACTAGGCAACTTGAAACAGTAGATGAGATATATACTTCTGTATGACCAATGATTGTAATAGTGCAACTCTAGATATGGGATGAAGCAACATGAGGGAATATTTTCCTGGATCATGATAGATTAGTAAAATAGGTGACACAGAGAATTTTTGAGTATCAACAGGGCCTGAGCCAAAAATTAACACTTGAGTGGCATGTCAACAGAATCTTCTGCCTGATCTAGGAATGAGCCTTCGTAGCATTATGGGACAGAATTGGTCATGAAATGTCTCCCAAAATATTGGTCAAATTTAGGACCAAGGGGGAGCACTGTGAATGAAAAATACTGCAAACTATATCAGTAAACAAAGAATGCTGAAGCTATCAAGTCATCAGCGGCTGCCACCAACCCCCAGTGAAGACAAGCCTGCAGCCCAGCCTCTGCAGCTGCTCACAATGGTGCCCTCTGAGGGGACTCAGAATAATAAATGACAAGATACTGGCCCTAGATAGCTAGATGCTTGTCAAAGGAATGAATTCAACAAGCTCAAATGTTTGCTTCCTCCCATAAATAGAAAAGCACTAAATTCTTTAACTTGAGATGTGTTGGATGCCTTTTTTTCTAACCCTCCAGACAATTTAATTTGTGCAGTACAGTTACTGAAGTTGACAGGGTCAATTTGGACACCAGGGAGGTGTCAACATGTGAACTCATCTTGTTTCCAGGAGGGCTCCCTTACAGGGTGGTTCTCAGAAGTGCCTATAGTCTGTTTCTAAGTTTTAGCATTTTATGTTATCTGGAGAGACAGGGAATTCCCCAAATCATCCTCTGGCCCCCCCTTTGTTCAATAGTCCTTCTTTCAGCTATCTGTCTCCTTTTTGCTATTTAGTTTAACAGCAAGGAAGAAGCAGCTAGGAGACACTCAGTACTTTCTGGAAATCTTAGCTAGTTCACCTAATGCTTGGGCTCATTTTGAACTTTCCACATTACTGTAGGAACAGTGTTACTAAACTTTCTGACACTAGATAACAAAGATCCTCTTTCCTTTAGTTTGTAGTCAGAGTTTTTGATACTATCCTGTAAGTCCTGTCAACTGAAATAAATGCACAGCCTAAAAGTTAAGAGTTATGTTTTATTTGGTGGGAGGACTCGAGATGGCATGACAGCCTCTCAGATCACTCTGAGTGACTGCTCCCAAGAGGTAGGGGAGGAGCTAGGATATATAGGAGCTTTACAACAAAGACCAGGTAGTTGGAACAATAAAAGATTACTTGTTATCTAAAGAAAACCAGGCATCTCAAGTTAAAGAATTTAGTGCTTTTCTATTTATGGGAGGAAGCAAACATTTGGG